>NC_080385.1:30592617-31283113 GCF_014773155.1 Arachis stenosperma | reverse complement strand
TTCTTCTGATTCGTCCCATTGTTTCACAGGATTCCTTCAGAAGTGTACATGAATTGGTTATTGCAACCATTTCAATGAGCTCTTGAGCTTCTGCAGGCGTCTTCTTCAGATGAAGAGATCCTCTAGAGAGCTATCCAATGACATCTTGGACAGTTCAGACAGACCATCATAGAAGATACCTATGATGCTCCATTCAGAAAGCATGTCAGAAGGACACTTTCTGATCAATTGTTTGTATTTTTCCCAAGCTTCATAGAGGGATTCACTTCCTTCTGTCGAAGGTCTGGATGTGCACGAAATTGCAATAACACTTTGCACTCCCGCAAAACTACCAGCAAGTGCACTGGGTCGTCCAAGTAATACCTTGCGTGAGCAAGGGTCGATCCCACGGAGATTGTCGGCTTGAAGCAAGCTATGGTTATCTTGTAAATCTTAGTAGGATATCAGAAATTATCAGGATTGATTGTAAAAGCAAAAGAACAAAAATGGTTACTTGTACTGCAGTAATGGAGAATAGGCTGGGGTTTTGGAGATGCTCCATCTTCTGAATCTCTGCGTTCCTACTGTCTTCTTCTTCAAACACGCAAGGCTCCTTCCATGGCAAGCTGTATGTAGGGTTTCACCGTTGTCAATGGCTACCTCCCTCCTCTCAGTGAAAGCGATTGCATATGCTCTGTCACAGCATAGCGGAATTCATCTGTCGGTTCTCAATCAGGCCGGAATAGAATCCAGTGATTCTTTTGCGTCTGTCACTAAGCCCCGCCTTCAGGAGATTGAAGCACGTCACAGTCATTCAATCATTGAATCCTACTCAGAATACCACAGACAAGGTTTAGACCTTCCGGATTCTCTTGAATGCCGCCATCAGTCCTAGCTTATACCACGAAGATTCCGATTAAAGAATCCAAGAGATAACTACTTAATCTAAGATAGAACAGAGGTGGTTGTCAGGCACATGTTCATAGTTGAGAATGATGATGATTGTCACGGATCATCACATTCATCCGGATTAAGAACAAGTGTTATCTTAGAATCGAAGCAAGCATGATTGAATAAGAAACAATAGTAATTGCATTAATCCATCAAGACACAGCAGAACTCCTCACCCCCAACCATGGGTTTAGAGGCTCATACTGTGGAAAGAAACATGTAAGAAATGTTATGAGATCATCCGGTACAGATACAATGTCAAAAGATCCTATAAATAGTAAACTAGTGTCCTAAGGTTTACAGAAATGAGTAAATGACAGAAAAATCCACTTCGGGCCACTTGGTGTGTGCTTGGGCTGAGCAATGAAGGAATTTCGTGTAGAGACCTTTTCTGGAGTTAAACGCCAGCTTTCATGCCAGTTTGGGCGTTTAACTCCAAATTTTATGCCAGTTCCGGCGTTTAACGCTGGAATTTCTGTAGGTGACTTTGAGCGCGGTTTGGGCCATCAAATCTTGGGCAAAGTATGGACTATTATATATTGCTGGAAAGATGTCTACTTTCCAATGCCGTTGAGAGCCCGCCAATTGGGCTTCTGTAGCTCCAGAAAATCCACTTCGAGTGCAGGGAGGTCAGAATCCAACAGCATCTGCAGTCCTTTTTGGTCTCTGGATCAGATTTTTGCTCAGGACCCTCAATTTCAGTCAGAAAATACCTGAAATCACAGAAAAAAACACACAAACTCATAGTAAGTCCAGAAAAGTGAATTTTAATTAAAAACTAATAAAATATACTAAAAACTAACTAAAAGATACTAAAAACATACTAAAAACAATGCCAAAAAGCATACAAATTATCCGCTCATCACAACACCAAACTTAAATTGTTGCTTGTCCCCAAGCAACTGAAAATCAAAATAGGATAAAAAGAAGAGAATATACTATAGACTCCCAAATATCAAAGAAACATAGCTCCAATTAGTTGAGCGGGACTAGTAGCTTTTTGCCTCCGAACAGTTTTGGCATCTCACTCTATCCTTTGAAGTTAGAATGATTGGCATCTATAAGAACTCAGAACTCAGATATTGTTATTGATTCTCCTAGTTAAGTATTTTGATTCTTCAACATAGCTAGTGTATGAGTCTTGGCTGTGGCCCAAAGCCTCTGTCTTCCAGTATTACCACCGGATACATACATGCCACAGACACATAATTGGGTGAACCTTTTTAGATTGTGACTCAGCTTTGCTAGAGTCCCAATTAGAGGTGTCCAGGGTTCTTAAGCACACTCTATTTGCCTTGGATCACAACTCTTATTCTTTTCTTTCTTTTTCTCTCTCTTTTTTTTTTGTATTACTGCTTTTTCTTGCTTCAAGAATCATTTTGATGATTTTTCAGATCCTCAATAACAGTTCTCTTTCTCCTCATTCTTCAAGAGCCAACACTTTTAACATTCTTAAAACAACAAATTCAAGAGACATATGCATGTTCAAGCATTCATTCAGAAAACAAAAAGTATTGTCACCACATCAAACTAATTCAACTAGTTTCAGAGATAAATTTCGAAATCCTGTACTTCTTGTTCTTTTGTGATTAAAGCATTTTTCTTTTAAGAGAGGTGATGGATTCATAGGACATTTATAACTTTAAGGCATAAACTTAAATTTTATTAATTATGAACTAAGAACAAGACTCAAATATAGATATAAGAGACCAAAAAAAAATAAAAATAGAAAATAAAACAAAGAAAGGAAAAAAAACGCAAACATAGGCTCCTAATGATAGAGGTTTTCACAGAGTTAGAACTCAACAACCTTGATTTTGAGAAGTGGATGCTCCCTCAGCTTGAGAGGAGAACTTTTGGCGTTTCATCTCTGAATTTCACGCCCCTGCTTCTCTTGTTCCTTCAGCAATTTGCAGAGCATGCAGTTCTGATTTGCTGTTCTTCTTCAGTTGCTCCATAGTCTCTTGCAACTTGGTGATAGATGCTTCTAGGCTGGACAGTAGTCAATTCTTGGGAATTCAGGGAGGAATTCCTACGCCCTCCTCTTGATGGAGTTGTCTTGCACTTGTCCTTCCATTGACTTCTTGGTGATTAGGTGTTCAATGGGTATGAACTCATCTACTCCCATCTTCACCCCAGCCTCTTTACAGAGCAAGGAAATCAAGCTTGGATAAGCCAATTTGGCTTCAGTGGAATTCTTATTTGCAATTGTGTAGATCTCACAAGCAATCACATGATGGACCTCCACCTCTTTTCCAAGCATAATGCAATGAATCATCACTGTCTCTTGATGGTGACCTCAGAACGGTTGCTAGTGGGCAAAATGGAACGCCCAATGAAGTCTAGCCAACCCCTTGCAATTGGCTTGAGGTCTCCCCTCTTGAGTTGGTTTGGGACACCCTTTGAATTGGTTATCCACTTAGTCCCAGGGAGGATGTCCTCTAGAACTTGATCCAACCCTTTTATCTACTCTCACCATCCTCCTATTGAAGGAGTCAGGATCATCTTGTAGTTGGGGCAACTTGAAGATTTCTCTTATTTTGTCCAGATGGAAGTACATAACTTTCCCTCTGACCATGGTTCTGTAGGTATGGTAAGCAGTTCCAGTCATTCTCTGTTTATCTGTTAGCCACAGATTGAGTAGAATTCCTGAACCATGTTCCTTCCAACCTTTGTCTCAGGATTGGTTAGAACTTCCCATCCTCTGTTTCGAATTTGCTCTTGGATCCCCGGATATTCATCTTCTTTCAGATCAAATTTAACTTCCGGGATCACTGACCTCAGACCCATTATTTTGTGATAATGGTCTTCATGTTCTTTGGTTAAGAACTTCTCTTGATTCCAAAGATTCTTTGGATATTCTCTTTCTTGCCTCTTAAATTGGTTTGTTTTCCCTTAGGAGCCATGATATTGATGAATCTTGGCTTAGTGATCACGGAAAAGCACACCAAACTTAGAGGTTTGCTTGTCCTCAAGCAAAAGAAAAGAAAGAAGAGAGAGAGAGAAAGAGGAAATTCGAATGGGGTGGGTAAAGGGGGTTCCAAACGTGAATTTATAAGGGAGGGGAGAAGAGATTTCGAAAAAAATAAGAATTGAAAGAAAATTTGAGAAGATATGGAGAAAAATTGAGAAAGGGTGAGTTTTTGAAGAAGATTTGGGATTAATTTGAAATAGATTTGAAGAATGGTTTTGATTTGTGAAGATTTGAAAGTGAATGATGAAAGGTTGAAGTGCATTTATGTAGAAGAGTATGGTAAAAAAAAGGAAAGTTTGAAAAAATTTGAGTTGAAAACAAAAATGTGGTCCCCCCACCTTTCTGGCGTTAAATGCCCAGAATGGCACCATTCTGGCGTTAACGCCCATTTGCTACCCCTTTTGGGCGTTTAACGCCCAGCCAGGTGCCCTGGCTGGCGTTAAACGCCAGAAATCCTTTGTCACTGGGCGTTTTTCCAAAACGCCCAGGATGCTGCACACCTGGCGTTAAACGCCCAGAATGGTGCCCATTCTGGCGTTTAACGCCCAAAATGGTACCATTACTGGCGTTAAACGCCCAGAATGATACCCATTCTGGCGTTTAACGCCCAAAATGCCCTTTACTGGCGTTTTTTCGCCAGTAAGCTTATTTTCTCTGCTTTTTGAGCTGAATCCTTCTGTAACTCTGTGAATCCCTTCATTTTTGATACTTGCCTCTGTAAGAATAAGTCATACAACTTTCTAATGACTGGGTTGCCTCCCAGCAAGCGCTTCTTTACTGTCTTTAGCTGGACTTTCACTGAGAATCACTCAAGCCTCAGTTTTGAGCATTCCTGCTCAAAATTTCCTTCAAGATAGTGCTTGATTCTCTGTCCATTTACAATGAACTTTCTGTCAGAATCAGTATCCTGAAGCTCAACATATCCATATGGTGAGACTCCTTTAATCACATACGGACCCCTCCACCGGGATTTGAGTTTTCCTGGAAACAATTTGAGCCTGGAGTTGAAGAGCAGAACTTTTTGTCCTGCTCAAAGACTCTGGTTGACAATCTCTTGTCATGCCACTTCTTTGCCTTTTCCTTATAAATTTTTGCATTTTCAAAGGCATTGAGTCTGAACTCCTCTAGCTCATTTAGCTGGAGCAGTCTTTTCTCACCAGCTAATTGTGCATCCATGTTTAGGAATCTGGTTGCCCAGTAGGCTTTATGTTCCAGTTCCACAGGCAAATGACAGGCCTTCCCATACACTAGTTGGTATGGGGAGGTTCCTATAGGAGTCTTGAATGCTGTTCTATATGCCCACAGAGCATCATCCAAGCTCTTTGCCCAATCCTTTCTTCGGGCCATTACAGTCCGTTCTAGGATTCTTTTTAGTTCTCTGTTAGAGACTTCAGCTTGCCCATTTGTCTGTGGATGATATGCAGTTGCCACTTTATGGCTAATTCCATATCTAACCATAGCAGAGTATAGCTGTTTGTTGCAGAAATGAGTGCCCCCATCACTGATTAGCACTCTGGGGACGCCAAACCTGCTGAAAATGTTTTTCTGGAGGAATTTCAGTACGGTTTTGGTATCATTAGTGGGTGTAGCAATTGCTTCTACCCACTTAGATACATAGTCCACTGCCACCAGAATGTAAGTGTTTGAGTATGATGGTGGGAATGGTCCATGAAGTCAATTCCCCATACATCAAACAATTCTATCTCTAATATCCCTTGTTGAGGCATGGCATATCCGTGAGGCAGGTTACCAGCTCTTTGGCAACTGTCACAGTTACGCACAAACTCTCGGGAATCTTTATAGAGAGTAGGCCTGTAGAAGCCGCACTGGAGAACTTTAGTGGCTGTTCGCTCACTTCCAAAATGTCCTCCATACTGTGATCCATGGCAGTGCCATAGGATCCTTTGTGCTTCTTCTCTGGGTACACACCTGCGGATCACTCCGTCAGCACATCTCTTAAAGAGATATGGTTCATCCCAAAGGTAGTATTTGGCATCTGAAATTAGTTTCTTTCTCTGCACATAACTGTACTCTTTGGGTATGAACCTCACAGCCTTATAGTTTGCAATATCTGCAAACCATGGAGCTTCCTGAATGACAAAGAGTTGCTCATCTGGGAAAGTCTCAGAGATCTCAGTAGAAGGGAGGGACGCCCCAGCTACTGGTTCTATCCGGGATAGATGATCAGCCACTTGGTTCTCTGTCCCTTTTCTGTCTTTATTTCTATATCAAACTCTTGCAGAAGCAACACCATCTTATAAGCCTGGGTTTTGAATCCTGCTTTGTGAGTAAGTATTTAAGAGCAGCATGGTCAGTGTACACAATCACCTTTGATCCCACTAGGAAGGATCTAAACTTGTCAATGGCATAAACCACTGCAAGTAACTCTTTTTCTGTGGTTGTGTAATTCTTCTGTGCATCATTTAGAACACGGCTAGCATAATAAATGACATGCAGAAGTTTGTTATGCCTCTGTCCCAACACTGCACCAATGGCATGATCACTGGCATCACACATTAATTCAAATGGTAATGCCCAATCTGGTGCAGAGATGACTGGTGCTGTGACCAGCTTAGCTTTCAGGGTCTCAAATGCCTGCAGACACTGTGTGTCAAACACAAATGGTGTGTCAGCAGCTAACAGGTTACTCAGAGGTTTAGCAATTTTCGAAAAATCCTTAATAAACCTTCTGTAGAATCCTGCATGCCCCAGAAAGCTTCTGATTGCCTTAACATTGGCAGGTGGTGGAAATTTTTCGATTACCTCTACCTTTGCCTTATCCACCTCTATTCCCCTGCTTGAAATTTTGTGCCCAAGGACAATTCCTTCAGTCACTATAAAGTGACATTTCTCCCAGTTTAAAACCAGGTTAGTCTCTTGGCATCTTTTCAGGACAAGTGATAGGTGGTTAAGACAGGAGCTGAATGAGTCTCCATATACTGAGAAGTCATCCATGAAGACTTCCAGAAATTTCTCTACCATATCTGAGAAGATAGAGAGCATGCACCTCTGAAAGGTTGCAGGTGCATTGCACAGACCAAAAGGCATCCTTCTGTAGGCAAACACGCCAGAAGGGCAAGTAAATGCTATTTTCTCTTGGTCCTGAGGATCTACTGCAATTTGGTTGTAGCCTGAATAGCCATCCAAAAAGCAGTAATAATCATGACCATCTAATCTTTCTAGCATTTGGTCTATGAATGATAAAGGAAAATGATCCTTTCTGGTGGCTGTATTGAGTCTTCTGTAATCAATACACATGCGCCACCCTGTGACTGTCCTTGTAGGAACCAGTTCATTTTTTTCATTATGAACCACTGTCATGCCTCCCTTTTTGGGAACAACTTGGACAGGGCTCACCCAGGGGCTATCAGAAATAGGATAAATAATCCCAGCCTCCAGTAATTTAGTGACCTCTTTCTGCACCACCTCCTTCATGGCTGGATTTAGCCTCCTCTGTGGTTGAACCACTGGTTTGGCATTATCCTCCAACAGGATCTTGTGCATGCATCTAGCTGGGCTAATGCCCTTGAGATCACTTATGGACCACCCAAGAGCTGTCTTGTGCGTCCTTAGCACTTGAATCAGTGCTTCCTCTTCCTGTGGATTTAAAGCAGAGCTTATAATCACTGGAAAAGTGTCACCCTCTCCCAGAAATGCATATTTCAGGGATGGTGGTAGAGGTTTGAGTTCAGGTTTGGGAGGTTTATTCTCCTCCTGAGGAATTTTCGAAAATTCCCTTACTTCCTCTAGTTCTTCTTGATCAGGTTGAGCATCTTTGAAGATGTCCTCAAGCTCTGATTTTAGGCTTTCAGCCATATTGATCTCTTCTACCAGAGAGTCAATGATGTCAACGCCTATGCAGTCATCTGGTGTGTCTGGATGTTGCATAGCTTTTACAGCATTCAACTTGAACTCATCCTCATTGACTCTCAAGGTTACTTCCCCTTTTTGTACATCAATGAGAGTTCGTCCAGTTGCTAGGAAAGGTCTTCCTAGAATGAGAGTTGCACTCTTGTGCTCCTCCATTTCCAGCACCACAAAGTCAGTTGGAAAGGCAAATGGCCCAACCTTGACAATCATGTCCTCTATTATGCCTGATGGGTGTTTAATGGAGCCATCAGCAAGTTGGAGGCATATCCTGGTTGGTTTGACTTCTCCAATCAACCCAAGCTTTCTGATAGTGGATGCAGGTATTAAATTGATACTTGCTCCAAGATCACATAGGGCTATCTTGGTGCAAGTGCCTTCTAATGTGCATGGTATCAGAAAGCTTCCAGGATCTTGAAGCTTTTCTGGTAAGCTTTTCAGAATGACTGCACTGCATTCTTCAGTGAGAAACACTTTTTCAGTTTCTCTCCAATCCTTCTTATGACTTAAGATCTCTTTCATGAACTTAGCATAAGAAGGTATTTGCTCAAGTGCCTCTGCAAACGGAATCTTTATCTCAAGAGTCCTTAGATAATCTGCAAAGCGGGCAAATTGCTTATCCTGTTCCGCTTTGCGAAGTTTCTGAGGATAAGGCATCTTGGCTTGATATTCTTCAACCTTAGATGCTGCAGGTTTATTCCTTACAGAAGTGGTTGAAGAAGCCTTGTTAGAGAGATAATTATCAGCACTCTCAGGTGTCTGATTCTCCTTGGGCGTTTGGACGCCAGGAATGGGTGAAGGTTGGGCGTTAAACGCCAACTTTTCCCCCTGATGAGCGGATAATTTGTACGCTTTTTGGCATTGTTTTTAGTATGTTTTTGGTAGTTTAAGTTGAGTTTTTATTATATTTTTATTAGTTTTTATTTAAAATTCACTTTTCTGGACTTTACTATGAGTTTGTGTGTTTTTCTGTGATTTCAGGTATTTTCTGGCTGAAATTGAGGGATCTGAGCAAAAATCTGATTCAGAGACTGAAAAGGACTGCAGATGTTGTTGGATTCTGACCTCCCTGAACTCGAAGTGGATTTCCTGGAGCTACAGAAGCCCAATTGGCGCGCTCTCAACGGCGTTGGAAAGTAGACATCCTGGGCTTTCCAGCAATATATGATAGTCTATACTTTGCCCAAGATTTGATGGCCCAAACCGGCGTTCAAAGTCACCTACAGAAATCCCAGCGTTAAACGCCGGAACTAGCACCTAAATGGGAGTTAAACGCCCAAACTGGCACCAAAATGGGAGTTAAACGCCAAGAAGAGTCTCTACACGAAAATTACTTCATTGCTCAGCCCAAGCACACACCAAGTGGGCCCGGAAGTGGATTTTTATGTCATTTACTCATCTTTGTACACCCTAGGCTACTAGTTTTCTATAAGTAGGACCTTTTACTATTGTATTTAGATATCTTGGTTCTTCTGGTTCCCCCTCTGGGGCCGAAACCAATGATCACTCTTGTTCTTATGTATTTTCAACGGTGGAGTTTCTACACACCATAGATTAAGGTGTGGAGCTCTGCTGTACCTCGAGTATTAATGCAATTACTATTGTTCTTCCATTCAATTCCGCTTGTTCTTGTTCTAAGATATCACTTGTTCTTCAACTTGATGAAGGTGATGATTGACGCCCATCACCATTCTCACCCATGAACAAGGTGACTGACAACCATTCTTGTTCTACAAGCATCTGAGGCTTAGTGAATATCTCTTGGATTCCTGATTGCACGATGCATGGTTGATCGCCTGACAACCGAGTGCTCGCCTGACAAACGAGCCAACCATTCCGTGAGATCAGAGTCTTCGTGGTATAGGCAAGAACTGATGGCAGCATTCAAGAGAATCCGGAAGGTCTAACCTTGTCTGTGGTATTCTGAGTAGGATTCAATGACTGAATGACTGTGACGTGCTTCAAACTCCTAGCAGGCTAGGGCGTTAGTGACAGACGCAAAAGTATCAATGGATATTATTCCGGCCTAACCGAGAACCGACAGCTGAATTCCGCTATGCCGTGACAGGACATATGCAATCGCTTTCACTGAGAGGATGGGAGGTAGCTGCTGACAACAGTGAAACCCTACACAAGCTTGCCATGGAAAGGAGTAAGAAGGATTGGATGAAGGCAGTAGGAAAGCAGAGAGACGGAAGGGAAGGCATCTTCATACGCTTGTCTGAAGCTCTTACACCAATGATGTACATAAGTATCACTATCTTTATCTTTATATTATTTTCGTTCATCTTCATATACAATTGAGTTTGCCTGACTAAGATTTACAAGATGACCATAGCTTGCTTCAATGCTAACAATCTCCGTGGGATCGACCCTTACTCACGTAAGGTATTACTTGGACGACCCAGTGCACTTGCTGGTTAGTTGTGCGAAGTTGTGTAATGCCATGGAATTGAACCACCAAGTTTTTGGAGTTCATGACCAGGGATTATGAGAGTTGTGAAAAGTATTGTTCACAATTTCGCGCACCACCCCCTTTTCTGGCGTTTGAACGCCAGAACTGGGCAAGGAATGGGCGTTTAACGCCAACTTTCCTCCCCTTTCTGGCGTTTGAACGCCAATATTTCTCTCTGGGCTCTTACTGTCCTCAGAGGGATTTTGAACAGTGGTTTGGTTGTCCTCTGTCAGTTGTTCCTTGTTTGGCTTTTTGCTCTTTTGAGCAGTGTTATTCAAGGTCTTTCCACTCCTCAATTGAACTGCTTGACACTCCTCTGTTATCTGTTTAGATATTTGCTATTTTGCTTGATTCAACTGTAGTTCTATGCTCTTATTAGCAACTTTAGTTTCATGAAGCATCTCTTTAAATTCTGCTAATTGTTCTGTCATCAGGAGCAATTGTTGATTAAGCTCATTCATCTGTTCTTGAGGATTAGGATCAGTGACTAATACCATGACTTCCTCCTTTGGAACGAACTCATTACTAGAATACAAGTATTGGTTTCTAGCAACAGTGTCTATAAGCTCTTGAGCTTCTTCAATTGTCTTCCTCATGTGTATAGATCCACCAGCTGAGTGGTCTAAAGACATCTGAGCTTTTTCTGTAAGCCCATAGTAGAAAATGTCTAACTGGACCCACTCTGAAAACATTTCAGAGGGACATTTCCTAAGCATACCTCTATACCTCTCCCAGGCATTGTAAAGGGATTCATTATCCTCTTGTTTAAAGCCTTGGATGTCCAACCTTAGCTGTGTCATCCTCTTTGGAGGGTAAAAATGATTCAGGAATTTGTCTGATAACTGTTGCCATGTCTTTATGCTTGCTGTAGGTTGGTTATTCAACCACCTTTTTGCTTGATCTTTTACAGCAAATGGAAACAGTAATAGTCTGTAGACATCCTGATCTACCTCTTTATCATGTACTGTGTCAGCAATTTGTAAGAACTGTGCCAGAAACTCAGTAGGTTCTTCCTGTGGAAGACCGGAATACTGGCAATTTTGCTGCACTATGATAATGAGTTGAGGATTTAGCTCAAAGCTGCTTGCTTTGATGGGAGGTATACAGATGCTACTCCCATATGCAGCTGTAATGGGGTTAGCATAAGACCCCAGAGTCCTCTTGGACTGATTAATTCCACTTGAGTCCATAATGGACAAAAGGGAAATGATAATGATTGCAAAGAGATGAATTTTGTTTATTTTTATTTTTATTTTTGAAATAACCGAAAAAATTAAAATAAAATAAAACAAAAGGAAAATAAAATAGAGAATTCGAAAATCAAAAGGAAAATGAGATCAAGGCAAACTGAGAACTGAATCAATTAGTAAAAAAAAAGATTTTGAAAACAGCAATTAGAAAGATATGATTGAAAAATTTTTATGAAAAAGATTTGATTTTTTTTAAAAAAAAGGAAAGAGAAAAACACAAAAAGACACCAAACTTAAGATTTTTAGAAATCAAACACTACTTTTTCGAAAATTTTAAGGGAAAAACACAAAGAGGACACCAAACTTAGAATATGAAACTAGACTCAACTAAAAGACTCTAAACCAACAAAAATAGTCCTAATCTAAGCAACAAAATAAACCGTCAGTTGTCCAAACTCGAACAATCCCCGGCAACGGCGCCAAAAACTTGGTGCACGAAATTGCAATAACACTTTTGCACTCCCGCACAACTAACCAGCAAGTGCACTGGGTCGTCCAAGTAATACCTTGCGTGAGCAAGGGTCGATCCCACGGAGATTGTCGGCTTGAAGCAAGCTATGGTTATCTTGTAAATCTTAGTCAGGATATCAGAAATTATCAGGATTGATTGTAAAAAGCAAAAGAACATGAAATGGTTACTTGTACTGCAGTAATGGAGAA
Organism: Arachis stenosperma; assembly: GCF_014773155.1. Classification (NCBI taxonomy): domain Eukaryota; kingdom Viridiplantae; phylum Streptophyta; class Magnoliopsida; order Fabales; family Fabaceae; genus Arachis; species Arachis stenosperma. The sequence continues at coordinate 31,270,977 of NC_080385.1, read as the reverse complement.
TAGGCTGGGGTTTTGGAGATGTTCCATCTTCTGAATCTCTGCGTTCCTACTGTCTTCTTCTTCAAACACGCAAGGCTCCTTCCATGGCAAGCTGTATGTAGGGTTTCACCGTTGTCAATGGCTACCTCCCATCCTCTCAGTGAAAGCGATTGCATATGCTCTGTCACAGCATAGCGGAATTCATCTGTCGGTTCTCAATCAGGCCGGAATAGAATCCAGTGATTCTTTTGCGTCTATCACTAACGCCCCGCCTTCAGGAGATTGAAGCACGTCACAGTCATTCAATCATTGAATCCTACTCAGAATACCACAGACAAGGTTTAGACCTTCCGGATTCTCTTGAATGCCGCCATCAGTCCTAGCTTATACCACGAAGATTCCGATTAAAGAATCCAAGAGATAACTACTTAATCTAAGATAGAACAGAGGTGGTTGTCAGGCACATGTTCATAGTTGAGAATGATGATGATTGTCACGGATCATCACATTCATCCGGATTAAGAACAAGTGTTATCTTAGAATCGAAGCAAGCATGATTGAATAAGAAACAATAGTAATTGCATTAATCCATCAAGACACAGCAGAGCTCCTCACCCCCAACCATGGGGTTTAGAGGCTCATACTGTGGAAAGAAACGTGTAAGAAATGTTATGAGATCATCCGGTACAGATACAATGTCAAAAGATCCTATAAATAGTAAACTAGTGTCCTAAGGTTTACAGAAATGAGTAAATGACAGAAAAATCCACTTCCGGGCCCACTTGGTGTGTGCTTGGGCTGAGCAATGAAGGAATTTCGTGTAGAGACCTTTTCTGGAGTTAAACGCCAGCTTTCATGCCAGTTTGGGCGTTTAACTCCAAATTTTATGCCAGTTCCGGCGTTTAACGCTGGAATTTCTGTAGGTGACTTTGAGCGCCGGTTTGGGCCATCAAATCTTGGGCAAAGTATGGACTATTATATATTGCTGGAAAGCCCAGGATGTCTACTTTCCAAAGCCGTTGAGAGCGCGCCAATTGGGCTTCTGTAGCTCCAGAAAATCCACTTCGAGTGCAGGGAGGTCAGAATCCAACAGCATCTGCAGTCCTTTTTGGTCTCTGGATCAGATTTTTGCTCAGGACCCTCAATTTCAGTCAGAAAATACCTGAAATCACAGAAAAACACACAAACTCATAGTAAAGTCCAGAAAAGTGAATTTTAATTAAAAACTAATAAAAATATACTAAAAACTAACTAAAAGATACTAAAAACATACTAAAAACAATGCCAAAAAGCATACAAATTATCCGCTCATCACTGGACTTCCATTCTAAGCTTACTCAATTTTTGAGGTGGAAAGAACTTTGCCAAGAAGGCATTGACTAGCTTTTCCCAAGAGTTCAGGCTTTCTTTTGGTTGTGAGTCCAACCATGTTCTAGCTCTGTCTCTTACAGCAAAAGGGAATAGCATAAGTCTGTAGACCTCAGGGTCAACCCCATTAGTCTTGACAGTGTCACAGATTTGCAAGAATTCAGCTAAAAAATGATGAGGATCTTCCAATGGAAGTCCATGGAACTTGCAATTCTGTTGCATTAGAGAAACTAATCGAGGCTTAAGCTCAAAGTTGTTTGCTCCAATGGCAGGGATAGAGATGCTTCTCCCATAGAAGTCGGGAGTAGGTGCAGTAAAGTCAACCAGCACCTTCCTTGCATTGTTGGCATTGTTATTGTTTTCGGCTGCCATGTCTTCTTCTTGTTTGAAGATTTCTGTTAGGTCCTCTACAGAGAGTTGTGCCTTAGCTTCTCTTAGCTTTCGCTTCAAGGTCCTTTCAGGTTCAGGGTCAGCCTCAACAAGAATGCCTTTGTCTTTGTTCCTGCTCATATGAAAGAGAAGAGAACAAGAAAATATGGAATCCTCTATGTCACAGTATAGAGATTCCTTGAGGTGTCAGAGGAAAAGAAAAATAGAAGGAAGATGTAGAAGAATTCGAATTTATCAAGAAAGATAGAGTTCGAATTGTGCATTGAGGAGGAGTGTTAGTCCATAAATAGAAGGATGTGAGAAGAGGGGAAGAAATAAATTAAAAAGATTTTAAAAACATTTTGAAAAAATACTAATTGATTTTTGAAAACTAAGAGTGGAAAAGAAATCAAGTGATTTTTGAAAAAGATTTTGAAATTAGAAATCAAAAAGATATGATTGAAAACTATTTTAAAAAATATGTGATTAAAAATATATGATTTAAAAGTTATAGTTTTAAAAAGATATGATTGAAAAGAGATGATTGAAAAACAATTTAAAAAGATTTGATTTTTAAAATTAATGACCTGCCTAACAAGAAAGATATGATTCAGACATTAAACCTTTCTCAAAAAAGGCAACATACTTGAAATGTTGAATCAAATCATTAATTGATAGCAAGTATTTTTGAAAATGGAAAAAGATTGATTTTGAAAATATATGATTGAAAAGATTTGATTTGAAAAAGATTTTATTTTGAAAAATTTTGAAAACTTGAAAAAATTTTGAATTAAAAACAGAATCTTCCCTCTTGTGCCATCCTGGCGTTAAATGCCCATAATGGTATCCATTCTGGCGTTTAACGCCCTAAACACTACCTTTTTGGGCGTTAAACGCCCAGCCAGGAATCCTGGCTGGCGTTTAAACGGCAATTTTCCTTCTTCACTGGGCGTTTTGAACGCCCAGCTTTTTCTGTGTAATTCCTCTGCTGTATGTTCTGAATAAACTAAGACCAAATAAACAATGCATGCAAGACTCCAAACTTAGAAGTTTGTATACTATTGACACTAACAAAATGAGAATGCATATGAGAAATAACAAAACACACAAGACAAGAGAATTTAAAGATCAGAGTAAGGAAATCATCAAGAACAACTTGAAGATCAATGAAGACACATGAATGAATGTAAGAAGAATAGAAACATGCAATTGACACCAAACTTAAAATGAGACACTAGACTCAACAAGAAACATAAAATATTTTTGGATTTTATGATTTTGTAATTTTTTTGGATTTTTCGAAAATTAAGTGGAAAAGAAAATAAAGATATCAAAATTCTTAATGAGAATTCCAGGAATCATGCAATGTTAGTCTAAAGCTTTAGTCTAAAGAAATTAGACATGGCTAGCCAAGCTTCAGCAGGACATTGCATTCAAGAGCTAAATTGATGAGAATCAATCAGCTTTGGTGATGATAAGAACATCACCTTGAAACACTAGAATTCATTCTTAAGAATTCTGAAAAATACCTAATCTAAGCAACAAGATGAACCGTCAGTTGTCCAAACTCAAAACAATCCCCGGCAACGGTGCCAAAAACTTGGTGCACGAAATTGTGATCATCAATGGCACCATCAACATGGTACGCTCAATTGCAATCTCAACTCTTTATCACAACTTCGCATAACTAACCAGCAAGTGCACTGGGTCATCCAAGTAATAAACCTTACGCGAGTAAGGGTCGATCCCACGGAGATTGTTGGTATGAAGCAAGCTATGGTCATCTTGTAAATCTCAGTCAGGCGGATTCAAATGGTAATGGATGATTTATGAATAAAACATAAAATAAAGATAGAGATACTTATGTAATTCCTTGGTGAGAATTTCAGATAAGCGTATAGAGATGCTTTGTCCCTTCCGTCTCTCTACTTTCCTACTGTCTTCATCCAATCCTTCTTACTCCTTTCCATGGCAAGCTGTATGTTGGGCATCACCGTTGTCAGTGGCTACAGTCCCGTCCTCTCAGTGAAAATGTTCAATGCGCTCTGTCACAGCACGGCTAATCATCTGTCGGTTCTCAATCAGGTTGGAATAGAATCCAGTGATTCTTTTGCGTCTGTCACTAACGCCCAGCCTTCAGGAGTTTGAAGCTCGTTACAGTCATTCAATCCTTGAATCCTACTCAGAATACCACAGACAAGGTTTAGACCTTCCGGATTCTCTTGAATGCCGCCATCAATTCTAGCTTATACCACGAAGATTCCGATTAAGGAATCCAAGAGATAAACATTCAAGCCTTGTTTGCTTGTAGAACGGAAGTGGTTGTCAGGCACGCGTTCATAAGTGAGAATGATGATGAGCGTCACATAATCATCACATTCATCATGTTCTTGGGTGCGAATGAATATCTTAGAACAAGAATAAGCTGAATTGAATAGAAGAACAATAGTAATTGCATTAATACTCGAGGTACACCAGAGCTCCACACCTTAATCTTTGGTGTGTAGAAACTCCACCGTTGAAAATACATAAGAACAAGGTCTAGGCATGGCCGTGAGGCCAGCCCCATGATCTAAGATTCAAAGATCTAAAGATGATCAAAGATCCAAAGATGAAAATACAATAGCAAAAGGTCCTATTTGTAGAGAACTAGTAGCCTAGGGTTTACAAAAATGAGTAAATGACATAAAAATCTACTTCCGGACCCACTTAGTGTGTGCTTGGGTTGAGCATTGAATCTTTCATGTGTAGAGACTTTTCTTGGAGTTAAACGCCAGCTTTTGTGCCAGTTTGGGCGTTTAACTCCCATTCTTGTGCCAGTTCCGGCGTTTAACGCCGGGCAGTTTTGAGCTGATTTGGAACGCCAGTTTGGGCCATCAAATCTCGGGCAAAGTATAAACTATTATACATTGCTGGAAAGCCCAGGATGTCTACTTTCCAACGCAGTTAAAAGCGCGCCAATTGGGCTTCTGTAGCTCCAGAAAATCTACTTCGAGTGCAGGGAGGTCAGAATCCAACAGCATCTGCTGTCCTTTTCAGCCTCTGAATTAGATTTTTGCTCAGGTCCCTCAATTTCAGCCAGAAAATACCTAAAATCACAGAAAAACACAAATTCATAGTAAAGTCCAGAAAAGTGAATTTTAACTAAAAACTAATAAAAATATAATAAAAACTAACTAAAACATACTAAAAACATACTAAAAATAATGCCAAAAAGCGTATAAATTATTCGCTCATCAATCCTACAGGTGAGCCATACATGGCAGAGCCATGCCGGATCACTTTGCATGAGCAAGGAGCTCCGGATATCATACTTCAACCGTTGCAAGCAAGGTATCCTAACCTTGATCCAAACTTTGAATTGAAGAGTAGCTTGATAAATCTACTACCGAAGTATCATGGGTTGCCGGGTCAAGACCCCATCCGACATCTAAAGGATTTTCAAGTTGCTTGTTCTACGGCTCGAAGGCATGGAGCCGATGAGGTGGCTATCATGGTTCTTGCCTTCCATTTCTCTCTTGAAGGGCAAGCAAAGACATGGTTTTATTCGCTACTGGATGAGATTGCGACCAATTGAGATTTCTTGAGAAGAGAGTTTCTAGATAAATTCTTCCCACCGGAGAAGACCGACTACATCCGGAAGGAGATTTCGGGTATAATGCAAAGAGACCAAGAGAGTTGGTACGAGTATTGGTCTCGGTTCAAGAGGCTATTAGAATCTTGTCCACACCATGGAATGAACACTCACTTGCTCATTAGCTACTTCACCGGAGGTATTTGTGTAGAAGATAGTAGATTGCTCACCGCTTCAACTGGTGGTTCCCTTTCGAAAAACAAGATGGAGAGAGAAGCTTGGAATTTGATAAAGGATGTTGCCGAAGCTACACAACATACAAGGGTGAGAAGTAATCCTCTCAAGGGTGTGGTAGAACCGTCCCTTTCCGAATCAAGCCTAACCAAAGCACTTGGGGATATGACCACCATCCTCATGCAAATACAAAAGGATCAAAAGGAATACTACTCCATCCAAGCCATCCAAGCTCCACCTCCAGTTGCACAACTTGAAGGCCCTCCTAGGATTTGTGATTTGTGCTCTAGCACTACACATTACACCGATCATTGCCATCAAATTCAAGAGGAACATGCCCTTGTAGTGGCCAATGTGAATTACAACAACCGTTCACCCTATCCTTCTCAAGGCAAAAACAACTACCCTCATGGTAGTAATCAACATCAAGGGTGGAGGGATAATGCACAAGGGAGCAATCAAAACCAAAGATGGAATAACTCTTCTTCTTATTACAACAACAACCAATCTTCATCTCAATACCACCATAACAACAACAACCACCAAGCCAACCAAAATCACCACAACCAAAACCAAAATAACTACACCAAATACCAAGCACCACACCATAGACAACAATCCATCCAATCCTCTTCATCTTCCACTAATCAAGTTAATGAGCTTAGAGCCATTGTGGATAAACGGGATGAGGGCTATAAGGCTCAATTCGAGGCCATGAGTGCTCAATTGGCCAATCTTACCAACATGATTTCGAAGATGTCCATGTCCTCCTCCAACAACACCAACCAACCCTCAAGCTCTTCTAGCCTTCCTTTCCAACCCCAACCAAACCCAAGGGGCGGTCTCAACGCCATCACTCTACGGTCAGGGACTACGTTGGAGGAGATACCTCCTAGGGTCATGTAAGACATTCATGAGGAAGAGGTGGTTGTTGAAGCTCTATATGAAGAGGGGGAGGTAGACAAAAGGCATGAGGAAGAAGGAGTAAACCTCAAGGAACCCAAGAGGAAAGCCATAGTGGATGAGTCCATTCCTATTCCATTCCCTTCCATGGTGAAGAAAGCAAAGAAAACACCGAAATTTGATTTGAACATGCTTCAAGTGTTCAAGAAGGTTGAGGTAACCATACCAATTCTTGATGCTATTCAACAAATTCCAAAGTATGCAAAATTTTTCAAAGACTTGTGTACACACAAGGATAGGATAGGAGAATTGGAAACATTATCCTTGGCTAGTTCAATTTCTTCCTTGATGGAACCTATTCCAAAGAAATGTGGTGACCCTGGGCCTTGTTTGGTGTCTTGTTGTATTGGTGGACGCACTTTTCATGATCGTATGTGTGACCTTGGAGCTTGTGTAAGCATCATGCCGCTTTCTATCTTTGTGCGGTTGAATTTAGCTCCATTAAAGAAGTCGGCGGCGAGGTTTGCCTTAGAATAAAAGTGTGATAACGGTAATAGAAATAGCCGAAGATGTACTTGTGGCGATCGAGGTTTTGGTTTTTCTGGTTGACTTTTACATCCTTGAAATTCCTCCAACAGAAAATAGAAGCTCATCCTCCGTTCTACTTGGTAGACCCTTCCTTAAGACCTCTAAATTCAAGTTAGATGCCTTCACCAGCACATATTCCTTTGAGGTTGGAGACAAGACTATCAAGTTTAATTTGGAGAAGCCATGAAGCATCCTCCTGAAGAGCATTCCGTTCTCCGATGTGATGTAATCGATGAAGTGGTAGCGGAAGTGCGAGAAGAAGACCATAACAAGTTGTGCTACCATATTGTTGAAGAGACGGATGACCAAGAGGGTGAACATGAGAAAGTTGCTGAGAATGAACTCTGTAAGATTGATGAAAAGGAACCTCAGCTTGAGGCAAAGAGTGAATTGAAGCCTCTTCCGTCTCATTTGAAGTATGCTTTCTTAGAGGACAACCAAAAGTTTCTGGTCATTATTGCTAGTGAGCTTTCTAGTGAAGAAGAAGAAAAGCTCCTAGATGTTCTCAAAAAGTACAAGAAGGCAATTGGTTGGAGCCTAGCCGATATTGTGAGGATTGACCCTCGCAAGTGCATGCATCGTATATTTCTCCAAGAGGGAGCTAGGCCGGTTAGGCAACCGCAAAGGAGGCTCAACCCAACCATCCTCGATGTGGTAAAGAAGGATGTCACTAGGCTATTTGATGCGGGTATCATATACCCGATTTTTGACAGTGAGTGGGTGAGCCCGGTCCAGGTTGTTCCCAAGAAATCAGGCATCACTACGGTTAAAAAGGATGATGGCGAAGTGGTCACCAAGAGAGTACAAAATGCATGGTGAGTGTGCATCGATTATAGAAGGTTGAATGCCGCTACAAGGAAGGACTACTACCCTTTGCCCTTTATCGATCAGATGTTGGACCGTTTGGCGAGTAAATCCCATTATTGCTTTCTTGATGGATTCACTGGTTACTTCCAGATTCACATTGCTTCTGAAGATCAGGAAAAGACCACATTCACTTGCCCTTTTGGCACCTTTGCCTACAAAAGGATGCCATTTGGACTATGTAATGGACTTGCTACTTTTCAGCGGTGCAGACCAGTGTCTTTTCTGATCTAATGGAGAATTGTCTGGAATTCTTTATGGATGACTTCAGTGTTTATGGAACTTCATTTGATTGTTGCTTAGAGAACTTAGCCAAGGTCTTAGCTAGTTGTGTTGACACTAACTTTGTCTTAAATTTTGAGAAATGTCACTTTATGGTAAGACAAGGTATAGTGTTAGGACATGTAGTATCTCATGAAGGAATTTTTGTAGACCCGGCCAAGGTCGATGTTATCACCACTTTACCTTACCCCTCATCTGTGAGGGAGGTCAGCTCGTTTTTAGGACATGCAGGATTCTATAGACGCTTTATCAAAGATTTCAGCAAGATTGCTTTGCCATTGTCACGCCTACTCCAAAAAGATGTGGACTTTGAGTTTAATAGTGAATGTGTGAAAGCTTTTAAAGAGCTAAGGAGAGTTCTTACCACGGCACCGATTGTGCGAGGCCCCAACTGGATGTTGCCATTTGAGATAATGTGCGATGCGTCAAACCATGCTATAGGTGCCGCGCTTGCACAGCGCGATGGTAAACTCCCTTATGTCATTGCATACTCTTTTAAAATACTTGATGCAGCACAATCTAACTATACCACTACTGAAAAGGAACTCCTAGCTATTGTTCATGCTTTAGATAAATTCAGATCTTATTTTCTAGGATCAAAGATAGTGGTATACATGGATCATGCAGCTTTGAAATACTTATTGACAAAGAATGAGTCAAAACCTAGACTCATATGTTGGATCTTACTTTTGCAAGAATTCGACATTGAGATTAGGGACCGGAGTGGATCTCAAAACTTGGTTGCGGATCATTTAAGCCACCTTGAGAATTTAAAATTTGATCCATTTCCGATCAATGACTCATTCCCATTAGATAGTTTGCATGCTGTGTCGGATAGCTTTCCTTGGTTTGCCCCAATGGCGAACTACTTGGTAGCAAAACTCTTCCCTCCCAACTTTTCTAAACACCAAAGGGATAAGTTGAGGAGTGATTCCAAATACTACATTTGGGATGACCCTCACTTGTGGAAGAGGGGAGTGGACCAAGTAATTCGAAGATGTGTCCCGGAGTCTGAAATCCAACTCATTCTTGAAGCTTGCCATTCGTCCGAATGTGGTGGCCACTTTGGCCCATAAAAGACCACTAAAAAGGTGTTAGATTGTGGATTCTGGTGGCCAACCTTATTCAAGGATGCTAACCGGTTATGTGTGTCTTGCCATCAGTGTCAGAAGTCGGGAAACACATCCCAAAGGGATGAAATGCCTCAGCAACCTATGCTGTTCTGTGAGATATTTGATGTATGGGGCATTGATTTTATGGGACTATTTCCCAACTCCAGTGGGTATCTATATATTCTGTTAGCAGTTGACTACGTGTTAAAGTGGGTGGAAGCAATACCTACCCGCCTTGACGACGCCAATACCATCATTTCTTTTATTAGGAATAACATTGTATGCTGTTATGGGTCGCCACGAGCAATCGTGAGCGACCAAGGATCCCACTTTTGTAACATAAAAGTAGAGGCACTGCTCAAGCGTAAGGGGTAGTACATAAGGTTGCCACTGCTTATCATCCGTAAACCAACGGACAAGCGGAAGTGTCCAACCGGAAGATTAAGAGAATCTTGGAGAAAGTGGTTAATCCACAAAAGAAGGATTGGAGCCTCCGGTTAGGAGATGCACTATGGGCATATAGAATGGCCTACAAGACTCCGTTAGGGATGAGTCCCTCCTGGATCATCTATGGTAAGGCATGCCACCTTCTGGTGGAGATTGAGCACAAAGCCTATTGGGCAGTAAAGCGATGCAACATGGATTTGACCCAGGCAGGAGTAGCCAGAAAATTACAGCTAGAGGAGCTCGAGTGTTTGAGGAATGAAGCGTATGAGAATGGCTGGATTTACAAGGAAAAGACTAAAGCATTCCATGACCATCACATCTGGAAGAAGGACTTCCAAGAAGGTGATGAGGTTCTCCTCTACAATTCGAGGCTTCATTTCATGCCTGGCAAGCTCCGTTCTAGATGGGAAGGCCCTTTCAAGGTGAAGGAGATAAAGCCTTATGGAGTGGTGGAGTTGTTTGATCCTAAAAGTGAAGCAACTTTCAAGGTGAATGGACATAGAGTGAAGAAGTACCATGGGTACAAGCTCCCAAAAGAGCTAGAGGTGTTCCTATTGGCAGATGCACCTAGAGAAGGAGAAGCTTGAGCGACTGACCGTCCAACTTAAGGACATTAAAGAAAAGTTCTTGGTGGGAGGCACTTCACCGTGGTAAGATCTTCCTTGTGTATACCATCTTGCTTTTAGCTTTAGATTCTTGTGAATTTTGTGACTTCTTGACATTGTTTATTGCTTAGGAATGCTAGTTTTATTGATCTTGTTGGATAACTAGGATATTTAGATAGATTTCATCATTTTGGTATGGAAGAATTGTTGAAGTGGAGAGAATGCTATGTTTTGAATAGTGCATGAATTTGAGTGTGTTCTCTTAACTACTAGCTTGAACACCTGCCAAAAATGTGTTAGAATAGCTCTTGTTATGTTGAAAAAAAAAAGCAAAAAAGCAAAAAGCAAGGAAAAAGGGCATCCGCGCGCGAGTGCATTGTGTGCGCGCGCGCGCCGGTGGTGCATTTCTTACTCCTAGGCCAAAAAACCCGAGAGTTGTGCCCACCTTATGCCCACTTTGTGTCCACTTCATGTCAGGCACCCACGCACCAGCGTGCATGCCGTCTGCGCGCCCCCTTGCAACTTGGCCATCGACGCGCAAGCACACTGTGCGCGCGCGCGCCGATGGTGCACTAACTCCCTGGTACAAAAATCGGAGAGTTGTGCCATACTTGTGCCTAGTCTGTGCCCGCACCGACGTGTCCGCGTACTGCATGCGTCCACGCCGGTAGCCAACCCCATCAGGCACGCTGATGAGCGGATAATTTATATATGCTTTTTGGCATTATTTTTAGGTAGTTTTTATTAGAATCTAGCTAATTTTAGAGATGTTTTTATTAGTTTTTATGCAAAATTCACATTTCTGGACTTTACTATGAGTTTGTGTATTTTTCTGTGATTTCAGGTATTTTCTGGCTGAAATTGAGGGACCTGAGCAAAAATCTGATAGGAGGCTGAAAAAGGACTACAGATGCTGTTGGATTCTGACCTCCCTGCACTCGAAATGGATTTTCTGGAGCTACAGAACTCCAAAGTAGACATGCAGGGCTTTTCAGCAATATATAAGAGTCCATACTTTATTCGAGTTTAGACGACACAAACTGGCGTTCAACGCTAGTTTCATGCTGCATTCTGGAGTAAAACGCCAGAAACACGTCACAAACCAGAGTTAAACGCCAAAAACACTTTACAACTTGGCGTTTAAACTCCAAGAGAAGCCTCTGTACGTGTAAAGCTCAAGCTCAGCCCAAGCACATACCAAGTGGGCTCCGGAAGTGGATTTCTACATCAATTACTTATCTCTGTAACCCTAATAGCTAGTTTAGTATAAATAGAACTTTTTACTATTGTATTTGGGGTCTCTCTTAGACCATTTGGTCTTTTTGAACCATTAAGTCTTGGTTATCCTGGTTCCCTCTCTGGGGCCAGAACCAATGAACACCTTTATCACTTATGTATTTTCAACGGTGGAGTTTCTACACACCATATATTAAGGTGTGGAGCTCTGGTGTACCTCGAGTATTAATGCAAAGTACTATTGTTCTTCTATTCAATTCACGCTTATTCTTATTCTAAGATATCCATTCACACCAAAGAACCTGATGAATGTGATGATTATGTGACGCTCATCACCATCCTCACTTATGAACGTGTGCCTGACAACCACTTTCGTTCTACATGCAAATAAGCTTGAATGAATATCTCTTTGATTCCTTAATCAGAATCTTCATGGTATAAGCTAGAATCCATTGGCAACATTCTTGAGAATCCGGAAAGTCTAAACCTTGTCTGTGGTATTCTGAGTAGGATTCAGGAATTGAATGACTGTGACGAGCTTCAAACTCGCGACTGTAGGGCGTGGTGACAACGCAAAAGGATAGTAAATCCTATTCTTACATGATCGAGAACCGACAAATGATTAGCCGTGCGGTGACAGTGCACCTGGACCATTTTCACTGAGAGGACGGACGGTAGCCATTGATAACGGTGATCCCTCAACATACAGCTTGCCATGGAAAGGAGTAAGAATGATTGAATAAAAGTAGTAGGAAAGCAGAGATTCAGAAGGAACACAGTATCTTCATGCGCTTATCTGAAATTTCCACCAATAAATTACATAAGTATCTCAATCTTTATTTTATGCTTTATTTATCTTTATATTCGAAAACCATTATAACCATTAGAATCCGCCTAACTGAGATTTACAAGATGACCATAACTTGTTTCATACCAACAATCTTCGTGGGATCAACCCTTACTCACGTAAGGTTTATTACTTGGACGACCCAGTGCACTTGCTGGTTAGTTGTGCGAAGTTGTGAAGAATGTGTGTGAACCATAGTATTGTGCACCAAGTTTTTGGAGCCATTTCTAGGAATTGTTCGAGTTGTGAAAAGTATGAGTCACAATTTTTCCTATCACACGCGTCAGCGCAATGTGTGTGTCCGCGCGCCTGTGCTACATGCCAACTCTGGTGTAAAAACCAGAGACTTAGGCCAACTTTGTGCCAGTCCTGTGCCAAGGGTACAGCTGTACTCGCGCGTACGTGCCAATGACGTGCACGCATCCTTCGTTCAACTCTCACCGACGTGCCAGCGCACCGTGCGCGTGTGCGTCGGTCGCGCGAACTAGTTTTAAACCTGCGCGCCCTGCTTCTCTCATCCTCTTTCTTGTTTCTTTCTTCTTCTTCCTCCATCCCTTCTCTTCTCTTCTCATCTCTTCTCTTCCATACTTCACCACTGTCTCCGGCCGCTCACCGGCGACCACCACCACCTCCGGTGGCATTACATCTCTTCTATCTCTTTCTCATCCTCACAACGAGAAAATTCTACCTTAATTCTTTTACACTTCTCAAGGTTTTACTTCTTTTATATCTTTTATCTCACTTTCTTTGCATATCCTCCTTTTCTAATTAGATGCTTCTTGTTGATTCACTTATCTTATCTTTTAGTTGCATGTTTATGCTACTCACTTTTTGTTTGTTTACTTTTTCCTTTTTTCTTACTTTTCCATGGATGTTGAAATTGAGTTTTCAATTACTTTAATAGATCTTCTTGATTGTTTTTCATTATCTTTGTCAGTGGATGATGTTGTGTGATGATTGATACTTCATTTTGGGTTTCTAATTGGTTGAGTATCTCATAATTGCTCATTGCTTGCTAAATGCACACCAAGTGTTCTAGGAAATGCACATATGCCATCTTGGTTTATTCTAGTCATATATCTTCAATTTGGTGCTTCCTCCTCATTCACTTGCTCTCTTCTAAGTTCATTGAACCCATTTCTCTTATTACTCGCTAATTAGATACTCATTGAACATGACTTGCTCTTTGTTTTGAATGCTTGAGATCATTCCTCTCATGCCATATTGCATGCTTTACTCCCTCTTGCATCCCATGCCAAGTGTTGTGACCCATGCTTCTATGACTACTTTGTTGCAGTATTTCTTTTGTGCACTACCTCTCACTTGCGTGTTTGTTGAGTTGATCCTTTGGGTTTAACACTTTCCTTCTTTCCCCTCCTTTTCAGGATGGCCACCAAGAAAGGCAAGGAGAAAGCTTCAAGGAAACCAGCCACAAAGAGGGCACCCCCAAAGTCACGCTCTAAGGCGCACTCTTCATTAGGAGCCAAACCTCTATTTAAGAAGGTGAAGGCACCCGCTCCTATTGATAACAATGAGAAGAGCGAACCGGCAAAGGATTCTTCAAGATTTCCCAACCGCTTCTATGAACTTGTGTTCCCCGCTATGGTTGAGAGGAACTATCATGCTGAGTGGTGCGCGAAATTGTGATCACTACAACTTCACACAACTAACCAGCAAGTGCACTGGGTCGTCCAAGTAATACCTTACGTGAGTAAGGGTCGATCCCACGGAGATTGGTGGTATGAAGCAAGCTATGGTCATCTTGTAAATCTCAGTCAGGCAGACTCAAATGGGTATAGATGATGAACGAATATAATATAAAAGATGAAGATAGTGATACTTATGTATATCATTGGTGTAAGAGCTTCAGACAAGTGTATGAAGATGCCTTCCCTTCCGTCTCTCTGCTTTCCTACTGCCTTCATCCAATCCTTCTTACTCCTTTCCATGGCAAGCTCGTGTAGGGTTTCACTGTTGTCAGCAGCTACCTCCCATCCGCGCAGTGAAAGCTAATGCACGCACTCTGTCACAGTGCTGCCAATCACCGGTTTGGTTCCCTCCCCTACCGGAATAGAATCACTCTTTTGCGTCTGTCACTAACGCCCAGTAGGTTACAGGTTTGAAGCACGTCACAGTCATTCAATCATTGAATCCTACTCAGAATACCACAGACAAGGTTAGACCTTCCGGATTCTCTTGAATGCTGCCATCAGATCCTGCCTATACCACGAAGACTCTGATCTCACGGAATGGTTGGCTCGTTTGTCAGGCGAGCACTCGGTTGTCAGGCGATCAACCATGCATCGTGCAATCAGGAACCCAAGAGATATTCACTAAGCCTCAGATGCTTGTAGAACAAGAATGGTTGTCAGTCACCTTGTTCATGGGTGAGAATGGTGATGGGCGTCAATCATCACCTTCATCATGTTGAAGAACAAGTGATATCTTGGACAAAGAACAAGCGGAATTGAATGGAAGAACAATAGTAATTGCATTAATACTCGAGGTACAGCAGAGCTCCACACCTTAATCTATGGTGTGTAGAAACTCCACCGTTGAAAATACATAAGAACAAAGTCTAGGCATGGCCGAGTGGCCAGCCTCCCAAATAGGGTTCAATCATCAAAACATGATCAAAAGATGATAATACAATAGTAAAAGGTCCTACTTATAGAAAACTAGTAGCCTAAGGTGTACAGAAATGAGTAAATGACATAAAAATCCACTTCCGGGCTCACTTGGTGTGTGCTTGGGCTGAGCAATGAAGGAATTTCGTGTAGAGACTTTTTCTGGAGTTAAACGCCAGCTTTTAATCCAGTTTGGGCGTTTAACTCCCATTTAGGTGCCAGTTCCGGCGTTTAACGCTGGAATTTCTGTAGGTGACTTTGAACGCCGGTTTGGGCCATCAAATCTTGGGCAAAGTATGGACTATTATATATTGCTGGAAAGCCCAGGATGTCTACTTTCCAACGCCGTTGAGAGCGCGCCAATTGGGCTTCTGTAGCTCCAGAAAATCCACTTCAAGTGCAGGGAGGTCAGAATCCAACAGCATCTGCAGTCCTTTTGAGTCTCTGGATTAGATTTTTGCTCAGATCCCTCAATTTCAGCCAGAAAATACCTGAAATCACAGAAAAACACACAAACTCATAGTAAAGTCTAGAAAAGTGAATTTTAACTAAAAACTAATAAAAATATAATAAAAACTCAACTAAAACTACCAAAAACATACTAAAAACAATGCCAAAAAGCGTACAAATTATCCGCTCATCACAACACCAAACTTAAATTGTTGCTTGTCCCCAAGCAACTGAAAATCAAATAAGATAAAAAGAAGAGAATATACTATAGACTCCAAATTATCAATGAAACTAAGCTCCAAATTAGATGAGCGGGACTAGTAGCTTTTTGCCTCCGAACAGTTTTGGCATCTCACTTTATCCTTTGAAATTCAGAATGATTGGCTTCTTTAGGAACTCCGAATCCAGATAGTGTTATTGATTCTCCTAGTTAAGTATGATGATTCTTGAACACAGCTACTTTATGAGTCTTGGCCGTGGCCCAAAGCACTCTGTCTTCCAGTATTACCACCGGATACATACATGCCACAGACACATAATTGGGTGAACCTTTTCAGATTGTGACTCAGCTTTGCTAAAGTCCCCAATTAGAGGTGTCCAGGGTTCTTAAGCACACTCTTATTTGCCTTGGATCACAACTCTTATTCTTTTCTTTTTCTTTCTTTTTCTCTTTCTTCTTTCGTTTTTTTTTTCTCTTTTTTTTTTCGCCTGCTTTCTTTCTTTTTTGTATTCACTGCTTTTTCTTGCTTCAAGAATCATTTTTATGATTTTTCAGATCCTCAGTAACATGTCTCCTTTTTCATCATTCTTTCAAGAGCCAACAATTTTAACATTCATGAACCACAAATTCAAAAGACATATGCACTGTTTAAGCATACATTCAGAAAAACAACAAGTATTGTCACCACATCAAACTAATTAAGCTAGTTTTAAAGATGAATTTGAAATCCTGTACTTCTTGTTCTTTTGTGATAAAAACAGTTTTCATTTAGGAAAGGTGATGGATTCATATTCATAGCTTTAAGGCATAGACACTAAGACACTAATGATCATAAGACACAAACATGGATAAACATAAAGCAATTCGAAAAACAGAAAAATAAAGAACAAGGAGATTAAAGAACGGGTCCACCTTAGTGATGGCGGCTCTTTCTTTCTCTTGAAGATCCTATGGAGTGCTTGAGCTCCTCAATGTCTCTTCCTTGTCTTTGTTACTCCTCTCTCATGATCCTTTGATCTTCTCCAATTTCATGGAGGAGGATGGCATGTTCTTGGTGCTCCACCCTTAGTTGTCCCATGTTGGAACTTGATTTTCCTAGAGAGGTGTTAATTTGCTCCCAGTAGTCTTGTGGAGGAAAGTGCATCCCTTGAGGTATCTCAGGGATTTCTTGATGGGAGGGGTCTCTTGTTTGCTCCATCTTCTTCCTAGTGATGGGCTTGAGGTCATGCCTTCTCAGTTGAACCGGCTTTGGATGCCATAAATGGTTATGGAAAAACAAAAAGCAATGCTTTTACCACACCAAACTTAAAAGGTTTGCTCGTCCTCGAGCAAAAGAAGAAAGAAGAGAGTAGAAGAAGAAGAAATGGAGGAGAGGGGAATGGCTTTGTGGTTCGGCCAAAAGAGGGGAAGAAGTGGTGTTTTATGAAGGATGGATGTGAGTGGTGAAGAGAAAGAGATGTTGAGGTGATTGGTGAATGGGTGAAGAAGAAGAGAGAGTGGTGGGGTTGTTTGGGGATCCTGTGGGGTCCACAGATCCTTAGGTGTCAAGGAAAAGTCATCCCTGCACCAAATGGCATCAAAATCCACGTTTTGAGCCAATTCTGGCGTTAAACGCCGGGCTGGTGCCCATTTCTGGCGTTTAACGCCAGGTTCTAGCCCTTTCCTGGCGTTTAACGCCAGTCTAGTGCCCCTTTCTGGCGTTAAACACCCAGAATGGTGCCAGACTGGGCGTTAAAAGCCCAACTGCTAGTCTCACTGGCGTTTAAACGCCAGTGAGTTCTTCCTCCAGGGTGTGCTGTTTTTCTTCCTGTTTTTCATTCTGTTTTTGCTTTTTTCATTGATTTTGTGACTTCTTATGATCATCAACCTACAAAAAAGATAAAATAACAAAAGAAAATAGTTAAAATATAATCATTGGGTTGCCTCCCAACAAGCGCTTCTTTAATGTCAGTAGCTTGACAGAGGACTCTCATGGAGCCTCAGAAATACTCAGAACCGTGTTGGAACCTCCCAACACCAAACTTAGAGTTTGAATGTGGGGGTTCAACACCAAACTTAGAGTTTGGTTGTGGCCTCCCAACACCAAACTTAGAGTTTGACTGTGGGTGCTCTGCTTGGCTCTGTTTTGAGAGAAGCTCTTCATGCTTCTTCTCCATGATGATAGAGGGATGTCCTTGGGCCTTAAACACCAAGGGTTCTTCATTCACTTGGATGATCAACTCTCCTCTATCAACATCAATCACAGCCTTTGCTGTGGCTAGGAAGGGTCTGCCAAGGATGATGGATTCATCCATGCACTTCCCAGTCTCTAGGACTATGAAATCAGTAGGAATGTAATGGTCTTCAATCTTCACCAAAACATTCTCTACAAGTCCATGAGCTTGTTTTCTTGAATTGTCTGCCATCTCTAATGAGATTCTTGCAGCTTGCACCTCAAAGATCCCTAATTTCTCCATTACAGAGAGGGGCATGAGGTTTACACTTGACCCTAAGTCACACAAGGCCTTCTTGAAGGTCATGGTGCCTATGGTACAAGGTATAGAAAACTTCCCAGGATCTTGCCTTTTTAGAGGCAGTTTTTGCCTAGACAAGTCATCCAGTTCTTTGATGAGCAAGGGAGGTTCATCCTCCCAAGTCTCATTTCCAAATAACTTGTCATTTAGTTTCATGATTGCTCCAAGGTATTTAGCAACTTGCTCTTCAGTGACATACTCATCCTCTTCAGAGGAAGAATACTCATCAGAGCTCATGAATGGCAGAAGTAATTCCAATGGAATCTCTATGGTCTCAATTTGAGCCTCAGATTCCCATGATTCCTCATTGGGGAACTCAGAGGAGATTAGTACACGCCCACTGAGGTCTTCCTCAGTGGCGTCCTCCTCCTCTCTTTCCTCTCCACATTCGGCCATGGTTATGGCTTTGCACTCTCCTTTTGGATTTTCTTCTGTATTACTTGGGAGAGTACTAGGAGGGAGTTCAGTAATTTTCTTGCTCAGCTGTCCCACTTGTCCTTCCAAATTTCTGATGGAAGACCTTGTTTCATTCATGAAACTTTGAGTGGTTTTGATTAGATCAGAGACCATTGTTGCTAAGTCAGAGGTATTCTGCTTAGAACTCTCTGTCTGTTGCTGAGAAGATGATGGAAAAGGCTTGCCATTGCTAAGCCTGTTTCTTCCACCATTATTGTTGAAACCTTGTTGAGGTCTCTCTTGATTCTTCCATGAGAAATTTAGGTGATTTCTCCATGAAGAATTAGAGGTTTTTGCATAGGGTTCTCCTAGGTAGTTCTCCTCTTCCATTGAAGGGTTCTCAGGATCATAAGCTTCTTCCTTAGATGAAGCATCCTTAGTACTGTTTGGTGCATTTTGCATTCCAGACAGACTTTGAGAAATCAAATTGACTTGTTGAGTCAATATCTTATTCTGAGCCAGTATGGCATTCAGAGCATCAATCTCAAGAACTCCTTTCTTCTGACTTGTCCCATTGTTCACAGGATTCCTTTCAGAAGTGTACATGAATTGGTTATTTGCAACCATTTCAATGAGCTCTTGAGCTTTTGTAGGCGTCTTCTTCAGATGAAGAGATCCTCCAGCAGAGCTATCCAAAGACATCTTGGATAGTTCAGAGAGACCATCATAGAAAATACCTATGATGCTCCATTCAGAAAGCATGTCAGAAGGACACTTTCTGATTAATTGTTTGTATCTTTCCCAAGCTTCATAGAGGGATTCTCCATCCTTCTGTCTGAAGGTTTGGACTTCCACTCTAAGCTTACTCCATCTTTGTGGTGGAAAAAACTTTGCCAAGAAGGCATTGACTAGCTTTTCCCAAGAGTCCAGGCTTTCTTTAGGTTGAGAATCCAACCATATTCTAGCTCTGTCTCTTACAGCAAAAGGGAATAGCATCAGTCTATAGACCTCAGGGTTAACCCCATTAGTCTTGACTGTGTCACAGATTTGCAAGAATTCAGCTAAAAACTGATGAGGATCTTCCATTGGAAGTCCATGAAACTTGCAATTCTGTTGCATTAGAGAAACTAATTGAGGCTTAAGCTCAAAGTTGTTTGCTCCAATGGCAGGGATAGAGATGCTTCTCCCATAAAAATCAGGAGTAGGTGCAGTGAAGTCACCCAGCACCTTCCTTGCATTGTTGGCATTGTTGTTGTTTTCGGCTGCCATGTGTTCTTCTTCCTTGAAGAATTCGGTCAGGTCCTCTAAAGAGAGTTGTGTTTTGGCTTCTCTTAGCTTTCTCTTCAAGGTCCTTTTAGGTTCAGGTTCAGCTTCAACAAGAATGCCTTTGTCTTTGTTCCTGCTCATATGAAAGAGAAGAAAACAAGAAAATATGGAATCCTCTATGTCACAGTATAGAGATTCCTTGAGGTGTCAGAGGAAGAAGAGAAATAGAAGACAGAAGTAGAAAATTCGAACTTATCAAAGAATATGGAGTTCGAATTTTGCATTAAGGGATAGTGTTAGTCCAGAAATAGAAGGATGTGAGAAGAAAGGAAGTAATTTTCGAAAATTAAGTAAAAGATTTTGAAAACATTTTTGAAAAACATTACTTAATTTTCGAAAATGAAAGTGGGAGAGAAGTAAAATGAATTTTGAAAAAGATTTTGAAATTAGAAATCAAAAAGATT
Organism: Arachis stenosperma; assembly: GCF_014773155.1. NCBI lineage: Eukaryota > Viridiplantae > Streptophyta > Magnoliopsida > Fabales > Fabaceae > Arachis > Arachis stenosperma. The sequence continues at coordinate 31,250,633 of NC_080385.1, read as the reverse complement.
TGATTGAAAACTATTTTGAAAAAGATGTGGTTAAGAAGATATGATTGGTTTAAAAAAATGTGATTGAGAAAATATGATTTGAAAACAATTTGAAAAGATATGATTTTAAAAATTAATAACTTGCCTAACAAGAAAAGATATGATTCAAACATAAAACCTTCCTCAACAGAAAAGGCAAAAAATGTTCAATCAAATCATTAATTGTTAGTAAGTATCTTTGAAAAAGGAAAGAAATTGATTTTGAAAACATTTGATTGAAAAGATATGATTTGAAAAAGATTTGATTTTGAAAAACTTTGAAAACTTGAAAAAAAATTGATTTGAAAAACAAAATCTTCCCACTAGCACCATCCTGGCGTTAAACGCCCAGAATGTGCACATTCTGGCGTTTAACGCCCAAACTACTACCCTTTTGGGCGTTAAACACCCAGCCAGGCACCCTGGCTGGCGTTTAAACGCCAGTCTGTCTTCTTCACTGGGCATTTTTGAATGCCCAGCTTTTTCTGTGTGATTCCTCTGCAGTATGTTCTGAATCTTCAATTCTCTGTATTATTGACTTGAAAAGACACAAATTAAAAATATTTTTGGAGTTTTAATAATAAGGAATAATCAAAATGCAAATAAAATCAAATAACAATGCATGCAAGACACCAAACTTAGCAGTTTGTATACTGCTGACACTAACAAAATGAGAATGCATATGAGAAACAACAAAACACTCAAGTCAATAGAATTCAAAGATCAAAACAAGAAAATCATCAAGAACAACTTGAAGATTAATTAAGACACATGCATAAATTCGAAAAATGCAAGAAGAACAGAAACATGCAATTGACACCAAACTTAAGATGAGACTCTCAGACTCAAACAAAAAATATTTTTGAATTTTATGATTTTGTAATTTTTTTGGATTTTTCGAAAATTAAGTGAAAAGGAAAATAAAGGTATCAAAATTCTTAATGAGAATTCCAGGAATCATGCAATGTTAGTCTAAAGCTTTAGTCTAAAGGAATTAGACATGGCCGGCTAAGCTTCAGCAGGACATTGCATTCAAGAGCTAAATTGATGAGAATCAATCAGCCTTGGTGATGATAAGAACATCACCTTGAAACACTAGAATTCATTCTTAAGAATTCTGAAGAAAAATACCTAATCTAAGCAACAAGATGAACCGTCAGTTGTCCATACACAGAACAATCCCCGGCAACGGCGCCAAAAACTTGGTGCGCGAAATTGTGATCACTACAACTTCACACAACTAACCAGCAAGTGCACTGGGTCGTCCAAGTAATACCTTACGTGAGTAAGGGTCGATCCCACGGAGATTGGTGGTATGAAGCAAGCTATGGTCATCTTGTAAATCTCAGTCAGGCAGACTCAAATGGGTATAGATGATGAACGAATATAATATAAAAGCTGAAGATAGTGATACTTATGTATATCATTGGTGTAAGAGCTTCAGACAAGTGTATGAAGATGCCTTCCCTTCCGTCTCTCTGCTTTCCTACTGCCTTCATCCAATCCTTCTTACTCCTTTCCATGGCAAGCTCGTGTAGGGTTTCACTGTTGTCAGCAGCTACCTCCCATCCGCGCAGTGAAAGCTAATGCACGCACTCTGTCACAGTGCTGCCAATCACCGGTTTGGTTCCCTCCCCTACCGGAATAGAATCACTCTTTTGCGTCTGTCACTAACGCCCAGTAGGTTACAGGTTTGAAGCACGTCACAGTCATTCAATCATTGAATCCTACTCAGAATACCACAGACAAGGTTAGACCTTCCGGATTCTCTTGAATGCTGCCATCAGGTCCTGCCTATACCACGAAGACTCTGATCTCACGGAATGGTTGGCTCGTTTGTCAGGCGAGCACTCGGTTGTCAGGCGATCAACCATGCATCGTGCAATCAGGAACCCAAGAGATATTCACTAAGCCTCAGATGCTTGTAGAACAAGAATGGTTGTCAGTCACCTTGTTCATGGGTGAGAATGGTGATGGGCGTCAATCATCACCTTCATCATGTTGAAGAACAAGTGATATCTTGGACAAAGAACAAGCGGAATTGAATGGAAGAACAATAGTAATTGCATTAATACTCGAGGTACAGCAGAGCTCCACACCTTAATCTATGGTGTGTAGAAACTCCACCGTTGAAAATACATAAGAACAAAGTCTAGGCATGGCCGAGTGGCCAGCCTCCCAAATAGGGTTCAATCATCAAAACATGATCAAAAGATGATAATACAATAGTAAAAGGTCCTACTTATAGAAAACTAGTAGCCTAAGGTGTACAGAAATGAGTAAATGACATAAAAATCCACTTCCGGGCCCACTTGGTGTGTGCTTGGGCTGAGCAATGAAGGAATTTCGTGTAGAGACTTTTTCTGGAGTTAAACGCCAGCTTTTAATCCAGTTTGGGCGTTTAACTCCCATTTAGGTGCCAGTTCCGGCGTTTAACGCTGGAATTTCTGTAGGTGACTTTGAACGCCGGTTTGGGCCATCAAATCTTGGGCAAAGTATGGACTATTATATATTGCTGGAAAGCCCAGGATGTCTACTTTCCAACGCCGTTGAGAGCGCGCCAATTGGGCTTCTGTAGCTCCAGAAAATCCACTTCGAGTGCAGGGAGGTCAGAATCCAACAGCATCTGCAGTCCTTTTGAGTCTCTGGATTAGATTTTTGCTCAGATCCCTCAATTTCAGCCAGAAAATACCTGAAATCACAGAAAAACACACAAACTCATAGTAAAGTCCAGAAAAGTGAATTTTAACTAAAAACTAATAAAAATATAATAAAAACTCAACTAAAACTACCAAAAACATACTAAAAACAATGCCAAAAAGCGTACAAATTATCCGCTCATCACTGAGCATCTACTCGCTTCGCCGGACAAAGTTGCTCCTTGTATTCTACCCCGCATTGAACAGCGAGGATGGGAGTTTCTTCTGAGAAAACCACAAGAGGTCAACCTCTCATGGGTGGTCGAATTCTACACTAACTACCATCTTCCCTCTCTTTAATCGGTATACGTGCGCCGGAAGCAAGTCTCAGTGTCAGAAGAGGCTATTCAGTAAGTGCTTAATGTCTTACCAGCACCAAGTGACATGGATGGCTACCAAGAGGTCTTACGTCAGCGAGAAAAGTCTACATTTGACTGTGGACTCGATCCTCCGAGTCATTGCTGAACCAAAGGCATTTTGGACCCATGGTCAACTCCGGATGAGACCCAAGTGCATTCACGCACGTTTCTTCATTGTGGAAGCTAGAGCTTGGGCCTAGATCCTATCCCACTATGTCCTACCTAGCACCCACAAGTCGTCCTTCACGGCGGATCTCGCTTTGCTTGTTTGGTATGTTCTCACGGGGAGACCAGTGAACATTCTGCTTCTTGTCAAGTAAGTGATGGGTCAAGTCCACGCCCGGGGCAATTTGCCATTTTCAGCATTGGTATCTGATTTAGTTGCTGCTGCGGGTATTCCTTGGGAAGCCATGGACATGAAAGCTATAATTCCGGCTAAGGGCGATGTGGTCCCAAGCGGAAAATACTTACATCTTCCCATGAACAAACCAAGCCTTGACGTAGCCCTACCATCTATTATTCCTTCCACCTCATCGTCACCACCACAGCAAAGATCCAACCATTAAAGGATAGAAGATCTACACCGGAAGATTGATAGATATGAGTGGCGCAACCAACGCCGATACATTTACATCAAGAAGCTTCTGCATTGTGTTACCCCTAGCATGGAGGAACCTGAGATATCCACGTCCACCTCAACACCAAGTGATGGGAGCTCTGATGAAAGAGATAGTGAAGGTTCCGGTCCCAACTGTCCTTTGCGCATTGTTGGTAGCACGGAGGACCGTGCTAAATTCTAAGTGTGGGGAGGTCGTTCGACCGATCTCCATGGGTAACAATCTCTTCCCTTCAACACCCATGGATTTATCATTTTGCTTAGTACTTATTACACTGCATGTGTAGTTAGTCTTGTTTGTAAATATCCTTTGCATGATACTTAGTCTCTATAGAGTTGCTTGGTCAAATAATAACTTCTTCCCCAAGAAACTGTGTTTACCCTACCAATTTTGAAATTTTTTTTGCGGAAAACTTGCTTCAAGAATGTATTTTGGAACATAGTGATTGAGCTGAGAACACAAGCATGTAAGTTTTAAGCCTATTGTGTGGTTATATCTTCTAACCACTATTTCCCATTCTTGTGTGTATTATTCTCTTTCTATGATTGCAATCCTTGCTTTGTCTGATTCTATATGTCCATTACTTGTGTATAAATGCATTTACATGATTGAGGCCGTCGTTTCAATAGTCACTTCTCCCAAATGACCTTAACCCTTTTATCTACCATTGCTAACCAATTTTGAGCCCATGATACACCCTTTTTGTTCTTAAATAGAGCACATCAACAACTCTAAGTGAAAAACCATGAATGTCCCTAAATTTGGATCCTTGATTAGCCTAGGTGAGTTAGAATGTGTATCATTCAATTGGGAGGGTATACTTGAGAACTTGGGTAGATATAGAGGTGTATTGTAACTGTAATTGAAAATTCTGAGATTTGAGAACATACTCATGTATTGAATGATTGAACCATATGCATTAAAACTTTTGTACATGAACCCCAAGGAAAAGGAGACCGAAAAAAAAAGAGAAGAAATTTATATGTGTATATATGAGAATGTATAAAAAAAAGAAACAAAAAAATATAAGAAACAAAAAAAATATGGAAAAGAAAAGAAAAGCAATGAAAGGGGACAAAAATGCCCCAAGACAAAGTAATAAAAAAAACAATGCATATGGGATGTGAATTGAAAAGAATGCATAAGTATGCAAAAAGTGAAACTCAAGGGTAGCTAGGTATTGTATTATAGTTGTATAGGTTGTTCTATGTGTCTAGTGGGATTCTAGGTTAATCAAGGACTCAAATTTTAAGCTCACTTGACCATATGCATCCTTACCTTCACCCTAGCCACGTTACACCCCATGATAAGACCTCATGATACTTTTAAGCATGCATTACGTAATTGTTGATTGTTAGATGAAAGAAAAACCTTGGAAAGCATGATTAGGAGAGGATTGAGTGACGAACCCTATACACTTGAGCGTATAGAGCGTATACACGTCCGGCGAGGGTTTGATGCTCAACTCCTTGTTCCCGGCTTTTACAAGCGTTCTTGGAGGATTCATGAACTACATATCATTTTCACCCTATATGCTCTCATGTGTTCTTGGAGGATAGATTTACCCTTGACCAAGTAGATAGACGATTTTACATTAGTTGCATGCATTCACTTAGGTAGTTTGCATTTCATAAACCCTTTCTCACCATGATCTTTGGTCTTTTTATTTTAAGCATGAGGACATGCTTGGTTTAAGTGTGTTGAAGTTCCCAAAATCCAAATCCAAATCTTCATGTTCCTTCCTCTTGTGCATGCTTTCTTTTTCTCTTCTAGGTCATTCTTACCCTATTAATTCTGAAATCACTCAACAAATACATCACGGCATCGAATGGCAATAAAAGAGGATCAAAATATAGCGATTCTAAGGCAAAATAAGCATGTTTTTCATCATGGAGCAATATTAGGAGGTGAACACAAAACCATGCATTTCTTGTGAATAAGTGCGAGAAATATTGACAAAAACCCCCAAATTAAGCACAAGATAAACCACAAAATTGGGGTTTATCAGCCACCTCCTTCAACACCAGGTTCCAAACCTCTGCCATCTGCCACCTCACCTATGACAACTCTGTCGCCATGATCCCCCCTTCGGACCTTATTGAAAATTCATAAGGAAGCTCATTATAAACGACCTCCTTAATGCCACCACAGTGGCCAAGCTTGGCCAAGAGATCAAGAATGTTCTCAAGGTTCTTGCACAGATGCGGGAGACTGCCAAATCATGGCGGCATGACGGAGAACCTCGAGGAGCAATCCTTTAGCCAACACCCCAACTCAAACCCACAAAGCCCAACTCCCGAACTCCAATATAACACCCCTCCCAGCCACAGGAGGACAACAAGCGCGACACATCACCAACCAACCCCAACCCAGCAACAACCAAGAGAGGACAACCGTCCTTCCACTGAAGCCTGGCCACTCGACAACCTGGGAGAGAAGGCAGTCCAGATAAATCCAAGAGTTGTGCCTCAAGGTGCAAAACCTCAAAGGCCAAGTTACACCCAAAGAACGGTACCACCAGGAGCATGCAAGCCAAGTGACCTCTAAGACCTGATCTCACCACGATACCAGGAACACCAGGCCGCCTGAGCAATGACATAGCAAACGGCATGACCGCAGCATTTTCCTAGACCCAAAACACTGATGCGGAGAAGACGACCGACAGCACCATTGGGAGGCCAAGCAAGCAGAAAACATGCACGTGATAATGGAAGCCGTCCCGTTCACAGAAAAATCCTTGAGAGCCAAACTCCCGAAGGACTTCAACAAGCCCACTGACATGAAATACGACGGGACCAAAGATCCCCATGAACACCTAACAGCCTTCGAGGCCAGGATGAACCTGGAAGGAACTGCCGACATGGTCCAGTGTAAGGCCTTCTCAATAACCTTAGCCGGCCCCGCAATCAAATGGTTCAATGCCCTTCCAAACGGCTCCATAGCCAGCTTTCATGACATCTCCAGAAAGTTCACAACCCGCCCATTTCACCACCAGGATCACCAAAACAAAACACCCTATCATCTTGCTTGGAATCACCCAAAGAAAAGATGCACAAGAAAATACCTCGATAGGTTTAACGATGAGTGCCTAACGGCCGACGAACTCACAGACTCGGTCGCCAGTCTCTGTCTAACCAACGGTCTCATAAATGAAAACTTCTAGAAACACCTCACCACCAAACCAGTTTGGACCATGCACGAAATTCAAAGCATTACAAGGGAATACATAAATGACGAAGAGGTAAGCCAAGTCGTGGCCGCCAACAAACGACAGCACGGTAACACGGCACCTCGTAGTAACCCACCATCAAGAGATACACCAAAAGAGCACCTCAAACCCGTGAACGCCAACCGACCACCCAGGGATGGAAAGTTATCAAACTACACCCCTACCCGCGCCCATCACTGACATCTGCCGCCAAATAGTGGAATGAAGCATCCTTCTGAAGGCGCGACAGCTAAAGTAACGGACAGGTGGCAACAAGCTGCAAATACCACTGATGATATGTGCATAAAATCCAAGATTGCTTCGACCTAAAAGATGCCCTTGAATAAGACATCTGAGACAGCAAACTCTCCGAGTTTGTCAAAATCATTCGAGAACCTCAAAGAATTGAAAGAGAAAGATCACAAGAACGTGAAGGACGCAACCCGAAGATGATACGATAGGCATCCCAAGAAAGTCCGAAAACTGACCCCACCAAAATCGTAAACGTCATCACCGGAAAGGACGCGCTTAAAAAGTCAAAATCAGCAATAAAAAAGGATCTTAAAGTTCTAGCCGTAAGAAACCAAGCACCAATCTCCTCGGTGCTAGCGGCAATCACATTTTTCCTCGATGACTGCCAACACGGCACTTCGGCGAAAGACGCCTCATTCATCATCTCGGAAAAAGTCGGAACCAGACTTGTGGAAAGAATACTGGTCGACACCAGAGCTGATTCTAACATCCTCTTCAGAGTAGCCTTCGACAAGTTGGGTCTCTGAAATGAAAATCTGCAAACCCACCACAACGGGGTTATCGGACTCGGAGACAAGTTTCTCAAATCGGACGATTCCATAGTGTTACTAGAAACCATCGGAACCGGAAGCCAGAAGAAGACCATCCTCTCCAAGTTTGTGGTCCTCAAGGACTCCACTGCTTACAACATCATTCTCAGAAAAAAGATGATCAACAACCTGTCCGCTGTCATCTTCACCAAGATCCTAATCATGAAGTTTCAGGCCAATAATGGCAATATCGAAACAACACATGGGGATTGGGAAGTCGCAGTAAAGTGTGAGAACGCCAGCTCGACCCTCCGCAAGAGATCCCGAGACGTAGCAGGCATCTTCCTCATCGACCTCGATGCACGCCAAGACCAAAGTCCCCACAGAACCACGGGAGGAAACGACAAAGAAGCAGAGCGGGACCTTGCAGACAAGATCAGGAGAATAGCACACCTACGGGAGCTAGTCCTAAAACAAAGAATAAGCCTAAGGTACAATGGCAGCACGGTATTACGAGACTTCGGACCAGAAGACCTCGTCTTACGACAAAACGACATCGGTCCACCCACTCCCGGAAAAGGGAAGCTCACACCCAACTAGGAGGGTCCCTACCAAATCAAGATAGTAATCGGAAAAGGAGCCTATAGGCTCGAAAGACTAGACGGGACCAAGCTCCCAAGATCTTGAAATTCCACCAACTTACGGCGCTACTATATGTAGAAACATCCTTCCAAAGCAACAAGATCAAGGTCGTTTAAGACTATCTATTTACCTTTTATATTTTTCCTTTTTCACTTTCATTTATTGCTTAAGTTATTCAATCGTATATTTTCTTATTGGGCACTCTTTCCTACCCACATCGGGAGGTTTTAACGAGGCCCAAAATGAAATTCATTTTTTCAAAAGCATTGCCCCATTTGACAGCACGAACTAAACGTGGCTACCCCGGGGGATCGATCACCCTTAGGCCAACACAATGGATATCCAAATAACAAAACGGGTATCTAAATAACAAAAATGGTGGCCTAGGGATCGATCACTCCGAGACCAACAAAATAGATATCCAAATAATAAAACGGATATCTAAATAAGTAAACGGCTTCCCAGGGATCGATCACCCCAAGACCAACAGAACAGATATCCAAACAATAGAACGAATATCCAAATAAGCAAACGGCTACCCAGAGATCGATCACCCCGAGGCCAATAAAACGGATATCCAAATAATAAAACGGATATCCAAATAAGTAAACGGCTACCCAGAAATCGATCACCCCGAAGCCAATAAAATGAATATCCAAATAACATAAATAGTGACTCGTGAATCGATCACCCGCAAAGCCAACAAAACGGAAATCCAAATAAGCTAAATAAACAGTCTTGAAATCAGCCCACCAAGAGACCTAAAATAAGTTCACAATAACGGCCCAAAAAAAGGCCACACAAAATAAGCATGAGCTGACGGTCTTCCAACTCGCGGAAAGCCAGACTGACCAACATCCTACCAATTGGTGCAGGATGACATCACGCCCTTTTCAGGCCCCTCACAGTCTCCCGAACTACAGCGAATTGGACTCTCCAATGACTTAGCATTGAGACCAAGAAAGTATACTCTCATGCTCCGGGGGCAATTATTTCAGACCTGATCTCCGGGCCTTTCTTCAGAATGGTCATCAAACTCGGCATGTAATGAGACGTCCAAACAACGCGCTCTTCGCCTGACCATGAAACGGCCAGGAACTCCCTAAATCCTCAACCTCGACCGGAAAAACCAAACAACGATCTCCTTTCCAAACCACAACGGTGAGAAAAAGGTTCCTCCAGTGATGAGATCGAGCCCTCACTCTCTCGCTCTGGGGGCAACTGTTACGGATCTGGCCTACGGATCCTACACCCTGTTACCCGGGTCCGACCCGCTTTGCCCTTCTAAAAGGCCTGGAGCCGGTCCACTAAAGCTTCTAACCAACAATCAAATTCAAATACATTATTTATCTTATCCAAATAAGACAAGATAAGATAATTACCATCGCCTATATAAAGGGGAGCCCCAAGCCCTCTCAGGTACTCATTCATTCCTCACACCTTATACCTCTTAGATCCATTCTGACCTGAGCATCGGAGTGTCTTTGCAGGTACCCACCCCCATTGCTCCAATCAGATAATCCGACGTCCAGCTCAACTCGCAAGTCTCCAATCCATCTCACAACCTGTACCAGAAACATCTTGTACATTATATATATATAGAACTAACACATGATGGCATACATATATATAATGCAGGCACATAGTAAAATTATATATATATGCAGTAGCAATAAACCGAACCACGTAAGAATGTTTAATATATAATTTTACAACACAAAAATTCTAAATGTATACGATGTACACATATACATATATTAATTTAAAAGAAATAATAAACTGAATATTTTTTATGACTAAATTATGAATGGTTCTGATATTATTTATTGGAATAAATTATTTTATTAATTCAGAGCATCTATATTAAATCACCAAAAATATATTATAATACGGAAGTATACCTTTACTCATAAAAATTAGAAATTAACGGAAGAATTGTCTCAGTCTTGTAGTTCTTTCGATCATCCTCAACCAAAGCCTTTTATATCCCTAATGAGGCTGAATTGTGATTCTTCTGATAAAGAAAGAGTGACAAAGACGGCTTTGATAAATTGGGGACCGAAACCCTGAAGATACTATTTATATTTAAGCATGGCATCCATTAAAGTCTAAAATCTAAATAAAATAGTATCTAAAGTCAAAAGATAATTATTTAAAGGACAAAATATAATATCTGATTTTATTTCCATTTAATTATAAATTAAAAATAATTATGACTTATTTAATTTAACATTTATAACCATATATGAGATCACCATTATATAAGTTATTTAATTTAAAATAACATAATTTGTGATTATAATTAATATATGTATTGTACACAAACAAATTAAAAAATTAAAATAATTTTCCAACACGATGGAGTATTAGTTACGACTCCATAAGCTAAGTCACCTATCTATTCTATTATATAAAAATCGGATGTCTACACTTAATGATGGAGTTGACGTGGCATGTTCTAAAGAGTGTTTCCCAATTTAATTATTTTAACTCATTCAATATAATTTATTACCATGACTTAATTATATCAGCTAATTGATTTGATTAGATATTTAAATATTAATATAATTTATTATAATATATATTACTTAATTAATTTTACTACATTAATTGTAATTTGTTATATTATTTAATTAATTTATTCATTTATAAAGTCTGAAATAAAAAGAATAGATTTATTGTTTATTCTAATTGAATTTATTAAATTTAATTATACATTATATAAAAATTAATAATAATTTATAAATCACTCTAATTTATAATATTCAATAAAATAATTTATAAATTAATTTATATTATATATGTATTAACAAAATATATATATCTTAATGTGTTAATTAAATATTATATACGCACAGAAAAATAAATACAAAGATGATTTATATAATATTTATAATATTATATTAGCACGGTGATTCTTTTTTGTTTTGATATCATATAGTATAGATCAATTAGCATTATTTAACATATCTAAATATTTATTATAGAATATTACGTCTTTATTATTTCGATTCTTTTAGCATCTATAAATATCCTTCTATATTGTATTATTTTACACAACTTAAATACACACAAACATTTTCTCTATTGCTCTCTCTTACCCTTTCTAATAATAATAATAAGTACAGTTTAATTTAGTTAGAAGTTCATTATTTTATAATCTTCTATAAAATAATTTTTTTATCACTTTGGATATTTTAACTCTTTTTTCTTTTTTTTTTCTCTTTACATGTAATTTTGTTATGCATTAACTTTGTTTATTTAATGATGAAATATACTCATGTTAATTCTATCATATAATAGTTTGTTTTTCTCCTATGTATTTTGATTTTTATAGTTACTATTGATCTTATTCGATCTTACTGTTTTCGTTTTCTTGAATTGTTCTTTATTTTTTTATGACTTGATAATTTAAAAAAAAAAAGCAAAGAACAGAAAAAAAATGGCCAAAGACAAAGGTTAAAAGTCTAAAGGAGCAACATCATTCCTCAGCATTATTATTATTAATATGAATTTTATTATTTCTTTTCTAACATTCTTTAATACAAGCTTCGTTTCTTTTTCTTAATTATTATTAATACTTTTATTCTTTTCTTCTCTAATTATAAATTTTCTTATAATAATTTTTTGATCGGATATTTTTTTGTCTAATAAATGTTTTTCTCTATTTTTTTGTCAAAAATAATTGATATTAGAAAAAAAAAGATAAAAGTAAATTTTAAGATTCAAATTTAAATAAGATGTGCAAAGGATAACTATTGAATTCATTTGGTCGATTTAAACACTTTGTATTATCGTCATTGAAAATTTCAAATACTATTATAAAATTCTAGATATTTTTATTTTATTGTTCTTAAATTATATATTATACCATGTATTTGAAGAGTTTCATCTTTTTAAAAATAAATGTGATATTATATACTTTTTTAGATACAATAAATGAATAATAAGATTAAAGTGAGTAACAAAATTGATTATGGTAGACTAATTATATTATTATTAATTAATTATATTAAAAGATTAAGATTATGATAGATTATCATTATTTTATTATTTTTTATTTTTTGATATTAATTCATATGTTTAGCTTCTTTTTATTATCATTTTTTATTCTCTTATTCTATGTGTTTATTCTCATAAATTTTGCTAAATTAAATAAAACACTGTATATATTCTTTTTATTCTTCTTTTATATACACATAAAATTTATTAAATTATTTCTCTTCCATCTAATAATTTTATTTCTCTTCTATTTATATTTCTTTCCTTCAATATTTTATTGGTTCTTATTTATGTATAGATATTTTTTTTGCTTCCCACAATACTCAACAAGTTAAAGACAAATTCGTCATGAATTTGAATTTCATTTAAAAATCTACAATTGGCTGGCAACGATTTGCTATACATACAAGACAGAATTCGAACCCTCAATACTTACTTAAGCGGATGACTAAGTTGATCACTTGACCAATCTAAATTGGTTTAGATATATTCAAAATTTAAAATTAGAACTATCTAATACATATTGATAAGAACTAGAAATATACACACAATCATTATTATAATATTTAAAATAATAAAAATATAATTTCATACACATAGTATAATATTTAAAATAACAAAAAAATATTTATAAGGACTTTTTTTATTTTTAACATGACTAAATATTATTTTTTTATATATATTTTTAAACAATTATTTTACTTTTTATTATCTCATATTTAATTATCAAATCTACTTATTATTATTTTTATAGTATAAATAAATTTTTTAATCAAAATAATTACAGTATATTAATACATAGATAATATATTTTTTTATCTTAAACAATTTTTAAAAAATTACTAATAATTTAAGTTGTATTTAATTAAAAAACTAAGTTTTAATTTAATTATTAATTAATTAACTAATATAATATAATTAATTATCACTTTTTTTTAGTGTATTTATTTATTTTTCATACTAAATCAAATTTAACAATATAATTATTATGTGTTAAGTTTAACAAAATATTTTTTAACATAAAATACAAAAGAATTATTTATATTTTATTTTGAGACAAATATAATATAATAAGTGGTATATATGTATATAAGTATTAATTTTTTTAAAAAAATTTGTGGGGGCAAATGCCCCCTCTATATTAAACGTGGGTCCGTCCTTGGCTGTGAAGGAAGATGGGAGTTGTGAATAGGTAGGCGGCGATGGACTCAGCAACAACATGACGCGAGCTATGCGGTTATTTTGTGAAGAAGCCGAAAAGAAGAAAATTTTGGGTGAGGATGACTGAATTTATCTTGCATGGCTATAGAGTATAGATTGAAGCTATGAATTATCTGTGATGTGAGGTAAATCCTAATTCCTAAAAAGTGTTTATATGTATATATTCGGGGTGGGTACACCCTAAACCCAACCATATACCCTATCTTGAGCAAAATCTGTCCCGACTTGGGTCAAGTTATTACCCTTTCCATCCGGATATGAACGGGTCGGGTACCCGCGTATTCGAAAACTCTTGCCAAGTCTAACCACGTATTGATACTCCATTTATTAAGAGTTTAATGCTAGCCAATGCATTGCTATATACACAAGGCGAGATTCTAACTCCTAATAATTGTTTAAGCGGACGAGTGAGATGATTACTTAACAAACTCAAATTGATTAAGACAAATATTAATTATTTTAACATTTTAATATTAAAAATTTTGAGAGTTTGATTTTAATTATAATTTTATAAAATATTTATAATCATAATTACTATATATATTATTTAATTTTTTAATATAATTTTATGTATTATCCCGTACCTTGTACGGGAACATACACTAGTTCTTTTTAAAATTGGAACTAATACAGGGCTATCATACCCAGCCTCTCCATCATTAGTTCATTTTAGACAATGAGACGGCCAAATCATCACGCATAAATAATGGTGACTTTTATTCTTTGATCTTAAAATTTCATAATCGCCCAAATAGATCCTAATAGTAATATCATATCTAATTGAAGACAATACATACGACTTTGTAATATCCTTACAACTAAAATTCAAGAAATATTTGTTGTATGATGACTGAGGAGGGTTGGTTTATCAGTTACGAGTTGTGTTCTTATATTTGGTGTCCTGTTCATGATCGATAGACGGGGAAGAACTGTCAGGTACTGGTGGCGGCCGCGGTATGCATGGCGGAGGGTACCCTTGCAGCCATATGTTTTTTTCATGAGGCAGGCAGACAGGGACGGGCGCCTCAGGGACGGGCGCCTTTCGAGCTTCTGGAGTATTGAAGAGTAGCACAAGTGCAAAAGTCAATACTAACAGGTGGTGCTTGCTTATGTATGACATCTTTTCTTCCATTGCCTTGATGAGCTTGAGGTTAGCATCACTCCTACTTATAACGTGAAATAAGATGTATTAGATAAAAAAAAAAAAATTATGTAAAAATAATAATTAAAAATTATTAAATAATAATTTAGTTGGAGTGGAAATGCAACGCGTATCGAACGTATAAGTACAAGATAGATGCAAGGTTTTTCCACGAGGAAGACAAATTCTCACCTATGATAACAAAGAAAGGAGAATTTTTTAGGGCAATTTACCAATTTAAAATAATTGGTTGAATCCTTTACCAGATTACAACATTTAGAAATTGCATACCAATTTGTCTTGTTTAATTTTATATAGAAACCGTGGGAGGCAACCACGGTTTCAAAATCAACATAAACCGTGGCTGATAGCCAGGTTTTACGAGGAAATCAATTTGAGTGTAAACCGTGGTAGGCAGCCACGGTTTACGTGAAGAAAGAGACAAGCATAAACCGTGGTAGGCAGCCACGGTTTACGTGAGGAGAGAGCTATACATAAACCGTGGTAGGCAGCCACGGTTTATGAAGGATGTAATTCGTGCATAAAACCCACGATTTATAAATAATTAAAATTTTAAATTATAAAATTTGTATTAGTTTGTAATTTAAAATTTAAATAGACATAATTTAAATTAATAATTTATAAAATTGTATGTATTCGTATTATTGTACGCATATGATTTATTTTTACTATTGTATTCATATGAATATTTGTAACTAACTATAACTAACTATAAGTTTACAAATATGATACTATAAATTTACAAATATGATACTATATAAATCAATGATATGTGTAAACTTATAGTTAGTTATTGTAATTGTGTAAAGTAAAGTACTTTATAAGGATATTTATTGAAACTAATATGTTAATTATTTATATACTTAATCTGGACACTATAATTTTGCATTAAGATAAAAAAAACTATTAAAATTATCATGGCTTATTATAATCAACTACTATTAATATTATTGCACATCATTCGGCCACTATATTTATAATTCAATGATTATAATGTAATTTGAAGTATTCTAAAGTCAAAATACATGATATAAGACATCCAACATAATTACATTGTGAACTTTACATATATATGTACTAATATCTCAAAAACTCAGTTAAAGATCAATAGGCATATTTAACGATTGTCACTGAAGTTATTAAATATAATTCAAAAATTAAATTATACCACTCAATGGTATTATCATATGATAATTTAAAATGTTGAGGATAAATAAAAATAAAAGATGAAATTAGATGATAATTAAATACATTCATATTATTTTCAAATTAAAAGAATATACTTATTTAAAATAATATGATTACGTTTATTTAAATTTAAAAAATTTTAATAAGAATATGTTTATTTAAAATATTAAAATTTTAAATTTTAAATAAACCTGCTTATATTAATTTTAAATTTTATTTAAAATAATACAAATATATTTATTTAAATTAAAAATTTAAAATAATAAGAGTACATTTATTTAAAAAATTTTAATTTAAAAATAATATAAGTGTATTTATTTATTAGTTAAAAATTAGCAACTGTTATTTTTTTAAATAGAATAAATATAATTAATCATATGAATACAATAGTAAAATAAATCATATGAGTACAATAATACGAATACATATAATTTTATAAATTATTAATTTAAATTATGTCTATTTAAATTTTAAATTAGAAACTAATACAAATTTTATAATTTAAAATTCTAATTATTTATAAATCGTGGGTTTTATGCACGAATTACATCCTTCATAAACCGTGGCTGCCTACCACGGTTTATGTATAGCTCTCTCCTCACGTAAACCGTGGCTGCCTACCACGGTTTACATTCAAAGTCATATCATCATAAAACTTGGCTACCAGCCACGGTTTATGTTGATTCTAAAACCGTGGTAAGCTCCCACGGTTTCTATATAAAATGAAACAAGACATAAAGGTATGCAACTTCCAATTGTTGTAATCTGGTAAAAGATTCTCCAAATTCTTTTAAATTGGTAAATTGCCCAATTTTTTAATATTTATGTGTTAGAAGAAGAAATAAAAAAATAATAAATAAATTAGACCCAAATTAATCCAAAAAGATTTAAATCAAATGTTTTGGGTATGTCTAAAACAAGGACAACTATTATGTGCTTATTAGATGTGATATATTTATATAGACTATTAGATTTGATTAAATAAAAATTAAAGGCTAATATGAAAGAAGAGCATTGATGGACTCTAATAAATACAGAATATATTAGTACATAAATAAATATTTTAAATGACAATATTATAATACACAATACTTTAAATGGTAATAGAATCTTTTATTCTTAAATAATTAAATATAAAACATATAAATACAAAAATATGAGTATTTTTTATTTAATAAAATTAAATATTATGCAAAAAAAATTTATGATATTAAAAAATTATATTAAAATAAAATTTTAACTGTATCATAAAAATATAAAATAATTAAAATTTTATTTTATATTACTTGACAAATAATTAGATTATTATATTCAAAATTTATTAATTAACTAATTTTGTTAAAGATATTATTATATAAAATAATTTTTCATCAAAATATTTTAAAAATATAATTTATTTAAAATATTATATATAATACATAAAAATATTAACTTTTTTTAATTTTTTTTAAAAAACGAAATAAAAATAATATAATTCTAAATACATACTATTACATTATATATTTACTAGTAAGACCTAAACTAATCAAACTTACATAATTAAAAATATAAAACATATAAATATAAAAAATAAATATTTTTTATTTATTAAAATTAATATTTAAAGTTTCATATATATATAATATTTAAAATTATATATTTATAATAAGATCATTTTTTATTTTTATTATTTCTAAGTATTTTTTTATTGTTTTAGTTAAATTTTTTATTCTTTAACTCGACCAAATTTATATATATATAGGTGAATTCTACCTGACCTCATCTAAAACAACATGTAAAATAGCCTCTATAACGTGACACATTTTAATTAGATGTTTAATTTCAATTTGAGTTAATTTAACTCAATGAGAGTTAACATCTTAACTAAAGTAGGACCATTTTATAATTAAATATTTTTTTAAGATAGATAATTATATAATTTTTGTAAATATTAAAAATAAATTTATATTCTTTTACTAAATCATTATTACTTAAATTCGTTCCACCATTCTATTGAAAAACACATTCTCTGTTGATTGAAGTATATTTCCTCCCTTCCATTGTTCCTTACTGTAACTCGAAGCAGGACAGAGAGTAAAGATGCAAGTATCCTTTGAATATCTAATGCAACGAATCTTGTGTACGATCCAATGATCCATAGACACTTTGATCTAATTGATATAGTCCAATTTAAATTCTAATAGACTAATGGATCATCAAATGCATATCTAATTCAAGCATCACTTTAATATATGCAATAATTATCACAACCCTAAATCATAGATTTTAATGCATCCTGATAATTAAGAATTTATATGTGATACGAAATTATGTGAACTAAAGAGCAAAAGACAACTACAAAATAGCAGCACGATCAAATACACTCTGTTCAACTAATCGCAGATCCACCTACAAATTGAAATCAACATAGAAGAGCAATCAAAGAGAGAAAGAACAAGGTTGCAGAGAGCAAAGATTCAGTTTTTAGTATTTTATCAAATTATACATTTATTCTTTTAAATAATTTTTAATTACAAAATAGCTTAATCATAGTTAACATAATAACCAATTAAAAAGTGACATGTCATAAATGATAATTTACATTTTAAAATATAAAGAATAGAGTAGAATTTACCATATATATATATATATATATGAAAAATTTGTGTACAAATATCATAATATTTCCAAAATATTTTTATTTTTTTTGTATTTATATGTTTTATATTTTTAATTACGTAAGCTTCATTAGTTTAGGTCTTACTAATATAAGTAAATATGTAATAGGGTAAAAAACCTAAATAAACCAATGGAAGAATTTTATTACCCAAATCAGCCAAAACAAAAAATTTTTCAGCAATCCACCAACGAACAAACATATATAATTCGAATCAACATGATTCGAACTGCAAATGTAAGTAATTTGAAGCAACTTGATTCGAATTACCTTTGAAAGGAATTGCATGTAATTCGAATCAAGTAGATTCGAATTATGGAGGGGTAAATCGAATTAACTCAATTTGAATTAGTAGGGAAACGAGTCTGAATGGAGTTTGAATCATGTTGATTCAAATTATGTATAAATAGTTCGAATTAGGTTGTTTCGAATTAGTGTGGTTCAGACCTGTATATATACGTGATGAACGTGAGTTGCTCTCAATATTGAGGGGTCATATGGCTGGTGAGGACAGTTTTATAGTGTTGGTTTACCACAGAGGATCGATTAAGAGGAAAACTCGGTCAGGTGTCAAGTTCACCGATAAGGATCCTCTCTGTATTATCGTGAGTTCTACAATGAGCTATGATGACCTTGCTAGGTCTGTATTGCAGAAACTTGGTCTAGAAGGTGTTAAACGTGTTAAGAAGTTTTTCTATCGCATTCCAATCACGGTGCTCCAAGATACCGTGAAGTATGATTGCTTCACAATCGGGAGTGATGAGAACCTGCAGGTCATGTTCCTCTGTCGCCGGCAATTTCTCGAAGTGCGGACACCGGAGCTGTTGGCAAAGCTGGTTGATGTGGTGTCCAGCTCGGGGGTTCGAACTGGAATACCAACACTTTAGCGACGGTTGCCGGTTCTAGCTCAAGTCCTGCCTTTGCATCTTCCGTAGTCCCTGCGTACGAGCCACCAGCCCCGTCTGTCACCTCCCCTTCGTTCGCTGTTGATCTCAACGGCAGTGTTGGTGACGAGGTTGGAACAGCGGAACTTGTAGCTACCTCTGTACACTGTGCTGCACCGGCTGGGCTGGAGATGAATTGTTTGATGATGTAGAGGACGATGATGTCGAGCCGGATATGATTGCTGATGATAGTGCCGATGATATCGGAGCCAGTGAGCCTGCCAATGCCGGTGGTGGCTCTAGCTCTGGCACACAGCAATACCCTCCACATTTTTCATCTTTGGACCTGGATACCATGAGGCAGCCGGGGGTACCTTGCGAGGTTGCAGGGGAGATGCAGAAGGGTCAGCTGGTATGACAGAGTTCCAAGTTGGTCAGTAATTTCAGGATAAGGAGGATGCCCTGTTAAGTGTGAAGACTTACAGCATCTGCCGAGGTGTACAGTACAAGGTTGTGGAGTCTGATTATCGCCGTTACGTTGGCAAGTGTTCTGAGTTCGGGAATGGGTGCACATGGTTGATTCGGCTGAGTCTCCGGCAGCGCAAGGGCATATGGGAGGTCAAACGGTACAATGGAACGCATACTTGTCTCGCCAGCTCTATCTCCAGCGATCACAGGAGTTTGGATTATCATGTGATATCGGCATTCATTATGCCAATGGTTAGAGCTGATGCATCCGTTAGCATTAAGGTGCTCCTAAATGCGACTGCCTCGCACTATGGGTTCAGGCCGACCTACAGGAGGGTCTGGATGGCGAAGCAGAAGGCTGTTGCGCTCATTTATGGTGACTGGGATGAGTCTTACAATGAGCTCCCAAGGTGGGTGTTAGGAGTGCAGGTGACGATGCCTGGTTCTATTGCAGTTCTTCGGACTAGCCCTGTTCGAGTTGGGGGACAGCTGGACGAATCTAAGGCATACTTTCACAGACTGTTCTGGACTTTTCCACCGTGTATCAAGGCATTTCGTCATTGCAAGCCGTTGGTTAGTATTGATGGGACCCATCTATATGGCAAGTATGGGGGTACTCTGCTTGTTGCGATTGCACAGGACGGGAACTCCAACATACTCCCTGTTGCATTCGCACTAGTCGAGGGTGAGAATGCTGAGTCTTGGTCATTCTTTCTCTCGCACCTCCGTCAGCACGTTACACCACAGCTGGGTCTGCTCGTTATCTCTGACAGGCATAACGGCATCAAGGCCACCCTTGAGGCTCCCGACGGGGGCTGGCTACCTCCGGCTGCATACCGAGCTTTCTGCATTCGTCACGTAGCAGCAAATTTCGCCCTCACCTTCAAGCGTAAAGAAGCAAGGAGGCTTCTCGTGAACGCTGCCTATGCTAAAACGGAGGTCGAGTTCCATTACTGGTTTGATATTCTTCGCTCTGAGGATCCGGCGTGGAACCCGTGTCCTATGACCTCTCCGGATCAGCGGCTCCTCATCCTCTATGTCATCCCCCTCCTCATCCTGGGGTGGCTGTGCAACTCTGGTAGGATGGACATGTAACAGCCGGGATGAAGAAGGCCCGACAATTGAGTGTGACCCAGCAGAAACTGCTGATGGTGGTGTACCGCCCATGGCAAAATGCTCAGTCTGAGGTACGGATGGAGGCTCATTCAGATCTACATCTAAATGTGCCTGTGACCCCGTCGTCTGACCCCCTCGACGACCAGCCTCATCCTCCTGCATGATGGCAGTGATCTCATCTAGGAAATGCTCCCCACCGTAGTCCGCATCAAGAGTATCACTGGCAAGAAAGTCTGAAAACATGGTACCCGGACTCACCCAAGGTGTACTCTCCTGAAGCGTCTGGTCGTGACCTGGGACACCGACGAAGTAATCTCTGAATGGCCCCTCTCGTATTCCAACGTCAACAGGTGCCGAAGGATCTCCCATACCAGACCCATACAAATGTCCACCAGCTCCGCCAGCATCGGGTATAACAACCCCCTGAGCAACCCCTCCTGGAACGGCATCGTCACGAGGATCACCTCCAACGTGGTGGTCTGCAGGCCCTCTCCGTCTGCCCCCACGACCTCGTCGTCTACCTCGACCCCTACCTGTCTGGTCATCATCCTTTATAGCCTGGTCCAGCCACCTCCACTCCCCGTCGCTACGTCGTGTCCCAACACGAGCTCTCCTGTCAATCCGACGCCTATCAGGTATATCATCGACTCGGTCCATGTCGGGAACTCTACCGACACCCCTCTATGTCGCCTCCACTGGAATAGGAATGTCTCTAGGATCCCCCAAGTACATCTCTGGTGACAAGAACCTCTTTCCGTGCTGACGCCACCAATCTAAGAAGTCATGTGAAGGACCCGGGTCGGCAACAACATCAAACCGAAGGACGTGGTCCGCACGTGTCTCCCAGTGAAGATGCCAGTGCTGCAGATGGTGCGAGAACCAACGATCACCCCCTCTACCGTCCTTCGACATCAAGAAGTCGATGTTCAGGGCGGGACGGGGACAAGCCTGTACGCCTCCAAACTGAGGTAACACCCTATCAACCTGGTGCCACTCAACCACCGCGAAATATATCAGCGACGTCACAGAACGCCATAAGGCCGTATGACGAGGCTCCAATACCTCCGAATGGACAACCTGGAGGACGTCGGGTGTGCTATATGACATCCATATAAACTGAAAATTTAAACACAAATACATTAGAAGAGAAATTTAGCTATAAATAAACTTACATTGACTAGGCAAATGTTTTATGCATACTTACATCCCTAGCCTGTAACATGTCGATCCTCAACCGAGTCATCTGCACCCGAGGTCCCTTCTCGCTAACGCCAGGATTGTAACCTGACCACCTGCAAAGGTCGTTATGATACGAAGTCAGAAATTAAGGTGATGAACTAGTATAAAATTTCAGGCGAGAACTTAAATTCATAGAATAAGTAAACATAATATAATGACATAGTCGTACCTGGATATCAGGGGCCAGCTAAACGTATCATACCCATCGGGCCGAAATCTAGGAAACAGCCAAAAAATCCAAGACTGAAGTAACTGTAATGGCCCAGCTAATTTCACGACATGTCTGTTGGCCACTCGGCACATACATCGGTACAACCATGCAAGCGCAGCCGACCCCCAACTGTAGCCACCCATCTCCTCAAGCCTAGCCACGTACGGTAGCCATCTGATGTGAATATGATTGCCTGACTTGTCGGCAAACAGCTGCGTGCCCAACAATATCATGATATAGGCACGGACAAAGCGCCTAACTGTCGCCTCATCGGCCCCTTCGGGGCACTCTCCAAAGGTCTCCTGGAACCAGCTGCAGTTCACAACGAACTTTTGAATTTGGCTCGGGGGAGGTAACACATCGAGTAACTCCTGGAACCACTGCCAAGCTGGCCGGCCACCCTGTATATATACGTGGAAATCCGTAAGGCAACCGCTGACGTAATGTCCGTCCACTGGCAAACCCAACTGGTAGGCCACGTCCTGAAGTGTGATGGTACACTCCCCGAAAGGCATGTGGAAAGTGTGTGTCTCTGGACGCCACCTTTCGACGAATGCACTCACAAGCAGCTCGTCTAGTCGGAACCATCTGTCGTTCAGTCTCGCAAGATGGTATAATCCAGCCATCTGCAAGTATGGAACGTACCGCTCATCGAGCCGCATTCCCTACTGGCGCCGCATACTCGATATGCAATGCCGGGGCTGTGTAATACACGGACCACATGATTAGAACAGATTCAAAAACCGGTTACAAATACAAACCAGGACATAAACAGCTAATAAACCGCTAACATAAACCATCAACAAAATCGCATGCAAAACCTCTTATATAAACCACTAGCAAAACCACTATAATAAAGCACTAGCAATACCACTTCAATAAACCATTAACGTAAACTAACAACAAAAACCACTAAACAAAACCATCAACAAAACCGCATAGAATCCCACGATACAAAACCGCATGCAATACCACTTATATAAACCACTAGCAATACCACTTTAATAAACCATTAACATATACTAACAACAAAAACCACTAAACAAAACCATCAACAAAACCGAATAGAACCCCACGATACAAAACCGCATGCAATACCACTTATATAAACCACTAACAATACCACTTCAATAAACCATTAACATATACTAACAACAAAAACCAATAAACAAAACCATCAACAAAACCACATAGAAAACCACTATACAAAACCGCATGCAATACCACTTATATAAACCACTTGCAATACAACTTCAATAAACCATTAACATATTCTAACAACAAAAACCACTAAACATATACCACTAACAAAAACCACTAACCTCGTCGTTGATCACCCCGGCGATATGAGCGACTCCATCCAAACAATACAGCCTTCTCGGATCGTCCCCCATCTCGTCAATATGCCTCTCGAGTTCTTGCCCGAACAGATTCTGGGTCGTTTTATCTGGGATTTGGTGGGGTATGATGAACGAAAACTGATTCGAATGAGCTTGGTTCGAACTCCTTATATAGGCAACTCACTAGTAATTCGAATCAACTTAATTCGAATTACCTCATGTCAACAATATTGAATAATTCAAATCAACTTGATTCGAACTCCCTAAACTCACGTTACCCTAGTAATTCGAATCAATATGATTCGAAATCCCTAATCTCAGGTTGCCCTAGTAATTCAAATCAAGTCACTTCGATTTACTCCTCTCTAATTCGATACTAGTTGATTCGAATTACATGCAACACCATTTATACATAGTTCGAAGCAAGTTGTTTCGAATTACTTGCAATCTTGGTTTGAATCTTGTTTATTCGAATTACATTATTATGGTCATTGGTTGATTGCTGAAAAAATTTTGATTTTGGCTGATTTGGGTAAATTTTTTTCCAGCCTGGTTTATTTTAGTTTTTTACCCTATGTAATATGATAGGCATATTTTTAGAATTATATTATTTATTCTTTTTTTAAAAAAACTTGAAAAAAATAAAAAGGTTAATATTTTTATGTATTATATATAATATTTTAAATAAATTATATTTTTAAAATATTTTGATGAAAAATTATATTATATAATAATATCTTTAATAAAATTAGTTAGTTAATAAATTTTAAATATCTAATTATTTGTCAAGTAATATAAAATAAAATTTTCATTATTTTATATTTTTATGTTACAGTTTAAAATTTTATTTTAATATCATAAAAATTTCTTATATAATAATTAATTTTATTAAATAAAAAATACTCATATTTTTTTATTTATATGTTTTATATTTAATTATTTAAAAATAAAATATTTTGTTACTATTTAAAGTATTGTGTATTAAAGTATTGTCATTTAAAGCATTTATTTATGTACTAGGATATTCTATATTATTTATTAGAGTCCATCAATACTCTTTTTTTATTAGCCTTTGATTTTCATTTAATCAAATCTAATGATCTATATAAATATGATGCATCCAATAAACACATAATT
Organism: Arachis stenosperma; assembly: GCF_014773155.1. NCBI lineage: Eukaryota > Viridiplantae > Streptophyta > Magnoliopsida > Fabales > Fabaceae > Arachis > Arachis stenosperma. The sequence continues at coordinate 31,225,684 of NC_080385.1, read as the reverse complement.
GTTGTGCTCGTTTTAGACATACCCAAATGTTTTGATATCTATTAAATTTTTATTTTTTAAGATTATTCTTATTAGTTACTTTCAATCAATTTTACAATATATATGTTAGAAAAATAAATCCATAACAAATTTTATTATAACACAATTAAATTTTTAACAAAGACACTCTAAAATAAATTGGTCACTCTTTAAAATGATATAAGAACTAATTTATCTAAAGAAAATAATATTTAAAATTTTTAAAGAAAAAAAATTATTGAGGATCAAAACATCAATTCCTAAAATCTTTTGAAAATCAGTTCAGGTATTTATCCAAAAATCTATTACATTGTAAAATAACGTAAAGTATGGATTTTTTTTTCCACCATGATGAAAGAGTAAATATTTCTATATTAGTCGTGTTATGTGTACACTAAAAATTAATTATTTAATTAGTCATTAATATAAAATATATGTTAAAATAAAAAATATATATTAAAAATAAATAAAATAATATATATGTTTATACAAATATATTATGATTGATTTAGTGAGTAATTTTTAATGTACAGGTAACATTTTTGTTCTTCCTTGAGCATAAAAAAATATTCACTAAATACTATTAGGAATCTTATTCCCTACAAGAAATAATTAATCCTGTCACTACGACTTTTTTCTGTCACGCTTTAAAAATGTGGCCTAAAATAGTCAACGATTGCGTTTTTATAAAGATGATAATTGACTAGAATTTTGGCCACATTTTATATGTCATACTTGCCAAAGTGTGGCCGTAGAAAAACAAAGACATGTTTTTAAAGTGTGGCTAGTCTTTTGTTACGGTCACATTTTGAAACATGCCTATTAATTAGATCTTTAAAAGAGACACTTTAAAATAAATTAGTCTCTCCTCAAAATGATATAAGAATCAATATATCTAATGAAAATAATATTTAAAAATTTTAAAAAAAAAAAATTTATTAAGGAACAAAACATCAATTTCTTTTGTTTTAAATTCAAAAAGATTTCATAATATCTATCTAATATCGTCCGATTGATTAATTATTAATTATTTGTTAGTTATATTTTTTATTTTTAATATTTTACGTTTTAAAGTACAAAAATAAAAAAGTATATGCAAATGACTTAATTACTTAGTCCTCTAATTATTTAGTTTGCGAATTTGGTTATGAATGATTCACAATAAAAAAAAGTAATGATTATGAAAAAGAAAAACAAAATATTGCGAAAATAAAAATTCACTTTTGTTCCCATAATTGCCTCCACATATATTATGAAGATTTTATTTATGTAAGTGTCTGTTGGTGTTAGAGATTTTGATGTTGATGGTATAAGATTAAAACCATAATGTTTATAGTTTTCAATAATCTTATTTTTTTTATTATTAGTTGGATTTTTTTTATTACGTATTTAAACATTAACGCTTTTAAAATTATTAAAATGTATGTTCCTAAAAATTAATTTTTTTTTCAATTTTAACGCATCTAAAATTATTAAATTATACACAAAATATTTTTTAAATACATCCAAAATCATAAATCTAAAATTTAAATTTAAACATTAAAAATAAAATTAATTTTTTTATATCATATTCGATAAAAAATTCATCTAATATTTCTTTTTTTTTATTATTAGTTGGATTTTTTCATTACTTATTTGAACATTAAAGCTTTTAAATTATTAAAATGTATGTTCATAAAAATTAAATTTTTTTCAATTATAACACATCTAAAATTATTAAATTATACATAAAATAGTTTTGAAACACATCCAAAATCATAAATCTAAAATTTAAATTTAAACGTTAAAAATAAAATTATTTTTTTATTATCTTATTCAATAAAAACTTATCTAATATTTTTTTTATTCTTAGTTGGATTTTCTCATTACTTATTTGAACATTAACGCTTTTAAAATGATTAAAATATATGTTCATACAAATTGTTTATTTTTTCAATTATAACACATATAAAATTATTGAGTTATATACAAAATATTTTTGAAACATATCCAAAATCATAAATTTAAAATTTTAATTTAAACGTTAAAAATAAAATTAATTTTTTTATATCTTATTCAATAAAAATTTATTTAATATTTCTTATTTTTTAATTATTAGTTAGATTTTTTATTACTTATTTGAACATTAATGCTTTTAAAATTATTAAAATAAATGTTCGTAAAAATTGTTTTTTTTTTCAATTATGACGCATCTAAAATTATTGAGTTATATACAAAATATTTTTGAAACACATCCAAAATCATAAATCTAAAATTATTTATTTGAACATTAATATTTTTAAAATTATTAAAATGCATAATTAAGTTAAAATTTTTAGATCTTATTCAATAAAAATATATCTAACATATTTTATCTTAGTATTAGTTGGGATTTTTATTATTTATTTGAGCATCAGTATTTATTTATTTTAATGTCTTTATTAATTTTATTGTTTTATTTTTTATTGTAAATTATAATCTATTAGTAATTAAAAATGCTGAAATTAAAATAAAAATTTTAAATTTTAAATTTTAGTTTTATTTAGTTTGTATTTTGAATGTAAATTTAATGTTAAAAAGACACTAAATCTATTTGAATGTGTTTATTTTAATTTTTTTTAATTATTGCAATAAAAGACTGAATTAAGAACCACTTTTAAAGAATATCTAGTTGAACTTATTTTATAGACATTCATTTTAAAATGAAACTTCACCTTTTTTTCCGTATCCAAAAAAATCACATCTCTAAAATGAATACGAAGAGATTATGCTATTTGAGTTATAACTCATTGGTTAACATTTCTTTATATTAACATGTATATGTATAAATATAGAGTGGACAAGATAGAAAATGATAAAAAAGTTTGTGTCGACAAATATACATGTCCAACGACCTTTCTTAGCCTCTGATGAACAAGAGTAGTGTCAACATTCTTGATTCTTCACTTTCAAATTTTGTTCAATCTTGCTTACTTCTTGCAATTGTAACAATCTTGTGCATTGCATCATCAATGCATTGAAAGTAAGCATGCCTCCAACCTTTTTTCAACAAAAAAACACCAATGAATCCCCAAAACCCAGTAATAAAGCCCAAAGCCACAACAAAGTAGAACAACCATTTTTCTTTCTGGTCTTCTTTGTCTTTGCCATCTTCATCTTCATCATCATCTTCCTGGGAATCATCAACAGGTGCATTACATTGATTTTGTAGTGGAGGCCCACAAAGAGAAGGGTTACCAATGTACAAAAATGGATCATCAAGGGTTTGAAACTGGTTTCCTTTTGGGATTGGTCCTGAAAGGTTGTTGTAGGACAAATTTAAGTGACTTAGAAAAGTTAAACTACTCATATTGTTTGGAATCATGCCTGAAAGCAAGTTGTGGGAAACATCAAAAGATTCTAGCAACTTCATGTCTCCTATTTGTGAAGGGATTTTGCCTGAGAACTTATTGTATGATAGATTTAGGCTTTGTAATGCTGTGAGCCTAGTTATTCCTTCAGGAATAGATCCACTCAGATTGTTATTGGATAAGTCAAAGTCGGCTACTAGTCTTAGATTTGTGCTATAAGCAAGTTCTGCTCCTTTCAAGCTCAACATGACTTCTTGTTCATTCTGCAGTTGATCTTGAGAATCTTCATTTGTTTCATTTGATTTCTTTTTCAAAATCATTCCTGCAAGATTCATGATACAATGAGGGATTGGGCCGCTCATCTTGTTGTCAGAAAGAACCAGGATTCGAAGTTCAAGAAGTTGGCATATCTTTGTTGGAATGCTTCCATAGAACTTGTTTTGTGGTAGCCTAAGCAAATGCATTGAGGGAAGAAAGTCCCCAATCCATGAAGGTAAAATCCCTGACAAATTATTCTCTCCAAGATCCAAAAGTCTGAGTTGCTTTAGATTTCTCAAAAATGGTGGAAAGTCTCCATGAAAACTATTATTATTCAAATGCAACCATTCTAAAGAGGGAAGATTACCAATGGAACTTGGAATAATGCCAGATAATCTATTTGATGAAAGATCAATATCACTTACTTCCTGTGTAGCTCTCCAACAATCAGGTATTTCCCCAGAAAAATTGTTGCTTGAAAGATCAAGAATGTACAAAGAGTCTATTTTGCACAATGAATTCGGAATTGATCCATTTAGAAGATTGTTTCCGAGAAGGAAACTGCTAACATTTGGCAATCTATCAGCAATATCATGGGGAACTGAACCGATGAAAGCATTACCAAAGAGGTTGAATAATTGCAGCTGATTAGACCATCTTAGTTCAAAAATCAAGCCCTCTAAATGATTAGAAGACATATCTAACACTTGCAACCTTAGAAGTTGGCTCAAGCTTTGGGGAATGTTGCCGTGCAAATTATTTTTATAAAGATATAGGGACCTCAATTTTGAAAGTTGACCAAGACTTTGAGGAATTGTACCTTGTATGGAGTTTTCTGAAAGATCCAGGGTTTCTAGGTTTACAAGTTGCCCAAGACTTCTAGGAATCACACCACTAAAATTATTAGTGGCAAGAAGCAAGGTACCTAGACTGACAAGTTGTCCAACAGAATTTGGAAGAGAGCCATGCAATTTGTTATATGAAAGATACAAATACTTCAAATTTGCAAGTTTTGTTATGCTATTAGGTAGCACACCAACCAATTGATTATAAGTAAGATCCAAGTAACTGAGTTTTTCAAGCAAACCAATGGAATCTGGAATAGTCCCATTCAAATTGTTTTCATAGAGGATTAGTTGTTTCAAGTTTGATAACTTTCCAATAGAAGAAGGAATGGAACCATAGAATAAATTTGAATGAAGTGAGAGGACTACCAGATTTTCAAGTTGCCCTAACCATGCCGGTAGTTGCCCACTAAGTTCATTTTTACTCAAATCCAATTTCTCTAAATTATACCGATTGCAACCAGATTCCATATGGCCTAGATCTCCTTGAATCTCATTGTCGGACAAATCAAATGTTTGAAGATGGCAACAGTTTCCCAAAATTGAAGCTAGAGAACCCTCAACATGACTTAAATTATTCAATGAAACATTTAGATGTTGAAGACCCTTTAAGTCACTTAGCCACAATGGAACAGAATCAATATTGTTCTGAGAGAGGTCAAGATTTTTCAAAGAAGTCAGATTCTGAAGAACAGAGGGAAATGAACCACTAAGAACATTACTCCTTAGATTCAAATCAGCAAGGTTAAGAAATTTACCCAACCAAAATGGAACTTCCTTCAACCGATTGTAAGAAAGATCGAGCACAGTAATGGAAGTTGAGTTTTGAAAAGTGTCTAGAAAAGGAGCCTCAACAATTCCATTCTTTGAGAGATTAAGGAATTGAAGTCTAGAGAGGTTTGTGGCGCCACCAAGTTCATGGCGAATCTGCAACTCATTTAGACTGCAATTCGTCAAGTCAAGTTCTAACAAAGAAGGAAGCATGTTAAGTACCTGCAACAAATTGTGTGCCTTCCCCATATGCACATCACTCATGTGAAGGTACCGAAGCGCAGAAAGATGAGAAACCCATAACACATCATCAGAATACAAAGCATTAAAGCTTAGATCAAGAAACAACAGTTTTGTAAGGCTTCCAAGACCGAAGGGGATCATCCCGCTAAAACGAGAGTAAGAAAGAGAGAGAAACTGCAGCTGCTGCATAGAAGAATTGACGAACGTGGGAATTGAACTTGCATGAAAATTGTTTCCGCTCAAGTCCAAATAAGTGAGATATTTGAACTGAAACAGAGAAGAATGCAGTTGATTAGATTCAAGCGTGTATTTGGTGAGAGAACAATTTGGTTGAAAATATCCATACTCCCTTGATAGGAAGCATGGATTCCTGAGATCAAGCTTGACAACATGGCCGGTAATGTTGTCACAAGTCACACCATTCCATTGGCAACAGTCATGCTTTTCTTCCCAAGAGATAAGCCGCGATGACGGATCTTTGAAGCTTGCTTTCAGCATGACAAGAGCTTGCCTCTCTTCTTCCAGGCAACCAACTGGTGGGGCATGGCCGGAGGATTGCAGCGCTTGTACCGCCACTGCCAATACAATCGACAGGAAAAGAAAAGCAAAAGAAATGCTTCTTTCGTGCGTTGACTTTGCCATGGTTGTAAAAAGTGTAAAAGAAAAACGAGTCCTGTGATTTTTTTTTTTTTTTTAATTTTCAGTTGGCCAAATAAATTTAGACGATTACAAGCGTTAAATAGGACAAGCACGGGCAAGGTCATATTCGTGATTAGGAAAAGGAAACATCGCACAAATTCGATAATGCCAATTTTATAGTCTCTTTTTGTTTGGTATCTAATTTTTGTCTAAATTATTTTTTAAAATAATTTTAAAATATTTAAAATTTTTAATTTTTATACTTTTAAATTTAAAATTAATTATTTAATTTATTTTAATAATTAGACTATATTTTTAGGTACTATAGTAAACATTATTCGATATTATCTGTCACAGTCGATAAATTGATGCATTTGAGGTAAAAAATTCAAACGAAATTTCTTAGAGAGGCTCCAATAATTTTCAATGAAATAGTCGGGTTCATTCTAGATATAAGTACACGTTCATTAATTAATCGAAACTTGAAAATGATGTCCCGTTGAACAAAAGGTCAAGAAACCGTGTTTTCTCTCTCTTGATTCAGGCATTGCTTGTTATAAATAAATGGCTAAATAGTCTATTTTCTGAAAATGCTATATGAATTTAGAAAATGTTTTAACGTAAAATTGATTATTAAGAATTATTAGATAATTTAATATATTTATTTATATAAAAATATTATTTATATATTAAAATTAATTATTAAAATTAATTAATAATATATTTATATATTAATATATATATTTTAATTTATTTTTAATATATATTTATATTTTAATATATATTTTATAATAATAATTAATTTTGATAACTAATTTTAATATATATATAAAATAATTATTATTGTTGGGAAAACTCAACACAGGTTTAAATCAAGAACCTGTCTAATAGCGGAAGCACCAAAAATAATTTTCCCACAACCTGTGCAATTAAATAGGCAACACCAAAGTACTCCAAGCAGCAAATATAATGGCAGAAATTAAATAATCAGACACCAGAATTTTAACGTGGGAAAACCCCCAAAAGAGGGACAAAAAACCCACGGGACCTAGTCCAGAAGAAATCTTCCACTATCAGAATAATGGGTACACAAACAGTCTTCCTAGTAACACTAGGGCATCTCAACAATCAACAAAATATATCACCAAAACTGGTGGAATCAACATAAACCCTCCACAAAAGTGGGTATCTCAAATCAGGCAAAAGAGAAGGCAATACAACAAATAAGTTATATCCTAATGTTCATCTCTACACCAGGAATAACATACTAAAATTTCATAAGAAATTGAGCAAGTTTACCAAATCAATGTGATCAAGATTGGCATGCCCTTTTCCCCCAAATTTTCTCTTCTCCTTCGCGCCGAAGAACTCTCTGTTCTCTCTTGTTACCTTTTTTTTGTTTTCAAAAAAGAGAGGCTTTTGCTATATCTCTCTCTCTTGTGCTTCCGTGGCTAATAGCCACTTTATTTCTTTTTTTTTTAAGCTTGTGGGCCCCACTTGGTTGGGGACCCACTAACAAATCTCCCCCTCACCAACTCAAGTGGGGATAGGCTGCTCTACCAAGCCCGCCTTCTCTTTGCAGGAATCAAACTTCACTGCAGGTAAACTTTTAGTCATCATATCTGAACCATTATCATCAGTATGGATCTTCTCTAGTGCATATGACTTCATCTCAAGCGCTTGACGTATCCAATGATACCTCACCTCTATATGCTTCGATCTAGAATGAAACGTCGGATTCTTGCTGAGATGGATAGCACTCTGACTGTCACAAAATAACACAAACTTCTCTTGATTGATGCCTAACTCTTGTAGGAATTTCTTCATCCACAAGAGTTCCTTAGAAGCTTCAACAACAGCAATTTATTCTGCCTCTGTAGTAGACAAAGCAACACATTTCTGAAGTCGAGATTGCCACGACACAGCTCCCCCTGCAAAAGTCATCATATAACCAGAAGTAGACTTCCTTGAATCAAGATCCCCAGCCATATCTGCATCTGTGTAACCATCCAACACAGGTTGGCCACTCCCAAAGCACAAACAAACTCTGGAAGTACCATTAAGGTATCTGAGAATCCACTTCACTGCTTGCCAGTGTTCCTTGCCAGGATTAGAGAGAAACCGACTAACAACTCCAACTGCATAAGCAATATCCGGCCTGGTGCAAACCATAGCATACATCAAACTGCCAACTGCAGATGCATATGGAATCTTCTTCATTTCCGCTTTCTCTTTCTCATTTGTAGGACATTGCTGCGAACTCAGCTTGAAATGACTAGCAAGTGGAGTACTAACAGGTTTGGAATTACTCATGCTAAACCTCTCTAAAACCTTCTCAATGTACTTCTGTTGTGACAACCACAGTTTCCCATTCTTCCTGTCACGAGTGATACTCATGCCAAGGATTTTCTTTGCAGGACCCAAATCCTTCATAGCAAAGGATCTGTTCAAGTCTTTCTTAAGACTTTCAATCTTCTTAGTGTCATGACCAACAATCAACATGTCATCAACATAAAGCAAGAGAATTATAAAATCACCATCAGAGAATTTCTTAACATATACACAATGATCAGAAGAAGTCTTACTGTACCCATGACCTTCCATGAAGGAATCAAACTTCGTGTACCACTGCCTTGGCGCTTGCTTTAGCCCATATAAGCTCTTCTTCAACTTGCATACAAGATGCTCCTTTCCTTTAACCTCGAAACCCTCTGGTTGCTCCATATAGATTTCTTTATCTATGTCACCGTGAAGGAATGCAGTCTTCACATCAAGCTGCTCAACCTCTAAATTCAAGCTAGCCGCCAATCCAAGCACAACTCGAATAGAGGACATCTTCACAACTGGAGAGAAAATCTCCTCAAAATCAATACCTTTCTTTTGCTCAAAGCCTTTCACAACCAATCGAGCTTTGTACCTTGGCCGTGAGACACTTTCATCCGCTTTCAATTTGAACACCCATTTATTCTTGAATGCTCTCTTACCCTTCGGCAACTTCACCAATTCAAAAGTATGATTCTCATGCAAGGATTTCATTTCTTCTTGCATGGCCTTCAACCAATCTTCTTTATGCTCATCAGACATAGCTTCCTGGTAGCTCTCTGGCTCCCCAGTCTCAGTGTTCATCACATACTCATGAGGAGAGTATTTTTGAGAAGGATGACGCTCTCTAGTAGATCTTCTCAATTCAAGCTCAACTGGTGGTTCAGGTGGAACTTCAACATCTGGCACCTCAGGTTGAGGTGCAAGTTCATCATGCAAATTATCACCATCATTATTAACTTGTACATCTCCCCCATCAACAGGAGGTCTAGTGGAAGGACCAGGTTCATCATCAACAGAACGTCTAACAGTTACTGTTGGCTTATCTGTCTTCTCAAGATCTTCAATAGTTTGGTCTTCAAGAAAAATCACATCTCGGCTTCTAATTATCTTCTTGCTCACCGGATCCCATAATCTGTAACCAAAGTCTTCGTGACCATAACCCATGAAGATACACTGCTTTGACTTCCCATCAAGTTTAGACCTTTCATCTCTTGGAATGTGAACAAAAGCCCTGCAGCCAAACACTCTCAAGTGACTATAGGAGACATCTTTCCCTCTCCAAACTTTCTCTGGAACATCACCATTTAGTGGAACTGAAGGAGAACGGTTGATCAAATCTACTGCAGTCCTCATTGCTTCACCCCAAAAGGATTTAGGCAACTTTGCATGAGAGAGCATACATCTGACTCTATCATTGATAGTACGATTCATTCTCTCAGCAACTCCATTATGTTGAGGAGTCTTAGGAACCGTCTTCTCAAGCTTGATTCCATGTCCTTTACAATACTCTTCAAACGGACCCCTGTATTCACCACCATTATCCGCTCGAACACATTTTAATTTCCTTCCTGTTTCTCTTTCAACACTTGCATAAAAGTGTTTGAAGATACCGAGCACCTGGTCTTTAGATTTCAAAACAAAAGTCCACACTTTTCGAGAATAATCATCAATAAAAGTAACAAAATATGATGCACCACCTAGTGTCTTAGCATCCATAGTGCAAACATTAGTGTGAACTAAATCTAGAACATGTGATCTCCTATGAGGTCCAGAATTATGAAATGATACTCTAGCATGCTTTCCAACAAAACAATGAGTGCAAGTATTTAAAGTTGTACCTTTCATTGGAAGTGAGTGCTTCTTGGCCAAGACACTTAGTCCTTTCTCGCTCAAGTGACCAAGACGTATATGCCACAAATCAGAAGAGGAATCATCAGCTACATTCACATCTTCTTTGCACAACTTTGCTTGCAACCGATAGAGAGTAGTGAGACTATTATCTTCTCTAGCAACAATGAGAGCTCCTTTGGTAATCTTGCATTTTCCACTACCAAAGGAAGTGCAATACCCCTCTTGATCCAACGCCTTCACTGAAATGAGATTGAACCGCATATCTGGCGCATGCCAAACATTCTTCAACTGCAACTTGCATCCCATATTAGTTTCAAGCCACATATCACCCATACCAATGATATCACACACTCCTTTATCTCCCAATTTGATCTTGCCAAAATTTCCAGCAGTATAGGAAGTGAAAAATTCACGCTTCGGAGTGACATGACATGAGGCACCAGAGTCCATAATCCAAGTGGAATCATCACAGACAAGATTCACATAATTTTCATCATATGTGATAAGAACATCTTCATAAACAATAGCAGCAGTTTCTTTATCACTATCTTTACCTTTGTCTTCGTTTTTTCCCCTTGATTGTTCTCTTTTCAAGAACCTACAATACCTCTTGATATGCCCCGACTTGCCACAATGGTGACAAATGAACTCCTTTCTTGGCTTGTACTTTCCTCTTGACTTGCTTCGACTCTCTGACCTGTCAGAACTGTGAGGTTTTCTACTTTGACTTCTCCCCCGTGACTCTGAAACAAGTGCTTCTGACTGTGAGGAGGCATTAGTCAAACCTCGCTCTCTTCTTCTGGCTTCTTCATTCAACATGCTCTCTTTAACCATTGCTAACGTCAACTTTCCTTTTGAAGCTGAGTTAGTCAGTGTCACAACCAGAACTTCCCAACTATCAGGCAAAGAGCTCAACAACAACAAGGCTTGCAACTCATCATTCAAAGTGATTTCATTATTTGTCAGTTGGTTCACTGTCTCTTGAAAAATGCTCAAGTGCTCCAGCATTGATTTACCTTCAACATACTTCATATTGACAAGCTTCCTAATCAAGAATGCTTTGTTTTGCACATTCTTTCTCTCATATAACTCCTTCAATTTGTTCCACATCTTCTCAGCATTCGTTTTGGTGTCAACATGTGGATACACACTAAGATCAAGCCATTGCCTCATCAAAGCAACTGCCTTCCGATTCAGCTTCTTCCATTCAGCATCGGATTTAGTACCTTTAGATTTATCCCCTTCCACAGGATCATACAAGTCCTTGCTATACAGCATATCTTCCATGAGGGTCTTCCAAATTGAATAATTTTGGGAATTCAATTTGACCATATTCGGTCCATGAGTATTTTCCTCCATTTAATCGGCACAGAAATAAACAACCAAAGCTCTGATACCACTTTATTGGGAAAACTCAACACAGGTTTAAATCAAGAACCTGTCTAACAGCGGAAGCACCAAAAATAATTTTCCCACAACCTGTGCAATTAAATAGGCAACACCAAAGTACTCCAAGCAGCAAATATAATGGCAGAAATTAAATAATCAGACACTAGAATTTTAACGTGGGAAAACCCCCAAAAGAGGGACAAAAAACCCACGGGACCTAGTCCAGAAGAAATCTTCCACTATCAGAATAATGGGTACACAAACAGTCTTCCTAGTAACACTAGGGCATCTCAACAATCAACAAAATATATCACCAAAACTGGTGGAATCAACATAAACCCTCCACAAAAGTGGGTATCTCAAATCAGGCAAAAGAGAAGGCAATACAACAAATAAGTTATATCCTAATGTTCATCTCTACACCAGGAATAACATACTAAAATTTCATAAGAAATGGAGCAAGTTTACCAAATCAATGTGATCAAGATTGGCATGCCCTTTTCCCCCAAATTTTCTCTTCTCCTTCGCGCCGAAGAACTCTCTGTTCTCTCTTGTTACCTTTTTTTTGTTTTCAAAAAAGAGAGGCTTTTGCTATATCTCTCTCTCTTGTGCTTCCGTGGCTAATAGCCACTTTATTTCTTTTTTATTTTAAGCTTGTGGGCCCCACTTGGTTGGGGACCCACTAACAATTATTTATACTACTGTTTAAGTATTTTTCACTATCAACTTAAGATAACTCAAACAGTAGTACCGGGTAACCAAAGCAGGGTTAGGTAACCAAAGTTAATTAACCAAAATCAAATAAGGACATATATCAGTTTAGTTGCTAACCAAATTAGTATAGGGAGGTTATCACCTGTTTCACTGTACGGATTTGGAATTTTTTTCTTCCAATCAGTTGATCCGTGCAGATTTAATATAACTAAAGTAAATGGTGTTGATTTGGTGGAATGAATGTGTCGTGAAAATACATCAAAAGAGGACCATGATGAGCAAAAAATCGGTCGTCCCGTTGTGCGTACTTGGAAGATTTGAATCTTAGCTTTGTTGACAAAGCTGGCACAAGAGGCACAAGGCAGGCATCTTGAGAAAATTCAAGATTGTGTGAGTTGGGGTTAGCTAGAGGAGCCGAGTGGAGATTATTTTGGGTCGTGGACACTGTGAGTCTTTTGTTTGTGATGACAATATAATGGATGAATGGAGGGCTAGACTCTTTTGGGCACAACAGAAAGATAGTGCGATAGAAATAAATTTTGATGAGCACATATTAGAAAAAAATAAAAAGCTACATAAAAATCTGTAAGGGGTTTAAGCGATTTTGATGTGTATTTTTAATTAATTTTTTATTTTGTGCGAATAATTATATTTTGGAATGAGAATTCTTTTGAGATAGAAGTGTGCATGAAGTCTAGAAAAAATAGGCTATTATTAAGATATAGTGAAAATTTTAAGTATGTAAATGCAATTTTATATTATAATGTTAATTTAGATACATCATCAGTGTATACAGCTGACAAAAATCTTTTGTAAAGTTATTTATTTGGCCACGTTAATTTTTTTTTTAAAAACGTAGGTTAATAATTGAAGCGTAAACTATGAATAAAGTTAAATCAATAAGTAAATTAAAAGATTTAATTAGAGGAATGATTAAATTATCTAAGTTAATAGATCAAAAATTAATAATCCTAACTAATATTACTTGAAACAATACTAAATTTTTTAAATTAATATAAAATATTTTTTCTAAAATCTCAAATTAAGAATAAATTTTATTTAAGAAATTCAAAAATGAAATAAGAGTCGTTAGACTAAAAATAAAATAATTAGCAATAAAAATTGATAGATCAAAATATAAATCTTTAAAAATTAGATCAAAGAAAAAAGAGTTATCAAAAAATTATGAAAATTATAAATAAAAATTTAACTCGTAAAAAATGTTTAAATTTGCAAATATAAAAAAATTTCATAATAATACTAAATTAGTATTTTTGTCTATAATGTTATTTTTGTCCGTATTGATTTATGTGTATTTTCTAGTGTTTTTATATAATAGATAATATAATTATCTAGTATATTCAATTTTAAGCAGATAAAATTATTTTTATTTGTTGGTATGGATGTTTTTTTAAGATGATATTCTATGGTGTAATTTTGAATTTTAATTATAATTTTTTTAGTTTATGTTTAGAAATAATTAAAGAAAAGAGTTAAGAAAAAATGGTTAAGAATAAAAATACAAAAAATATAATATAGAAGTATAAATAAACTTTATTAATTATAATATATTAGAATGTATACCAAATAAGTATTTGTTGTTGTCTTAAAACTAAACATACTTAGAGATATTTTAAATAATTTATTTGATCCCGAAGATATAAAATAGAGTAATATTGATGATAAAAGTGTTATTGAATATGTTTAAGTAAATCTAACGTTATATATTCTGAATATTTATAATTAAAAGTTGTTATTATAGCTATTTTAATTAAATATTAATTATAATTATCATATTTTAATTCAGTTGAGATGATAAGTATGAAATTTAATTGATTAGTGATATATTATAGCGGATTTAAATTTTAAAATTATTGATAATAAATGATACTCATAAATAGATACAAATGTTTTAAATATTAGAATTTATATTTTTTAAATCATTACTAGGTTGAAATTTATTTATTTATTGTCTTAAAAAATAATAGTTATTATTTATAAAAAATTATTGATAACTTTTACATGTTACGATAAGAATGAATGTCCATCAAGTTAACATTGGGCTGTGCAATATTAAATATATGCGGTGCTTTGTTTCCCCATGGTAGACTTTATATTAATAAAGTTTGAAAAGGTGAATGTTGGACAAGTATAAATAGGGCATGGGTTTGTGATTATACGTACACAACAATAACAACAGAACAAAATACCATTCTTCCTTCCTTTTCATACAAATAAATCAATCATCTTTTATGTTGCAATCAAATACCCTTCTCCTTATATTACTATTACAATTCTTTCTCTTCTTTTATTTTATAAGTATTTTAAATTCTATTTTCTATTACTCTTTACATATAATATTAATAGCAATATTAACCATCTTTATTATATTGAGATAGTATCAAATGCAAATCTCTCTCTCTTTATTTTTAATACTTTTTCTTATCTTTGTATATATATACACAATACAACATATAATATTATATATATATATAATAATTATTGAGCTAATTATATTAATAATAGAGTCTTCTATTTATACATCTCTATTTGATATATCCTTTATTTTACAACACGTTATCAGCACGAGACTCTGATCAAATCTTTAGGAAGACTCAGGTAATATTTTCATTATGTCGAAGCTCTCTCATCTTGAATTCAATGCTCTTGATATATCTGGAAACAATTATTTATCATGGATACTAGATGCTGAAATCCATCTTGATTCAATGGATCTTGGAGATACCATTAAGGCTGAAAATAATGCATCCCAGAAGGATAAAGCCAAAGCCATGATTTTTCTTCGTCGTCATCTTGACGAGGGATTGAAAAATGAATATCTTACATTAAAAGATCTTGCAGATCTTTGGAAAGACCTTGAAGAAAGGTACAATCATCAGAAAACGGTGATACTTCCTCAAGCCCAGTATGAATGGACGCATTTGCGTTTACAAGATTTTAAATCTATAAATGAATATAATTCTGCAATGTTTCGAATCACCTCACGAATGAAATTGTGTGGGGAAAAAATAACTGATCATGATATGTTGGAGAAAACTTTCTCAACCTTCCATGCCTCGAATGTGCTCCTGCAGCAGCAGTATCGAGAGAAAGGGTTTAAAAAATATTCTGAGTTAATTTCTTGCCTTCTTGTTGCCGAACGCAACAATGAGTTGTTATTGAAAAATCATGAAGCGCGCCCAGTTGGCGCCGCCCCATTTCCTGAAGTAAATGTGGCAAATCATTACCCCAGAAGAGGTAAATGGCAAGCTTTTAATAACAAGAAAAATTATGGAAGGAAAAAGAATTATGTTCAAAAGAGAGGATCTCACCAGAAGTGGGACAAAGAAAGGAATATCGGGCAGAATAAATCAACTGAGGAGAAGTGTTTCTGCTGTGGTGGAAAGGGCCATTGGTCACGTACCTGTCGTACCCCAAGGCACCTAGTCGATCTTTACCAGGCATCTTTGAAAAAGAACGACAAAGGAAAGGAAACAAATTTTGTTTCAAATGATGCTGAGAACTCCACCACTCATTATGATGTATCTGATTTCTTTGAGGACCCTGAAGGAAATATTGGTCATTTGATCAATGATGGAATAGTTTAATATGTGGGATTGTGAATTATATATGTAAATAAATAATGTAAAGAACTTATTGTCAAGTTTTATTTTCTATGTATTTAAGTTTCAAATGTGATGTACATAAATAATGAAATATTAATGTTTATGAATTTTGAAATCAATGAATATGTCATGTTTTTAAAAAAAAAAATTTAGTATATGACATTATTTTATGTGCAATATTTCTTAGAAAAATAATTTTGATCAGGTATTCAATTTATCTGTGCATACTACTTATTTTATTATTATTTGTTTTTGAAGAGAATGGCAAGGATATGTAATGAAGATGTATGCCTTGCGGATAGTGCAAGTTCGCACACTATTCTCAAAAGTGATATATATTTTACCCATCTTGTGCCAAAAGAGGAATATGTTAATACTATTATTGGCTCAGGCAATGTGATAGAAGGCTCCGGAAGAGCTATAATTTTGTTTCCTGGAGGAACAAAATTTATAATAAATAATGCACTGTTGTCTACCAAGTCTCGAAGAAACTTGTTGAGTTTCAAAGATATTCGCCGAAATGGATATCATGTTGAGACGATGAATGAGGGAAATTATGAGTACTTATGTATCACAACTCGTGATTCAAATAAGAAAGTTATATTAGAAAAATTACCCTCACTTTCATCTGGGTTGTATTATACCAAGATTAGTGCAATTGAATCACATGCCACTGTAAACCAGAAGTTTACTAGTCCAAATGAATTCATAACTTGGCACGACCGATTGGGTCATCCGGGAACAACCATGATGAGGAGAATTATTGAAAACTCTCATGGACATTCACTAAAGAACCAGAAAATTCTTAAAACTAGTGAATTTTGTTGTGCTGCATGTTCTCAGGGAAAGTTAATTTTAAAGCCATCACCAGTAAAGATTGGATTTGAGTCCCCTGGATTCCTAGAAAGGATTCAAGGTGATATATGTGGACCTATTCATCCACCATGTGGATCATTTAGATATTTTATGGTCCTGATAGACGCATCCTCGAGATGGTCACATGTGTGCTTATTATCTTCTCGCAACCTGGCGTTTGCGAGATTACTGGCTCAAATTATTCGATTAAAAGCACAATTTCCAGAAAATCCAATTAAAGCAATTCGTCTTGATAATGCTGGTGAATTTACTTCCCAAGCTTTTGATGCTTATTGTATGGCTAATGGAATAAGTGTTGAACATCCAGTAGCTTATGTCCACACACAAAATGGGTTAGCAGAATCACTTATTAAGCGCCTCCAATTAATTGCTAGACCCTTGCTTATGAGAACAAATCTCCCAACCTCGGTTTGGGGGCATGCTATTTTACATGCCGCAGCACTTATTCGTTTGAGGCCAACGAGTTATCATCAATTCTCTCCTATACAATTAGCTTTTGGCCAGCAGCCAAATGTTTCCCATTTAAGAATATTTGGGTGTGCGATATATGTTCCCATTGCACCACCTAATCGCACCAAAATGGGACCCCAAAGAAAATTGGGGATATATGTTGGATATGATTCTCCCTCTATAGTGAGGTATCTTGAGATACAAACTGGTGATGTGTTTAAAGCCCGGTTTGCAGATTGTCATTTTGATGAATCAAAATTTCCAACATTAGGGGGAGAGAATAAGCTTCCTGAAAAGGAACTTAATTGGAATGCATCATCGTTGATGCATTTAGATCCTCGATCAGGGCAATGTGAACTAGAAGTTCAAAAGATTATACATTTGCAAAGAATAGCAAATGAATTGCCTGATGCATTTTCCGATACAAAGAGGATAACCAAATCTTACATACCAGCGGAAAATGCCTCAATTCGAATTGATGTCCCAGTAGGACAAGTAGCCACTGAAGCAAATTCACGCCAGAAGCGTGGCAGGGCGAAAAATGTCCCAATTCGAATTGATGTCCCAGTAGGGCAAATAGCCACGGAAGCAACTACACGCCAGAAGCGTGGCAGGCCTGTCGGTTCCAAAGACAAAAATCCTCGAAAGAGAAAAGAGGTAAATAATATTCCTGTTGAAAAAGACATAGTAAAGACACCTGCAGTTGTCCAAAATTCTGATATAACGCCAGAAGACGTTCAGGTACCTGAAAATAGTGAAAATGATGAGATCTCGATAAATTATGTCTTTACAGGAGAGAAATGGGACCGAAATAAGACAATTGTCAATGAAATATTTGCATATAATGTGGCATTAGATATCATGCATGAAAGTAAGGATCTTGAGCCAAGATCAGTTGAAGAATGTCGACAAAGAAATGATTGGCCAAAATGGAAAGCAGCCATGAAGGCTGAATTAGACTCACTCGCAAAACGTGAAGTCTTTGGACCTGTAGTCCGTACACCTGCAGATGTAAAACCTGTTGGATACAAATGGGTATTTGTGAGAAAACGAAATGAGAAAAATGAAGTTGTGCACTATAAAGCCCGACTTGTGGCACAAGGTTTTTCACAAAGGCCCGGTATAGATTATGAAGAAACGTATTCCCCTGTAGTGGATGCAATAACATTGCGTTATTTGGTCAGTTTATCTGCATATCATAAGCTACATATGCATTTAATGGATGTGGTAACAGCCTATTTATACGGCTCATTAGATCGGGATATCTATATGAAAGTCCCTGAAGGACTAAAGATATCTAAACCATCCAGTGAATATTCACAAGGATTATACTCAGTCAAATTGCAAAGATCTTTATATGGTCTAAAGCAATCTGGACGAATGTGGTATAATCGTCTTACTGAGTATCTGGCCAAAAACGGTTTCAAGAATGATGATATATGCCCGTGTGTTTTCATAAAGAAAACAGCTTCTGGATTCATTATAATTGCTGTGTACGTTGATGATTTAAATATCATTGGGACTCCTGAAGAGATTCCAACAATTATAAAAACTCTAAAAGAAGAGTTTGAGATGAAAGATCTTGGAAGAACTAAATTTTGTCTCGGCCTGCAGATCGAGCATATAAAAAGTGGGATCTTTATTCATCAAACAACATACACAGAAAAGATCTTGAAGAGATTTTATATGGATAAGTGATAGCGCGAAATTGTGATCAATACTTTTCACAACTCAAATAATCCCCGGTAATGAATCCAAAAACTTGGTGTTCAATACCATGGCATAAACACAACTTCGCACAACTAACCAGCAAGTGCACTGGGTCGTCCAAGTAATAAACCTTACGCGAGTAAGGGTCGATCCCACGGAGATTGTTGGTATGAAGCAAGCTATGGTCACCTTGTAAATCTTAGTCAGGCAGACTCAAATGGGTATAGTGATATACGAATAAAACATAAAGATAAAGATAGAGATACTTATGTAATTCATTGGTAGGAACTTCAGATAAGCGTATGAAGATGCCTTCCCTTCCGTCTCTCTGCTTTCCTACTGTCTTCTTCCAATCCTTCTTACTCCTTTCCATGGCAAGCTTATGCAAGGGTTTCACCGTTGTCAGTGGCTACCTCCCATCCTCTCAGTGGAAATGTTCAACGCACCCTGTCACGGCACGACTATCCATCTGTCGGTTCTCGATCAGGCCGGAATAGAATCCAGTGATTCTTTTGCGTCTGTCACTAATGCCCCGCCTTCAGGAGTTTGAAGCACGTCACAGTCATTCAATCATTGAATCCTACTCAGAATACCACAGACAAGGTTAGACCTTCCGGATTCTCATGAATGCCGCCATCAGTTCTTGCCTATACCACGAAGACTCTGATCTCACGGAATGGCTGGCTCGTTTGTCAGGCGAGCACTCGGTTGTCAGGCGATCAACCATGCATCGTGTATCAGGAATCCAAGAGATATTCACCCAATCGAAGGTAGAACGGAGGTGGTTGTCAGTCACACGTTCATAGGTGAGAATGATGATGAGTGTCACGGATCATCACATTCATCAAGTTGAAGAACAAGTGATATCTTGGACAAAGAACAAGCGGAATTGAATAGAAGAACAATAGTAATTGCATTAATACTCGAGGTACAGCAGAGCTCCACACCTTAATCTATGGTGTGTAGAAACTCCACCGTTGAAAATACATAAGAACAAGGTCTAGGCATGGCCGAATGGCCAGCCTCCCAAAGAGGGTTCAATCATAAAAACATGATCAAAAGATCCTAAGATTGAAAGATGAAAAAAAAAATAGTAAAAGGGTCCTACTTATAGAAAACTAGTAGCCTAAGGTTTACAAAGATGAGTAAATGACATAAAAATCCACTTCCGGGCCCACTTGGTGTGTGCTTGGGCTGAGCAATGAAGCATTTTCGTGTAGAGACTCTTCTTGGAGTTAAACGCCAGCTTTTATGCCAGTTTGGGCGTTTAACTCCCATTTTGGTGCCAGTTCTGGCGTTTAACGCTGGGAAATCTGAAGGTGACTTTGAACGCCGGTTTGGGCCATCAAATCTTGGGCAAAGTATGGACTATCATATATTGCTGGAAAGCCCAGGATGTCTACTTTCCAACGCCGTTGAGAGCGCGCCAATTGGGCTTCTGTAGCTCCAAAAAATCCACTTCGAGTGCAGGGAGGTCAGAATCTAACAGCATCTGCAGTCCTTTTCAGTCTCTGAATCAAATTTTTGCTCAGGTCCCTCAATTTCAGCCAGAAAATACCTGAAATCACAGAAAAACACACAAACTTATAGTAAAGTCCAGAAAAGTGAATTTTAACTAAAAACTAATAAAAATATACTAAAAACTAAACCAAATATACTAAAAACATACTAAAAACAATGCCAAAAAGCGTACAAATTATCCGCTCATCACAACACCAAACTTAAATTGTTGCTTGTCCTCAAGCAACTGAAAATCAAATAAGATAAAAAGAAGAGAATATACAATGAATTCCAAAAACATCTATGAAGATCAGTGTTAATTAGATGAGCGGGGCTTTTAGCTTTTTGCCTCTGAACAGTTTTGGCATCTCACTCTATCCTTTGAAACTCAGAATGATTGGCTTCTTTAGGAACTCAGAATCCAGATAGTGTTATTGATTCTCCTAGTTAAGTATGATGATTCTTGAACACAGCTACTTATTGAGTCTTGGCTGTGGCCCAAAGCACTCTGTCTTCCAGTATTACCACCGGATACATACATGCCACAGACACATAATTGGGTGAACCTTTTCAGATTGTGACTCAGCTTTGCTAGAGTCCCCAATTAGAGGTGTCCAGGGTTCTTAAGCACACTCATTTTGCCTTGGATCACAACTTTATTTCTTTCTTTTCTCTCTTTTTTTTTTCGTTTTCTTTTCTTTTTCTCTTTTTTTTCGATTTTTTTTTTGTATTCACTGCTTTTTCTTGCTTCAAGAATCATTTTTAATGATTTTTCAGATCCTCAGTAACATGTCTCCTTTTTCATCATTCTTTCAAGAGCCAACATTCATGAATCACAAATTCAAAAGACATATGCACTGTTTAAGCATGCATTCAGAAAACAAAAGTGTTGCCACGACATCAAAATAATTAAACTGTTATAAAATATAAAAATTCATGCAATTCTTTCTTTTTTTCAATTAAGAGCATTTTTTTTTCAAGAGAGGTGATGGATTCATAGGACATTCATAACTTTAAGGCATAGACACTTAGACACTAATGATCATAAGACACAAACATGGATAAACATAAAGCATAAATTTTCGAAAAACAAGAAAATAAAGAACAAGGAGATTAAAGAACGGGTCCACCTCAGTGATGGCGGCTTGTTCTTCCTCTTGAAGGTCTTATGGAGTGCTTGAGCTCCTCAATATCTCTTCCTTGTCTTTGTTGCTCCTCTCTCATGATTCTTTGATCTTCTCTAATTTCATGGAGGAGGATGGAATGTTCTTGGTGCTCCACCCTTAGTTGTCCCATGTTGGAACTCAATTCTCCTAGGGAGGTGTTGATTTGCTCCTAGTAGTCTTGTGGAGGAAAGTGCATCCCTTGAGGCATCTCAGGGATCTCATGATGAGAGGGGTCTCTTGTTTGCTCCATCCTTTTCTTAGTGGTGGGCTTATCCTCATCAATGGGGATGTCTCCCTCTATGTCAACTCCAACTGAATAACAGAGGTGACAAATGAGATGAGAAAAGGCTAACCTTGCCAAGGTAGAGGACTTGTCCGCCACCTTATAGAGTTCTTGGGCTATAACCTCATGAACTTCCACTTCTTCTCCAATCATGATGCTATGGATCATGATGGCTCGGTCTAGAGTAACTTCGGACCGGTTGCTAGTAGGAATGATTGAGCGTTGGATAAACTCCAACCATCCTCTAGCCACGGGCTTGAGGTCATGCCTTCTTAGTTGAACCGGCTTCCCTCTTGAATCTCTCTTCCATTGGGCGCCCTCTTCACAAATTTCAGTGAGGACTTGGTCCAACCTTTGATCAAAGTTGACCCTTCTAGTGTAAGGATGTTCATCTCCTTGCATCATAGGCAAGTTGAATGCCAACCTTACATTTTCTGGACTAAAATCCAAGTATTTTCCCCGAACCATAGTAAGCCAATTCTTTGGATCCGGGTTCACACTTTGATCATGGTTCTTGGTGATCCATGCATTGGCATAGAACTCTTGAACCATTAAGATTCCGACTTGTTGAATGGGGTTGGTAAGAACTTCCCAACCTCTTCTTCGGATCTCATGTCGGATCTCCGGATATTCACCCTTTTTGAGTGAAAAAGGGACCTCGGGGATCACCTTCTTCAAGGCCACAACTTCATAGAAGTGGTCTTGGTGCACCCTTGAGATGAATCTCTCCATCTCCCATGACTCGGAGGTGGAAGCTTTTGCCTTCCCTTTCCTCTTTCTAGAGGTTTCTCCGGCCTTGGATGCCATAAATGGTTATGGAAAAACAAAAAAGCAACGCTTTTACCACACCAAACTTAAAAGGTTTGCTCGTCCTTGAGCAAAAGAAGAAAGAAAAGAGTAGAAGAAGAAGAAATGAGGAAGAAGGGAATGGCTTTTGTGTTCGGCCAAAGAGGGTGAGACGTAGTGTTTAGGTTGTGTGAAAATGAAGGGGTGAAGAAGGGTTTATATAGGAGAAGGGTTTTTGGGGAAGAGGTATTGAGGTGATTGGTGAATGGGGAAGAAGAGAGAGAGTGGTGGGGTTGGTGGGGATCCTGTGGGGTCCACAGATCCTGAGGTGTCAAGGAAAAGTCATCCCTGCACCAAATGGCATGCAAAATCACGTTTTGAGCCAATTCTGGCGTTAAACGCCGGGCTGGTGCCCATTTCTGGCATTTAACGCCAGGTTCTTGCCCTTTCCTGGCGTTTAACGCCAGTCTGGTGCCCCTTTCTGGCGTTAAACGCCCAGAATGGTGCCAGACTGGGCGTTAAACGCCCATCTGCTAACCTTACTGGCGTTTAAACGCCAGTAGGTTCTTCCTCCAGGGTGTGCTGTTTTTCTTCCTGTTTTTCATTCTGTTTTTGCTTTTTCAATTGATTTTGTGACTTCTCATGATCATCAACCTACAAAATAAAATAGAATAACAAAGAAAAATATATAAAATATAACATTGGGTTGCCTCCCAACAAGCGCTTCTTTAATGTCAGTAGCTTGACAGATGGCTCTCATGGAGCCTCACATTTTCTCAGAGCAATGTTGGAACCTTCCAACACCAAACTTAGAGTTTGAATGTGGGGGTTCAACACCAAACTTAGAGTTTGGTTGTGGCCTCCCAACACCAAACTTAGAGTTTGACTGTGGGGGCTCTACTTGACTCTGATTTGAGAGAAGCTCTTCATGCTTCCTCTCCATGGTGACAGAGGGATATCCTTGAGCCTTAAACACAAAGGATTCTTCATTCACTTGAATGATCAGTTCACCTCTATCAACATCAATCACAGCCTTTGCTGTGGCTAGGAAGGGTCTGCCAAGGATGATGGATTCATCCATGCACTTCCCAGTCTCCAGGACTATGAAATCAGCAGGGATGTAATGGTCTTCAATCTTCACCAAAACATCCTCTACAAGTCCATGAGCTTGTTTTCTTGAGTTGTCTGCCATCTCTAATGAGATTCTTGCAGCTTGCACCTCAAAGATCCCTAGCTTCTCCATTACAGAGAGAGGCATGAGGTTTACACTTGACCCTAAGTCACACAGAGCCTTCTTGAAGGTCATGGTGCCTATGGTACAAGGTATGGAGAACTTCCCAGGGTCCTGCCTCTTTTGGGGTAATTTCTGCCTAGACAAGTCATCCTCCCAAGTCTCATTTCCAAATAACTTGTCATTTAGCTTCATGATTGCTTCAAGGTATTTAGCAACTTGCTCTTCAGTGACATACTCATCCTCTTCAGAGGAAGAATACTCATCCGAGCTCATGAAAGGCAGAAGTAAGTCCAATGGAATCTCTATGGTCTCATTTTGAGCCTCAGATTCCCATGGTTCCTCATTGGGGAACTCAGTGGAGGCTAGTGCACGCCCATTGAGGTCTCCCTCAGTGGCGTTCACTTCCTCTTCCTCCTCTCCAAATTCGGCCATATTGATGGCCTTGCACTCTCCTTTTGGATTTTCTTCTGTATTGCTTGGGAGAGTACTAGGAGGGAGTTCAGTAATTTTCTTGCTCAGCTGTCCAACTTGTGCCTCTAAGTTTCTAATGGAGGACCTTGTTTCAGTCATGAAACTTTGAGTGGTTTTGATTAGATCAGAGACCATGGTTGCTAAGTCAGAGGTATTCTGCTTAGAATTCTCTGTCTGTTGCTGAGAAGATGATGGAAAAGGCTTGCTATTGCTAAACCTGTTTCTTCCACCATTATTGTTGTTGAAACCTTGTTGAGGTCTCTGTTGATCCTTCCATGAGAAATTTGGATGATTTCTCCATGAAGAATTATAGGTGTTTCCATAGGGTTCTCCTAGGTAATTCACCTCTTCCATTGAAGGGTTCTCAGGATCATAGGCTTCTTCTTCAGATGAAGCATCCTTAGTACTGCTTGGTGCATTTTGCATTCCAGACAGACTTTGAGAAATCAAATTGACTTGTTGAGTCAATATTTTATTCTGAGCTAATATGGCATTCAGAGTATCAATCTCAAGAACTCCTTTCTTCTGATTTGTCCCATTGTTCACAGGATTCCTTTCAGAAGTGTACATGAATTGGTTATTTGCAACCATTTCAATTAGCTCTTGAGCTTCTGCAGGCGTCTTCTTCAGATGAAGAGATCCTCCAGCAGAGCTATCCAAAGACATCTTGGATAGTTCAGAGAGACCATCATAGAAAATACCTATGATGCTCCATTCAGAAAGCATGTCAGAAGGACATTTTCTGATCAATTGTTTGTATCTTTCCCAAGCTTCATAGAGGGATTCTCCATCCTTCTGTCTGAAGGTTTGGACTTCCACTCTAAGCTTACTCAATTTTTGAGGTGGAAAGAACTTTGCCAAAAAGGCATTGACTAGCTTTTCCCATGAGTCCAGGCTTTCTTTAGGTTGTGAGTCCAACCATGTCCTAGCTCTGTCTCTTACAGCAAAAGGGAATAGCATAAGTCTGTAGACCTCAGGGTCAACCCCATTAGTCTTAACAGTGTCACAGATTTGCAAGAATTCAGCTAAGAACTGATGAGGATCTTCCAATGGAAGTCCATGGAACTTGCAATTCTGTTGCATTAGAGAAACTAATTGAGGCTTAAGCTCAAAGTTGTTTGCTCCAATGGCAGGGATAGAGATGCTTCTCCCATAGAAGTCGGGAGTAGGTGCAGTAAAGTCACCCAGCACCTTCCTTGCATTGTTTGCATTGTTGTTGTTTTCGGCTGCCATGGGTTCTTCTTCTTTGAAGATTTCTGTTAGGTCCTCTACAGAGAGTTGTGCCTTAGCTTCTCTTAGCTTTCGCTTCAAGGTCCTTTCAGGTTCAGGGTCAGCTTCAACAAGAATGCCTTTGTCTTTGTTCCTGCTCATATGAAAGAGAAGAGAACAAGAAAATATGGAATCCTCTATGTCACAGTATAGAGATTCCTTGAGGTGTCAGAGAAAAAGAAAAATAGAAGGAAGAAGGAGAAGAATTCGAACTTAGTCAGATAGAGTTCGAATTGTGCATTGAGGAGGAGTGGTACTCCATAAATAAAAGGATGTGAGAAGAGAGGAAGAAATTTTCGAAAATTAATTAAAAAGATTTAAAAAAAAACATTTTGAAAAACTTTAATTTGATTTTCGAAAATCAAGAGTGAGAAAAAGATCAAGTAATTTTTTTTTGAAAGAGATTTGAAATTAGAAATTAAAAAGATATGATTGAGAATTGTTTTGAAAAAGATGTGATTAAAAAGATTTGATTTTAAAAATTAATGACTTGCTTAACAAGAAAAGATATGATTCAAACATTAAACCTTTCTCAACAGAAAAGGCAACATACTTGAAATGTTGAATCAAATCATTAATTGATAGCAAGTATCTTTGAAAAAGGAAAGAAATTGATTTTGAAAACATTTGATTGAAAAGATATGATTTGAAAAAGATTTGATTTTGAAAAACTTTGAAAACTTGAAAAAAATTGATTTGAAAACAAAATCCTCCCCCTTGTGCCATCCTGGCATTAAACGCCCAGAATGGTGCACATTCTGGCGTTTAACGCCCAATGCACTACCTTTTTGGGCGTTAAACGCCCAACCAGGCACCCTGTACGCCCAGCTTTTTCTGTGTAATTCCTCTGCTGCATGTTCTGAATCTTCAGTTCCTTGTACTATTGACTTGAAAATAGAACCAAGATCAAATAAACAATGCGTGCAAGACACCAAACTTAAAATGAGACACTAGACTCAAACAAGAAACATAAAATATTTTTGGTTTTTTTTTATGATTTTTGAAATTTTTTTGTGTTTTTTTTTCGAAAATTATATGGAAATAGGAAATAAAGGATTCAGAATTCTTAATTTGGATTCCAGGAATCATTGCAATGCTAGTCTAAGACTCCGGTCCAGGAATTAGACACGGCTTCACAGCCAGCCAAGCTTTCAAAGAAAGCTTCGGTCCAAAACACTAGACATGGCCAATGGCCAGCCAAGCCTTAGCAGATCATTGCTCCAATAGCAATATTGATAGAGATCAACAAGCTCTTGTGATGTTCAGTTGAAACCTCGGTCCAATAAGATTAGACATGGCTTCTCAGCCAGCCAGACTTCAACAGATCATCATGAAACTCTAGAACTCATTCTTAAGAACTCTGAAGAAAAATACCTAATCTAAGCAACAAGATGAACCGTCAGTTGTCCATACACGAAACAATCCCCGGCAACGGCGCCAAAAACTTGATAGCACGAAATTGTGATCAATACTTTTCACAACTCAAATAATCCCCGGTAATGAATCCAAAAACTTGGTGTTCAATACCATGGCATAAACACAACATCGCACAACTAACCAGCAAGTGCACTGGGTCGTCCAAGTAATAAACCTTACGCGAGTAAGGGTCGATCCCACGGAGATTGTTGGTATGAAGCAAGCTATGGTCACCTTGTAAATCTTAGTCAGGCAGACTCAAATGGGTATAGTGATATACGAATAAAACATAAAGATAAAGATAGAGATACTTATGTAATTCATTGGTAGGAACTTCAGATAAGCGTATGAAGATGCCTTCCCTTCCGTCTCTCTGCTTTCCTACTGTCTTCTTCCAATCCTTCTTACTCCTTTCCATGGCAAGCTTATGCAAGGGTTTCACTGTTGTCAGTGGCTACCTCCCATCCTCTCAGTGGAAATGTTCAACGCACCCTGTCACGGCACGGCTATCCATCTGTCGGTTCTCGATCAGGCCGGAATAGAATCCAGTGATTCTTTTGCGTCTGTCACTAACGCCCCGCCTTCAAGAGTTTGAAGCACGTCACAGTCATTCAATCATTGAATCCTACTCAGAATACCACAGACAAGGTTAGACCTTCCGGATTCTCATGAATGCCGCCATCAGTTCTTGCCTATACCACGAAGACTCTGATCTCACGGAATGGCTGGCTCGTTTGTCAGGCGAGCACTCGGTTGTCAGGCGATCAATCATGCATCGTGTATCAGGAATCCAAGAGATATTCACCCAATCGAAGGTAGAACGGAGGTGGTTGTCAGTCACACGTTCATAGGTGAGAATGATGATGAGTGTCACGGATCATCACATTCATCAAGTTGAAGAACAAGTGATATCTTGGACAAAGAACAAGCGGAATTGAATAGAAGAACAATAGTAATTGCATTAATACTCGAGGTACAGCAGAGCTCCACACCTTAATCTATGGTGTGTAGAAACTCCACCGTTGAAAATACATAAGAACAAGGTCTAGGCATGGCCGAATGGCCAGCCTCCCAAAGAGGGTTCAATCATAAAAACATGATCAAAAGATCCTAAGATTGAAAGATGAAAAAAAAAATAGTAAAAGGGTCCTACTTATAGAAAACTAGTAGCCTAAGGTTTACAAAGATGAGTAAATGACATAAAAATCTACTTCCGGGCCCACTTGGTGTGTGCTTGGGCTGAGCAATGAAGCATTTTCGTGTAGAGACTCTTCTTGGAGTTAAACGCCAGCTTTTATGCCAGTTTGGGCGTTTAACTCCCATTTTGGTGCCAGTTCCGGCGTTTAACGCTGGGAAATCTGAAGGTGACTTTGAACGCCGGTTTGGGCCATCAAATCTTGGGCAAAGTATAGACTATCATATATTGCTGGAAAGCCCAGGATGTCTACTTTCCAACGCCGTTGAGAGCGCGCCAATTGGGTTTCTGTAGCTCCAGAAAATCCACTTCGAGTGCAGGGAGGTCAGAATCCAACAGCATCTGCAGTCCTTTTCAGTCTCTGAATCAGATTTTTGCTCAGGTCCCTCAATTTCAGCCAGAAAATACCTGAAATCACAGAAAAACACACAAACTCATAGTAAAGTCCAGAAAAGTAAATTTTAACTAAAAACTAATAAAAATATACTAAAAACTAAACCAAATATACTAAAAACATACTAAAAATAATGCCAAAAAGCGTACAAATTATCCGCTCATCAATAAGTCACATCCATTAAGTACCCAAATGATTGTAAGATCTTTAGATGTGAAAAAGGATCAATTCCGTCCTAAAGAAGAGAATGAAGATATCCTTGGTCCTGAAGTACCATATCTTAGTGCCATTGGAGCGCTAATGTATCTTGCTAATAATACGCGACCTGACATATCATTCGCGGTAAATTTACTAGCAAGGTATAGTTCCTCTCCAACCAGAAGACATTGGAGTGGAATCAAACAAATTTTTCGATATCTTCATGGAACGGTTGATATGGGATTGTTTTATCCCTATGGATCTAAGTCACAACTAGTTGGCTATGCAGATGCCGGATACCTGTCTGATCCACATAAAGGGAGATCTCAAACAGGATACCTATTCACATATGGCGGTTCAGCTATATCATGGAGGTCCACGAAACAGACGATAGCAGCAACCTCCTCTAATCATGCTGAAATACTGGCGATTCATGAAGCTAGTCGCGAGTGTTTTTGGCTGAGGAGTCTGATTCAATATATTCTGTCATCATGTGGACTGATTGATCATAAGATAGCTCCAACTGTCCTGTTTGAAGATAATACAACATGCATTGCTCAACTTAAGGGTGGATACATCAAAGGTGATAGAACAAAGCATATTTCTCCTAAATTCTTCTTCACTCATGATCTTCAAAATCAAGGGACGATTGATGTCCAACAGATCCGCTCAAGCGACAATCTGGCAGATTTATTTACAAAGTCACTCCCAAAATCCTCCTTTGAAAGATTGGTACATGAGATTGGGATGCGCCGATTTCGAGACATTAAATGATGTCGGCAAGAGGGGGAGACTGTACTCTTTTTTCCTTGGTCAGGTTTTTTTCCCATTGGGTTTTTCTTGACAAGGTTTTTAATGAGGCAGTCTCCATCACAAAGGATATTGTACTCTTTTTCCTTCACTAAGGTTTTTCCCACAGGGTTTTCCTTTAGTAAGGTTTTAACGAGGCAATAATCCTAAATGGACATTCAAGGGGGAGTGTTACGATAAGAATGAATGTCCATCAAGTTAACATTGGGCTGTGCAATATTAAATATATGCGGTGCTTTGTTTCCCCATGGTAGACTTTATATTAATGAAGTTTGAAAAGGTGAATGTTGGACAAGTATAAATAGGGCATGGGTTTGTGATTATACGTACACAACAATAACAACAGAACAAAATACCATTCTTCCTTCCTTTTCATACAAATAAATCAATCATCTTTTATGTTGCAATCAACTACCCTTCTCCTTATATTACTATTACAATTCTTTCTCTTCTTTTATTTTATAAGTATTTTAAATTCTATTTTCTATTACTCTTTACATATAATATTAATAGCAATATTAACCATCTTTATTATATTGAGATAGTATCAAATGCAAATCTCTCTCTCTTTATTTTTAATACTTTTTCTTATCTTTGTATATATATACACAATACAACATATAATATTATATATATATATAATAATTATTGAGCTAATTATATTAATAATAGAATCTTCTATTTATACATCTTTATTTGATATATCCTTTATTTTACAACATTACAAACAATTAAGCCAGTTATTGAAAGCCAGCAATCCAAGGGGCAGCGAACCTCTTATAGCTGCTCATTTATGTCATTTAAATGTCTAATTTAGAGGATTTTAGAGTCTTTTAAAAAGTTGCTAAACGAGAAAATTAATATGAAAACCTTTTGTTTATTGGAACAGCCATGTTCCATAAAAATACTTGGAACACCTGATAATTTTCCATTAGTATAATATTTTACTCTCATTTCAAGAGCGAGAGCACTCACAAGTCACAACAATATTTCCTTCTTCCTCTCACGCTCTCTGTTTCTTTACCATGCATGAGTCCATGACAAATATTAATAATGGAATAAGATTAAATTTTTTTTATATATAAATAAAATAAATACATAAAACATCTCAAATACGTACAGTGACTCCAAGAAGAATAAAATATGAAAAAAATTAAATACATTGATCTTAGGTGCAGACTAGTATAGGAAATTGAGCATACTTTGGAGGCACAGCAACCAAAATGTGTATAAAATTAATTTGGAGCTAGCATCTTAGATATCAGAAATTTAAATACCTACATTTAAAATTGATATAATTTGTTACGATTTAGTTTGTATAAGCTTGTTTTTATATTTTTATTTAATCCAATCTTAGTCAAATAATTTAAAATTTTAAAATTATAAAATTTATAATTTAAAAATTAGATAGATATAATTTAAATTAATTATTTAATTTAATAAAAATAAACGTACTCATATTTTATATCAGTGTTGTAAAAATTGGATCGGACCAATCAATTTAACTAAAAAATGGGTAAATTGAACCCTCAACCAATCTAGTGATATAATCGTTTAAAGAATAAAACTGGTGAGAACCGTTTAAGACCAACGAGAACCTGTCAAAACAAAAAAAATTGGTCCAACTGAATCACTCTAAAAAAATTCTAAAATTATTGAAAATATGGTTTAAAGTGAAATCTCTTTTATTATTATATATTCTCTTTATCACTAAACTCTATTATTCCTTGTTATTTTAAATTAATTATTAATTATATATTAAAAATATACAAAAATTTTATTAATATTATTTTAATTTTATACTCACTTATATTTAAACTAATTATATTTTTATTATTCATAATTATTAATATAAATATTATTAAACATATATAAATAAAAATATCAAATATTTTTATTAATTACAATATTATTATTCTTTTTCAGATTATATGATATTTATTAAATATTATCTTTCAATAAAAATAATATAATAAATATAAACTAATTAGTTAGTTATTGAAATAAAAATAATTACTTTAGTATGAAAATAAAATTAAAAAAATTTATTATTAAAAAATAATAAAATTTTATATACTTATTTAATGATAACTAGATTATAATTTGTTGATAATAATTTGTTGAAACTTGATTGTTTTTAAAATATTAGTAAAGATATTTTCTTTTAATTTTAGACTTTTGACTATTTTATATTTTTTATTTACGTAGGATCGGTTCTATCGATTTAACCAGTAATTTATTGGTTGTATCAATAAAATAATAGTTTAACCAATTTGATCACCGACTTGATTCTTATAAATTTATGTTTTATATTAGTATAAAAAGTTGAATTAAATAGACCGTACTTATTTAAAATTATAAAAAATTAATTAAAAACATTAAATTATTAATTTTTTATAATCAAATAAATATAATTAATCATATGAATAATAAAATACTAAAAAGTTTAGATCAATTTAAATTTTATATTATAAGGCAAGCACGGACAATGCCAGGGACCTGGAAGTCTTACACCCCACCATGGTGGATGAACAATTTGAAGACGGACATACTGCATCTGAGTCCGAGCCAGAATCTCATAACGATGATCGAGCACTTGCGTTACCCCTACCACGAGAAAGAATAAGCGCCCCCCATGGGGAAGGAACATCAGAAAACCCCATCCACGATAAATTCACTCAGAAGTACACTCACCTGAGGCGGAGGAACCTCCTTATCCAACGGAGATATTAAGACTAATACATAGATATCACGGTCGATTGGAACAGGTCGAGCAGAAGGCTGAATGACACCGAGAAGCAGAAAGAGAATCAAAAGTAAGTACGCCGACGAAGAGAGCTGGAGGAAAACCTCTCAAAGTTAAAGGCCGATCTTAAAAATCGGAGCTATAGGACGGATCGGGAAGAAAGTCCTCTAGGAGGGGAGGATCCGTTCATTGAAGAGATCATGCGAGCCAGGGTTCCAGAAACTTTAAAACCCTCGACATGGATCTCTATGACGGAATAACCAACCCGAGACATCACCTTAAAAATTTTAAAGTCGGATGTATTTAGCTTATGCGTCTGATGTAACTCGTTGCAAAGCTTTCCTGACAACACTGACAAAAGCAACAATGAAGTGGTTTGACAACTTACCACCAAGGATGGTAACCTACTTTGATGACCTGGCAAGGAAGTTCCTTACCTGATTTTCAATACAGAAAGACAAAGTCAAGCATGCTCTAAGCCTGCTGGGGGTCAAACAAGGAGTTGGAGAAATCCTCCGTGATTATATGGAGAGATTCAACAAAGCTTGCTTAGAAATACAAAATTTACCTCCTGAAGCAATAATAATGGGTTTGGTTAATGACCTTAGGGTGGGGTCGTTCTCGCTCAATATCTAAACGACACCCGACTTCCTTTTGTGAAGTACAAGAGCAGGCAGAGAAGTATATTAACATGGAGGAGAATTTCCGACTTAGAGAACTAGCCCCAAGGCTAAACCTCCTTACCAAGCTTGAGATAAGGAAAATGAGGCTAAGAAAAAGGAGTACAACTTGGAAAAATCTCCAAGATACTATAACTACACCCCGCTCTGAGTTTCTCTTGTTGATGTTTACAGGGAGATCTGTCACACCAAAAAGCTTTCACCCGCTTGTCCCATCAAGCACCAAAAGGTTGGAAGTCAGTTAGAATATTACGAATACCACAAGCTATATGGACATTCTACTAATGACTGTTATGACTTAAAGAACTTCATAGAAAAGTTGGCCAGGGAAGGTTGGCTAGAAAGGTACTTGGCCGAGAAGTCGGACGACCCAAGAAAAAGAAAAAGAGATCATAATGACGAAGGACGACCGACCCCCACAAACTTCTAAGAGGCACATACTCATGCTAAATGGAGGATTTTTGCAGGAGGGAAAATTACCAAATACTCGCGTAAAACGCATCTCAAAGAAGTATATCAAGTGGGGGTAGATAGTAAAACTCCTGACTTACCAACAATCTCATTTACCAAAGAAGATCCACTAGGGGTCACATCGGGCCACGATGACCCTGTGGTAATTATAGCGATTCTCGCTAATGCCAATCTACATAGATCTTTCGTGGACCAAGGGAGTTCGGCTGACATACTGTTTAAACCTGCTTTTGACAAGCTCAAACTAGAATAAAAGGATTTAAAAGCATATCCGGACAACCTTTTTGTGTTGGGAGACACACCGATCCGACCTCTTAGATTCATCTCGATATACACCACCTTTGGTAAAGGCACAATGTCAAGAACGTTAAGCTTTGACTACATTGTGGTCGGCATCATATCCGCTTACAATGCCTTAATAGGTCGGACCACTTTAACCCGACTAGATGCAGTTGTCTCTAATTCCCACCTACGAATGAAGTTCCCAACTGTAGAAGAAAAGATAGAAAAAGTATAAATCAGGGATCATGCTGAAAAGACAACAAGTATAGGGGCCAACCTCGAGAAAGGTCTAAAGGCACAACTCGTTGATCTCTTACAAAGGAACTCCAACATCTTTGCGTGAAAAGCCTCTGATATACCTGGTATAGATCCTGACCTCATGTCTCACAAACTCGCCGTTTATCCAAGCTCTCAACCTATTCAGCAAAAGCGGCAAAAACTCGGTCCTGTAAGAACACATGTCATGGAAGAATAGGTGCAAGCCTTAATCTTGGTTTATAAGAGAGGTAAAGTATCCTTTGTGGCTGGCTAATGTGGTCCTTGTAAAAAAGCAGAACCAAAAATAGAGAATGTGTGTTGATTATATCGACCTCAACAAAGCTTGCCACAAGGATCCATACCCTCTCCCCAGCATTGACGCCCTGGTTGACTCAGCTTCAGGGTATAGGTATTTGTCCTTTATGGACGCATACTTGGGATATAATCAAATCTCAGTGTATAAGCTAGACCAGGAAAAGACTTCTTTCATCACTCCAAGGCTAACTATTGTTATGTAGTGTTGCCTTTTGAACTAAAGAATGCTGGAGCTACATACCATGAATAACATGTTTTCATCCTACCTTGGAAAACTAATGGAGCTAGTGGACAATATGCTCATCAAGATCCAAGATGACCTCGCTCTTTTGACCGACCTATCTGAGGTATTCTCCATAATAAGGAAGCATATGATGAGGTTAAATCCTATAAAATGCACCTTTGCAATGGAGGTTGGGAAGTTCTTAGGCTTCATGCTCACTCAAAGAGGCATTGAGGCTAACCCAGATAAGTGCACAACGATATTGGAGATAAAAAGCCCGACTTGTCTCAAGGAAGTCCAACAATTAAATGGGAAGTTGGGTGCGTTATCCAGGTTTCTAGCAGGATCGGCCCTGAAATCTCTACCCTTGTTTCCAATCCTTAAAAAAGGAAACAATTTTAATGGACTTAGGAATGTGAACAAGCCTTCCAAAACTTTAAAACGTTCCTAAGCCAACCCCCAATCCTCACCCGACTTGCTCCAGGAGAAGAGCTCATCCTCTACCTAACATTAGCAAGTCGTGTTATGGCCTCAGCCCTGGTTCGAGAAGATGAACACAGACAACAACCCATCTACTTTGGAAGCAAAGCCTTACAAGGGCAAAACTAAACTATTAAAAGACAAAAAAGTTTACATATGCCCTTATCAACACTTCTAGAAGGCTCTGACCTTACTTTCAAGCTCACAATATTAAGGTTTGAACTAATCAATCCATGAAGCATATTCTACAAAAGACAGACCTTGCGAGAAGGGTGCTACAATGGGCTGTAGAGCTATCCGAGTTCGACTTAAGATATAAAATTTGGACAGCTATCAAATCTTAATATTTGGCCAATTTTGTGGCAGAATACACTGAAACCTGGGGAAACCGTCAATTTGGAATCTGTATGTAGATGGATCGTCTAACAAATCCAGGAGTGGGGCAGGAGTTATCTTAGAAAATGAAAAAAGAACTCAGATTGAACTATCACTAAAGTTTGACTTTCTCACTTCTAATAATCAAGCAGAATATGAAGCCATGCTTGCTGGATGAAATCTGGCTAAAGAAGTAGGGGTAGAAAGATTGGTAGTGTTTAGTGACTCTCAAGTGATCACCTCCTAAGTTAACGACACTTATCAAGCTAAAGATCCCAACATGAAAAAGTACCTGAAAGAAGCACGAGAATAATTAGCACAGTTCTTGAAAACGGAGGTCCGACATATAGCACAAAAATCCAATGCCCGAGCAGATGCCTTCTCTAAGTTAGCCAGCACCAAGTCAGGGGGCAACAATAGAAGCCTAATCCAGGAAACTCTCCACGCACCCTCAGTATCGAAGGGAGAAGATAAGTGATACACAATGATCATATCCAACCAAAGCCTAGGGTGGATGACTCCCATAATCGAATATCTTAAATTCGATACCACCCTGAAAGATGAAAGGAGGCAAGAAGGCTCATAAAGGAAGTATAAAACTATACTTTGTTCCACAATATCCTTTACAAAAGAAGAGTATCCACACCTCTATTAAAGTGTGCCCCAACCTCCAAAACTAAGGAGGTCCTAGAAGAAGTTCATAGTGGCATATGTGGAAATCACTTAGGAGCATGATCATTAGCCAAGAAAGTGATTCGAGCCTACTTCTTTTGGCCTACCTTGCAAAATCAGGCAGCCAACTTTGTTAAAAATTTTCCACCTTGTCAGAAGCATGCCAACTTCTATGTAGCACCTCTAGAGGAGCTTATCAGTATCACTTCGGCATGGCCATTTGCAAAATGGGGCCTTGACCTCCTCATTCCGTTTGCACAAGTTCCCAGACAAGTAAATACCTCATAATGTGTATTAATTATTTTACTAAGTGGATTGAGATAGAACCTTTGGCAACCATCACAGCTCAAAGAAGTAAAAAATTTCTCTATAAGAATATTGTCACCCGATTTGGAGTTTCACACTCTATCACCACAGACAATGGAACTCAGTTCATCGACTCGACCTTTAGAAATTAAACTTGGTGACCAGCCTCAAGATCAAACACCAATTTACATCGGTAGAATACCCTCAGGCCAACGGACAAGCTGAAGCTGCAAACAAAGTCATATTGGCCGGGTTAAAACGCCGACTACAAGAGGCAAAGGGAGCATGGACAAAAAAGCTTCCTCAAGTTTTGTAGATATATCGAACAACTCCCCACTCAGCAACAGGAGAATCATCCTTCCGACTTGCTTATGGTGTAAAGGCTATAATTTCTGTAGAGATTGCTGAGGAATCTCCAAAAGTTAGATTTTAGGATGAAGTGATCAATGTCCGAGCACAAAAAGAAGAACTCGACCTCCTCCCAGAAGTCTGAAAAAATCTTGGATAAAAGAAGAAGTATTGAAACAAAGGATGGTCTTACGATACAACTAGAAAGTCATTAGAAGAAGCTTCACCATGAATGACCTCATACTAATCTGAAATAACATCAAGGTTTAGAAGTCGGGTGAGGAAAAGCTGGCTGCAAACTGGAAGGGACCTTACAAGGTCGTCGAAGTCTTAGGAAAAGGTTATTTTAAGGTATCCGACTTGCAAGGGAACAAGCTCCTTAGGTCGTGGCATGCAAGTAACTTGAAAAGGTATTGTAGCTAAAGAAGCATGCCTTGTTTCCTGGAGTACTCTTTTTTCTAACTTCATGGTTTTTTTTTTCTAAAAAGGATTTTAACGAGGCATCATAGTAAGGGCTAAGGATGATAAGAAAAATCCTTAGTATCAAACAAATTTCTGTAAACCCTCTCTCTCTTAATAATAAAATATTTTTCTACCAGATTTTTCATTTCAAATGCATTAATTTAAGCTCAAAAAATTGAAAAAATCATTGTCCGACCTACATGGTCGGTGAGATGAAGCGACGAGGTACAAATTAGTGTAAGAAGTTATGTAAGCAGTTCCTGGACCGACCTCAAAATAAATCGGACCGAAAATGAAATGTAAAAGTAACTTGGTATATAGTCTAATTATTCGAAGTCGAAACTCTAACATCTAAGAGAAATAATATTTACGGAAATTCCAGAAAGGATAGACCTACTTCACCGATGTCTTTTCTAAGCAAAAAACAACTTCAAAGTTGTCGGAATAATAAAAATTCATATTCAACTAAACAGTTGTACCGACTAAAGAAATATGTTTCGGACGACACAATCATTTATGAAAAAAAATACTATTAAAATAGTGGAGGAAGGATTTTAACAAAATATAAAAGTTGTTTAAACTACAACTAGAGCAAAATAAAAGTTGTTCAAAAATTAACTATTACAAAAGCTAAAGTGTTCATAAAAGACCCACAAGCAAGCCTAACAAATTCGAATATAAGATAAATAAGATTATAAATATTTTTTGTTAAATTTACACTTTCTAGAATGAATAATTACATATTTTAAACAAAAATAAAATAAATAAATATGGTTGGCTGCTGCCTGTGACATATGGAACAGATGACATCTAAGAACTCAATAAAGAATAGATACCCATTGCAGATCATTACTCTTGAATAAAAAGGCTCACATAATCAAATATTTATTCCTGAAAAATATTTTTAGAAAAACGGGTTGAGTTTTGTAACTCACTGACTAGACAATTGATAGCGCGAAATTATGAACAATACTTTTCACAACTCTCATAATCCCCGGTAATGAATCCAAAAACTTGGTGTTCAATACCATGGCATAAACACAACTTCGCACAACTAACCAGCAAGTGCACTGGGTCGTCCAAGTAATAAACCTTACGCGAGTAAGGGTCGATCCCACGGAGATTGTTGGTATGAAGCAAGCTATGGTCACCTTGTAAATCTTAGTCAGGCAGACTCAAATGGGTATAGATGATGAATAAAACATAAAGATAAAGATAGAGATACTTATGTAATTCATTGGTAGGAATTTCAGATAAGCGTATGAAGATGCTTTCCCTTCCGTCTCTCTGCTTTCCTACTGTCTTCATCCAATCCTTCTTACAACTTTCCATGGCAAGCTTATGCAAGGGTTTCACCGTTGTCAGTGGCTACCTCCCATCCTCTCAGTGGAAATGTTCAACGCACCCTGTCACGGCACGGCTATCCATCTGTCGGTTCTCGATCAGGCCGGAATAGAATCCAGTGATTCTTTTGTGTCTGTCACTAACGCCCCGCCCTCAGGAGTTTGAAGCACGTCACAGTCATTCAATCATTGAATCCTACTCAGAATGCCACAGACAAGGTTAGACCTTCCGGATTCTCTTGAATGCCGCCATCAGTTCTTGCCTATACCACGAAGACTCTGATCTCACGGAATGGCTGGCTCGGTTGTCAGGCGAGCGCTCGGTTGTCAGGCGATCAACCATGCATCGTGTATCAGGAATCCAAGAGATATTCACCCAATCTAAGGTAGAACGGAGGTGGTTGTCAGGCACACGTTCATAGGTGAGAATGATGATGAGTGTCACGGATCATCACATTCATCAAGTTGAAGAACAAGTGATATCTTGGAACAAGAACAAGCGGAATTGAATAGAAGAACAATAGTAATTGCATTAATACTCGAGGTACAGCAGAGCTCCACACCTTAATCTATGGTGTGTAGAAACTCCACCGTTGAAAATACATAAGAACAAGAGTGATCATTGGCTTCGGCCCCAGAGAGGGAACCAGAAAAACCAAGATGAAAATACAATAGTAAAAGGTCCTACTTATAGAAAACTAGTAGCCTAAGGTTTATAAAGATGAGTAAATGACATAAAAATCCACTTCCGGGCCCACTTGGTGTGTGCTTGGGCTGAGCATTGAAGCATTTTCGTGTAGAGACTCTTCTTGGAGTTAAACGCCAGCTTTTATGCCAGTTTGGGCGTTTAACTCCCATTTTGGTGCCAGTTCCGGCGTTTAACGCTGGGAATTCTGAGGGTGACTTTGAACGCCAGTTTGGGCCATCAAATCTTGGGCAAAGTATGGACTATCATATATTGCTGGAAAGCCCAGGATGTCTACTTTCCAACGCCATTGAGAGCGCGCCAATTGGGCTTCTGTAGATCCAGAAAATCCACATCGAGTGCAGGGAGGTCAGAATCCAACAGCATCTGCAGTCCTTTTCAGTCTCTGAATCAGATTTTTGCTCAGGTCTCTCAATTTCAGCCAGAAAATACCTGAAATCACAGAAAAACACACCAACTCATAGTAAAGTCCAGAAAAGTGAATTTTAACTAAAAACTAATAAAAATCTACTAAGAACTCAACTAAAAATTGCTAAAAACATACTAAAAACAATGCCAAAAAGCGTATAAATTATCCGCTCATCACAACACCAAACTTAGATTGTTGCTTGTCCTCAAGCAACTGAAGATCAAATAAGATAAAAAGAACAGAATATGCAATGAATTCCAAAAACATCTATGAAGATCAGTATTAATTAGATGAGCGGGGCTTTTAGCTTTTTGCCTCTGAACAGTTTTGGCATCTCACTCTATCCTTTGAAACTCAGAATGATTGGCTTCTTTAGGAACTCAGAATCCAGATAGTGTTATTGATTCTCCTAGTTGAGTATGATGATTCTTGAACACAGCTACTTTATGAGTCTTGGCCATGGCCCAAAGCACTCTGTCTTCCAGTATTACCACCGGATACATACATGCCACAGACACATAATTGGGTGAACCTTTTCAGATTGTGACTCAGCTTTGCTAGAGTCCCCAATTAGAGGTGTCCAGGGTTCTTAAGCACACTCTTTTTGCCTTGGATCACAACTTTATTTCTTTCTTTTTCTTTCTTTTTCGTTTTTTTTTTCGAAATTTTTCTCTTTTTTTTTTGAATTCACTGCTTTTTCTTGCTTCAAGAACCATTTTGATGATTTTTCAGATCCTCAGTAACATGTCTCCTTTTTCATCATTCTTTCAAGAGCCAACATTCATGAATCACAAATTCAAAAGACATATGCACTGTTTAAGCATACATTCAGAAAACAAAAGTATTGCCACCACATCAAAATAATTAAACTGTTATAAAATTCAAAATTCATGCAATTCTTATCTTTTTCAATTAAGAACACTTTTCATTTAAAGAGGTGATGGATTCATAGGACATTCATAACTTTTAGGCATAGACACTAATGATCACAAGACACAAACATAGATAAACATAACCACTAAA
The DNA here is from genome assembly GCF_014773155.1 of Arachis stenosperma. Classification (NCBI taxonomy): domain Eukaryota; kingdom Viridiplantae; phylum Streptophyta; class Magnoliopsida; order Fabales; family Fabaceae; genus Arachis; species Arachis stenosperma. The sequence continues at coordinate 31,184,819 of NC_080385.1, read as the reverse complement.
ATTCAAAAAACAGGAAAATAAAGAACAAGGAGATTAAAGAACGGGTCCACCTCAGTGATGGCGGCTTGTTCTTCCTCTTGAAGGTCTTATGGAGTGCTTGAGCTCCTCAATGTCTCTTCCTTGTCTTTGTTGCTCCTTTCTCATGATTCTTTGATCTTCTCTAATTTCATGGAGGAGAATGGAATGTTCTTGGTGCTCCACCCTTAGTTGTCCCATGTTGGAACTCAATTCTCCTAGGGAGGTGTTCAGTTGCTCCCAATAGTTCTGTGGAGGAAAGTGCATCCCTTGAGGTATCTCAGGGATTTCATGATGAGTGGGGTCTCTTGTTTGCTCCATCCTTTTCTTAGTGATGGACTTGAGGTCATGCCTTCTCAATTGAACCGGCTTTCCTCTTGAATCTCTCTTTCATTGGGCGCCCTCTTCACAAATGTCAGTGAGGACTTGGTCCAACCTTTGATCAAAGTTGACCCTTCTAGTGTAAGGATGTTCATCTCCTTGCATCATGGGCAAATTGAATGCCAACCTTACACTTTCCGGACTAAAATCCAAGTATTTTCCCCGAACCATAGTAAGCCAATTCTTTGGATCCGGGTTCACACTTTGATCATGGTTCTTGGTGATCCATGCATTGGCATAGAACTCTTGAACCATTAAGATTCCGACTTGTTGAATGGGGTTGGTAAGAACTTCCCAACCTCTTCTTCGGATCTCATGTCGGATCTCCGGATATTCACTCTTTTTGAGTGAAAAAGGGACCTCGGGGATCACCTTCTTCAAGGCCGCAACTTCATAGAAGTGGTCTTGATGCACCCTTGAGATGAATCTCTCCATCTCCCATGACTCGGAGGTGGAAGCTTTTGCCTTCCCTTTCCTCTTTCTAGAGGTTTCTCCGGCCTTGGATGCCATAAATGGTTATGGAAAAATGAAAAAGCAACGCTTTTACCACACCAAACTTAAAAGGTTTGCTCGTCCTCGAGCAAAAGAAGAAAGAAGAGAGTAGAAGAAGAAGAAATGAGGAAGAAGGGAAAGGCTTTTGTGTTCGGCCAAAGAGGGGGAGAAGTGGTGTTTAGGTTGTGTGAAAATGAAGGGGTGAAGAAGGGTATATATAGGGGAGGGGGAAGGGTAAGGTTCAGTCAAGTGAGGGTGGGTTTGGGAGGGAAAGTGGTTTGAATTTGAATGGTGAGGTAGGTGGGGTTTTATGAAGGATGGATGTGAGTGGTGAAGAGGAAGATGAGATTTGATAGGTGAAGGGTTTTTGGGGAAGAGGTGTTAAGGTGATTGGTGAATGGGTGAAGAAGAGAGAGAGTGGTGGGGTTGGTGGGGATCCTGTGGGGTCCACAGATCCTGTTGTGTCAAGGAAAAGTCATCCCTGCACCAAATGGCATGCAAAATCACGTTTTGAGCCAATTCTGGCGTTAAACGCCGGGCTGGTGCCCATTTCTGGCGTTTAACGCCAGGTTCTTGCCCTTTTCTGGCGTTTAACGCCAGTCTGGTGCCCCTTTCTGGCGTTAAACGCCCAGAATGGTGCCAGACTGGGCGTTAAACGCCCACTTGCTAGCCTTACTGGCGTTTAAACGCCAGTAAGTTCTTCCTCCAGGGTGTGCTGTTTTTCTTCCTGTTTTTCATTCTGTTTTTGCTTTTTCAATTGATTTTGTGACTTCTCATGATCGTCAACCTACAAAAAACATAAAATAACAAAAGAAAATAGATAAAATATAACATTGGGTTGCCTCCCAACAAGCGCTTCTTTAATGTTAGTAGCTTGACAGATGGCTCTCATGGAGCCTCACAAATGATCAGAGCAATGTGGGAACCTCCCAACACCAAACTTAGAGTTTGAATGTGGGGGTTCAACACCAAACTTAGAGTTTGGTTGTGGCCTCCCAACACCAAACTTAGAGTTTGACTGTGGGGGCTTTGTTTGACTCTGATTAGAGAGAAGCTCTTCATGCTTCCTCTCCATGGTGACAGAGGGATATCCTTGAGCCTTAAACACAAAGGATTCTTCATTCATTTGAATGATCAGTTCGCCTCTATCAACATCAATCACAGCCTTTGCTGTGGCTAGGAAGGGTCTGACATCTCTAATGAGATTCTTGCAGCTTGCACCTCAAAGATCCCTAGCTTCTCCATTACAGAGAGAGGCATGAGGTTTACACTTGACCCTAAGTCACACAGAGCTTTCTTGAAGGTCATGGTGCCTATGGTACAAGGTATTGAAAACTTCCCAGGATCTTGTCTCTTTTGAGGTAATTTCTGCCTAGACAAGTCATCCAGTTCTTTGGTGAGCAAAAGAGGTTCATTCTCCCAAGTCTCATTTCCAAATAACTTGTCATTTAGCTTCATGATTGCTCCAAGGTATTTAGCAACTTGCTCTTCAGTGACATACTCATCCTCTTCAGAGGAAGAATACTCATCAGAGCTCATGAAAGGCAGAAGTAAGTCCAATGGAATCTCTATGGTCTCATTTTGAGCTTCAGATTCCCATGGTTCCTCATTGGGGAACTCAGTGGAGGCTAGTGCACGCCCATTGAGGTCTTCCTCAGTGGCGTTCACTTCCTCTCCTTCCTCTCCAAATTCGGCCATGTTGATGGCCTTGCACTCTCCTTTTGGATTTTCTTCTGTATTGCTTGGAAGAGTACTAGGAGGGAGTTCAGTAATTTTCTTGCTCAGCTGTCCCACTTGTGCCTCCAAATTCCTAATGGAGGACCTTGTTTCAGTCATGAAACTTTGAGTGGTTTTGATTAGATCAGAGACCATAGTTGCTAAGTCAGAGGGGTTCTGCTTAGAATTCTCTGTCTGTTGCTGAGAAGATGATGGAAAAGGCTTGCCATTGCTAAACCTGTTTCTTCCACCACTATTGTTGTTGAAACCTTGTTGAGGTCTCTGTTGATCCTTCCATGAGAAATTTGGATGATTTCTCCATGAAGAATTATAGGTGTTTCCATAGGGTTCTCCTAGGTAATTCACCTCTTCCATTAAAGGGTTCTCAGGATCATAGGCTTCTTCTTCAGATGAAGCATCCTTAGTACTGCTTGGTGCATTTTGCATTCCAGACAGACTTTGAGAAATCAAATTGACTTGTTGAGTCAATATCTTGTTCTGAGCCAGAATGGCATTCAGAGTATCAATCTCGAGAACTCCTTTCTTCTGATTTGTCCCATTGTTCACAGGATTCCTTTCAGAAGTGTATATGAATTGGTTATTTGCAACCATTTCAATCAGCTCTTGAGCTTCTGCAGGTGTCTTCTTCAAATGAAGAGATCCTCCAGCAGAGCTATCCAAAGACATCTTGGATAGTTCAGAGAGACCATCATAGAAAATACCTATGATGCTCCATTCAGAAAGCATGTGAGAAGGACATTTTCTGATTAATTGTTTGTATCTCTCCCAAGCTTCATAGAGGGATTCTCCATCCTTCTGTCTGAAGGTTTGGACTTCCACTCTAAGCTTACTCAATTTTTGAGGTGGAAAGAACTTTGCCAAGAAGGCATTGACTAGCTTTTCCCATGAGTCCAGGCTTTCTTTAGGTTGTGAGTCCAACCATGTCCTAGCTCTGTCTCTTACAGCAAAAGGGAATAGCATTAGTCTGTAGACCTCAGGGTCAACCCCATTAGTCTTGACAGTGTCACAGATTTGCAAGAATTCAGCTAAAAACTGATGAGGATCTTCCAATGGAAGTCCATGGAACTTGCAATTCTGTTGCATTAGAGAAACTAATTGAGGCTTAAGCTCAAAGTTGTTTGCTCCAATGGCAGGGATAGAGATGCTTCTCCCATAGAAGTCGGGAGTAGGTGCAGTAAAGTCACCCAACACCTTCCTTGCATTGTTGGCATTGTTGTTGTTTTCGGCTGCCATGTCTTCTTCTTTGAAGATTTCTGTTAGGTCCTCTGTAGAGAGTTGTGCCTTAGCTTCTCTTAGCTTTCGCTTCAAGGTCCTTTCAGGTTCAGGATCAGCTTCAACAAGAATGCCTTTGTCTCTGCTCCTGCTCATATGAAAGAGAAGAGAACAAGAAAATATGGAATCCTCTATGTCACAGTATAGAGATTCCTTGAGGTGTCAGAAGAACAGAAAAATAGAAGAAAGAGGTAGTAGAATTCGAACTTAATCAGATAGAGTTCGAATTGTGCATTGAGAAGGAGTGGTACTCCATAAATAGATGGATGTGGGAAGAGGGGAAGAGAATTTTCGAAAATTAATTTAAAAGTTTTTAAAATCATTTTGAAAAATTGATTGATAATTTTCGAAAACTCAAAGTGGAAAAAGAATCAAGTGATTTTTGAAAAAGCTTTTGAAATTAGAAGTCAAAAAGATTTGATTGAAAACTATTTTGAAAAAGATGAGGTTAAGAAGATATGATTGGTTTTAAAAAAATATGTGATTGAAAAGATATGATTTGAAAACAATTTTTAAAAAGATTTGATTTTAAAAATTAATGACCTGCCTAACAAGAAAAGATATGATTCAAACATTAAACCTTTCTCAACAGAAAAGGCAACATACTTGAAATGTTGAATCAAATCATTAATTGATAGCAAGTATCTTTGAAGAAGGAAAGAAATTGATTTTGAAAATATTTGATTGAAAAGATATGATTTGGAAAAGATTTGATTTTGAAAAACTTTAAAAACTTGAAAAAAAATTGATTTGAAAACAAAATCCTCCCCCTTGTGCCATCCTGGCGTTAAACGCCCAGAATGGTGCACATTCTGGCGTTTAACGCCCAATGCACTACCTTTTTGGGCGTTAAACGCCCAACCAGGCACCCTGGCTGGCGTTTAAACGCCAGTCTGTCCTTCTTCACTGGGCGTTTTGAACGCCCAGCTTTTTCTGTGTAATTCCTCTGCTGCATGTTTTGAATCTTCAGTTCCCTGTACTATTGACTTGAAAATAGAACCAAGATCAAATAAACAATGCATGCAAGACACCAAACTTAAAATTAGACACTAGACTCAAACAAGAAACATAAAATATTTTTTTGGTTTTTTATGATTTTGAAATTTTTTTGGATTTTTTCGAAAATTATATGGAAATAGAAAATAAAAGTTTCAGAATTCTTAATTTGGATTCCAGGAATCATTGCAATGCTAGTTTAAGACCCCGGTCCAGGAATTAGACATGGCTTCACAGCCAGCCAAGCTTTCAAAGAAAGCTTCGGTCCAAAACACTAGACATGGCCAATGGCCAGCCAAGCCTTAGCAGATCATTGCTCCAATAGCAAGATTGATAGAGATCAACAAGCTCTTGTGATGATCAGTTGAAACCTCGGTCCAATAAGATTAGACATGGCTTCTCAGCCAGCCAGATTTCAACAGATCATCATGAAACACTAGAATTCATTCTTAAGAACTCTGAAGAAAAATACCTAATCTAAGCAACAAGATGAACCGTCAGTTGTTCATACACGAAACAATCCCCGGCAACGGCGCCAAAAACTTGATAGCGCGAAATTGTGAACAATACTTTTCACAACTCTCATAATCCCCGGTAATGAATCCAAAAACTTGGTGTTCAATACCATGGCATAAACACAACTTCGCACAACTAACCAGCAAGTGCACTGGGTCGTCCAAGTAATAAACCTTATGCGAGTAAGGGTCGATCCCACGGAGATTGTTGGTATGAAGCAAGCTATGGTCACCTTGTAAATCTTAGTCAGGCAGACTCAAATGGGTATAGATGATGAATAAAACATAAAGATAAAGATAGAGATACTTATGTAATTCATTGGTAGGATATTCAGATAAGCGTATGAAGATGCTTTCCCTTCCGTGTCTCTGCTTTCCTACTGTCTTCATCCAATCCTTCTTACTCCTTTCCATGGCAAGCTTATGCAAGGGTTTCACCGTTGTCAGTGGCTACCTCCCATCCTCTCAGTGGAAATGTTCAACGCACCCTGTCACGGCACGGCTATCCATCTGTCGGTTCTCGATCAGGCCGGAATAGAATCCAGTGATTCTTTTGCGTCTGTCACTAACGCCCCGCCCTCAGGAGTTTGAAGCACGTCACAGTCATTCAATCATTGAATCCTACTCAGAATACCACAGACAAGGTTAGACCTTCCGGATTCTCTTGAATGCCACCATCAGTTCTTGCCTATACCACGAAGACTCTGATCTCACGGAATGGCTGGCTCGGTTGTCAGGCGAGCGCTCGGTTGTCAGGCGATCAAGCATGCATCGTGTATCAGGAATCCAAGAGATATTCACCCAATCTAAGGTAGAACGGAGGTGGTTGTCAGGCACACGTTCATAGGTGAGAATGATGATGAGTGTCACGGATCATCACATTCATCAAGTTGAAGAACAAGTGATATCTTGGAACAAGAACAAGCGGAATTGAATAGAAGAACAATAGTAATTGCATTAATACTCGAGGTACAGCAGAGTTCCACACCTTAATCTATGGTGTGTAGAAACTCCACCGTTGAAAATACATAAGAACAAGAGTGATCATTGGCTTCGGCCCTAGAGAGGGAACCAGAAAAACCAAGATGAAAATACAATAGTAAAAGGTCCTACTTATAGAAAACTAGTAGCCTAAGGTTTACAAAGATGAGTAAATGACATAAAAATCCACTTCCGGGCCCACTTGGTGTGTGCTTGGGCTGAGCATTGAAGCATTTTCGTGTAGAGACTCTTCTTGGAGTTAAACGCCAGCTTTTATGCCAGTTTGGGCGTTTAACTCCCATTTTGGTGCCAGTTCCGGCGTTTAACGCTGGGAATTCTGAGGGTGACTTTGAACGCCGGTTTGGGCCATCAAATATTGGGCAAAGTATGGACTATCATATATTGCTGGAAAGCCCAGGATGTCTACTTTCCAACGCCGTTGAGAGCGCGCCAATTGGGCTTCTGTAGCTCCAGAAAATCCACTTCGAGTGCAGGGAGGTCAGAATCCAACAGCATCTGCAGTCCTTTTCAGTCTCTGAATCAGATTTTTGCTCAGGTCCCTCAATTTCAGCCAGAAAATACCTGAAATTACAGAAAAACACACAAACTCATAGTAAAGTCCAGAAAAGTGAATTTTAACTAAAAACTAATAAAAATCTACTAAGAACTCAACTAAAAATTGCTAAAAACATACTAAAAACAATGCCAAAAAGCGTATAAATTATCCGCTCATCAACAATACATCTATAATCGATATAAGACTATATAAACATTATTAGAAAAGTAATTTTAATTAGAAAAAATTAGTTAATAATAATAAGTGAATCAATAAGGGAGTTCTTATACAGAAATCAAATCAAAAGTCCACACTTGGGTGGCTCCACCTCTATGGGTAGCCCTTTTCTCTCGTATGCCTGTACGAAATAATAGATCCAACATGTGGCCTACACATTAAGCTAGCAACGCCCCTGCTAGCTGAGATCTGAGCCAGATGCATCTAGGTTAACGTCATAACCGCCGTTAACTACGATTTTCTAATATGAGCCTCCCAAACCAATTTAAAACATATAATTTCAAATATCTCTGATCTTTCAAATATATAAGGTATCGAATAAAATCGAATCAGATAATACTTTCTCATCAGAAATCTTTTTCAATCATAAGAACATATTTCACAATTTCAAAGTAAGTGAGTGCCAACAAATACTTCAATACTTCAAAAGTATATATTCGAGTAAAATCAAATGTTCTAAAATAATATAAAGCTTTATCAAACATATATATATAGTCTCATGTAAAATTTTTAAGGTATGAGTTTCATAAAAATAAGTATTCAACTATAATAAATCAGTTATTCTAATCGAATCAAAGTTCTTCAACAATAGTTTTATAAATATAATTAAAAACTCAAAATGGCATAAACTGAAAGGTTAATGGTTATAAATGTAAAGCTTGCTCACAGCGTGGTCCTAAAGGACCGAAGAGACCAAACCCAGAGTACCGAGTTAAAAAGTGAGAAAGATTGGAATTGAATGGAACCAAAGAATGCAGAATTTGCACCAAGTCAGTGGCAGCAGCTTCAATTCAAACAGCCGCAACTACTACGTCACGGATGTAATATCGACAACAACAACAACATCACTACCACTTCGTAGGTTACTAAATATTGTTACTGAATTGAAGATATCTCATAAGATTAAATAAGAGGGGAACCTGAATCAACTCCTGCCACTCTTCCTTTGGTAAAAAATGAATGGCGAACAGAAACTAAAGAAGTTTAAAACATCAACATTATTACCAAAAATGTTATAATAGCAATAGCAATATTATTAAAATTAGAATTCATAGCGCAAAAATGGAAAAGAAAAAAATAGGTAGAATCATAGGTACCTACAAAATAGTAAACTGGCAGTGATGAACAAACGCGAGCAGAGAGGATCGAAGCTCAAACGCGAGCAAAACAAAACACAGGGCGAGCTCGAGCAATAAGGAAGAAACACGACGGCAAGCAGAGAAAAAGGATACAATAGTGGCAGATCCGTTAGTGCAAGGTAGAAACGACAACAGCAGCACAAGGCAGAGATGGTACTAAAGGTGAAGAAAGTGGCTATAGCAACTTTTCTCTCTGCCGTCTTCTTCTCCTTCTTTTTCTTCTTCCTCTTTCGATGGCGATTTTTCCTTCTTCTCTCTTCGCTTTCTTCTTTTCCTCCTTTTTCTCACAGTAGAACCCTAATCCTCTTTTGGTGCTTTTGTTTTTATTAGTTATTAAATTGGATTTGTTTTATTTTAAAATTGGTAAAAATTTAAAAACAAAGTTATATAAAATATGTTGGTAGGATTTATTTTTTGGAAGAGGCATTAAAAATTTTAGACAATATTTAAAGAGTGAAGCTTAAAATAAATTTAAAGACAACATCTACAAAAAGTAATATATTAACTTTATAATAATTATTTGTGTATTTAATAAGGCAACACTTAATAAGTGTCTTTTAATTTATCAAAGACATTATTTATGATGTGTTAATAAAAAATATATTATTATAATTCTATTTTTTGTGATTAGTATAAAATATTCTCTGTATATATTTTAGATAATTTTTTTAAAATGTTATCTTGAACATATATTACTATAAATAAACAATGTTGTAGTGATGTTGATTATTAAGGGTAGTTGGAACATATGTTTTGCGGCGTGGTTAACGTAATTGGCTTGCAAATTTTCACGGGCGAAAGTCAAGACACAGAAGAACAAAATTGAGATCCTTCAAGAAAAATCTTTACGTACACTACTTTTGATAAGGATGCTTCAAATTGGGTCGCAAAATGTAATTACATTAAAACTGTCACAGATAAAACTGTATTAACTGCATTATATTTTAAGTTTAAGTTGGAAATAAATTATAATACAAAGTAGTGGCGGAGAGGCGGAGCTTTTTATGGGCAATGGGGCCATGCCCCCAAATATTTTATATAAAAATGAGTAATATTTCTTTAAATATATTATTTAACTAATTTGGTTATCTATCTTTTTATTAAAGTTATTTATGCGTATTGAAAACTCACATAATTCATTCACTTGGTAACATTTTATGCCAAATTTAATATAATGAACTTTGGACTTTGATTTTTTAATGTAATTGAAGTTTTACAAATTGTAAAAAAACCAAATATATTGGACTATAATAAACTTTGATAATTAGCTTTTGACAATAATTTAATTTAATGTTATTTTAAGTTTTATTAATTTTTTACATACAAAATTAAGATATTCAATAATATTAGTGTTATAATTAATATTCAAAGTTTCAATCTTTTAAGTTTCAAGCTAAATTTTAAATAATTATAATTTCATGTATTATCTTTGAAAAATTAAATAATTTTTTTATTAATTTATTTTAATATTATTTTATATTTTTCTATTTTTTTAATTAAATTTTTTATCAATAAAAATTTAAATTATCAATTAGCGTATATTATCATTTTTAATATTTATCATTGTAATAACAATTTCTTTTACATATTTAATATTTTATATATTCTAATTTTTTTACAAATATAATGATAAAAATTAAAAAATTATATATTTTTTAAGAGAAAGACTAATGTTTAAAAAAGAAAAATAAATATATAGTCTACAATATTAACATCTATTGATGGTTCTACTATTTTAATAAATCATGAAAAAAGTGATTCAATGCAAGTATATAACCTTTAAAGGTTCAAATAATCATAACTAATTAATAAATTTGATATTATTTGTTTGATCTTATTTTTTTAAAATGAAATCTTAGAAATAGTTAGTTTTAATTTTGGCAATATCATTCAAACAAAAAAAATGAAATTAAAAGATGTTATGATAAATAACAACAATATAAAAAAAATTAAATAACTATTATTTACCTAGTACAAATTATTCAAAACGATTTCAATATGTTTGGTTTAATATTTTTTCTTTGTAACAAAAAATAAAAATATAATGTATTATTTTTTTATTTTTTTAAATTGTATATTGGCTCCCACAAAATTTCAGTTCAAGCTCCACCACTGCAGAACTTTATTAAAATAATATATAGGGGCTATGGCCCTCCAAATATTTTATAAAAGTATGTAAAATTTTGACCATTTATTTTGTTTTATACAAGTTGTTCAATTGATTATTATTTTTGTTACAATTTTTTCACAAGTTCTTGGTCTTGGTTACTACAAACACATTCTCCTGTTTGTGAGTGTTTATATATATATATATATATTCTTTTCTTTTTTCTTTTAAGGTCAACAAATTTTTAATTTTCATTTTTATTTTTTATGTTTATAATAAAAAGAGAATCTTATTATTTCAAAGTATAATAAATTAAATAAAATTCAACTATGAAATAATAAATAATACAAATAAATGATTTCATACTATTTTATTAATTTTAATGTTTTATAAAATAAAATTATTTTTCAACTAAATTATAAAATAGATAAACTATATATATATATATATATATATATATATATATATATATAAGTATTTATTAAAATAAGTCTAGTATTTTAATTTTTTTTATATCACTACTATCTTTAATATGTTGCACAATACAATAATTGGTATCATAGTATCAAATAAAAAAAAGTCTTATTATATTTTAAGTTTGTCATTTTATATTTTTTTATTGATATTCAATATTTTTTGAAAAAAATTGATTTAGACAAAAAAAAATATATTTAGTATAATTTTAGATGCTATTATGTTAATTATTATTTTTTTAATAATTTATTTCTATAATTATAAATTTATAATGATTAAAACAGTAAAAATTAATACATTTAATTTGAATATAAATACTCTTATATATATATATATATATATATATATATATATATATATATATATATATTGGGCTCCTAAAAATTTCTTGTATATATGAAAAATTGAAAACAGTTGTGTTATATGCCGATGGCTTTGGGTTGATCGATCGAGTATTAGTTACGAGTACTCCATAAGCTAAGTCACCTATTCTTTTTAAAATTAGAATTAATACAGGGCTATCATACCGAGCCTCTCCATCATTACTTCATTTTAGACAATGAGACAGCCAAATCATCACGCATAAATAATGGTGACTTTTATTCTTGATCTTAAAATTTCATAATCGCCCAAATAGATCCTAATCGTAATATCATATCTAATTGAAGACAATACATACGACTTTGTAATCTCCTTACAAATAAAATTCAACAAATATTTATTGTATGATGACTGAGGAGGGTTGGTTTATCAGTTATGAGTTGTGTTCTTATATTTGGTGTCCTGTTCATGATCGATAGACGGGGAAGAAATGCCAAGTACTGGTGGCCGCGGTATGCATGGCGGAGGGTACCCTTGCAGCGGTATGTTTTTTTCATGAGGCGGGCAGACAGAAACAGGCTCCGGCGCCGGCACCCTTGGAGCTTCTGGAGTATGGAAGAGTAGCACAAGTGCAAAAGTCAATACTAACAGGTGGTGCTTGCTTATGTATGACATCTTTTCTTCCATTGCCTTGATGAGCTTGAGGTTAGCATCACTCCTATTTATAACGTGAAATAAGATGTATTAGATAAAAAAAAATTATGTAAAAATAATAATTAAAAATTATTAAATAATAATTTAGTTGGAGTGGAAATGCAACGCGTATCGAACGTATAAGTACAAGATAGATGCAAGGTTTTTCCACGAGGAAGACAAATTCTTACGTATGATAACAAAGAAAGGAGAATTTTTTAATATTTATCTGTTAGAAGAAGAAATAAAAAAAATAATAAAAAAATAAAAAAATAATAAAAGAAGAATTTTTTCACCATGATGAAGGAGTAAATATTTCTGCATCAGCCGTGTTACGTGTATACTAAAAATTAGTTATTTAATTAGTCATTAATATAAAATACATATGTAACATTTTTGTTCTTCCTTGAGCATAAGAGAATATTCACTAAATACTACCAGGGATCTTATTCACTACAAGAACTAATTAGTTCTGTCGCAACGACTTTTTTCTACCACGCTTTAAAAACGTGGCCTAAAATAGTCAATAACTGCATTTTTATAAGAGTGGCAATTGACTAGAATTTTGGCCACATTTTATATGTCACACTTATCAAAGTGTGGCTGTAGAAAAATAAGACATGTTTTTAAAGTGTGACTAGTTTTTAATTTCAGTCACATTTTTAAAGCATGCCCATTAATTAGATCTTTAAAAGAGACACTTTAAAATAAATTAGTCCCTCTTTAAAATAATATAAGAATCAATCTATCTAATGAAAATAATATTAAAAAAAAATTATTGAGGATCAAAATGTTACACCCGAACTATCAAAATGTCACGCTTCCAGTTGCGCCATTCTAATAGCTCAGATATTACGGCGACTCTTAAATATTTAATACTAAAGTATGAGCCTGTTTGAACTTAACACGTATTTTTCTAAACATACATCTATACTTTCAATACAAATTACAATACTTACAAAGAATATATATATATTATTAGTTTTACAAGCATTACATAAACAAGATCCCATCCCCTTAAACAAACTTATAAAGATAAAGGCGAGGGAAAAAGTAACTAATACAACACAAAACATCTTTTTAAACAGAAGAGGAATATATAAGTTCTTCCGATCTTTGTCGTCTATAACCTGAAAAAGAGATCTGTAGGGGAGTGAGAACATCGTCCTTGCTGGTTCTCACTATAGGGTTAGAGAATTACTATAATAGGATACGTGAAAATAAAATTCTTTTTAAAGTACAGTGATTAATATCCGCCTTATGTATCCTTTCAAAACCAAAAACTCACATTCAAATATCTGAAATCCTTTTTAAAAGAGAAAACTGTCAACTCTTCAAAAATTCCAAAACCTTTTTAAAAGTTTCTCCTAGATAGAATGAAGGACCAAGCTGTCCCAATCATAGATTCATTAAGTCTATGCTGAACCAGTTTAGTTTTTCATACTTTTCTAAACCAAAAACACAAACCAAACACGGCCTTCGGCCCATCTCATAATCAACCACGGCCCTAGGCCCAAACAATCCAAACAACAGCCAATCCACCACAATCCAACCAATTTTTCAGTCACAAACATAAGTAAGAAGATTCAAATACAATCAAGCAGTTACATCAAGTAGAACAATTAACAGTTAAACACAATTAATCACATAGGCAAACCAAGTACAATATGCACACCCAAACAATGTCATATAGATGCATATGATGAATGCCTGTCCTACTGGCCATGAACTCACGCGTCGATTATGTTGCCAAACCCGACTCGGATAAGCGGGATTAGACCACCATCCTTATCCGTAGGTTCCATAGACAAGCGGGATTGAACCACCATCCTTGCCTAGAACACGCAAGCGGGATTAAACTACCGTCCTTACTGGGCATATAAATCAATATGCAAGTGAGATCACACCACCGTCCTTGCTTAACAATTCATCAATACGTGAGCGGGATAAAACAACCGTCCTCACTGCATGCGGGATAAAACCACCATCCCTGCACAATGGTTTACGCACTGAACAAGTGGGACTATACCACCATCTTTACCAGGCCAGAAACCCTCATCATATTTTCAATAATATCCATAATCAATCAAGCTTGAAATCTTATTTCAAAAAAATTATTCTTGACCCCTTTACTTTCAATAACAAACATATTCAATGACCACTTTTCTTCAATTTAATTTTCTTTCAAAACAAAGCCACATTTAAATTCTCTTCTGAAAACTCAAAATCATTCATTCTAAATCAGAATTTGGTCATAAAATTCCTCAACAGAGTCTCAAGACTTTAGGGAAAAAATAACCAACCTCATTTCCATAAATTCAGTAAAGATTCTTAAAAATAATTGTTTCCTTAAATTGAGTTATTCAAAGGAAGTTTCTAAACTAAATTATGTAATTCCAAACCAAGTTTAAAATCCAAAACCAATCTCAATTTCATTCTTAGAAACCAATTCTTTCAACTTTTTCCAAAAACATCACAAAACGACATCATTCCATCAAAGTCCATTTTCTTGTAAAGTCATTAAAGCTCCTTTGAACGAATTCCTCAAGTCTAATTCAAAACATAAACTCTTTTTATAGATAAAATCGACCTTAGGACAATACTTTTCTTAAGTGATTTAAAACTGTAAAGTAATTCTTTTTCTGAATAAATTGAACTCAAGATACATGTTTTTTTCAATTAAATTAAATTCGAAACATACTATTTTCTTAATAAATCTAATATTAGGATTTCTCAAATTCAAACTTTCTAAATAACATTTCAAACAAAATTTCAGATTTTATAGAAAATTCGGCAACAACTCCCTAAAACTTGGACTTTGCCATCCTTTCTGGGTCCCAACCAAACCATTCCACAACCTTCTTTAACGAGTTCAAAACAAAATCAATTCAAAATCAAGCTGAATCCAAAAGTGCATATCATTTTCATATTTCAAGAAAATCCAACTCAATCTCAAATCAATCTCCAACGAATTAAACTTGATTTCAAAACTTTAGAAGAACTAACTTCAAAGAAACACTTTAAAATAGTCCGTTTCACAAAACCAAACAATAATCCAATCAAACAAGCATTCTTATCCATTCAAGACAATTAAACAATACATAAAACATATACAATCACCAAAGATACATTTTCTCAAATCATTATCCATATATAATAATTCCAATTTATAAAGTATAGTTTTCTAAAAAGTCCCCTACCCCAATAAGCGAAACCATAACCCAAACGTGTCAACTGAAGTCTTTTCGCTCAACCCAAAATTAACCGCAACCGAAATCTCAATTCTGCTTGCTTTCTCAATGGCAGAACAGCCTCAATCGCAACATGCAAACTCGATTTTCTAATTCCAAAAAATATTAATATTGCAAAGACTTTAATACATGTAATAGAACACTAATACGGGGTCTCCGAAGCTGAAATACTTACTGTAATAGAAAAGTGAAGCAGCGGCGGTCTCTGAACCAATTTTGGTAGCGGCCCCTGGTAGCCACCTCACGCGGCAGCGGCAACGAATTCCAGCCACGACAACTGAAACCAACATGCAGTGACTATAGTATTCCCAGAATCTGAAATGGACAGAATCCATTAACAAGACCTTTACCGGCAGTGGATCCCGGCGATGCAGCGGCATTCTCCGGCGGCAGAGGCGGCGCAGCAGCTCAGCACGTCAAGCAGCAGCGGTGGATGAAGCTCCGACAGTGAGAGCAACATGACTGGCCACGATTCTGGCTCCCTCCTCGTGCGTCTCCACTCTCCTGGCGAAACTCCATTAACGGTGACGACCCTTCACAATTGGCGAGCCCAGCAATGCGGCAGCGACAGCAGCCCCGTGACGACTCCCTTTCACGCATCCTTTCCCTCTGTGTGCGAGTTCAGCGGCGGTGGTAAGGACAGGTTCGACGGCAGAAATCTGATGAAGCTGGCAGCGCTGTGCTTCCTCCACGCCTGTGAGCTCGACAGTGGCGATGCAATGAGGACGGTGGCAAGCTTGACGGTAGCAGCAGCCTCTTCTCCTCCTCTCCTTCCTCGTCTCTCACCTCTCTTCTCTGCGCAACACAACGGCACGACAGCAGTGACTCCCGCCAGCGCCGTCCTCCTCCTCCCCTCTCTTTCTTCCTGTTTCTCTTCTCCCCTTTTCTACGTTGAGTGCATGCATTTGTGTTTTAGGAAGGGTGGGTGGCGGCTAGAGTTTGAATTAGGAAAAGGGAGAAATGTGTGTGTTAATAAAATTAGGGTTTGTGTATAAAATTGGGGATTTTGAGGTTTAACTTGAAACTAATTGAATCCTAATTAATCTAAAATATTATTTGTTGTACCAAATTGCTATTTGATTTTCACTCACATACTATTAGTTTTACAAGCATTACATAAACAAGATCCTATCCCTCTTAAACAAACTTGTAAAGATAAAGGCGAGGAAAAAAGTAACTAATACAGCACAAAACATCTTTTAAACAGAAGAGGAATATATAAGTTCTTCCGAACCTCATCGTCCTTAACCTGAAAAAGAGATCTGTAGAGGAGTGAGAACGTCATCCTCGCTGGTTCTCACTATAGAGTTAGAGAATTACTATAATTTGAGCCAATTTTTTCTGCATCCTTTCTTTTTGAAAGATTGCAGCAGCCTCAACGTCAAATACAGCATTACATCGAGGACACAGAGATACGTCCCGATCTTTGATCTTTTGCTGCACCAGAAAATCTAACAAACCATCCCCGCTCGAGGATATACTGATCGGACTTGTGATTCGAAATCACCTAGGGCCACGTCAAAATCATAAGACATTCCAACCATATTTATGCCAAAATATGGTTCGACAAAACTGGCCTTAACATCGAAAGGATCAACATCAACTTTCATCTCTTTCTTCCCATCATCAAACTTCAAACGTTCTTCCATAATAGCTTCATATATCAGGTCCCTGAAACAAACACAGCTGTTAGTTGAATGACTAGTTGCTTGGTAAAATTTACAATAAGATTTTCCTTTTAAATCTTTCACCAAAAGTAAAGTTCTACCTTCAGGCAGAATCAACTGTTTATCTTTAAGCAATACATCAAAAATCTGATCAGATTTCGAGATATCAAAACTATATTTCTTTCCACTCTTTAGTTTTGAATCATTCGACTTTTCATTACTAGGGAGCTTTTTAAGTAAAGAGCAAACATATGGAGGACCCTTCTTAAGTTCAGCCAAATCAACCTCTACTTCGAGATCGAACTCCTCTTCCAAGGACTCCATGGTTACATAAGCAACCTTCTCCTTTCAAGTAAAAGATTTACTCTTTAACCTTTGTTCATTCTTATATTTCTCTTTTTCCTTCTTCATAAGTTCAACCTGACAAACCCTTTCAGCCAAATGAACTAAGTCAGGTATATGCACATTAAGCAATTTTTGACGCATATAGAATCCTAATCCCATGACTGCTATTTTCACAACTTCACTCTCAGGTAATGACACATAACATCTACTTCTAACATTTTTAAAATGTATCATATAGTCATCAATGGTTTCACCATCTTCTCATTTCAAAGCTACTAGATCAGTAACTGCTACATTCAACTCCCCCGGTAAAATTGAGCATGAAAAGCAGTCTCTAACCGATTCCACGTCG
The DNA here is from genome assembly GCF_014773155.1 of Arachis stenosperma. NCBI lineage: Eukaryota > Viridiplantae > Streptophyta > Magnoliopsida > Fabales > Fabaceae > Arachis > Arachis stenosperma. Next base: position 31,167,288 of record NC_080385.1, on the reverse strand, counting down.
TTATTGAATTTGGTCTGAGATTCGAAAATCAAGTAAACACATTCTTCGTTAATAAAGAAGGAAAAAACTTCATGTCAAATTCTCATCATTGGCTAAGTTCCCAATCTTAACCAAATATCGAGCGACATGTTTAGTAGTCGATTCTCTAACTTTCCCTGAAAATTTCATAATTATTTTTGGATTTTTCACCCCTTTTGGCACTTCGGCCATTTGAACAACTTGAGGAAAAGCAGATACAAAATGGAGGCGGTTCATAAACCCAACGTTCAAACCGACTTGATTGAGTACATCTTTCACAATCCTTGTGACTTGATAACGTTCACCACTATGATTAGCACGTAATAGGGCTAAAACATCATCTGCATTTTGACCATGGAGAATTATCAGAGGGTTATTGATGAGCGGATAATTTGTACGCTTTTTGGCATTGTTTTTAGTATGTTTTTAGTATGATTTAGTTAGTTTTTAGTATATTTTTATTAGTTTTTAGTTAAAATTCACTTTTCTGGACTTTACTGTGAGTTTGTGTATTTTTCTGTGATTTCAGGTATTTTCTGGCTGAAATTGAGGGACCTGAGCAAAAATCTGATTCAGAGACTGAAAAGGACTGCAGATGCTGTTGGATTCTGACCTCCCTGCACTCGAAGTAGATTTTCTGGAGATACAGAAGTCAAATTGGCACGCTCTCAATGGCGTTGGAAAGTAGACATCCTGGGCTTTCCAGCAATATATGATAGTCCATACTTTTCTCAAGATTTGATGGCCCAAACCGGCGTTCAAAGTTACCTTCAGAATTCCCAGCGTTAAACGCTGGAACTGGCACCAAAGTGGGAGTTAAACGCCCAAATTGGCACAAAAGCTGGCGTTTAACTCCAAGAAGAGTCTCTACACGAAAATGCTTCAATGCTCAGCCCAAGCACACACCAAGTGGGCCCGGAAGTGGATTTTTATGTCATTTACTCATCTTTGTAATTCTTAAGCTACTAGTTCCCTATAAATAGGACCTTTTACTATTGTATTTTCATCTTGGTAGCTATCTTTGAGTTTTATGCTATCTTAGATCATTGGGGGCTGGCCTCACGGCCATGCCTAGACCTTGTTCTTATGTATTTTCAACGGTGGAATTTCTACACACCATAGATTAAGGTGTGGAGCTCTGCTGTACCTCGAGTATTAATGCAATTACTATTGTTCTTCTATTCAATTCAGCTTGTTCTTATTCCAAGATATTCATTCGCTCTCAAGAACTTGATGAATGTGATGATTATGTGACGCTCATCATCATTCTCACTTATGAACAAGTGACTGACAACCACTTCTGTTCTACAAGCAAACAAGGCTCTAATGTTTATCTCTTGGATTCTTTAACCGGAATCTTCGTGGTACAAGCTAGAATTGATGGCGGCATTCAAGAGAATCCGGAAGGTCTAAACCTTGTCTGTGGTATTCTGAGTAGGATTCAATGATTGAATGACTGTGACGAGCTTCAAACTCGCGATTGTGGGGCGTTAGTGACAGATGCAAAAGAATCACTGGATTCTATCCCGACATGATCGAGAACCGACAGTTGGATAGCCGTGCCGTGACAGGGTGCATTGAACATTTCCACTGAGAGGATGGGAGGTAGCCACTGACAACGGTGAAACCCTTGCATACAGCTTGCCATGGAAAGGAGTAAGAAGGATTGGATGAAGACAGTAGGAAAGCAGAGAGACGGAAGGGACAAAGCATCTTCATACGCTTATCTGAAGTTCTCACCAATGAATTACATAAGTATCTCTATCTTTATCTTTTATTCATATATCATCCATAACCATTTGAGTCTGCCTGACTGAGATTTACAAGGTGACCATAGCTTGCTTCATACCAACAATCTCCGTGGGATCGACCATTACTCGCGTAAGGTTTATTACTTGGACGACCCAGTGCACTTGCTGGTTAGTTGTGCGAAGTTGTGTTTATGCCATGGTATTGAGCACCAAGTCTTTGGGGCCATTACTAGGGATTATTTGAGTTGTGAAAAGTAGTGGTCACAATTTCGCATACCAAGTTTTTGGGGCCGTTGCCGGGGATTGTTTCGAGTATGGACAACTGACGGTTCATCTTGTTGCTTAGATTAGGTATTTTTCAGAGTTCTTAAGAATGAATTCTAGTGTTTCAAGGTGATGTTCTTATCATCACCAAAGCTGATTGATTATCATCAATTTAGCTCTTGAATGCAATGTCCTGCTGAAGCTTGGCTATCCATGTCTAATTCTTTTAGACTAAAGCTTTAGACTAACATTGCATGATTCCTGGAATTCTCATTAAGAATTTTGATACCTTTATTTTCTTCTTCCACTTAATTTTCGAAAAAAATCCAAAAAAATTACAAAATCATAAAAACCAAAAATATTTTATGCTTCTTGTTTGAGTCCAGTGTCTCATTTTAAGTTTGGTGTCTTGCATGCTTTGTTTATTTGATCTTGGTTCTATTTTCAAGTCAATAATACAGGGAACTGAAGATTCAGTACATGCAGCAGAGGAATTATACAGAAAAAGCTGGGCGTTCAAAACGCCCAGTGGAGAAGGAAAAACTGGCGTTTAAACGCCAGCCAGGATACCTGGCTGGGCGTTTAACGCCCAAAAAGGTAGCATTTTGGGCGTTAAACGCCCAGAATGGTATTCTGGGCGTTTAACGCCAGGATGGCACAAGAGGGAAGATTTTGTTTTTAATGCAAATTTTTTTTAAGTTTTCAAAGTTTTTCAAAATCAAATCTTTTTCAAATCATATCTTTTCAATCAAATCTTTTTCAAAATCAATTTCTTCCCTTTTTCAAAGATACTTGCTATCAATTAATGATTTGATTCAACAATTCAAGTATGTTGCCTTTTCGGTTGAGAAAGGTTTAATGTTTGAATCATATCTTTTCTTGTTAGGCAAGTCATTAATTTTTAAAATCAAATCTTTTTAAATTGTTTTTCAAACCATAACTTTTCAATCATATCTTTTTAATCACATCTTTTTCAAAAAAGTTTTCAATCATATCTTCTTCAAAATCTTTTTCAAAATGATTTTAAAATCTTTAATTTTTGAAAAATCTCTTCCTCTCTTCTCACATCCTTCTATTTATGGAGTACCACTCCTCCTCAAGGCACAATTTGAACTCTATCTCACTAAGTTCGAATTCTTCTACCTCTTCCTTCTATTTTTCTGTTCCTCTGACACCTCAAGGAATCTCTATATTGTGACATAGAGGATTCCACATTTTCTTGTTCTCTTCTTTTTCATATGAGCAGGAGCAAAGACAAAAGCATTCTTGTTGAGGCTGACCCTGAACCTGAAAGGACCTTGAAGCGAAAGCTAAGAGAAGCTAAGGCACAACTCTCTGTAGAGGACCTAACAGAAATCTTCAAAGAAGAAGAACCCATGGCAGCCGAAAACAACAACAATGCCAACAATGCAAGGAAGGTGCTAGGTGACTTTACTGCACCTACTCCCGATTTCTATGGGAGAAGCATCTCTATCCCTGCCATTGGAGCAAACAACTTTGAGCTTAAGCCTCAATTAGTTTCTCTAATGCAACAGAATTGCAAGTTCCATGGACTTCTGATGAGCGGATAATTTGTACGCTTTTTGGCACTGTTTTTAATATGTTTTTAGTATGATCTAGTTAGTTTTTAGTATATTTTTATTAGTTTTTAGTTAAAATTCACTTTTCTGGACTTTACTATGAGTTGGAGTGTTTTTCTATGATTTCAGGTATTTTCTGGCTGAAATTGAGGGTCCTGAGCAAAAATCTGATTCAGAGACTGAAAAGGACTGCAGATGCTGTTGGATTCTGACCTCCCTGAACTCGAAGTGGATTTTCTGGAGCTACAGAAGCCCAATTGGCGCGCTCTCAACGGCATTGGAAAGTAGACATCCTGGGCTTTCCAGCAATGTATAATAGTCCATACTTTGCCCAAGATTTGATGGCCCAAACCGGCGTGGCAATTCAGCCTCAGAATTTCCAGCGTTTAACGCTGGAACTGGCATAAAACTTGGAGTTAAACGCCCAAACTGGCATTAAAGCTGGCGTTTAACTCCAGAAAAGGTCTCTACACATGAAAGCTTCAATGCTCAGCCCAAGCACACACCAAGTGGGCCCAGAAGTGGATTTTTCTGTCATTTACCCATTTCTGTAAACCTTAGGTTACTAGTTTACTATTAATAGGATCTTTTGACATTGTATCTGTACCTCATGACACTTTACACGTTTCTTTGTGTACCTTCCATAGCATGAGTCTCTAAACCCCATGGTTGGGGGTGAGGAGCTCTGCTGTGTCTTGATGGATTAATGCAATTACTACTGTTTCTTATTCAATCATGCTTGCTTCCATTCTAAGATATCACTTGTTCTTAACCCGGATGAATGTGATGATCCGTGAGACTCATCATATTCTCAACTATGAACGTGTGCCTGACAACCACCTCCGTTCTACCTTAGATTGAGTAGATATCTCTTGGATTCCTTAACCAGAATCTTCGTGGTATAAGCTAGAACTGATGGCGGCATTCAAGAGAATCCGGAAGGTCTAAACCTTGTCTGTGGTATTCTGAGTAGGATTCAATGATTGAATGACTGTGACGAGCTTCAAACTCCTGAAGGCGGGGCGTTAGTGACAGACGCAAAAGAATCACTGGATTCTATTCCGGCCTGATTGAGAACCGACAGATGGATAGCCGTGCCGTGACAGGGTGCGTTGAACATTTCCACTGAGAGGATGGGAGGTAGCCACTGACAACGGTGAAACCCTACATACAGCTTGCCATGGAAGGAGCCTTGCGTGTTTGATGAAGAAGACAGTAGGAAAGCAGAGATTCAGAAGATGGAGCATCTCCAAAACCCCAACCTATTCTCCATTACTGCATAACAAGTACTTATTTCATGTTCTTTTGCTTTTCGCATTCAATCCTGATAATTTCTGATATCCTAACTAAGATTTACAAGATAACCATAGCTTGCTTCAAGCCGACAATCTCCGTGGGATCGACCCTTGCTCACGCAAGGTATTACTTGGACGACCCAGTGCACTTGCTAGTTAGTTGTGCGGGATTGCAAAAGTGTGATTACAATTTCGTGCACCAAATTTTTGGCGCCGTTGCCGGGGATTGTTCGAGTTTGGACAACTGACGGCTTATCTTGTTGCTTAGATTAGGACTGTTTTGTTTTTATTGGTTTAGAGTCTTTTAGTTGAGTCTAATTTCATATTCTAAGTTTGGTGTCAATTGCATGCTTTTACTTTTCTTTTAATTTTCGATTTTGCATGTCCTTAGTCCCTTTTTGATCCGTAAAAATTCTAAGTTTGGTGTCCTCTTTGTGTTTTTCTCTTAAAAATTTTCGAAAAATTAGTGTTTGATTTCCTAAAATTCTAAGTTTGGTGTCATTTTGTTGTTTTTCTCTTCCCTCTTTTCAAAAATCAAATCTTTTTCATAAAAATTTTTCAATCATATCTTTCTAATTGCTAATCTCAAAATCTTTTTAATTAACTACTTGATTCAGTTTTCAATTTGCTTTGATCTTATTTTTTTTCCCAAATTTCAAATCTTTTTTCCTTTTGATGTTATTTTATTTTTCGGCTAATTCAAAAAAATAAATAAATAAATAAAATTTATCTATTTGCAATCCATATCATTTCCCTTTTATCCATTATGGACCTAAGTGGGATTGATCAGTCCAAAAGGACTCTGGGGTCATATGCTAACCCCATTACAGCTGCATATGGGAGTAGCATCTGTACACCTCCCATTAAAGCAAGCAGCTCTGAGCTAAATCCTCAACTCATTATCATAGTGCAGCAAAATTGCCAGTATTCCGGTCTTCCACAGGAAGAACCTACTGAGTTTCTGGCACAGTTCTTACAAATTGCTGACACAGTACATGATAAAGAGGTGGATCAGGATGTCTATAGACTATTACTATTTTCATTTGCTGTAAAAGATCAAGCTAAAAGGTGGTTGAATAACCAACCTACAGCAAGCATAAAGACATGGAAACAGTTATCAGACAAATTCCTGAATCATTTTTACCCTCCAAAGAGGATGACACAGCTAAGGCTGGACATCCAAGGCTTTAAACAAGAGGATAATGAATCCCTTTATAATGCCTGGGAGAGGTATAGAGGTATGCTAAGAAAATTCCCCTCTGAAATGTTTTCAGAGTGGGTACAGTTAGACATCTTCTACTATGGGCTTACAGAAAAAGCTCAGATGTCTTTAGACCACTCAGCTGGTGGATCTATACACATGAGGAAGACAATTGAAGAAGCTCAAGAGCTTATAGACACTGTTGCTAGGAATCAATATTTGTACTCTGGCAATGAGTTCTCTCCAAAAGAGGAAGTCATGACAGTAGTAACTGATCCTAATCCTCAAGAACAGATGATTGAGCTTAATCAACAATTGCTCTTGATGACAGAACAGTTAGCAGAATTTAAAGAGATGCTCTATGAAACTAAAGTTGCTAACAAGAACATAGAACTGCAGTTGAATCAAGCAAAACAGCAAATATCTAAACAGATAACAGAGGAATGTCAAGCAGTTCAACTGAGGAGTGGGAAGACACTGAATACCACTGCTCAAAAGAGCAAAAAGCCAAACAAGGAACAATTGACAGAGGATAACCAAACCACTGTTCAAAATCCCTCTGAGGACAGTAAGAGCCCAGAGAGGAATGTTATTGGCGTTCAAACGCCAGAAAGGGAAGGAAAGCTGGCGTTAAACGCCCATTCCTTGCCCAGTTCTGGCGTTCAAACGCCAGAAAAGGGGAAAAAGTTGGCGTTAAACGCCCATTTTCCAACCAATCCTGGCGTTCAGACGCCAAGGGAGGATCAGACACCTGAGAGTGCTGACAATAATCCCTCTAACAAGGCTTCTTCAACCACTTCTGTAAGGAATAAACCTGCAGCATCTAAGGTTGAAGAATATAAGGCCAAGATGCCTTATCCTCAAAAACTCCGCCAAGCGGAACAGGATAAGCAATTTGCCCGCTTTGCAGACTATCTAAGGACTCTTGAAATAAAGATTCCGTTTGCAGAGGCACTTGAGCAAATACCTTCTTATGCTAAGTTCATGAAAGAGATCTTAAGTCATAAGAAGGATTGGAGAGAAACTGAAAAAGTATTTCTCACTGAAGAATGCAGTGCAGTCATTCTGAAAAGCTTACCAGAAAAGCTTCAAGATCCAGGAAGCTTTATGATACCATGCACATTAAAAGGTGCTTGCACCAAGACAGCCCTATGTGATCTTGGAGCAAGCATCAATCTAATACCTGCATCCACTATCAGAAAGCTTGGGTTGACTGGAGAAGTCAAACCAACCCGGATATGCCTCCAACTTGCTGATGGCTCCATTAAACACCCATCAGGCATAATAGAGGATATGATTGTCAAGGTTGGGCCATTCGCCTTTCCAACTGACTTTGTGGTGCTGGAAATGGAGGAGCACAAGAGTGCAACTCTCATTCTAGGAAGACCTTTCCTAGCAACTGGACGAACTCTCATTGATGTACAAAAAGGGGAAGTGACCCTAAGAGTCAATGAGGATGAGTTCAAGTTGAATGCTGTGAAAGCTATGCAGCATCCAGACACACCAAATGACTGCATGGGCACAGACATTATTGACTCTTTGGTAGAAGAGATCAATATGACTGAAAGCCTAGAATCAGAGCTTGAAGACATCTTCAAGGATGCTCAACCTGATCAAGAAGAACCACAGGAAACAAAGGAATTTTTGAAAATTCCTCAGGAGGAGGATAAGCCTCCCAAACCTGAACTCAAACCACTACCACCTTCCCTGAAATATGCATTTCTGGGAGGGGGTGAAACTTTTCCAGTGATTATAAGCTCTGCTTTAAATCCACAGGAAGAGGAAGCACTGATTCAAGTGCTAAGAACACACAAGACAGCTCTTGGGTGGTCCATAAGTGATCTTAAGGGCATTAGCCCAGCTAGATGCATGCACAAGATCCTGTTGGAGGATAATGCCAAACCAGTGGTCCAACCACAGAGGAGGCTAAATCCAGCCATGAAGGAGGTAGTGCAGAAAGAGGTCACTAAATTACTAGAGGCTGGGATTATTTATCCTATTTCTGATAGCCCCTGGGTGAGCCCTGTCCAAGTTGTCCCCAAAAAGGGAGGCATGACAGTGGTTCATAATGAAAAAAATGAAATGGTTCCTACAAGAACAGTCACAGGGTGGCGTATGTGTATTGACTACAGAAGACTCAATACAGCCACCAGAAAGGACCATTTTCCTTTACCATTCATAGACCAAATGCTAGAAAGACTAGCTGGTCATGATTATTACTGCTTTTTGGATGGCTATTCAGGTTACAACCAAATTGCAGTAGATCCTCAGGACCAAGAAAACACAGCATTTACTTGCCCTTCTGGCGTGTTTGCCTACAGAAGGATGCCTTTTGGTCTGTGTAATGCTCCTGCAACCTTTCAGAGATGCATGCTATCCATCTTCTCTGATATGGTGGAGAAATTCCTGGAAGTCTTCATGGATGACTTCTCAGTATATGGAGACTCATTCAGCTCCTGTCTTAATCACCTAGCACTTGTCCTAAAAAGGTGCCAAGAGACTAACCTGGTTTTAAACTGGGAGAAATGTCATTTTATGGTAACTGAAGGAATTGTCCTTGGGCACAAAATTTCAAGCAAGGGAATAGAGGTGGATAAGGCAAAGATAGAGGTAATTGAAAAATTACCACCACCTGCCAATGTTAAGGCAATCAGAAGCTTTCTGGGGCATGCAGGATTCTACAGAAGGTTCATAAAGGATTTTTCGAAAATTGCAAAACCTTTGAGTAACCTGCTAGCTGCTGACATGCCATTTGTGTTTGACACAAAGTGTCAGCAGGCGTTTGAGACCCTGAAAACTAAGCTGGTCACAGCACCAGTCATCTCTGCACCAGATTGGGCATTGCCATTTGAATTAATGTGTGATGCCAGTGATCATGCCATTGGTACAGTGTTGGGACAGAGGCATAACAAACTTCTGCATGTTATTTATTATGCTAGCCGTGTTCTAAATGATGCACAGAAGAATTACACAACCACAGAAAAAGAATTACTTGCAGTGGTCTATGCCATTGACAAGTTTAGATCTTATCTAGTAGGATCCAAAGTGATTGTGTACACTGACCATGCTGCTCTTAAATACTTACTCACAAAGCAGGATTCAAAACCCAGGCTAATAAGATGGGTGTTGCTTCTGCAAGAGTTTGATATAGAAATAAGAGACAGAAAAGGGACAGAAAACCAAGTAGCTGATCATCTGTCCCGAATAGAACCAGTAGCTGGGGCGTCCCTCCCTTCTACTGAGATCTCTGAGACTTTCCCAGATGAGCAACTCTTTGCCATTCAGGAAGCTCCATGGTTTGCAGATATTGCAAACTATAAAGCTGTGAGGTTCATACCCCAGGAGTACAGCAGAGTGCAAAGAAAGAAGTTAATTTCAGATGCCAAGTACTACCTATGGGATGAGCCATATCTCTTTAAGAGATGTGCAGACGGAATGATCCGTAGATGTGTACCTAGAGAAGAAGCACAAAGGATCCTATGGCATTGCCATGGATCACAGTATGGAGGACATTTTGGAAGTGAGCGAACAGCCACTAAAGTCCTCCAATGTGGCTTCTACTGGCCTACGCTCTATAAATACTCCCGAGAGTTTGTGCGTAACTGTGACAGTTGCCAAAGAGCTGGTAACTTACCTCACGGATATGCCATGCCTCAACAAGGGATATTAGAGATAGAATTGTTTGATGTATGGGGAATTGACTTCATGGGTCCATTCCCACCATCATACTCAAACACTTACATTCTGGTGGCAGTGGACTATGTATCTAAGTGGGTAGAAGCAATTGCTACACCCACTAATGATACCAAGACCGTGCTGAAATTCCTCCAGAAACACATCTTTAGCAGGTTTGGTGTTCCCAGAGTACTAATCAGTGACGGGGGCACTCATTTCTGCAATAAACAGCTATACTCTGCTATGGTTAGATATGGAATTAGCCACAAAGTGGCAACTCCGTATCATCCACAAACAAATGGGCAAGCTGAAGTCTCTAACAGAGAGCTAAAAAGAATCCTAGAATGGACTGTGATAGCCCGAAGAAAGGATTGGGCAAAGAGCTTGGATGATGCTCTGTGGGCATACAGAACAGCATTCAAGACTCCTATAGGAACCTCTCCATACCAACTGGTGTATGGGAAGGCCTGTCATCTGCCCGTGGAACTGGAACATAAAGCCTACTGGGCAACCAGATTCCTAAACATGGATGCTCAGTTAGCTGGTGAAAAAAGATTGCTCCAGCTAAATGAGCTAGAAGAGTTCAGACTCAATGCCTTTGAAAATGCAAAAATTTATAAGGAAAAGGCAAAGAAATGGCATGACAAGAAGTTGTCAACCAGAGTCTTTGAGCCAGGACAAAAAGTTCTGCTCTTCAACTCTAGGCTCAGATTGTTTCCAGGAAAACTTAAATCCCGGTAGAGGGGCCCGTATGTGATTACAGGAGTGTCACCATATGGATATGTTGAGCTTCAAGATATTGATTCTGACAAAAGGTTCATTGTTAATGGACAGAGAATCAAGCATTATCTTGAAAGCAATTTTGAGCAGGAATGCTCAAAACTGAGACTTGAGTGATTCTCAGTAAAGGTCCAGCTAAAGACAGTAAAGAAGCGCTTGCTGGGAGGCAACCCAGTCATTAGGAGGTTATATGATTTGTTTTTACAAAGGCAAGTATCAAAAATGAAGGAATTCACAGAGTTACAGAAGGATTCAGCTCAAAAAGCAGAGAAAAAGAGCTTACTGGCGAAAAAATGCCAGTAAGGGGCATTTTGGGCGTTAAACGCCAGAATGGGCACCATTCTGGGCGTTTAACGCCAGAATGGGCACCATTCTGGGCGTTTAACGCCAGTAAAGGTGCCATTTTGGGCGTTAAACGCCAGAATGGGCACCATTCTGGGCGTTTAACGCCAGGTGTGCAGCATCCTGGGCGTTTAGAAAAACGCCCAGTGATAAAGGAATTCTGGCGTTTAACGCCAGCCAGGGCACCTGGCTGGGCGTTAAACGCCCAAAAGGGGCAACAAATGGGCGTTAAACGCCAGAATGGGTGCCATTCTGGGCGTTTAACGCCAGAAAGGTGGGGGGGGACCACAATTTTGTTTTCAAACCAAATTTTTTCAAACTTTCCTTTTCTTACCCATACTTTTCTACAAATCACACTTCAACCATTCATCATTCACTTTCAAATCTTCAAAATCAAAACCATTCTTCAAATCTATTTCAAATCAATTCCAAATATTGTTCAAAAACTCACCTTTCTCTCAAATTCTTTCCATATCTTTTCAAATCTTCTTTCAAACTTTTCTTTTTTTTCGAAATCTCTCCTCCCCACCTTATAAATACACGTTTGGACCCCTAATTACCCACACCATTCGAATTTGCTTCTCCTCTCTCTCTCTTCCTTCCTTTCTTTTGCTTGAGGACAAGCAAACCTCTAAGTTTGGTATGCTTTTCCGTGATCACTAAGCCAAGATTCATCAAGATCATGGCTCCTAAGGGAAAACAAACCAATTTAAGAGGAAAGAAAGAGAATAATCCAAAGAATCTTTAGAACCAAGAGAAGTTCTTAACCAAAGAACATGAAGACCATTATCACAAGATAATGGGTCTGAGGTCAGTGATCCCGGAAGTGAAATTTGATCTGAAAGAAGATGAATATCCGGGGATCCAAGAGCAAATTCGAAACAGAGGATGGGAAGTTCTAACCAATCCTGAGATAAAGGTTGGAAGGAACATGGTTCAGGAATTCTACTCAAATCTGTGGTTAACAGATAAGTAGAGAATGACTGGAACTGCTTACCATACCTACAGAACCATGGTCAGAGGGAAAGTTATGTACTTCCATCTGGACAAAATAAGAGAAATCTTCAAACTGCCTCAACTGCAAGATGATCCTGAATCCTTTAATAGGAGGATGGTGAGAGCAGATAAAGGGTTGGATCAAGTTCTAGAGGACATATGCCTCCCTGGAACTAAGTGGATAACCAATTCTAAGGGTGTCCCAAACCAACTCAAGAGGGGAGACCTCAAACCAATTGCAAGAGGTTGGCTAGACTTTATTGGGCGTTCCATATTGCCCACTAGCAACCGTTCTGAGGTCACTATCAAGAGAGCAGTGATGATTCATTGCATTATGCTTGGAAAAGAAGTGGAGGTTCATCATGTGATTGCTTGTGAGATCTACACAATTGCAAATAAGAATTCCACTGAAGCCAAATTGGCTTACCCAAGCTTGATCTCCTTGCTCTGTAAAGAGGCTGGGGTGAAGATGGGAGTAGATGAATTCATACCCATTGAACACCCAATCACCAAGAAGTCAATGGAAGGACAAATGCAAGACAACTCTATCAAAAGGAGGGCGCAGGAGTTCCTCCCTGAATTCCCTGAAATTGGCTACTGGGCCAGCCTAGAAGCATCTATCACCAAGCTGCAAGAGACTATGGAGCAACTAAAGGAAGAACAGCAGAATCAGAACTGCATGCTCTGCAAATTGCTGAAGGAACAAGAGAAGCAGGGGCGTGAACTCCAAGAGATGAAACGCCAAAAGCTCTCCTCTCAAGTTGAGGGAGCATCCACTTCTCAAAATCAAGGTTGTTGAGTTCTAACTCTGTGAAAACCTCTATCATTAGGAGCCTAATTTTTTTCGTTTTTTTTAGTCTCATCTTATATCTATTTTTGAGTCCTGTTCTTAATTCATAATTAATAAAATTTAAAATTCATGTCTTAAAGCTATGAATGTCCTATGAATCCATCACCTCTCTTAAATGAAAAATGCTTTAATCACAAAAGAACAAGAAGTACAGGATTTCGAAATCTATCCTTGAAACTAGTTGAATTAGTTTGATGTGGTGACAATAATTTTTGTTTTCCGAATGAATGCTTGAACAGTGCATATGTCTTTTGAACTTGTTGTTTTAAGAATGTTAAAATTGTTGGCTCTTGAAAGAATGATGGAAAAGGAGAACTGTTATTGAGGATCTGAAAAATCATCAAAGTGATTCTTGAAGCAAGACAAAGCAGTGAATACAAAAAAAAAATTTCGAAAAAAAAAGAGAGAAAAAGAAAAAAAATTAAAGTTGTGAACCAAGGCAAAAAGAGTGTGCTTAAGAACCCTGGACACCTCTAATTGGGGACTCTAGCAAAGCTGAGTCACAATCTAAAAAGGTTCACCCAATTATGTGTCTGTGGCATGTATGTATCCGGTGGTAATACTGGACAACAGAGTGCTTTGGGCCACAGCCAAGACTCATACACTAGCTATGTTCAAGAATCATTATATTTAACTAGGAGAATCAATAACATTATCTGAGTTCTGAGTTCTTATAGATGCCAATCATTCTGAACTTCAAAGGATAGAGTGAGATGCCAAAACTGTTCGGAAGCAAAAAGCTACTAGTCCCGCTCATCTAATTGGAACTATGTTTCTTTGATATTTTGGAGTCTATAGTATATTCTCTTCTTTTTATTCTATTTTGATTTTCAGTTGCTTGGGGACAAGCAACAATTTAAGTTTGGTGTTGTGATGAGCGGATAATTTGTACGCTTTTTGGCACTGTTTTTAATATGTTTTTAGTATGATCTAGTTAGTTTTTAGTATATTTTTATTAGTTTTTAGTTAAAATTCACTTTTCTGGACTTTACTATGAGTTGGAGTGTTTTTCTGTGATTTCAGGTATTTTCTGGCTGAAATTGAGGGTCCTGAGCAAAAATCTGATTCAGAGACTGAAAAGGACTGCAGATGCTGTTGGATTCTGACCTCCCTGCACTCGAAGTGGATTTTCTGGAGCTACAGAAGCCCAATTGGCGCGCTCTCAACGGCATTGGAAATTAGACATCCTGGGCTTTCCAGCAATGTATAATAGTCCATACTTTGCTCAAGATTTGATGGCCCAAACTGGCGTGGCAATTTAGCCTCAGAATTTCCAGCGTTTAACGCTGGAACTGGCATAAAACTTGGAGTTAAACGCCCAAACTGGCATTAAAGCTGGCGTTTAACTCCAGAAAAGATCTCTACAGATGAAAGCTTCAATGCTCAGCCCAAGCACACACCAAGTGGGCCCGGAAGTGGATTTTTCTGTCATTTACCCATTTCTGTAAACCTTAGGTTACTAGTTTACTATTAATAGGATCTTTTGACATTGTATCTGTACCTCATGACACTTTACACGTTTCTTTGTGTACCTTCCATAGCATGAGTCTCTAAACCCCATGGTTGGGGGTGAGGAGCTCTGCTGTGTCTTGATGGATTAATGCAATTACTACTGTTTCTTATTCAATCATGCTTGCTTCCATTCTAAGATATCACTTGTTCTTAACCCGGATGAATGTGATGATCCGTGACACTCATCATATTCTCAACTATGAACGTGTGCCTGACAACCACCTCCGTTCTACCTTAGATTGAGTAGATATCTCTTGGATTCCTTAACCAGAATCTTCGTGGTATAAGCTAGAACTGATGGCGGCATTCAAGAGAATCCGGAAGGTCTAAACCTTGTCTGTGGTATTCTGAGTAGGATTCAATGATTGAATGACTGTGACGAGCTTCAAACTCCTGAAGGCGGGGCGTTAGTGACAGACGCAAAAGAATCACTGGATTCTATTCCGGCCTGATTGAGAACCGACAGATGGATAGCCGTGCCGTGACAGGGTGCGTTGAACATTTCCACTGAGAGGATGGGAGGTAGCCACTGACAATGGTGAAACCCTACATACAGCTTGCCATGGAAGGAGCCTTGCGTGTTTGATGAAGAAGACAGTAGGAAAGCAGAGATTCAGAAGATGGAGCATCTCCAAAACCCCAACCTATTCTCCATTACTGCATAACAAGTACTTATTTCATGTTCTTTTGCTTTTCGCATTCAATCCTGATAATTTCTGATATCCTAACTAAGATTTACAAGATAACCATAGCTTGCTTCAAGCCGACAATCTCCGTGGGATCGACCCTTGCTCACGCAAGGTATTACTTGGACGACCCAGTGCACTTGCTGGTTAGTTGTGCGGGATTGCAAAAGTGTGATTGCAATTTCGTGCACCAACTTCCATTGGAAGATCCTCATCTGTTTTTAGCTGAATTCTTGCAAATCTGTGACACTGTCAAGACTAATGGGGTTGACCCTGAGGTCTACAGACTTATGCTATTCCCTTTTGCTGTAAGAGACAGAGCCAGAATATGGTTGGACTCACAACCTAAAGAAAGCCTGAACTCTTAGGAAAAGCTAGTCGATGCCTTCTTGGCAAAGTTCCTTCCACCTCAAAAATTGAGTAAGCTTAGAGTGGAAGTCCAAACCTTCAGACAGAAGGAAGGAGAATCCCTCTATGAAGCTTGGGAAAGATACAAACAATTGATCAGAAAGTGTCCCTCTGACATGCTTTCTGAATGGAGCATCATAGGTATTTTCTATGATGGTCTGTCTGAACTGTCCAAGATGTCTTTCGATAGCTCTGCTGGAGGATCTCTTCATCTGAAGAAGATGCCTACAGAAGCTCAAGAACTAATTGAAATGGTTGCAAATAACCAATTCATATACACTTCTGAAAGGAATCCTGTGAACAATGGGACAAATCAGAAGAAAGGAGTTCTTGAGATTGATACTCTGAATGCCATATTGGCTCAGAACAAGATATTGACTCAGCAAGTCAATTTGATTTCTCAAAGTCTGTCTGGAATGTAAAATGCACCAAGCAGTACTAAGGATGCTTCATCTGAAGAATAAGCTTATGATCCTGAGAACCCTTCAATGGAAGAGGTGAATTACATGGGAGAACCCTATGGAAACACCTATAATTCTTCATGGAAAAATCATCCAAATTTTTCATGGAAAGATCAACAGAGACCTCAACAAGGTTTCAACAACAACAATGGTGGAAGAAACAGGTTTAGCAATAGCAAGCCTTTTCCATCATCTTCTCAGCAACAAACAGAGAATTCTAAGCAGAACCACTCTGACTTAGCAACCATGGTCTCTGATCTAATCAAAACCACTCAAAGTTTCATGATTGAAACAAGGTCCTCCATTAGGAATTTGGAGGCACAAGTGGGACAGCTGAGCAAGAAAATTACTGAACTCCCTCCTAGTACTCTTCCAAGCAATACAGAAGAAAATCCAAAAGGAGAGTGCAAAGCCATCAACATGGCCGAATTTGGAGAGGAGGAAGAGGCAGTGAACGCCTCTGAGGAAGACTTCAATGGACGTCCACTGACCTCCAATGAGTTTCCCAATGAGGAACCATGGGAATCTGAGGCTCAAAATGAGACCATAGAGATTCCATTGGATTTACTTCTGCCATTCATGAGCTCTGATGAGTATTCGTCCTCTGAAGAGGATGAGTATGTCACTGAAGAGCAAGTTGCTAAATACCTTGGAGCAATCATGAAGCTAAATGACAAGTTATTCGGTAATGAGACTTGGGAGGATGAACCCCTTTTGCTCACCAAAGAACTGGATGACTTGTCTAGGCAGAAATTACCTCAAAAGAGACAGGATCCTGGAAAGTTTTCAATACCTTGTACCATAGGCACCATGACCTTTAAGAAGGCTCTGTGTGACATAGGGTCAAGTGTAAACCTCATGCCTCTCTCTGTAATGGAGAAGCTAGGGATCTTTGAGGTACAAGCTGTAAGAATCTCACTAGAGATGACAGACAATTCAAAGAAACAAGCTTATGGACTTCTAGAGGATGTTTTGGTGAAGATTGAAGACCATTACATCCCTGCTGATTTCATAATCCTAGAGACTGGGAAGTGCATGGATGAATCCATCATCCTTGGCAGACCCTTCCTAGCCACAGCAAAGGCTGTGATTGATGTTGATAGAGGTGAATTGATCATCCAAGTGAATGAAGAATCCTTTGTGTTTAAGGCTCAAGGATATCCCTCTGTCACCATGGAGAGGAAGCATGAAGAGCTTCTCTCAAATCAGAGTCAAACAGAGCCCCCACAGTCAAACTCTAAGTTTGGTGTTGGGAGGCCACAACCAAACTCTAAGTTTGGTGTTGAACCCCCACATTCAAACTCTAAGTTTGGTGTTGGGAGGTTCCAACATTGCTCTGAGCATCTGTGAGGCTCCATGAGAGCCCTTTGTCAAGCTACTGACATTAAAGAAGCGCTTGTTGGGAGGCAACCCAATGTTATATTTTATCTATTTTCCTTTGTTATTTTATGTTTTCTTTAGGTTGATGATCATGAGAAGTCACAAAATCATTTGAAAAAGCAAAAACAGAATGAAAAATAGGAAGAAAAATAGCACACCCTGGAGGAAGATCCTACTGGCGTTTAAACACCAGTAAGGGTAGCAGTTGGGCGTTTAACGCCCAGTTTGGCACCATTCTATGCATTTAACGCCAGAAAGGGGCACCAGACTGGCGTTAAATGCCAGGAAAGGGCAAGAACTTGGCGTTAAACGCCAGAAATGGGCACCAGCCCGGCGTTTAACGCCAGAATTGGCAAAGGGTGCATTTTTGCACGCCACTTGGTGCAGGGTTGAATTTTCCTTGACACCTCAGGATCTGTGGACCCCACAGGATCCCCACCTACCCCACCACCCTCTCTCTTCTTTACCCATTCACCAATCACCTGAACCACTCTTCCCCAAAAACCCCTCACCTATCAAATCCCATCTTTCTCTTCACCACTCACATCCATCCTTCATAAAACCCCACCTACCTCACCATTCAAATTCAAACCATTTTCCCTCCCAAACCCACCCATAATGGCCGAACCCTACCCCTCTCTCCACCCCTATATAAACCCATCTTCACCCCCTCATTTTCACACAACCTAAACACTACTTTTACCCTTTGGCCGAACCACAAAGCCATCTCCATCTCCTCTATTTCTTCTTCTTCTACTCTCTTCTTTCTTCTTTTGCTCGAGGACGAGCAAATCTTTTAAGTTTGGTGTGGTAAAAGCATTGCTTTTTGTTTTTCCATAACCATTTATGGCATCCAAGGCCGGAGAAACCTCTAGAAAGAGGAAAGGGAAGGCAAAAGCCTTCACCTCCGAGTCATGGGAGATGGAGAGATTCATCTCAAGGGTGCATCAAGACCACTTCTATGAAGTTGTGACCATGAAGAAGGGTCAACTTTGATCAAAGGTTGGACCAAGTCCTCATAGACATTTGTGAAGAGGGCGCTCAATGGAAGAGAGATTCAAGAGGGAAGCCGGTTCAACTGAGCAGGCATGACCTCAAGTCCTCATTTGTCACCTCTGTTATTCAGTTGGAGTTGACATAGAGGGTGACATCCCCATTGATGAGGACAAGCCCATCACTAAGAAAAGGATGGAGCAAACAAGAGACCCCACTCATCATGAAATCCCTGAGATACCTCAAGGGATGCACTTTCCTCCACAAAACTATTGGGAGCAACTGAACACCTCCCTAGGAGAACTGAGTTCCAACATAGGACAACTAAGGGTGGAGCACCAAGAACATTCCATTCTCCTCCATGAAATTAGAGAAGATCAAAGAATCATGAGAGAGGAGCAACAAAGACAAGGAAGAGACATTGAGGAGCTCAAGCACTCCATAAGATCTTCAAGAGGAAGAACAAGCCGCCATCACTAAGGTGGACCCGTTCTTTAATTTCCTTGTTCCTTATTTTCTTGTTTTTCGAAAAATCATGCTTATGTTTATCCATGTTTGTGTCTTACGATCATTAGTGTCTTAGTGTCTATGCCTTAAAGTTATGAATGTCCTATGAATCCATCACCTCTCTTAAATAAACAATGTTCTTAATTGAAAAAGAGAAGAATTGCATGAATTTTGAATTTTATAACAGATTAATTATTTTGATGTGGTGGCAATACTTTTGTTTTCTGAATGTATGCTTGAACAGTGCATATGTCTTTTGAATTTCTGGTTCATGAATGTTAAAATTGTTGGCTCTTGAAAGAATGATGAAAAAGGAGACATGTTACTGAGGATCTGAAAAATCATAAAAATGATTCTTGAAGCAAGAAAAAGCAGTGAATACAAAAAAAAAGAAGAACGAAAAAAGAAAAAAAAGAAGGCGAAAGAGAAAAAGAAAAAAAAGAAAGAAATAAAGTTGTGATCCAAGGCAAAAAGAGTGTGCTTAAGAACCTTGGACACCTCTAATTGGGGACTCTAGCAAAGCTGAGTCACAATCTGAAAAGGTTCACCCAATTATGTGTCTGTGGCATGTATGTATCCGGTGGTAATACTGGAAGACAGAGTGCTTTGGGCCACGGCCAAGACTCATAAAGTAGCTGTGTTCAAGAATCATCATACTTAACTAGGAGAATCAATAACACTATCTGGATTCTGAGTTCCTAAAGAAGCCAATCATTCTGAATTTCAAAGGATAGAGTGAGATGCCAAAACTGTTCAGAGGCAAAAAGCGAAAAGCCCCGCTCATCTAATTAATACTGATCTTCATAGATGTTTTTGGAATTCATCGCATATTCTCTTCTTTTTATCTTATTTGATTTTCAGTTGCTTGACGACAAGCAACCATTTAAGTTTGGTGTTGTGATGAGCGGATAATTTGTACGCTTTTTGGCATTATTTTTAGTATGTTTTTAGTATGATTTAGTTAGTTTTTAGTATATTTTTATTAGTTTTTAGTTAAAATTCACTTTTCTGGACTTTACTATGAGTTTGTGTGTTTTTCTGTGATTTCAGGTATTTTCTGGCTGAAATTGAGGGACCTGAGCAAAAATCTGATTCAGAGACTGAAAAGGACTGCAGATGCTGTTGGATTCTGACCTCCCTGCATTCGAAGTGAATTTTCTGGAGCTACAGAAGCCCAATTGGCACGCTCTCAACGGCGTTGGAAAGTAGACATCCTGGGCTTTCCAGCAATATATGATAGTCCATACTTTGCCCAAGATTTGATGGCCCAAACCGGCGTTCAAAGTCACCTTCAGAATTCCCAGCGTTAAACGCCGGAACTGGCACCAAAGTGGGAGTTAAACGCCCAAATTGGCACAAAAGCTGGCGTTTAACTCCAAGAAGAGTCTCTACACGAAAATGCTTTAATGCTCAGCCCAAGCACACACCAAGTGGGCCCAGAAGTGGATTTTTATGTCATTTATTCATCTTTGTAATTCTTAAGCTACTAGTTCCCTATAAATAGGACCTTTTACTATTGTATTTTCATCTTGGTAGCTATCTTTGAGTTTTATGCTATCTTAGATCATTGGGGGCTGGCCTCACGGCCATGCCTAGACCTTGTTCTTATATATTTTCAACGGTGAAGTTTCTACACACCATAGATTAAGGTGTGGAGCTCCGCTGTACCTCGAGTATTAATGCAATTACTATTGTTCTTCTATTCAATTCAGCTTGTTCTTATTCCAAGATATTCATTCGCTCTCAAGAACTTGATGAATGTGATGATTATGTGACGCTCATCATCATTCTCACTTATGAACAAGTGACTGACAACCACTTCTGTTCTACAAGCAAACAAGGCTCTAATGTTTATCTCTTGGATTCTTTAACCAGAATCTTCGTGGTATAAGCTAGAATTGATGGCGGCATTCAAGAGAATCCGGAAGGTCTAAACCTTGTCTGTGGTATTCTGAGTAGGATTCAATGATTGAATGACTGTGACGAGCTTCAAACTCGCGATTGTGGGGCGTTAGTGACAGACGCAAAAGAATCACTGGATTCTATTCCGACATGATCGAGAACCGACAGCTGGATAGCCGTGCCGTGACAGGGTGCGTTGAACATTTCCACTGAGAGGATGGGAGGTAGCCACTGACAACGGTGAAACCCTTGCATACAGCTTGCCATGGAAAGGAGTAAGAAGGATTGGATGAAGACAGTAGGAAAGCAGAGAGACGGAAGGGACAAAGCATCTTCATACGCTTATCTGAAGTTCTCACCAATGAATTACATAAGTATCTCTATCTTTATCTTTTATTCATATATCATCCATAACCATTTGAGTCTGCCTGACTGAGATTTACAAGGTGGCCATAGCTTGCTTCATACCAATAATCTCCGTGGGATCGACCCTTACTCGCGTAAGGTTTATTACTTGGACGACCCAGTGCACTTGCTGGTTAGTTGTGCGAAGTTGTGTTTATGCCATGGTATTGAGCACCAAGTCTTTGGGGCCATTACTAGGGATTATTTGAGTTGTGAAAAGTAGTGGTCACAATTTCGCATACCAGTTATCTCTGTTTAAAACATCATTTTCATTTTGAAATACATTGTCAAAATTCTCATTATTCCCCCTAGCAGCATGCCTCTCTCCTTCATTATAATCAACGATTCGAGCAATACGTTCAACTTGCGTTGCAAGACGTTCAAATTTTGATTCGTGATCAGCCATCATAGGATTTAGAATTGTAGTCATTTGTTGAGTCAAAAATTGACCAAATCATGATGACTTTCCTCTACATGTTGTCGAAATGCTGCTATAGAATTAGAGGCATTCAACGTAGAACACACATTATAATCATGAGAAAATTCAGAATACTGTTGTTGATTTTGATAATTATTTACTCCATTTACACTCCCAAAATGAATGGGAGGAACAAAGCCACTCACTGGTGGAGTATAACCAGGAAAAAGGCCATAAGGGGGCCAACTAGTAGTTATTGGAGGTTGGACTGGTGGTAAGTTACCACGTGGGTGAATATTATGCCCATTATTTCCAGTTTGTACGCTAGTAACCATTGTACTTTCACTTACAATTAAACCTGCCGAACGTGAAGTAATGTCCAAAGATTACACAGTTACTGGTATACTGTTATTAGTGGACAAACCAGCATTTACATTTGACACTTCATCAGCCATGTGAATAATCATTCCACTTCTCAATTGCATACACCAAATGACACCAAAAAATCTTTTGACACACCTCAGTTTAGAACTGTCCCACCAGGCGTGCCAATTTGTTTTGTCAATTTTTAGCAAATAGATGGTGGTTCAATTCTAATGATCTGGGAGTGAAACCTACTCCTCTTTTGCAGGTACTAGTCTTTCTATAAGTGCATCAAAGGTCCTCGAATTAGATGAGGATTAAGAAAAAAAATGAGTTCAAAAAGTGCAAAAGACTGAAAAAGTGTAAAATAAAAGATTCGAAAAGTAAAACTGACTGAAATTGAAATGGTTTGCATTGAATTTTAAATAAAGCAATTAAAATGCCTTCGACTGGGTCAAAGGACTTTTGACATGAAAAGTAAAGGTACTAAAAAGTAAATTTAACAATGAAATTAAAGTATGCTCTGAAGAAAAATTGAACAGGAAAAGATAAAACTTGCAGAAATTGTAAAGTTTGAAAAGTAAAGACAATGGAAGGAACCCTACAAAAATTGAACTCGAATGCAGACTCAGAAATTCGCTGGGAATGTGAGTGTGCTTGAGTGTATTTCTGGAGAAAAGTTCCAATCTTGATTTTCTAAGATTCACTAATATTTATAACTCACTTCCAAACCGACCATTAATTGCACGATGCTGCCCCGTGTGGGAATTTCTAGGTAACCGTTCCGCTCTTTTGCCCATGAGCGTTACCAATAAATCCTTAACTCAGAGAAAACCTTTGATTTTCCCCATTCGTGTAACCGCTCAATTCTACATTCGAGAAACTGTCCGATTCTTCATTCGAGTAACTGCTCGATTTATCAAAGTACCGAAATCGAGTTCGTATCAAATAATTTTCACTTAACGCTTGCACGTGTATCTTTTTGGCCTCTGCTTCCCTTCTGATACTTTACCAACATTTCGAATCAGCTTAATCTTTCGAAAATAATTATTTCGACTAACACTATTTGAATTTTACATTATAAGACAAGCACGGATAATGTCATATTCGTGATTTGGAAAAAGAAAAACATCACACAAATTGGATATTATCAACAGTAGTCGAAAAATTTATGCATTTGAGGTAGAAAATTCAAAGGCTCCAATCATTTTCAATGAAATGGTATGGTTCATTCTACATATAAGTTAATGTTCATTAATTAGTTGAAAATGATGTCCCGTTGAACGAAAAGTCAAGAAATTGTATTTTCTCTTTCTCTTGATTCAAGTTTTGTTTGTTATTCATATCGGTCCAAAAATATTAAGCTAGGTAAAAAAAAATTCACTTAAAAGGATGGCTCCTTCTGTTTTTACCCAATTTTATAGAAGTCAAACATGACGATGGTAGTTCTACTTATCTAAATCAGCAACTAATTTTTAATATATCTCCTACTTTTTTAGAAAGAAGATCTCAACGACTTTTTCAAAAAAAGAAAACAGTTATCCATCACCAAAGGAGAAACTACTCTCAAAGGTGGTTATTACTCCTATTACAAATGTATTGAGATCCTCAGGTATATGGCAAACTCAATCTACTTAAAACCTGCTAAAAACCCTTGCTAACTTAAGCAACGGAGTTCTTTGTAAGTACCACCCCCCACCTCCTCACGAAGAGCTTGGACAGCGGCACCTTGACAACAAAGAAGTTGGATGTTGTCCTTAAAAGGGCTTGGACCTCATGTTCAGACCTAAAAGAAACTCAATTTCAGGTAACCCTCAGAACATTGGTACTATTGCCAGAGACCTGGAAGTCTACACCCTACCATGGTGGATGAATAATTTGAAGACGGACACACTGCATCTGAGTTCGAGCCAAAACCTCACAACGATGACCGAGAACTTGCGCTACCCTTACCATGGGAAAGAACAAGCGCCCCCATGGAGAAGGAACACCAGAAAAACCCCATCTACAATGAATTCACTCAAAAGTCCACTCGCCAGAGGCGGAAGATCCTCCTCATCTAACGGAGATATTAGGACTAGTACATAGATATCGCGGTTGACTGGAGCAACTTGAGCAGGAGACTGAATGACACCGAGAAGCATAAAGAGAATTACAAAAGTAAGTACGCCGACGGAGAGAGTAGAAGAAAAAACTCTCAAAGTTAAAGACCGGCCGTCGAAATCGGAGCCATAGGACGGATCTGGAGGAAAGTCCTCTGGGAGGGGAGGATTCGTTCACTGAAAAGATCATGTGTGTCAAAGTTCCCAGAAATTTTAAAACCCTCAACATGGATCTCAATAATGGAACAACCAACCCAAGACATCACCTTAGCAATTTTAAAAGTCGGATGTATTTAGCTTTTGTGTCTGATGTGACTTGTTGCAAAGCTTTTTCGACAACACTGATGAAAGGAACAATGAAGTGGTTTGACAACTTACCACCCAGATCGATAACCTGCTTTGATGACATGGCAAGGAAGTTCCTTACCTAATTTTCAATACAGAAAGACAAAGTCGAGCATGCTCCAAGCCTGCTGGGGGTCAAACAAGGAGTCGGAGAAATCTTCCGTGATTATATAGAGATATTCAACAAAGTTTTCTTAGAAATACAAAATTTACCTCCTAAAACAATAATAATGGGTTTGGTTAATGGCCATAGGGAAGGGTCGTTCTCCCTCAATATCTAAACGCACCCGACTTCCTTGTATGAAGTGCAAGAGCAGGCAGAAAAGTATATCAATATGGAAGAGAATTCCCGACTTAGAAAACCAGCCCTAACGCTAAACCCTCCTTACCAAGCTCGAGATAAGAAAAATGAGGCTAAGAAAAAGGAGGAGTACAACTCGAAAAAATCTCGAAGATACTACAACTACACCCTACTCCGAGTTTCTCTTGTTGATGTTTACAGGGAGATCTATCACACTGAAAAGCTTCCACCCCCTCGCCACATCAAGCACAAAAACGCTGGAAGCTGGTTAGAATATTGCGAATACCACAAGCTATATGGACATTCTACTAATGATTGTTATGACTTAAAGAACTTCATAGAAAAGTTGGACAGGGAAGGTTGGCTAAAAAGGTACCTGGCCGAGAGGTCAGACGACCCAAGGAAAAGGAAAAGAGATCACGATGACGGAGGACGACGAGACCGACCCCCACAAACTTCTAAGAGGCACATACACATGCTAAATGGAGGATTTGCAGGAGGGGAAATCATCAAATCCTCATGTAAAACTCATCTCAAAGAAGTATATTAAGTCGGAGAAGATAGTAAAACTCTTGACTTACCAACAATCTCATTTACCAAAGAAGATGCACTAAGGGTGACACCCTACCACCCTGTGGTAATTATAGTGATTCTCCCTAATGCCAATCTACATAGATCATTGGTGGACCAAGGGAGTTCGGCCGATATACTATTTAAACCCACTTTTGACAAGTTCAGACTAGAAAAAAATGATTTAAAAGCATATCTAGAGAACCTTTTTGGGTTGGGAGACACACTGATCCGACCTCTTGGATTCATCTCGATATACACTACCTTTGGTAAAGGCACGAGATCAAGAACGTTAAGTATTGACTACATTATGGTCGACGTCATATCCGCTTACAATGCCTTAATAGGCCGGACCACTTTAACCCGACTAACTACAATTGTCTCTACACCTCACCTACGTATGAAGTTTCCAACTGTAGAAGAAAAGATAGAAAAAGTACAAATCAGGGATCATGATGAAAATTACACCTTTCATCACTCCCAAGGCTAACTATTGTTATGTAGTAATACCTTTCAGACTGAAAAATACTGGAACTACATACCAACAATTAATGATTAAGGTGTTTTCATCCCACCTTAGAAAACTAATGGAAGTATATGTGGATGATATGCTAATCAAGATTCGAGATGACCTCGCTCTTTTGACCGACTTATCTGAGGTTTTTGGGTGTACGCAAACCCCACACTTTCGTACAACTGTACCAAAAAGTGCACTGGGTCATCCAAGTAATACCTGAGCGAGTCAGGGTCGATCCCACAAGGATTGCGGTTTGAAGCCAGCTATGGTTATCTTGCTGGTCTTAGTCAGGCGGATCAGAAGGTTGTTGATTTTATGTCATATATGGAGTTTGTATTAGGATTAAAAGCAGTAATAGGAATAAAGCAAAAGGGGTAGAAAATACTAATAGGAATAGGGTTAAGGATTGGAGTTGCTTTGTCTTTCTGAATTAATTTGGTACTACTGTCTTCTTTGCTTGTGAGTAATTTCTTCAATGGCAGGCTGTGTGTGATAGACACTAGTTTGAGCAGCTACCAATACTCTTCTAGATCAGAACCCCAAGTTTAGTATAGATCCATTCTGATTGAGGGTGAAGCTCGTACAGTCCATTCTTTTTAATGATCCTACTCAAAACGCCACACACAAGGTCGGATCTTCCGGATCAGAAAATGCTGCACCTTGGGTTCTAGCCTCTACCACAGAGACCCTAATCTCCCTGTAAATTGACTGAACTGATGTCTCGAGAAGTCCCCAATGAAGTCATGGATTAGCCGTCTGAGAGACGTATATTCAAGCTGGTGGTTCATCATTGTCCGATGAAAGACGCACTCTGAACCCATGTAGACATGGGTGTTTGTCAGGCACATTCGTCTTAATGTGATGAACAGAGCTAATTGTTACTGATCATCCTATTCACCATGTTGAAGTATGAATATACATCTTAGAATTAATTAAACACGGATCGAAGAGAAACAGTAATACTTTTATTAATGCATAGGACTCAGCAGGGCTCCTCCCCTTAACCTAGGAGGTTTAGAAACTCATACTGATGTAAAATACAAAGTAAAACTTGAAATAATGGCTGTCCTCTCGTATGTTATTTTAATGATTATGCAAAATATACTTTAAATACTAAACAGATAACTAGTAAGGGTAAAACAGTCTATTTAGTGCTAAAATCCACTTCTAGGGCCCACTTGGTGAGTATTTGGGCTGAGCTTTGATGAGATCCATGTGCTATGAGGCTCATAAGGTGTTGAACGCTGGTTAGGGGGTCCTCATTGGGCGTTTGGGCGCTGGTCTCTGCTCTTTGGGCGCTGGACGCCTGGAAGGGGGCAGGAAGCTAGCGTTGGACGTCAGTTTTGGGCCTTCTAATCCAAAGAAAAGTATAAACTATTATAAATTTCTGGAAATCTCTAGAAATTAGCTTTTCTTAACCATTAAGAGTGCTCCATTTGAACTTCTGTAGCTCCAGAAAAGCTCTTCCGAGTGCAGGCAGGTCAGATCCAGACAGCATTTGCAGTGCTTTCTCTGTCTATAAATCAGACTTTTGCTCCGACTCCTCAATTTCAGCCAGAAAATATCTAAAATTGTAAAAAAATACAAAAAATCGTAGTAGAATCCAAAAATATAAATTTAACACTAAAACCTATAAAAACTCAATAAAAACTAAATAAAATCTACTAAAAACTATATGAAAATGATGCCAAAAAGCGTATAAAATATCCGCTCATCACAACACCAAACTTAAACTATTTCTTGTCCCCAAGCAACTAAAAACATAGTAGGATAAAAAGAAAATTAAGATACAATAAATTTCTAAGTTTCAGATGAAGCTTAGTTACAATTAGATGAGCGGGACTTAGTAGCTTTTTGCTTCTGAATAGTTTTGTCATCTCGCTATCCATTGAAACTTAGAGATGTTGGAATCATTAGGAACTTAGAATAAAGATGATATTACTGATTCTCCTAGTTAAGTTCTTTTTTATTCTTGAACACAGCTTTTAGAGTCTTGGCTGTGACTCTAAGCACTCCGTTTTCCAGTATTACCACCGGATACATTCATGCCACAGACCCTTTAACTGGGTGAATCCTTTCAGATTGTGATTCAGCTTTACTAGAATCCCCATATAGAGGTGTCCAGAGTTCTTAAGCACACTCTTTTAGCTTTGGACCGCGACTTTAACCGCTTAGTCTCAAGCTTTTCACTTGACACCTTCACGCCATATACACATGGTTAGGGATAGCTTGGTTTAGCCGCTTAGGCCAGGATTTTATTCCTTTGGGCCCTCCTAACTGCTGATGCTCAAATCCTTGGGCTCTTTTACCCTTGCCTTTTGGTTTAAAGGGTTACTGATTTTTTGCTCTTACCTTTTGGTTTAAAGAGCTTTTTCCTTTTTCTACTTGCTTTCTCTTGTATTTTTTTCACCATTTTTTTTTGCATGCAAGCTTTTTCTTTTTCTTCTTACTGCTTTTTCTTGCTTCAAGAATCAATTTTTAGATTTTTCAGATTACCAATAATATTTCACTATCGTCATCATTCTTTCAAGAGCCAACATTCATAAATTCCAACTTCAAATATGCACTGTTTATTCATTCATTCAGAAAATAAAAGCAATGCCACCACATCAACATAATTAAACTAATCTTATTATAAAACTTGAAATTCATGCATCTTTGAATTCTTTTAAAAAAAATTTATTTTAAGTAAGGTGAGAGATATATGGAATATTTTACATCTTTTAAGACATCAAATACAAATGATCATGCAACTAGAACAAGAGAACAGATAAATAAATAGACAGATAACAGAAAAATAACAAGAAAGGAGTAAAAGAGAACGAGTCCACCTCTAATGGTGGCGGCTAGTGCTCCTCCTTAAGGATCCAATGTGATGCTTGATCTCTTCTATATCACTCATTTGCCTTTGTTGCTCTTCCCTCATAGACCTTTGATCTTCTCTTATTTCATTGAGGGTGGTAGCATGCCCTTGATGCTCCATCCTCAATTGCTCCATGTTAGTGCTCAATTCTTCAAGAGAAGTTTACCATTGATCCCAATAGCTTTGGGAAGGAAAGTACATCCCTTGAGACATCTTAGGGACCTCATGCTAAGGCGGATGCACAGGCTCTTGTGCATGCTCTCTGGTTTGCTCCATTCTCTTCTTAGTGATGGGCTTATCCTCCCTAATGGAGATGTCTCCATTTATGACAAATTCTAACTGAATTGCATAGATGACAGATGAGGTGTGGGAATGCCAGTCTGGCATTGGTGTGAGGCTTCTCAGCTACCTTGTACAATTCTTGAGGAATCACCTCATGTACTTTCACCTCACTTCCAATCATGATGCAATGGATCATGATGGCTCTGTCAATAGTCACTTATGACCGATTGCTAGTAGGAATGATGGATCTTTGGATGAATTCCAACCATCCTCTAGCTATAGGCTTAAGGTCAGCCCTTCTTAATTGAATAGGCTTACCTTGGAAATCCTTTTTCCACTGTGCTCTTTCCACACAGATATCTGAGAGAACTTGATCCAATCTCTGATCAAAATTGACCCTCATAGTGTAAGGATGAGGATCTCCTTGCATTAGAGGTAAGTTGAACGCCAACCTCACACTTTTCAGGGTGAAATCTAAGATTCTTCCTCGAACCATGGTGCTCCAATTCCTTGGATTTGGGTTCACACTAGTGTCATGGTTTTTAGTAACCCATGCATTAGCATAGAACTCTTGCACCATGAGAATCCCAACATCCTGAATGGGATTGGTTAGGACTTCCCAACCTCTTCTCCAGATCTCATTTTGGATTTTCGGATACTCATTCTTTATGAGCTTGAAAGGGACCTCAGGGATCACTTTCTTCTCAGCCACTACTTCATAGAAGTGGTCTTGATGGGCTTTGGTGATGAATCTCTCCATCTCCCAAGATTCAGAGGGAGTGGCTACTGCCTTTCCTTTCCTCTTTCTAGAGGAGTCTCCAACCTTGGGTGCCATGAATGGTAGTTGAAAGAAAAAAGCTATGCTTTTCCAATACCAAACTTAAAACTTTGCTCGTCCTCGAGAAAAATTAAAGGAAAGAGAAGAAAGGAGTAGAAGAAGAAGAAAATAGAAGGATATAGAGGGAGAGAGAGGGCTCGGCCTTGTGGGGTAGTGAGTGTATGAGAGGTGTGTATATGAAGGATTATGGAGAGGGTATTTATAAGATGGGGTGGGTTAGGTTTCGGCCATAGGGTGGGTTTTGGGTGGAAAATTGGATTTTGAAGTGGATGGAGGTAGGTGGGAGTTGTGATGGATGTAGAGAAGTGGGATGGATGTGATTGGGCTAGGTTTTTAGGGAAGTGTGTGTGGGAAAGTGTGAAAGTAGGCGGGGTAGGTAGGGTAGGTGAAGATGCTGTGTGACCCACAGGTCCTAAGAGGCTATGGAATCCAGATTCCCTACTTCTCTGCACTTGCGTTTGAATGCCCAGGGGTTGCTCCCTAGCTGGCATTCAACGCCAGCAATGCTGGCCATGAGGGGCGTTAAACGCCCAGCAGGGATACCCTGGCTGGCGTTCAACTTTAACACTCTATCTGGAGTGTTCTGTTTTCACTATTGTGAAATCTGTCTCTATTCTGACTGATGCACATGATCATGACCCTAAAAGAAAAACAAAACAAAATAAAAGGAAATAAATAATTAATTAAGGTTGGATTGCCTCCCAACAAGTGCTCTTTTAACGTCATTATCTTGACGGTTAGCTCCTTACGGAGGTGAGTATGAGCTCAGATTTTTGCCCCTTGCAGTGAATCTTCTTCTTGTCCTCTCATGATTGAGCTCTACATGCTCTAAAGACAGGACACGACTCACTGTGTGTGGTAAGACTGGCTTCTTAGTGAAGACGACTCTCATGCCAGGTGAGAGGCCTTCAGTTGGAACTTTCTTGTCCCTCCAGCCTTTAGGTACTTTCTTCTTAGTACCTTTGTACTTATAGCTTGTTGATGGTTGTCTAACACCAAACTTAGAATTGATGTCTGGGGGTTCTGTAATGCTCTGCACAGAAAGAGGGGGTTGGAACACTAGGTGTTACACAGTTATCTCTCTTTTGTCATATGGAGAATTAGGATGAGGCATCTTAAATAAGATGTGATCCTCTCCTAGCTGGAAAACCATTTTTTCCTTAGCCACATCAATGATAGTATTGGCAGTAGCTAGGAAAGGTCTTCCAATGATGACAGAGTCATCCTCATCCTCTCCTATGTCTAAGACTATGAAGTTTGCAGGGATGTAGTGGTTTTCAACTTTCACCAAGACATCCTCTACTAAGCCATATGGCTTCTTCATTGTCTTATTTGCCATCTCTAGTGAGATGTTTGCAGCTTGTACCTCAAGGATGCCCAGCTTCTCCATTACAAAGAGTGGCATGAGGTTAATACTTGACCCTAGGTCACACAGAGCCTTATCAAAGGTCATAGTGCCTATGGTGCAAGGTATCAGAAAGTGTCCAGGATTTGGAAGCTTCTGAGGTAGCTATTGCTAAACCAAAGCATGAAGTTCTTTGGTAAGCAATGGAGGTTCTTCCTCCAGAGACTTTGTACCAAATAGTTTGGCATTCAGCCTCATAAGAGCTCCTAGGTATCGAGCAAATTGTTCTTCCCTAGTGTCTTCATCCTCATCCGAGGATGAGTAGTCATCAGAACTTATGCACTACAGAAGTGCATTCAAAGGAACCTCAAGGGACTTTATAGTTTCCTTTGGTTCTAGGATAGAAGGTTCTTGAGTGGGACTTAAGCACTCAGAAGGCGTGCCTTCATTGGCTTTTAACGCCAGCTTTGTGAGCTCTTTGGGCATTAAACTCCCATGCTGTGCACCCTTACTGGCGTTAAACGCCAGTCCCTCTGTGATAAACCACTATTTTATGGTTTATATTGTATTTAATTGAGTGGTTTTATCAAGCTTTTCACCCACTTATTCATAAGATTTGCATGATTTTACAATTCCCTCATAGTTTAGTTCTATGATTGAAAACATGCTTCCTCGGTTATCAATTTTAAAGGGGTTTGTTACTTGTGACAACCAAAACATTTGCATGAAGGGATTTCTATTGGTTTAGAATCTATATCTACAACGCGACTATTTTTATAAAATTCTTAGACCATGCAAAAATCCTAACATCAAAATGGCGCCGTTGTCGGGGAATTGCAAACGTGTGCCTTATTATTGGTTATTGTAAATATTTTTCAAAAAAAAATTTTTTTCAAAAAAATTTTTTTTTTCAAAATACTTTCTTTTTGTTAGTTTCTATTTTTATTTTCTCTCACTACTATGAACTCTCACCCCTTTGGCTATTGAGTCTGGTTATAACTATGTTGCAGGAAGAGGAAGCTATAACAGGAATATACATCAAGGTCAAAGCAATCAAAGATGGACAGAGCCAAGAGGATCTGATCAACGCTTTAGGCAACAACACCCTCCAAGATATCATGGACGAAGACCATTCTGCAATGCATACCAAAATGATAGATATCCTCAACATGACTTTGGACCACCATACTCACAAGTCTCTTTTCACCAAACACCTCCATATGACCCTAATCCTTATCCACCACACCAACCACCCTACGAGCCATACTTAGAACCACCACCTCAATATTCACCATCTCCATATCCTTATCAAGATGAACCACCTTCTTACCATGAACCCTTTCTCCCAACAAATGAACCCTCCTATCCACCCCAAACCTCCATGGAGAAAGCATTTACCGATCTAAACTTTACTATACAAGCTCTCGCCACCCGAGTCAGACCATCAAATACCTTCAACAATCAACCTTCAAGCTCTAGTGCACTTCCTTTTCAACCATATAATGATCCACCCATTCCATCACCACCCATCCCATCACCACCATCCATGGAAGAGCACCCACATCCATCAATCCAAGAGCAAGATGATCCCAGTTATACTATTGAAATGGAAAAAGAGTCAAGGGATCGTCTCAAGGAAACAGTAGATCAATTTTATGCAACCCTTCATCAATTGGAGCAAGCAATAAATCAATTACCTTCTAGACGTTCGGACACTCAAGGAACCCCCATGGCTTCATGTGGAGAATCTAATGAAGAACGTAGCATGAAGAAGACATTAGAAACTCTAGTGGACAGTAAGGAGCATGACTTTGTACTGGAACAAGTGGAGGAAGCCATAATTGTTGAAGAGGAAAAAGCGGTTGAAGACTCAGGAGATGCAGAACCTCCATGGGAAATTCAAGTCATAAAGCCTCCTTCCAAGGTATTTGAAATTGATGTTGAGGAGGGAGTACAACCTCCAAGGCATGTCATAATAGAAGACTTGGAAGAGGTTAATCAAGAGATGGAGATTCAAGAAGAAGAGGCACAACCTCCCATACCCTTGGTGCGCAATAAAGAAGAGATTAAATTGGAAGAAAGCTACCAAGAGGAAGAGGTTGAAATTGAAGAAGCTTGCAAAGAGGTGGAAGTTGTCAGAGGAGAGCACAAGGGAGTAGAGCTTCCACGTTCATTCCAAACACCTCCCCCTAAGTTGCCATCATCCTTCACAACATTCAAGTGGGTAAAATTCATATCCCTTAGCTTTCTAATTCCACTTGAATATGGGCTACTGGAGACGGATGGTCAACTTAGAGCTCTTTGTGACATTAAGAGTAAGCGAAAGATGGCCAGTGGTAAGAATTGTCCTGCAAGGTTCATTATGGTTGGAAGCTTTAAGTTTAAACGCAAAGGTTGGTGTAAAGCTCAACTGAATGGATCTAGGAAGCTGTTTGGTCGCTGCAGTGAGAATTCAGATCATCTTTCACCCGGCTGGAAAAATGCAGATCGAGACAAAAAACGGGTGCAAAAGTAAGGTTTGGGATCCTGGAATCTATTCTGACATTTGTCACCCCGGGAACCTAAGAATCTGTTTGAAGCTTCTTAAGGGCTTTACATTCTTAGTTTGGGACCACGGAGGCTACTGGAAGTACAAACACTGGTGGGGATTCCTGGATCAGTACAAGCATAAACCATCATAACAGGGAGCTCACCAAAGGTCCAACTTACGGACTTTAACTAAAAGTGCTAGGTGGGAGACAACCCACCATCGTATGATCGTTCTTTTTCAATTTTATTTCGTGTTGTTTATTTTTTCTATTTTATTTTATTTTTATTGAACCTGGAAGTTTTCATAGCATCTACATTAACACTGCATACTGCATACTACATAATTGCATAATAATAATAATAAAAAAAGAAGAAAGGGAAACCACGCACGCGACGCGGCAGCGTCGCTGACGCGTCTGCGTCACTAGTGGGTTGGGAAGAAAAGAATTGAACAGAGAGTCATGCGAGAGCGTGGCTGAAGGCGCGCCATTAGCATAATTTGACCCCACGCGACCGCATCGCTTACGTGTAACAACCCTAATTTTCGAGTACGCGAGATCTTTTCTAAAGGCATGGAATCCTCCAGAAGATCAGTAAAGGGAACACCTCTGTTATATCATCAAGCATCTCAATCCTCATTATCATTATGTCATCCTTAAGCTATAACCTCCTCTGAGGCAAGCTCGATAATGCAATCGTGAAGAACCTAGTTTTTGAACTGTATCGGTTGGCAGTTTTGATCCAATTTTTCGTAAATAGTCTCGATTTGACGAACCGGACTCGATTCATGAGAGAAGAGAGATAATAGGGTAATATCATCATTATATGAGTATTAGAAGCTTCTTGAATGATATTATAAGGTTACCTGGTCTGTTTTTGTTAAAAACAGAAAATCGGTTTAACCGGGTTTACGGTTTACTGGTGCAGCTTAGCACCAGCACTCTCTGATGACTTTAGCAATGCTAAGGCCTCATTATACATGTTCTATTCTCATAATAAATATGTTACTAGTGTCATTTATGCTAGTATCTCATAAAATAATTTTTAGAGATGTTTTTGGAAGTGTTCCGATACACCTAGTTTTAGTAGTTGTACACCAGAGATATTTTAATATTATTTTAATCCACCTTCAAGCCAACCAATCACAACTCTCCTTACACCCCCAAGACACTCCAAGGCTGGTCATTTACTCCATTTGGCCGAAAATGTGAAGAGAGAAAAGAGAGAAACTTTCATGACCCTTTAATCTTCAAAGCTTGATTTCTTCTGAACTAAAACTCAAATCAAAACTCCGATTTCACCAAAATGATCCTCTCTTCTTCCTCTACATAACCATATAACATATCAAGGCTGGAAATAAGGTGAGATGGCTGTCTCCCTCCCTCTTCAATTCGGTTTTCAAGGAAAACCATGTAAACATGTGTTTTCTTGATGTTTTTCCTTAGGAATCATGCTTAACTTGACTTGAGGGCCAAGAAACGTGAATTTTCAGCAACTCTAAGGTGATATATCACTTCCTAACATGCTGAGTGAGATTTGGTCAGTTGAGAGTTTTTGGATTTAAAGTTGTTCTTGATGTGATTTAGGAGGAAAAAGTGCTAAAGGACCACCTGAAAATCTAACTGAATTAGGAGCAGCAAAACCAGGTAGGGTTTGACGAATTTAATCTTGATTGATTGTGTTTGAGTTGTGTGATTATGATATGGTTTGGCTGTGCTTGAAATTGATTGTTTGTATGAGTAATTCTTGTTGAAATTTTGGTGAAAATTTGATGAAATTTGATGAAATTCAAGCTATGAATGTTGTTCTTGAGGGCTGCTGGAAAACGAAACCCTAGGCCTTAAATTGGGGTTCAATTTGTGTTATAATCATGTAGAAAAGATGGGGTTTTAGTGGCTGGGAATTTATTTTGAATTTTGGTAAAAATCGGTTGCTGAAAAGACTGAAAAACGGGTAAAAACAGAGAAAGAATCTGAAGAATTTATGAAGAACATGAAGAACACTTTGAGTGTGGTGAAGAACATTGAAGAACACCTTTTAGATCTTAGAAAGGGCAAGGAAGTAATTATTTTGGTGTTTAAGGGGTTATTTGGTAATTTCTGAAAGTTAGGGTGGTTAAAGTAGAAATATTAAAAGTTACCGGGGTAAAAAGTGAATTTTAAAGGTTAAAGGTTAAAGTAAAGTTAATTTTAGAAAATTTAATAATAAAATAATAAATAATAATAAAATATTAAATAATAATATTAAATTAAAAATAATATTTTAATAAAAATAATAAAATAATGCAGAAAAGGCAGTTTTCTGTAAAAGCTTTAGAAAGACAACTTTAAGTGCAGAATCTCATAATTACCTTCATAAAACACTTAGGGAGTGGTAATAACATGTTAGTGAGGCAAAGATAAAAGAAAGATAAAAATTTGAAGAAAAGATAAAAGTCGAAGAAAAAGTCTGTAATGTTTTAATGGAAGAAAAACAGACAGAGATTAGTGAACGAACTAGGGCAACTTAGATAGTACTTGAGTTGCGACTAGGGTTAGGTATTATATGAAAAGTTAAATTGTTTCAGTATAGACTTAATGAACCTATACTTGGGACAAGCTAACTATTCATACCGAAATTTACATAAGCTTTAAATACATACGTTAAGCAGAGAAATCAGAGCAGAGTAGAAAGACACAGAAAATAGAGTAACCAGAGTAAAGTAAAGAGATAAAGAGAAAAGGAGTAATATAGATACGAGTAAAGTAAAGAGATAAAGAGAAAAGGAGTAATATAGATACATAAGAAAAGAGTAATCAGAGAAGAGAAAAGAGATACAGAGAACAGAGTAATTAAAATAGAGTAAAGAGATACAGAGAAAAGAGAAATCAGAACAGGGTAAAGAAACTAAGAACAGAAGGCTTATTGAGAAGTTCCTTGTTGCTTGAGGCAACCTAAGAGAAAGTATACTATATATATATATATATATATATATATATATATATATATGTTGCTTAATGCAACCCAAGAGATATTATATATATGTTGCTTAATGCAACCCAAGAGATATTATATGTATATATATGTTGCTTAATGCAACCCAAGAGATGTTTGTTTATTTATCTGTTGCCCTGAGGCAACCCAAGAGCTTCTGTAGGGAAACTAGGATACCTACAGCAATTTTCCGTTCCCAAGAGTATATTTCCTGCGAGTAGAAAGCAGAGGCTGTCTCAATAGAGCTGCTAATAATTATATGCGCATTTATTTGAACGGAAAATCGTATCCGGGAAATCGTGAACTCGTGACCGGATAAATGTCGGGAATGCAGGTGCTAACCGACACATGAGCTCATGGCCTGTGCTAGGACTAGACATGCATCATTCTTGTCTGCGCATCATTCTCTGTTGCATTTCTTTCTGTGTGTGATCTATTTCTTTGTGTTTGTCTGCTTGTATGCTATTTCTATGTTTTATTTGCTTGTATTCTTTTGTTTGTGTTCTGCTTTCTATTGTCTCTACTTTCTCTTTCTATCTTTATCTTTTGGTTACTGCTTCGCTATATTCTATTATTCGTCTGCTAATCGACCCCAAATAAATGAATATAACTAATAACCCCGACCCTACTAAGAACTCCCCAGTTCTTACCCCTTCTCTCTCCCCTCCCCTTCAGATGGAAGTAAGAGTACCTTACCGCAGTTCGCTGATGACCGTTATGCAAAGAGGATTCTGCTCTAGATAGTCTTCTGAGTCTAGGGTGAATATCGTTCTCTGTTTATATGTATATACTGTGAGACCAACCAACGTCTGCACCCCGTTCGTATGCGCACTTTAACCTAAATCTTGTGTACGAGACTCCTATTGTGTGGCTACTTCATGAGGTACCAGAGAGACGTCCTGTGGAAAAGTCTGATCGTGCAGAGGAGTAGCAGACGATGTTCTACCTTTTGGTGACGTTCACTTGACTTGAGTTTTGAAGACTTAGAACGTACTTTCCCTCGCTTTAGTAGTTTAGAGGGACTAGGCAAGTATAGCGTCTAGGCTAGCCTGGGTGCCAGCTTAGGGACCTTTTGAACAGGTCAGGACCTGGGATGTTATATGTATATATATGTATATAGTTATTATCTAGCTATATCTAGGGGTGTTCTAACTAACAGACTATACTCTAACAAATGCTGAATCACCGAATGTTGTTAACTGCTTGTGATGTATTTATGTGTGGTTGTTTATAACTGTTTTATCTGTTATTATTTGTGAATTGATTGTAAATGATTATGTTTATCAATCCAAACGTTTTAAAAAAAAATATACCTCGCAATTTAACTACGCTTTTAACAACGAATCAAGCTCATATGATAAATAATAGATAATAATTAGGAGGACAAATTGGTAGCGCTCAGTTTCCGGTATGATCTAGACATATTGAAAATTGGGTCGTTACAATTTGGTATCAGAGCAGTTCGTTCCCAGTTGAGCCTGGGGAGTGGACTGACTATGCTTCATTGCATACTCTGTTGTGTGTCTCATGCGTATAGGATATCCCAGTGATATATGTTGCATGATTGTTTCTGTGTTTTCATTTTGGGAATGTTTACACTTGACTTGAAGTGTTAAGACTGATCACCTTAACAATGATTGTTTGGTGTGAACAAGACTATAATGGGTTCACGGAGACAAGGCGTACGGGAAGGAATTCCTAATGTTAACTACGAGAGGGAACAGGAAACGTTTATGGTTACCATGAACGACGTGGTTGAAGTAGTGCGTGAAGCTGCTGTAGGAGCGGCTAGGGCTGTTGAACGTCTCGGAGCGAGAAATGGGAACAAGAATGAATACGGAGAAGATAATGGAAACGATGAGAATAATTTAGGGCATTCTGAAAGACCTATGACCCTTGCGACCTTTCTAAAGGTTAATCCGCCTAAGTTCAAGGGTACACTCGTTGCGACTGACGCTGATAACTGGTTTCGAGGTATTGAACGATCACTGAGGGCGCAGCATGTTCCGGAAGGACAACACGTGGAGTTTGCTACTTATATGCTCGAGGGAGAAGCTGAGTACTGGTGGCAGGGGATACAGCAACTGCTACAACAGAATAAAAATGATATTCCTTAGGATATCTTTAGGGACGAATTTTATAAAAAGTATTTTCCGGGAGCAACACGAGATGCTAAGGAGATGGAGCTTATGCAGCTGAGGCAAGGGGAAATAATTGTTGCTGAGCATGCTCGTAATTTCGATGATTTGTGTTGTTTCTCTAAGATCTGTCAAGGGGATCCTGCTGACCTTGAAGAATGGAAGTGCTTGAAGTTTGAAGGAGGCCTTTGTGTTGATCTGATGAGTTCAATAGTTTCGCTGGAGATACGTAATTTTGCCGAAGTAGTCAACAAGAGCAAGTTAGTAGAAGAATGTATTAAGAAAGTGACTGTGGCTAAAGTGAGTCGCCAAGGATTTCCACCAAGGCGTCTTAGTAATCATCAGACAGCTGGGAGAAGTGTGCATTTTAAAGCACGTGGCATACGACAGCGTAAGAACCTACAAGTTGGTAACATTACTGATCGCCGTATGGGTAAGAATGGAGGTAAAGTAAGGCAAGGTAATGGTAAACGAGCCCATCAGGCTTACATAAACACTGCATGTAAGTAATGCGGAAAAGAGCATGATAACAGGTCTTGCCAGTTTGGATCACCTAACTGCTATGCTTGTAGAGAACTTGGACATATTGCCAAGGATTGTCCAAAGGGATTTACTCGAAATCTAGTTAGCACTCAACAACAAGGACGAGTGTTTGCTATCACTATTGACAATGTTGTGCAATCGAACACCCTCATTCAAGGTCAGGCTATGTCAAGAATCGATTTCTAACTGTACTGTATGATTCGGGTGCATCGCATTCTTTATTTCTCTAATTATTGCTCACGAGTTAGGATTATATTTCTTTAAATTGAATTTTTACTTGATTTTCCATACACCTGCATCCCAAAATACTTTGACCAGTTTAGTGTGCCTGCAAGTACCATTCGCTATTAGGAACAGGACTTTTATACACGATCTAATCTGTTTATCTCCATCTGGTTTAGAAGTTATTTTAGGATTAGATTGGTTATCTAAGTATCATGTTTTCCTTGATTATTTTAAAAGAACTGATGTTATCCCATCTGATAGTCTATGTACTAAACCATTTCTGTCCCACACCTTATATCTGAATTCTGTAAGAGTTACCTTAGGCGGGAGTGATTGTGAGGGGTACGTTCTGTTAGCGGCTAGCTCGAATGATAGTGAATCAAGCTTGGAACGAATCCAAATGGTGAAAGAATTTCCTGATGTTTTCTTGGACGACATACCTGAGTTTCTTCCTCAGTAAGAGATAAAATTCAGCATTGATCTAGTACCTGGAACCGGATCGATTTTCATAGCACCGTACCGGATGTCACCATTGCTTGCAGAGCTGAAGCAGCTATGAGATAGGATCGTAGTGGCCTATGGAGGTACAAGAATAGAATTTGTGTGCCTAACTCTGGAGAATTGCAACAAAAGATTCTTACAGAAGCTCATCGAAGCAGACTTTCTATGCACCCTGGAGTGACAAAGATGTATTGAGACTTGAAACAAATGTTCTGGTGGCCGGGCTTAAAGAGAAAAGTAGCTGATTATGTCTCAAGATGTTTAACCTGCTGGAAGGTGAAGGTGGAACATCAGAAGCCGTCAGGAACCCTGCAACCCTTAGAAATACCACAATGGAAATGGGATACCTTCGTAAATTGTTTCAGATTGAGATCCGAGGTTTACTTCCAGATTCTGGGGAGTTTTCCAGAAAGCTTTAGGAACAGAATTGCATATGAGTACATCATACCATCCTCAGACAGACGGACAATCAGAGCGAACAATCCAGACATTGGAATACATGTTAAGATCTTGTGGGATGGATAACCAGGGCAGTTGGGATAAGTGTTTGCCATTGGTCGAGTTCGTCTACAACAACAGTTACCAACAAAGTATTGGGATGGCATCATATGAAGCTCTCTACGGAAGAAGATGTCAGACACCATTGTGTTGGAATGATGACGGAGAAGTTAGTGTCTTAGGTCTAGACTTAGTGTAAGAAACTACTGAGAAGATAAAGGAGATTCGTCGGAAGATCCAGACAGCACAAAGCCGTCAAAAGAGCTATGCCGGTAATAGACGTAGACCCTTAGAGTTTAGTGACGGAAACCGTGTCTTACTAGAAGTAACTTCGATTACTGGAATAGGTAGAGCCCTTAAAACTAAAAGGCTTAACCCGCAATACATGGAACCTTTCCAAATACTTAAAAGAGTCGGTCTAGTAGCTTATCAAATAGTCCTTCCTCCTTATTTATCAAACCTTCATGATGTTCTTCATGTCTCACAACTTAAGAAATATATTCCCGATGAGAGTCACATTTTACAACCAGAAACAGTACAGTTATGAAATCATTTGACATATCAAGCATCACCGGTTCAGATCGTAGAAAGAAGTGATAAGCAGCTAAGAAGCAAGACTGTTCGCTTAGTCAAAGTAACATGAGAACCAAGGGGAGAAGAAGAGCACACTTGGGAACTGGAAGATAAGATGAAAGCTAATTACCCGCATCTATTCCTAGGTAACTGAAATTTCGAGGGCAAAATTTTCTTTTAGGAGGGTAGAATGTAACAACCCTAATTTTCGAGTACGCGAGATCTTTTCTAAAGGCACGGAATCCTCCAGAAGATCAGTAAAGGGAACACCTCTGTTATATCATCAAGCATCTCAATCCTCATTATTATTATGTCATCCTTAAGCTATAACCTCCTCTGAGGCAAGCTCGATAATGCAATCGTGAAGAACCTAGTTTTTGAACTGTATCGGTTGGCAGTTTTGATCCAATTTTTCGTAAATAGTCTCGATTTGACGAACCGGACTCGATTCATGAGAGAAGAGAGATAATAGGGTAATATCATCATTATATGAGTATTAGAAGCTTCTTGAATGATATTATAAGGTTACCTGGTCTGTTTTTGTTAAAAACAGAAAATCGGTTTAACCGGGTTTACGGTTTACTGGTGCAGCTTAGCACCAGCACTCTCTGATGACTTTAGCAATGCTAAGGCCTCATTATACATGTTCTATTCTCATAATAAATATGTTACTAGTGTCATTTATGCTAGTATCTCATAAAATAATTTTTAGAGATGTTTTTGGAAGTGTTCCGATACACCTAGTTTTAGTAGTTGTACACCAGAGATATTTAATATTATTTTAATCCACCTTCAAGCCAACCAATCACAACTCTCCTTACACCCCAAGACACTCCAAGGCTGGTCATTTACTCCATTTGGCCGAAAATGTGAAGAGAGAAAAGAGAGAAACTTTCATGACCCTTTAATCTTCAAAGCTTGATTTCTTCTGAACTAAAACTCAAATCAAAACTCCGATTTCACCAAAATGATCCTCTCTTCTTCCTCTACATAACCATATAACATATCAAGGCTGGAAATAAGGTGAGATGGCTGTCTCCCTCCCTCTTCAATTCGGTTTTCAAGGAAAACCATGTAAACATGTGTTTTCTTGATGTTTTTCCTTAGGAATCATGCTTAACTTGACTTGAGGGCCAAGAAACGTGAATTTTCAGCAACTCTAAGGTGATATATCACTTCCTAACATGCTGAGTGAGATTTGGTCAGTTGAGAGTTTTTGGATTTAAAGTTGTTCTTGATGTGATTTAGGAGGAAAAAGTGCTAAAGGACCACCTGAAAATCTAACTGAATTAGGAGCAGCAAAACCAGGTAGGGTTTGACGAATTTAATCTTGATTGATTGTGTTTGAGTTGTGTGATTATGATATGGTTTGGCTGTGCTTGAAATTGATTGTTTGTATGAGTAATTCTTGTTGAAATTTTGGTGAAAATTTGATGAAATTTGATGAAATTCAAGCTATGAATGTTGTTCTTGAGGGCTGCTGGAAAACGAAACCCTAGGCCTTAAATTGGGGTTCAATTTGTGTTAGAATCATGTAGAAAATATGGGGTTTTAGTGGCTGGGAATTTATTTTGAATTTTGGTAAAAATCGGTTGCTGAAAAGACTGAAAAACGGGTAAAAACAGAGAAAGAATCTGAAGAATTTATGAAGAACATGAAGAACACTTTGAGTGTGGTGAAGAACATTGAAGAACACCTTTTAGATCTTAGAAAGGGCAAGGAAGTAATTATTTTGGTGTTTAAGGGGTTATTTGGTAATTTCTGAAAGTTAGGGTGGTTAAAGTAGAAATATTAAAAGTTACCGGGGTAAAAAGTGAATTTTAAAGGTTAAAGGTTAAAGTAAAGTTAATTTTCGAAAATTTAATAATAAAATAATAAATAATAATAAAATAAATAATATATTTAATTAAAAATAATATTTTAATAAAAATAATAAAATAATGCAGAAAAGGCAGTTTTCTGTAAAAGCTTTAGAAAGACAACTTTAAGTGCAGAATCTCATAATTACCTTCATAAAACACTTAGGGAGTGGTAATAACATGTTAGTGAGGCAAAGATAAAAGAAAGATAAAAAGTTGAAGAAAAGATAAAAGTCGAAGAAAAAGTCTGTAATGTTTTAATGGAAGAAAAACAGACAGAGATTAGTGAACGAACTAGGGCAACTTAGATAGTACTTGAGTTGCGACTAGGGTTAGGTATTATATGAAAAGTTAAATTGTTTCAGTATAGACTTAATGAACCTATACTTGGGACAAGCTAACTATTCATACCGAAATTTACATAAGCTTTAAATACATACGTTAAGCAGAGAAATCAGAGCAGAGTAGAAAGACACAGAAAATAGAGTAACCAGAGTAAAGTAAAGAGATAAAGAGAAAAGGAGTAATATAGATACGAGTAAAGTAAAGAGATAAAGAGAAAAGGAGTAATATAGATACATAAGAAAAGAGTAATCAGAGAAGAGAAAAGAGATACAGAGAACAGAGTAATTAAAATAGAGTAAAGAGATACAGAGAAAAGAGAAATCAGAACAGGGTAAAGAAACTAAGAACAGAAGGCTTATTGAGAAGTTCCTTGTTGCTTGAGGCAACCTAAGAGAAAGTATACTATATATATATATATATATATATATATATATATATATATATATATATATATATATATATATATATATATATATATATATGTTGCTTAATGCAACCCAAGAGATATTATATATATATGTTGCTTAATGCAACCCAAGAGATATTATATGTATATATATGTTGCTTAATGCAACCCAAGAGATGTTTGTTTATTTATCTGTTGCCCTGAGGCAACCCAAGAGCTTCTGTAGGGAAACTAGGATACCTACAGCAATTTTCCGTTCCCAAGAGTATATTTCCTGCGAGTAGAAAGCAGAGGCTGTCTCAATAGAGCTGCTAATAATTATATGCGCATTTATTTGAACGGAAAATCGTATCCGGGAAATCGTGAACTCGTGACCGGATAAATGTCGGGAATGCAGGTGCTAACCGACACATGAGCTCATGGCCTGTGCTAGGACTAGACATGCATCATTCTTGTCTGCGCATCATTCTCTGTTGCATTTCTTTCTGTGTGTGATCTATTTCTTTATGTTTGTCTGC
Source organism: Arachis stenosperma (assembly GCF_014773155.1). Classification (NCBI taxonomy): domain Eukaryota; kingdom Viridiplantae; phylum Streptophyta; class Magnoliopsida; order Fabales; family Fabaceae; genus Arachis; species Arachis stenosperma. The sequence goes on along the minus strand of NC_080385.1, from coordinate 31,123,230 downwards.
TTGTATGCTATTTCTATGTTTTATTTGCTTGTATTCTTTTGTTTGTGTTCTGCTTTCTATTGTCTCTACTTTCTCTTTCTATCTTTATCTTTTGGTTACTGCTTCGCTATATTCTATTATTCGTCTGCTAATCGACCCCAAATAAATGAATATAACTAATAACCCCGACCCTACTAAGAACTCCCCAGTTCTTACCCCTTCTCTCTCCCCTCCCCTTCAGATGGAAGTAAGAGTACCTTACCGCAGTTCGCTGATGACCGTTATGCAAAGAGGATTCTGCTCTAGATAGTCTTCTGAGTCTAGGGTGAATATCGTTCTCTGTTTATATGTATATACTGTGAGACCAACCAACGTCTGCACCCCGTTCGTATGCGCACTTTAACCTAAATCTTGTGTACGAGACTCCTATTGTGTGGCTACTTCATGAGGTACCAGAGAGACGTCCTGTGGAAAAGTCTGATCGTGCAGAGGAGTAGCAGACGATGTTCTACCTTTTGGTGACGTTCACTTGACTTGAGTTTTGAAGACTTAGAACGTACTTTCCCTCGCTTTAGTAGTTTAGAGGGACTAGGCAAGTATAGAGTCTAGGCTAGCCTGGGTGCCAGCTTAGGGACCTTTTGAACAGGTCAGGACCTGGGATGTTATATGTATATATATGTATATAGTTATTATCTAGCTATATCTAGGGGTGTTCTAACTAACAGACTATACTCTAACAAATGCTGAATCACCGAATGTTGTTAACTGCTTGTGATGTATTTATGTGTGGTTGTTTATAACTGTTTTATCTGTTATTATTTGTGAATTGATTGTAAATGATTATGTTTATCAATCCAAACGTTTTAAAAAAAAATATACCTCGCAATTTAACTACGCTTTTAACAACGAATCAGGCTCATATGATAAATAATAGATAATAATTAGGAGGACAAATTGGTAGCGCTCAGTTTCTGGTATGATCTAGACATATTGAAAATTGGGTCGTTACATTACGCGACCGCGTCATGTGGAACTTTGGCCTCCCACGCGACCACGTCACCCACGTGGCCGCGTGCCATGGAAATCGACATCAAAAAGGTGCATGGCCGAAAATTGTGCTAGAATTGGGCTGGACTCATGCTAGAAGCCCAAGCCCTCCCACGCGAATGCGTGCCACACGCGGCCGCGTCGTCTTTCAAAAATGGCCATCCACGCGATCGCGTGATCCACGCGACCGCGTTACCTAGATTTTTGGCAAAATGCAATTCCAACAGAGAGTTGTGCGAATGCGAGGCTGCACTCGCGCCACTAGCACAAATCAAGTGACGCAATCGCGTAACCAACACGTCCGCGTCGCCTGACCTTATTGCGCACCACGTGGCTACGTCACCCACGCGTCCGCGTCGCCAGCGTCGCACACCTTAACCTAATATGCCAAAATATTTTATCTTTTCTTCCCCAATCCTAATTTTTCCTCCCCCCTTTCTTACTTACTTCTTCTTCTCTTCTTTCCCTTCTCATTCCTCTTATCTTTCATTTTGTTTTACTTAATTGCATATTTCATTCATTGCATTATTTTCATTGGTGTTGGAATTTTATTTGGGTCATTATTTTTTCTATATTTTTATGGATTATTTGACAATTATATATTACTTTTTAAAGGGTTGCTTGCTGGTGCACGAAATTGCAATCACACTTTTGCAATCCTGCACAACTAACCAGCAAGTGCACTGGGTCGTCCAAGTAATACCTTACGTGAGTAAGGGTCGATCCCACGGAGATTGTCGGCTTGAAGCAAGCTATGGTTATCTTGTAACTCTTAGTCAGGATATCAATAATTATCAGGGTTGATTATAAAAAGCAAAAGAACATGAAATAAGTACTTGTTTTGCAGTAATGGGGAACAGGTTGAGGTTTTGGAGATGCTCTATCTTCTGAATCTCTGCTTTCCTACTATCTTCTTCTTCAAGCACGCAAGACTCCTTCCATGGCAAGCTGTATGTAGGATTTCACCGTTGTCAATGGCTACCTCCCATCCTCTCAGTGAAAATGTTCAACGCGCTCTGTTACAGCACGGCTAATCATATGTCGGTTCTCAATCAGGTCGGAATAGAATCCAGTGATTCTTTTGCGTCTATCACTAATGCCCAGCCTTCAGGAGTTTGAAGCTCGTCACAGTTATTCAATCATTGAATCCTACTCAGAATACCACAGATAAGGTTTAGACCTTCCGAATTCTCTTGAATACCGCCATCAATTCTAGCTTATACCACGAAGATTCTGATTAAGGAATCCAAGAGATATCTACTCAATCTAAGGTAGAACGGAGGTGGTTGTCAGGCACACGTTCATAGTTGAGAATGATGATGAGTGTCACGGATCATCACATTCATCAGGTTTAGGAACAAGTGATATCTTAGAATGGAAGCAAGCATGATTGAATGAAAAACAGTAGTAATTGCATTAATCCATCAAAACATAGCAGAGCTCCTCACCCCCAACCATGGGGTTTAGAGACTCATGCTGTAGAAGATACAATGAGAAACGTGTAAAGTGCCATGAGGTATAGATACAATGTCAAAAGATCCTATTAATAGTGAACTAGTAACCTAGGGTATACATAAATGAGTAAATGACGTAAAAATCCACTTCCGGGGTCCACTTGGTGTGTTCTTGGGCTGAGCATTGAAGCTTTCATGTATAGAGACTTTTTCTGGAGTTAAACGCCAGCTTTTATGCCAGTTTGGGCGTTTAACTCCAATTTTTATGCCAGTTCCGGCGTTAAACGTTGGGAATTCTGAAGCTGATTTGCAACGCCGATTTGGGCCATCAAATCTCGGGCAAAGTATGGACTATTATACATTGCTGGAAAGCCCAGGATGTCTACTTTCCAACGCCGTTGAGATTGCGCAAATTGGGCTTCTGTAGCTCCAGAAAATCTACTTCAAGTTCAGGGAGGTCGGAATCCAACAGCATCTGCAGTCCTTTCCAGCCTCTGAATCAGATTTTTGCTCAGGACCCTCAATTTTAGCCAGAAAATACCTAAAATCACAGAAAAATACACAAACTCATAGTAAAGCCCAGAAAAGTGAATTTTAACTAAAAACTAATAAAAATATAATAAAAACTAACTAAAATATACTAAAAACATACTAAAAACAATGCCAAAAAGCGTATAAATTATCCGCTCATCACAACACCAAACTTAAATTGTTGCTTGTCCCCAAGCAACTGAAAATCAAATAGGATAAAAAGAAGAGAACATACTATAGACTCCAAAATATCAATGAAACTTAGCTCCAATTAGATGAGCGGGACTAGTAGCTTTTTGCTTCTAAACAGTTTTGGCATCTCACTTTATCCTTTGAAGTTTAGAATGATTGGCCTCTATAGGAACTCAGAACTCAGATAGTGTTATTGATTCTCCTAGTTAAGTATGATGATTCTTGAACATAGCTACTTTATGAGTCTTGGCTGTGGCCCAAAGCACTCTGTCTTCCAGTATTACCACCGGATACATACATGCCACAGACACATACTTGGGTGAACCTTTTCAAATTGTGACTCAGCTTTGCTAGAGTCCCCAATTAGAGGTGTTCATACCCTGGGTCGAGCTGTCCAACCCGGGATGTTCTACAAGACAAAGCGACCGACCTCTTCAGGTCAGGACAACCCGACCTCTTCTCAAAGAGCTCGGCCAAGTCACAGAAAAGCCCAAACAAAGGGTCCAAATAGGGGAACGCACCCCAAATCCAAGGGCAGCCCAAGCCCATAGAGATAAAGGCGGTTCCCTTAAAGATGACCTCACTTAAGGATAAGATAAAGATAAGATAAGATAACTAACTTATCTTATCCAAAAGGTCACATCCCACCATTATAAATACACTGGAGCACCCAGGTATAACTCATACTCTGATTCTACTCAATACCTGCTTAATACCCTTGCTAACTTAAGCATCGGAGTCCCTTGCAGGTACCCCCCACCCTCCGGGGACGAAGGATCAGCACCACCACCAAGTCCAACAAGTCGGACACGCCAGTTCCGGCCGCTATACACCTGCCAGACACGTCGGCTCCGACCAACACAGAAGGTCTCGTCCGAGATCGACCTACAGTTTCAGGTGACCCTCGGAACATTAGCGCCGTTGCCGAGGAACCTGGAAGTCATCCCATTGACATGGCAGATGACCATGACAACGACCACGATTCAGGTCTGGAAGATAGAACGCTGCATAAAAACGCGGACACAATACTCAAAGATACTCCAGAAACTAATGGAGACAAAAATTCATCAAATCCATGAATAATAGAAGCACTTCAAAATTGATTGGAGCAACTCGAGAAAGAAGCCCAACATCAACGTGAAAAGGAAGAAGATCTACGCCGGGAGATAAGGCGGCGCAGAGAACTAGAAGATAAGCTTGTAAAACTTGAAGCCGATCTTAAAACTAAAGCTACTCGATCATCCGCAGAAGATAGCTCTCAGAAAGATCAAGACCCATTCACCAGAGAAATTATGAAGACCAAAATTCCAAAAGATTTCAAGCTTCCGGATATGACTCTATATGACGGCATCTCGGACCCCAACCATCATCTCAGCAACTTCAGAAGTAGAATGTACCTCACAGATGCCTCAGATGCAATCCGCTGCAAAGCCTTTCCAACAACTCTAACCAAGACAGCCATTAAATGGTTTGACAACCTACCTCCAAAATCCATCTCGAGTTTCGACAATCTGGCCAAGAAGTTCCTGGCCCGATTCTCCATACAAAAGGACAAAGCCAAACATGCACCTAGCCTCCTAGGGATCAAACAAGGAGATCGGGAGAGCCTTCGCAACTACATGGAGAGATTCAACAAAACATGCATGGACATACAAAGTCTACCAACAGAGGCTGCCATTATGGGTCTTATAAATGGCCTACGAGAAGGACCATTTAGCCAATCTATATCAAAGAGATATCCTACATCCTTAGACGAAGTACAAGAACGGGCACAAAAATACATTAACATGGAAGAAAACTCTCGACTTGTCGAAGCCTCAAGGTTCGGCTCTACCTACCGAGATAAAGAATCCAAGAAAAAGGAAGATCGCTCCGGAGAAAAAATCAAAAAATATCATAACTATACTCCCCTTAGGGTATCCTTGGTAGATGTCTATAAAGAAGTCTGCCATACAGAGAAAATCCCTCCAGCTCGGCCACTTAAAGGCAAAAAAGGAGGAGGAAATCGGAATGAATACTATGAGTATCACCGACTTCGAGGGCATTCCACCAACGAATGCTTCGACTTGAAAAACGTCATAGAAAACTAGTAAGAGAAGGAAAGCTAGATCGATTTTTGGCCAATCGAGATGATGAACCGAGAAAAAGAAGAAAGGATGAGGATGTTGGACGATCTGAACGATCACCTCGCACACCGGAAAGACATGTTCACGTAATACACGGCGGATTTGCCGGAGGAGGAATCTCCAAATCATCCCGAAAGCGACACCTCAAAGAAGTATACCACGTCGAAGGAAAAAAGGAAGTCCCGGACATCCCAGCAATAACGTTTACCAAGGAAGACGCATCCGGAATCATCTCGGGACACGACGACCCCATGGTCATTACAATCATAGTGGCAAACGCCAACCTTCACCGTACATTAATTGACCAGGGAAGCTCTGCAGACATCTTATTCAAAACTGCCTTCGACAAACTCGGTCTAGATGAAAAAGAGCTAAGAGCATACCCAAACAGCCCGTTCGGACTAGGAGATGCCCCAGTTCAACCGCTGGGATACGTATCGCTGCATACAACCTTCGGAAAGGGGAACCAGTCCCGAACACTCAAGATAGATTACATCGTGGTCGACGTAAGCTCAGCTTACAATGCCTTAATAGGTCGGACAACGTTAAATCAACTCGGAGCAATAGTTTTAACCCCACATCTATGTATGAAATTCCCAACTGCGGAAGGGATAGTTACGATAAAGGCAAATCAAAAAATGGCACGTCGCTGTTACAACGAAAGCCTAAACCTCCGAGGTGAAGGAGGAGAGTTTCACACAATCAAGCTCGGTGGAGTTCAGAGGCGAGAGGAACTCCGATCACAACCCGAAGGAGAAATAGAAAGAATCCAGATCGGCGACACCTTGGATAAAACAACTAATATTGGCACGATCCTGAAAGGAGACATGAAGGAATCACTAATACGGTTCCTACGAGATAATGTTGATCTCTTCGCATGGAAAGCTGCCGACATGCCAGGTATTGATTCCAAACTAATGAGCCACAAATTGGCAGTCTATCCGGGATCCCGGCCGGTACAACAAAGACGAAGAAAACTTGGATCAGAACGAACTCAGGCTGTAGAAGAACAAGTACAAGCGCTACTGGTGGACGAAATTGTGATCACTTGTTATTTTGTTTATAAAGGATGTATACTCTTATGGCACTGTTTATTTTCTTCACAACTCCGTTCAACTAACCAGCAAGTGTACTGGGTCGTCCAAGTAATAAACCTTACGTGAGTAAGGGTCGAATCCACAGAGATTGTTGGTATGAAGCAAGCTATGGTCACCTTGTAAATCTCAGTTAGGGAGATTAAAGAGTAATTGTGATTATCATTAAATAAAAAGGAATAATAAAAGGGATAGAAATACTTATGTAGATTCATTGGTAGGAATTTCAGATAAGCGGAATGGAGGTGCTGTAGAGCTCACGGACGCCTGCTCTCCTATTCCTTCTACTCAATCCTTCTTACTCCTTTCCATGGCAAGCTTTGTATAGGGGTTCACCATCAGCTGTGGCTACTTTCATCCTCTCGGGGAAATATCCTATGCGGCTGTCACTCGCACAGCTAACCAGTCTGGAGGCATCACCCATGGTTGATAGCTACATCCCATCCTCGCAGTGAAAGCTAATGCTCACGCACTCTGTCACAGTGCGGCCAATCACCGGTTGGTTCCCTCCCCTACTGGAATAGAATCCATTGATTCTTTTGCGTTGTCACTACGCCCAGCAGGTTACAGGTTTGAAGCACGTCACAGTCATTCATTACCGGAATCCTACTCGGACACCACAGACAAGGTAGACTTTCCGGATTCCCAGGATCCTACTCGGAACACCACAGACAAGGTTGGACTTTCCGGATCCTCATAAGTGCCGCCATCCATCTAGCTTATACCACGAAGATTCTGTTGGGGAATCTAAGAGATACACATTCAAGCTTCTTTGCATGTAGAACGAAAGTGGTTGTCAATCACGCGCGTTCATCAGTGAGAATGATGATGAGGGTTATCTAACTCATCATCTTCATCATGTTCTTGGGTGCAAATGAATATCTTGGAATAAGAATAAAAGAGGAATTGAATAAAAGAAAGTAGAACTTCATTAATCTTTGAGGTACAGCAGAGCTCCACACCCTTAATCTATGGTGTGCAGAAACTCCACTGTTGAAAATACATAAGCAAAGGGTTCAGGCATGGCCGAATGGCCAGCCCCCTAAAACGTGATCAATGATCTCCTCAGATGAAGAATAAAACAAAACTGAGACCAAAGATGTCTAATACAATAGATAAGTGTCCTATATATACTAGACTAGCTACTAGGGTTTACATGAGTAAGTAATTGATGCATAAATCCACTTCCGGGGCCCACTTGGTGTGTGCTTGGGCTGAGCTTGATCAATCCACGTGTAGAGGCATTTCTTGGCGTCAAACTTCAGGTTATGACGTGTTTTGGGCGTTTAACTCCGAATCATGACGTTTTTCTGGCGTTTTACTCCAGACAGCAGCATGAACTTGGCGTTTAACGCCAAGTTACGTCGTCATTCTTCGAATAAAGCATGGACTATTATATATTGCTGGAAAGCCCTGGATGTCTACTTTCCAACGCCGTTGAGAGCGCGCCATTTGGAGTTCTGTAGCTCCAGAAAATCCATTTCGAGTGCAGGGAGGTCAGAATCCAACAGCATCAGCAGTCCTTTTGTCAGCCTTTTTCAGAGTTTTGCTCAAATCCCTCAATTTCAGTCAGAATTTACCTGAAATCACAGAAAAACACACAAACTCATAGTAAAGTCCAGAAATGTGAATTTAACATAAAAACTAATGAAAACATCCCTAAAAGTAGCTTAAACTTACTAAAAACTATGTAAAAACAATGCCAAAAAGCGTATAAATTATCCGCTCATCACAACACCAAACTTAAATTGTTGCTTGTCCCCAAGCAACTGAAAATCAAATAGGATAAAAAGAAGAGAATATACTATAAAGTCCAAAATATCAATGAATATTAATTTAATTACATGAGCGGGACTTGTAGCTTTTTGCTTCTGAACAGTTTTGGCATCTCACTTTTTCCTTTGTAGTTTATGAATGATTGGCTTCTCTAGGAACTTAGAATTTCGGATAGTGTTATTGAATTTCCTAGTTAAGCATGTTGATTCTTGAACACAGCTACTTATGAGTCTTGGCTGTGGCCCTAAGCACTTTGTTTTCCAGTATTACCACCGGATACACAAATGCCACAGACACATAACTGGGTGAACCTTTTCAGATTGTGACTTAGCTTTGCTAGAGTCCCCAGTTAGTGGTGTCCAGAGCTCTTAAGCACACTCTTTGCTTTGGATCACGACTTTAACCACTCAGTCTCAAGCTTTTCACTTGGACCTTCATGACACAAGCACATGGTTAGGGACAGCTTGGTTTAGCCGCTTAGGCCTGGATTGTAATTTCCTTGGGCCCTCCTATCCATTAATGCTCAAAGCCTTGGATCCTTGCTTTAAAATTTTCGCCACTTTTTTTTTTAACTGCTTTTTCTTGCTTCAAGAATCAATTTCATGATGTTTTTCAGATTATCAATAACATTTCTCTTTGTTCATCATTCTTTCAAGAGCCAACAATTTTAACACTCATAAACAACAAGATCCAAAGACATATGCACTGTTCATTCATTCATTCAGAAAACAAAAATCATTGTCACCACATCAATATAATTAAACTAAATTCAATAATAATTTCGAAAATTATGTACTTCTTGTTCTTTTGAATTAAAACATTTTTCTTTTTAAGAAAGGTGAAGGACTAATGGAATTTATTCATAGCTTTAAGGCATGGTTACACACTAATGATCATGAAAGAAAGACACAAAACATAGATAAACATAATAATCAAAAACCGAAAACAGAAAGAAATAAAGAACAAGGAATGAATCCACCTTTTAGTGGCGTCTTCTTCTTGAAGGACCAATGATGTTCTTCAACTCTTCTATGTCCCTTCCTTGCCTTTGTTGCTCCTCCCTCATTGCTCTTTGATCTTCTCTTATTTCTTGGAGAATGATGGAGTGCTCATGATGTTCCACCCTTAGTTGCTTCCAATAATTGTGTGGAGGACAACTTATCCCCTGAGGTATCTCAGGGATCTCTTGATTTGCAGCCACATGTTCTAACCAACTGAGCTATTCCAGCTTACATGAGTTATTCCATCTCCCAAGACTCAGAGGTGGAAGCTTTTTGTCTTCCCTTTGAGGTTTCTCTGGCTTTAGGTGCCATTAATGGTAATGGAAAAGCAAAAAAGCTATGCTTTTACCACACCAAACTTAAAATATTGCTCGCCCTCGAGCAAGAAAGAAAAGAAAAGTAGAAGAAGAAGAAAATGGAGGAGAGTGAGGGGAGATGGATTTGGCTATATGGGTGGGATTGGGTGGGAAAGAATTTTGAATTTTGAAGGTGAGTGGGGTTTATGGGAAAGGGTGAGTGGTGAATGAAAAACAGAAGGGATGACCATGAATATAGAGAGATAGGGCGAGGTATGTGTGGATCCTGTGAGGTTCACAGATCCTTGAGGTGATCCTGTGGGGGTCCACAGATCCTGAGGTGTCAAGGAATTCCATCCTTGCACCAAATAGGCATGTAAAATGCCTTCATGCATCATTCTGGCGTTCAAACGCCCATTGGTGCATGTTCTGGGCGTTAAACGCCCATGTAATGCATGTTTCTGGCGTTGAACGCCAGTTCCATGCTTGTTTCTGGCGTTCAGCGCCAGATTGTCCTCTGTGTGCGCATCCTGGCGTTTAACGCCAGGTTGTTGCTTGTTTTGGGCGTTCAGCGCCAGAATGGTGCTCTGTTCTGGCGTTGAACGCCGGCCAGATGCACCTTCTGGGCGTTGAACGCCAGCCCGTGCGTCCTCCAGGGTGAAAATTTTTTCTTCTGTTTTTGACTCTGTTTTTAATTTTTTTGATTTTTTTCGTGACTCCTCATGATCATGTACCTAATAAAATACAAAAATAACAAAGAAACAAAATAAAATAAAATTAGATAAATAAAATTGGGTTGCCTCCCAACAAGCGCTTCTTTAATGTCAGTAGCTTGACAGTGGCTCTCATGGAGCCACAAGGTGATCAGGTCAACTTAAGTGTGATATTTCCAACACCAAACTTAGAGTTTGGATATGGGGTTTGGACACCAAACTTAGAGTTTGGTTGTGGCCTCACAACACCAAACTTAGAGTTTGACTGTGTGGGCTCTTCTTGACTCTGAACTGAGAGAAGCTCTTCATGCTTACTCTCTTTTGTCACAGAGGGATGGCCATGTGCCTGAAACACAAGGTAGTCCCCATTCAATTGAAGGACTAACTCACCTCTGTTGACATCTATCACAGCTCCTGCTGTGGCTAGGAAAGGTCTTCCTAGGATGATGCATTCATCATCTTCCTTCCTAGTGTCTAGGATTATGAAATCAGTAGGGATGTAAAGGCCTTCAACCTTTACTAGAACGTCCTCTACTAACCCATAAGCTTGTCTTATGGACTTATCTGCCAATTGTAATGAGAACAAGGCAGGTTGTACCTCAATGATTCCCAGCTTCTCCATGACAGAGAGTGGCATTAGATTTATCCCTGACCCAAGATCACATAGAGCTTTTTCAAAGCTCATGGTGCCAATGGTGCAAGGTATTAGGAATTTGCCAGGATCTTGCTTCTTTTGAGGTAGGGTTCTCTGAATCCAAGTATCTAGTTCACTAATGAGCAAGGGAGGTTCATTTTCCCAAGTCTCATTACCAAACAGCTTGGCATTCAGCTTCATGATAGCTCCTAAGTATTGAGCAACTTGCTCTCCAGTCACATCTTTATTCTCTTCAGAGGATGAATATTCTTCAGAGCTCATGAATGGCAGAAGGAGATTTAAAGGAATCTCTATGGTCTCTAGATGAGCCTCAGATTCCTCTGGATCCTTAATAGGAAACTCCTTCTTGCTTGAGGAACGTCCCAGGAGGTCTTCCTCACTAGGATTTTCGTCCTCCTCCTCCTTGGTGCATTCGGCCACTTTGATTAAATCAATGGCCTTGCACTCTCCTTTTGGATTTTCTTCTGTATTACTTGGGAGAGTACTGGGAGGAGTGTCAATGACTTTCTTACTCAGCTGGCCCACTTGTGCCTCCAGATTTCTAATAGAGGATCTTGTTTCATTCATGAAACTAAAAGTGGCCTTTGACAGATCAGAGACTATATTTGCTAAATTAGAATTGTTTTGTTCAGAGTTCTCTGTCTGTTGCTGAGAAGATGATGGATATGGCTTACTATTATTCAGCCTGTTGCGTCCACCATTGTTAAAACCTTGTTGAGGTTTTTGTTGATCCTTCCATGAGAAATTTGGATGATTTCTCCATGATGAGTTATAGGTGTTTCCATAAGGTTCACCTAAGTAATTAACCTCTGCCATGGCAGGGTTCTCAGGATCATAAGCTTCTTCAGAAGCTGCCTCTCTAGTACTGTTGGATGCATGTTGCAATCCATTCAGATTTTGAGAGATCATGTTGACCTGTTGAGTCAACACTTTGTTCTGAGCCAATATGGCATTCAGAGCATCAATTTCAAGAACTCCTTTCTTCTGAGGTACCCCATTGTTCACGGAATTCCTCTCAGAGGTGTACATAAACTGGTTGTTTGCAACCATGTCAATGAGTTCTTGAGCCTCTTCAGGCGTTTTCTTCAGGTGAATAGATCCACCTGCAGAATGGTCCAATGACATTTTCGAAAATTCAGAGAGACCATAATAGAATATATCTAATATGGTCCATTCTGAAAACATGTCAGATGGACATCTTTTGGTCAGCTGCTTGTATCTTTCCCAAGCTTCATAGAGGGATTCACCATCTTTTTGTTTGAAGGTTTGAACATCCACTCTCAGCTTGCTCAGCTTTTGAGGAGGAAAGAACTTATCCAAGAAGGCAGTGACCAGCTTATCCCATGAGTCCAGGCTATCCTTGGGTTGTGAATCCAACCATACTCTAGCTCTGTCTCTTACAGCAAAAGGGAAAAGCAAGAGTCTGTAGACTTCAGGATTAACTCCATTTGTCTTTACAGTGTCACAGATCTGCAAGAACTCAGTTAAAAACTGGTAAGGATCTTCAGATGGAAGTCCATAAAACTTGCAGTTTTGTTGCATTAAAGCAACTAGTTGAGGCTTAAGCTCAAAATCATTGGCTCCAATGGCAGGAATGGAGATGCTTCTTCCATCAAACTTGGACGTTGGCTTAGTGAAGTCACCAAGCATTCTCCTTGCATTATTATTATTATTTTCGGCTGCCATCTCTTTCTCTTGTTCGTAATTTTCAAGAAGGTCTCTTCTGGATTGTTGTAATTTAGCTTCTTTTAATTTTCTCTTCAGAGTCCTTTCAGGTTCTGGATCAATTTCAACAAGAGTGCCTTTATCCCTGTTCCTGCTCATATGAAAGAGAAGAAAACAAGAAAAGAAAAAGGAATCTTCTATGTCACAGTATAGAGATTCCTTTATGTTAGTAGAAAAAGAAAGGGGTGGAAGAAGAGGAGGAGACAAAGAATGTAATGTAATGGAAGAAACACAACTGTGAGGATGGCAGAGATGTTAGGATATGAATGAAGAGAGGTGAAGAGAAGTGTTAGTAATTAAATAATTAAATAGAAGAAGAAAAGAGAAGAGAGAATTCGAAAATAATTTTTGAAAAGGAATTAGTGATTTTCGAAAATTAGAGATAAAATAAAATTAAAATTAAAACATGAAACAATTAATTAATTAAAAAGAGTTTTTGAAAAAGAGTGAGATATTTTCGAAAGTAGAAGAGAGAGAAGTAGTTAGGTGGTTTTGAAAAAGATAAGAAACAAACAAAAAGTTAGTTAGTTGATTGAAAAAGATTTGAAATCAAAAATTAAAAAGATAAGGAGATAAGAAGTTAGATAAGATATTTTGAAATCAAAGTTTGAAAAATAAAATTTTTGAAAAAGATAAAATAAAAGATAAAAAGATTTAATTCAAAAAAATTTGAAATTATTTACTTCACTAACAAGAAACTACAAGATAAGATTCTAGAACTTAAAGATTGAACCTTTCTTAACAAGAAAGTAACAAACTTCAAATTTTTGAACCAATCACATTAATTATTAGTGAATTTTCGAAAATTATGATAGAAAGATAAGAAAAAGATTTTGAAAATATTTTTTAAAATTTTCGAAAATAATAAAGAAAATGAAAAGGATATAATTTTTGAAAAAGGTTTTGAAAAGATAAGATTTTTAAAATTGAAATTTTGACTTGACTTGTAAGAAACAACTAATTTTGAAAATTTTTGACCAAGTCAACCCAAAATTTCGAAAATTTGGAGGGAAATAAGGAAAAGATATTTTTTGATTTTTAAATTTTTAATTATGAAAGAGAAAAACAACAAAAATATTCAATGCATGAAATTTTTAGATCAAAACAATGAATGCATGCAAGAATGCTATGAATGTCAAGATGAACACCAAGAACACTTTGAAGATCATGATGAACATCAAGAACATATTTTTGAAAAATTTTTGATGCAGAGAAAACATGCAAGACACCAAACTTAGAAATTTTTAATGCATGGAAAATATGAATGCAAAAATGCACAAGAAAAACAAGAAAAGACACAAAACAAGAAATCATCAAGATCAAACAAGAAGACTTGTCAAGAACAACTTGAAGATCATGAAGAACACTATGAATGTATGAGATTTTCGAAAAATGCAAGAAAAATTTTGAAAGCATGCAATTGACACCAAACTTAAAAATTAACACAAGACTCAAACAAGAAACACAAAATATTTTTGATTTTTATGATTTTCTAATTTTTTTGGATTTTTATTAATATTTTCGAAAATAAAGTTAGAAAAACGAAAAATAAAAGAAAAATTTTTGAAAAAGATTTTTGAAAAGAAAATTACCTAATCTGAGCAACAAGATGAACCGTCAGTTGTCCATACTCGAACAATCCCCGGCAACGGCGCCAAAAACTTGGTGGACGAAATTGTGATCACTTGTTATTTTGTTTATAAATGATGTATACTCTTATGGCACTGTTTATTTTCTTCACAACTCCGTTCAACTAACCAGCAAGTGTACTGGGTCGTCCAAGTAATAAACCTTACGTGAGTAAGGGTCGAATCCACAGAGATTGTTGGTATGAAGCAAGCTATGGTCACCTTGTAAATCTCAGTTAGGGAGATTAAAGAGTAATTGTGATTATCATTAAATAAAAAGGAATAATAAAAGGGATAGAAATACTTATGTAGATTCATTGGTAGGAATTTCAGATAAGCGGAATGGAGGTGCTGTAGAGCTCACGGACGCCTGCTCTCCTATTCCTTCTACTCAATCCTTCTTACTCCTTTCCATGGCAAGCTTTGTATAGGGGTTCACCATCAGCTGTGGCTACTTTCATCCTCTCGGGGAAATATCCTATGCGGCTGTCACTCGCACAGCTAACCAGTCTGGAGGCATCACCCATGGTTGATAGCTACATCCCATCCTCGCAGTGAAAGCTAATGCTCACGCACTCTGTCACAGTGATGCCAATCACCGGTTGGTTCCCTCCCCTACTGGAATAGAATCCATTGATTCTTTTGCGTTGTCACTACGCCCAGCAGGTTACAGGTTTGAAGCACGTCACAGTCATTCATTACCGGAATCCTACTCGGACACCACAGACAAGGTAGACTTTCCGGATTCCCAGGATCCTACTCGGAACACCACAGACAAGGTTGGACTTTCCGGATCCTCATAAGTGCCGCCATCCATCTAGCTTATACCACGAAGATTCTGTTGGGGAATCTAAGAGATACACATTCAAGCTTCTTTGCATGTAGAACGAAAGTGGTTGTCAATCACGCGCGTTCATCAGTGAGAATGATGATGAGGGTTATCTAACTCATCATCTTCATCATGTTCTTGGGTGCGAATGAATATCTTGGAATAAGAATAAAAGAGGAATTGAATAAAAGAAAGTAGAACTTCATTAATCTTTGAGGTACAGCAGAGCTCCACACCCTTAATCTATGGTGTGCAGAAACTCCACTGTTGAAAATACATAAGCAAAGGGTTCAGGCATGGCCGAATGGCCAGCCCCCTAAAACGTGATCAATGATCTCCTCAGATGAAGAATAAAACAAAACTGAGACCAAAGATGTCTAATACAATAGATAAGTGTCCTATATATACTAGACTAGCTACTAGGGTTTACATGAGTAAGTAATTGATGCATAAATCCACTTCCGGGGCCCACTTGGTGTGTGCTTGGGCTGAGCTTGATCAATCCACGTGTAGAGGCATTTCTTGGCGTCAAACTTCAGGTTATGACGTGTTTTGGGCGTTTAACTCCGAATCATGACGTTTTTCTGGCGTTTTACTCCAGACAGCAGCATGAACTTGGCGTTTAACGCCAAGTTACGTCGTCATTCTTCGAATAAAGCATGGACTATTATATATTGCTGGAAAGCCCTGGATGTCTACTTTCCAACGCCGTTGAGAGCGCGCCATTTGGAGTTCTGTAGCTCCAGAAAATCCATTTCGAGTGCAGGGAGGTCAGAATCCAACAGCATCAGCAGTCCTTTTGTCAGCCTTTTTCAGAGTTTTGCTCAAATCCCTCAATTTCAGTCAGAATTTACCTGAAATCACAGAAAAACACACAAACTCATAGTAAAGTCCAGAAATGTGAATTTAACATAAAAACTAATGAAAACATCCCTAAAAGTAGCTTAAACTTACTAAAAACTATGTAAAAACAATGCCAAAAAGCGTATAAATTATCCGCTCATCAGCTACTTGAGGCCGGGTTCATAAGAGAAGTCAAATATCCACTATGGCTAGCAAACGTCGTCTTAGTGAAAAAGTCAAATGGGAAGTGGCGAATGTGCACCGACTACACCGACCTCAACAAAGCCTGCCCAAAAGACCCCTATCCACTCCCAAGCATCGACGCTCTAGTGGATGCTTCATCAGGATATAAGTATCTCTCATTCATGGACGCATATTCAGGGTACAACCAAATCCCCATGTATCCACCAGATCAAGAAAAAACCTCGTTCCTAACACCGAAAGCAAACTACTGTTACATCGTGATGCCTTTTGGTCTCAAGAACACAGGAGCTACTTATCAAAGGCTAATGAATAAAGTTTTCACCGATCACATCGGAAAAATCATGGAAGTTTATGTAGACGATATGTTGATAAAGACACAAAGCGAAGATACATTGTTATCCGACCTGACTCAAGTGTTTTCTACTATCAGGAAACACAACATGCGGCTCAATCCCGCAAAATGCACCTTCGCAGTAGAAGCCGGCAAATTCTTGGGCTTCATGCTCACACAAAGGGGGATTGAAGCAAATCCAGACAAGTGTCGAGCCATACTCAACATGAAGAGCCCAATCTGTATCAAAGAAGTACAACAACTCAACGGAAGGTTGGCCGCTCTATCCCGATTCTTAGCAGGAGCTGCGATAAGATCTCTTCCCTTCTATGCTACTTTAAGAAAGGGAAAACAGTTTGCATGGACAGCAGAATGTGAGCAAGCCTTCCTAGACTTCAAGAAGTTCTTAGGGCAGCCACCTATCCTATCTCGGCCATGAGAAGGAGAACCGCTCATATTATATCTCGCAGTAGGGAGCCGGGCAATAGCCTCAGCGCTAGTCAGAGAAGACGAACATGGGCAAAAACCCGTCTACTTCATTAGCAAAGCACTACAGGGATCCGAGCTGAACTACCAGAAAATAGAAAAGTTTGCCTACGCTCTGATCCTCACATCCCGGCGGCTTCGCCCGTATTTCCATGCGCATACCATTAAAGTTCGAAC
The DNA here is from genome assembly GCF_014773155.1 of Arachis stenosperma. Taxonomy (NCBI): domain Eukaryota; kingdom Viridiplantae; phylum Streptophyta; class Magnoliopsida; order Fabales; family Fabaceae; genus Arachis; species Arachis stenosperma. The sequence continues at coordinate 31,106,143 of NC_080385.1, read as the reverse complement.
CAACCAACCCATAAAAGGAATATTGCAGAAAATAGATCTAGCAGGAAGAATCCTACAATGGGCAATCGAGTTGTCCGAATTCGATCTCCAATATGAGGCGCGTACAGCGATCAAATCGCAACACCTGGCCGACTTCATCGCAGAATTTACAGACATCCCAGAAATCCCCATAGAATGGAACATATACGTAGACGGATCCTCGAATAAAACAGGAAGTGGTGCGGGTGTGATAGTTGAGAACAACCAAGGAACTCAACTTGAGCTCTCCCTTAAATTCGGATTCCCGGCCTCAAACAACCAGGTAGAATACGAAGCACTATTAGCTGGTCTAAAGCTGGCTAGAGAGGTTGGAGCCCGGAAGCTCAACATCTACAGTGACTCACAAGTCGTCACCTCACAAATAACAGGAAACTACCAAGCCAAAGATCCGACCATGAAAAAATATTTGGATAAAACCAAAGAACAGCTCGGACAACTCGGGGAATATAGGATCCACCACATACCTCGTGAGCAAAATGCCCGAGCTGACGCCCTTTCAAAATTAGCCAGCACCAAACCAGGGGGCAACAACAGAAGCCTCATCCAAGAGGTATTACATAACTCGTCAATAGCGGAAGAAGAAAGAATCCTAGCCATAATAGGTCGGGATCAAGGATGGATGACCCCCATAATAAACTACCTCAAAACAGAAGAACTCCCTACAAATGAAAAGGAGGCAAAGAGGCTGAAAAGGGAGGCACAGTACTACACTATCATAAACAACACACTGTACAAAAGAGGGATATCAACACCTTTACTAAAATGCGTACCAACTTCCAATACAAAGGAAGTCTTAGAGGAAGTACATAGCGGCATTTGTGGAAATCATCTCGGAGCACAAGCTCTCACCAAAAAGGTACTCCGGGCGGGGTTCTATTGGCCAACTCTACAAAAAGAGGCTACAGAATTTGTAAGGACATGTCCACCATGCCAGAAGCATGCCAACTTTCACATTGCCCCACCAGAAAAGCTCATCAGCGTGACCTCACCCTGGCCATTTGCGAAGTGGGGACTCGACCTCCTCGGACCCTTCCCACAGGGATCGGGACAAGTAAAAGTCCTTATAGTAGGAGTAGACTATTTCACAAAATGGATCGAGGCAGAACCCCTGGCCAACGCCACCGCTCAAAGAATTCGAAAATTCCTATATAGGAACATTATTACAAGGTTCGGGGTACCATACTCCATCACCACGGACAACGGTACCCAATTTACGGAGGCAGGCTTCAGAAAACTGGTGGCTGACTTGAACATAAAACACCAGTTCACCTCCGTCGAACATCCCCAAGCCAATGGACAAGCCGAAGCGGCCAACAAAGTCATATTGGCCGGATTAAAGCGGAGGCTACAAGAAGCAAAGGGAGCCTGGGCCGAGGAACTTCCACAAGTCCTATGGGCATATCGAACAACACCCCATTCTACTACAAACGAATCACCATTCCGACTAGCATACGGAGTGGAGGCAATGATTCCAATAGAAATCGAAGAAGGATCTCCCCGAGTAGTCCACTACAATGAACAAGCAAACTCCCAACTTCAGAGAAAAGAGCTCGACTTGTTACCCGAAATCCAAGAAAGAGCTCGGATCAGGGAAAAAGCTCTAAAACAACGAATGGCTTCCAGATATAATCAAAAGGTAGTGCCGAGAAGTTTTGCAGAGAATGATCTCATCCTAATCAGAAATGACATTGGAACAACTCGACTCGGAGAAGGAAAGCTGGCAGCAAACTGGAAGGGACCTTACCGAGTCATTGAAGTATTGGGGAAGGGCTACTACAGACTATCCGAGCTTGATGGACGAGAGCTTCCTCGATCATGGCACGCCTGCAACCTAAGAAGGTACTACAGTTAGAAAAGGTAAAGGATCTCACTAAACGGATGCGCTCTTTTTCCTGAAAAGGTTTTTTAATGAGGCACCATGTCGAGATCTAGGAACAAGGAAATTCCCACATGTATATATTTGCATTTTTTTTTGAATAAAGTTTATTTAGATATTCTACAAATATTCTAAGACGCATTAATCTGAAGTATTCATCGTCCGATTATAAAGCAACAGGTCGGCAAAAAGTGAAAAACAAATTCACTGCGCGACCACGATAAAGACAATCGTCCGATAAAGGTGAAAACGCGATTCACCCAAAAGACGATTTAAAGACGTCAACCATTTTCTACAAATCGGCAAAGATGAACACAGAATAATGTAAGAAGTTATCGAAAGCAATCCAAAAAAAAAAAGAACCTGACGAGGTCTTAGAGCAACTCCAATGGGCATAGTTTTGAGGCCCTGTTACTGACAAAAGCAAGTAGGAACCGTTAGAGGGAGAGAAAAACTGTGTTCCTTCACGGGATTCAATGTGAAGGCTCCCTCTGAACAGGGACTCAACTAAACCAATAATAACTTGCCACTTGGCAAGTTATTATAAAAATAAATAATTATATAAAATTTAAAATAATTAAATAATTATATTAAATAATTAAATAATAATTAAATTATTAATAATTATAATAAATAATTATATTAAATAATTAAATTATAATTAATTTATTAATAATTTTAATAATTAATTAGATTAAATAATTAAATTTTTATTTAATTAATAATTTATATTAATTATTTATATTATAATTAATATTAAATATTATTTATATTATTATATTAAATTATAATAATTAAATTTACTTACATTAAAAAATAAATTTAATTTTTACATCTTACAAAATAATTTTTGGTTGGGTTGGTTATTTTTATTTTTTAAATTTAAAATACTAACGACGTTATTAAAATTAGTAGTTGTAAAACTAGCCGTTGCAAAATTAGTAGTTGGAAACTAACCATTATTATGTTACCGTTATTATTAATAAATTAATATTTTAATACTTTATATATATCATTTACATACACTTCTATTCTCACACTTTCCTCTACTTTTCTTCATCTTCTTCCAAGTTTACTTCTATCCCAAATTTTATATTGTGTATTGTTGTTATATATGAATTTATTTAATATTAATATCTTTTAATAGTGAATTATTTTTAAATTTAAATATTTAAATTACATTATTTAAAAAAAATTATTATATTAATTATAAGTATTTTAATTAATTAATTAAGTGGGACCACAATAGGGACTAAAATTAGTTCCTCCTAATGGAGAAGAGAGAAATGCTTTGAGTTCCTATTTACTGTTTATGACGCAAAAGCTGATGTGGAGTAACTTTTTATGACAGGTGGGCCATAAACAGGAACTGGAACGAGTTCCCTACTGGAGATGGTCTTACGGATAGCTAATATAATAACTTAAAAGACTGGCCGACGTTCAGAAATCGGACCAAGTCAACCCAAGTTATAAGTAAACCCTGGAAAGAGGTCTGGCCAACCCTATTAAAGAGGATTACTTTAACTTAGAAGGGCCTGACATAACGAAGTCAGCCCAAAACTAAAAAGTTATACAAGTAGTCCCTGAAAGAGATCTGACAAAGATCCAAGAAAGAGGACTACGAGAAATAACTTAAAGGAGACCGACATAACCAAGTTGGACTCCTACCATTAAAAAAGTTATACAAGTAGTCCCTGAAAGAGATCTGACAAAGATCCAAGAAAGAGGACTACGAGAAATAACTTAAAGGAGACCGACATAACCAAGTCGGACTCCTACCATTAAAAAAGTTATACAAGTAGTCCCTGAAAGAGATCTGACAAAGATCCAAGAAAGAGGACTACGAGAAATAACTTAAAGGAGACCGACATAACCAAGTCGGACTCCTACCATTAAAAAAGTTATACAAGTAGTCCCTGAAAGAGATCCGACAAAGATCCAAAAAAAGAGGACTACAAAAAATAACTTAAAGGAGACCGACATAACCAAATCGGACTCCTACCACTAAAAAGTTATCAACATAATCCCTGAAAGAGACCAAGTAAAGGCCCAGAAAAGGGGATCACGAAAATAGCTTTTGAGGGGGAACAACATAAAGAAATCGGTCATAAGGGCGAGGAAACCGAGAAACAAGTCGGACCCCCCCACAGGCACGGCCTCAAAAGGATCCAAGCTACAAACGATAAAGCACGCAAACAACCTAAAGAGGCCAGAACAGCAAAATTTCAACAGATACCATGCATAAAACGATAAAAGCTTCAAGAGGTCACCACAAAACCAACCTCGGAAGCTACTTTTGTTTTTCAAAAAAAAGAGTTTCAAAGACAAACAACTAGAAGCGTCAAACAAAACAAAGTTCAAAAAGCCCACAAACCGGGCTATTTACACAAAATATCCAGAAAAAGATCAGCTAAAGATCGGGAGCTTTCCCGGCAGCATCAGTATGAGGAGAAGGAGGACGAGTCTGAAGGGGCACGGCATCTACGGTTCCATCATCCCGGTTCAGAATCTGGCAATCCGGATCAGATGTAACGGGAGGAACAGAGGAGGTCGACACCTTGAGAGAAGGCACTGGGGGAGGATCAGTCTCTTCATCATCCTGGTGATCAGGGATAATCTTACCATCTCTCACGACATTATCCAGGCTGATAAGAGTCAAGTCGGCATCAGGAGCAACAACTCAGAATTGCTCCATCAGGTTCTCGGAGGCAGCAGTTACACTACCCACAAGGTGACCCTGAAGCTCACCATAATTAACCCGAGCTGTTTCCAACTCCTCCCGAAGACGCATCAGTTCCCTATAAGCTGAGACATAGCTATCCTTATGTTTCAAAGCCATGTCTTCGGCCAGCTTCAGAGAAGCAGCAAGGGCAATAGAGCTGGCCTTCTCACCTTCCAGTTCCTTCTCCACCTTGGCCAACTTCACCTCCAACTCCTCCTTCAGACCCTTGATTCGATCAAACTCTGACTTGGCCTCCTCCATAAAAGATTTGGTAGCATGAACCGGAATCCCCTGAATTGTTCGAAAAATAGCCGCACCCATATGGACCATCTTCACACTATTTTGGGTAATAAAATACAAATGCTTTAACAGAGACACGTCGTCCATGGAAAGCCCACCATAGGGGGCAATTTGCTGGTCAACAAATTCAATGGCATCAAAGTTTGGAGCATCCAAGTTAAAGGGCTCGGATGTTTTTTGCTTTTTCAAAGGTGGGGCACCAGAAGCAGCAGCAGAAGTTTGAGGAGGATCAACCTGATGAAACTGGGGAGTAGGAATTACTTTCCTTGGCCCAAGGGAACTCGGCACAGGGGGCTTCAGGGGGACCTGTGAAGATCCCTCGCCGGCCACCTTGGCCGAGATATTCAGTGCAGCAGTTGCCTTCTTTGCCCTTTTGAAGGCCTTCATAGAGTCGTCATTCTTTGACATCTCTACAAAACACAAAAACAGTCACGATAAAGAGTTACAAAAGAGGAAGAAAAAGGAAATAAGTACAAAAACAAGTCAGACAAATAGACAAACAAATACCCAAAGCAGCCCGAACCAAGGACGGATTAGTCAAAAATCTTTTTGTATCAAGATGAGGTGGTTTCCCCCAGAGATCCTCAAGAACAACTACAAAAGCGCGTTCGACATCATCAAGCATCTCCCAAGTATAGCAAGACACTCTTACATCCTTTTGCCACTCTAAAGGGAAAGAGGGCTCGTCATTTTCATCAAGAAAAAAGGGGCGGGCCCCCTCAACAGCTCGAACTCTAAAGAAGTAGTTCTTGAAGTCCTTAAAGGACTCATCATACATCGCAAACACTTTATGGCCCTGGGCGGACCGGAAAGAAACCCAAGAAGCTTTCTTTTTTGAAGAACCGCCAGGCTTGGCAGAAACAAACAAATAAAGAAACAGAGTCTGGGAAGGTGTTACATCTAGTTCACGGCAGAGAAGTTGAAAAATTTTAATAAAACCCCAGGAATTGGGGTGAAGCTGGGATGGAGCAATATTACAGGACCACAACAGGTCGGTTTCAAAAGCAGTAAAAGGAAAAGTAACATTCAACTGGCTGAAAAATTATTCATAGGCATAAAAAAAGGGACACTCCCTCTCGATGGAAGTCGGAAAGCAAACCCTCTCATCAGAATCAGGAGCAACAAGCTCGTAATCCCCCTCGCAAGCATTGTTACCACAAATCCTATGACGCTTCCTCAACTCTGTGCAAAATTCAGCGTCCACAACGGAAACACACAACAAAACAAGGGAGTCCAGCCAATCGGACATCCCCTCGGGAACTCTGGCAGACATCTCTACAATGTTATTGCGAGAAGACATGAGGCCAACTAAATCCTACAAGTAAGAAAAGAAAATGAGGTTACTACAAACATCTCGGACAAAGGGGAAAACAACTCGGTCAATACTTCTGAGGCAATGAAAAGCAAGAAAAGGAAAACCCCAAGACTCAAACCAAAGTCCCGGGGCATCCTTTGGAGGCAGCAATAATGCAAGGTTTCCAGATCATATCCCAAGCATTTCTCAAAAAAGGATTCAAAACAACAAGCGCTTTTCATCAAAGAAAAAACACAGCAAATCATTACAGAGTTTACCAAACAAAACATTCCCAAAGCAACAAAGCATGGGACCATTAAAGATGCAACCTTTTTTGAAAAAGATCAGACAGGAAGCAATCTCCAAAAGTAAGAAACAGATACAGATCTTCTACCAGTATCAAAAAGCAACAGTAAAACCCCAGAAAGCCTCAACAGAAATTCCAAGAAAAACCACAAGAAGGAAGATAAGAAAAACATATCACAGCAACGAGTAAAAGATCGCAAAAGATCCAAACTTTCAAAAATGCAAAACCAGAACTTCACCAAAAATAAAAGACGAAGCCACGAAGAAGACGAGAAAAGCTATTACCAACCTGAAAAGAACAAGCAAGCTTCAAACCGAAGGAGGAAGACGAAATCTGGGAATACGAAACAAGAGCAATGTCACCGGAAGAAATACAAAGACACCAAATGGCGCCGCACCACAAGGAAAGCAGAAATGCAAACGAAAAAACAGAGAGTGGAGAGAACTGAGAAAAGAAGTTACAAAAGAGCAAAAGAAGAGAAACCATTTTTGGGGTTTCAAAATCCAAAGTAGAAGAGCCTAAGGGAAACGGAGCAATTAATGCTCAAAATTAAAAGCATTAAACCCTCGCACGTTCCCAAAAAAGCGCTAGTATAAAAGCGCGCGTCTTTTAGAGGAAACGTTCTGCATTCAAAGCTGATACAAAGGAATCGACAAAATACTTGAGTTCGGCTTCACCAAAGAAAGGACCGAAGTAAAGGACTCGGCCTCAAAAAAGAAGACCGAGCTCAAGCAGGGGCACTGTTCATACCCTGGGTCGAGCTGTCCGACCCGGGATGTTCTACAAGACAAAGCGACCGACCTCTTCAGGTCAGGACAACCCGACCTCTTCTCAAAGAGCTCGGCCAAGTCACAAAAAAGCCCAAACAAAGGGTCCAAATAGGGGAACGCACCCCAAATCCAAGGGCAGCCCAAGCCCATAAAGATAAAGGCGGTTCCCTTAAAGATGACCTCACTTAAAGATAAGATAAAGATAAGATAAGATAACTAACTTATCTTATCCAAAAGGTCACATCCCACCATTATAAATACACTGGAGCACCCAGGTATAACTCAAACTCTGATTCTACTCAATACCTGCTTAATACCCTTGCTAACTTAAGCATCGGAGTCCCTTGCAGGTACCCCCCACCCTCCGGGGACGAAGGATCAGCACCACCACCAAGTCCAACAAGTCGGGCACGCCAGTTCCGGCCGCTATACACCTGCCAGACACGTCGGCTCTGACCAACACAGAAGGTCTCGTCCGAGATCGACCTACAGTTTCAGGTGACCCTCGGAACAAGAGGTGTCCAGGGTTCTTAAGCACACTCTTTTTGCCTTGGATCACAACTTTATTATTTATTTATTATTTTATATATATATATATATATATATATATATATTTGAATTTTGTATTCACTGCTTTTTCTTGCTTCAAGAATCAATTTGATGATTTTTCAGATCCTCAATAACAGTTCTCCTTTTCCATCATTCTTTCAAGAGCCAACAATTTTAACATTCTTAAAACAACAAATTCAAAAGACATATGCACTGTTCAAGCATTCATTCAGAAAACAAAAAGTATTGTCACCACATCAAACTAATTCAACTAGTTTCAAAGATGAATTCGAAATCCTGTACTTCTTGTTCTTTTGTGATTAAAGCATTTTTCATTTAAGAGAGGTGATGGATTCATAGGACATTCATAGCTTTAAGACATGAACCTTAAATTTTATTAATCATGAATTAAGAACAAGACTCAAAAATAGATATAAGATAAGACTAATAGTAATAGAAAACAAAAATTTAAATAGGCTCCTAATGATAGAGGTTATCATAGAGTTAGGACTCAACAACCTTGATTTTGAGAAGTGGATGCTTCCTCAACTTGAGGGGAGAGCTTTTGGCGTTTCAACTCTTGAAGTTCACGCCCCTGCTTCTCTTGTTCCTTCAGAAATTTGCAGAGCATGCAGTTCTGATTCTGCTGTTCTTCCTTAAGTTGTTCCATAGTTTCTTGCAACTTGGTGATAGATGCTTCTAGGCTGGCCTAGTAGTTAATTTCAGGAAATTCAGGGAGGAACTCCTGCGCCCTCTTTTTGATAGAGTTGTCTTGCATTTGTCCTTCCATTGACTTCTTGGTGATTGGATGTTCAATTGGTATGAATTCATCTACTCCCATCTTCACCCCAGCCTCTTTACAGAGCAAGGAGATCAAGCTTGGGTAAGCCAGTTTGGCTTCAGTGGAATTCTTGTTTGCAATTGTGTAGATCTCACAAGCAATCAGATGATGAACCTCCACTTCTCTTCCAAGCATAATGCAATGAATCATCACTACTCTCTTGATAGTGACCTCAGAACGGTTGCTAGTGGGCAATATGGAACGCCCAATAAAGTCTAGCCAGCCTCTTGCAATTGGTTTGAGGTCTCTCCTCTTGAGTTGGTTTGGGACACCTTTTGAATTGGTTATCCACTTAGTTCCAGGGAGGCAAATGTCCTCTAGAACTTGATCCAACCCCTTATCTGCTCTCACCATTCTCCTATTAAAGGATTCAGGATCATCTTGCAGTTGAGGCAATTTGAAGACCTCTCTTATTTTGTCCAGATGGAAGTAGATAACTTTCCCTCTGACCATGGTTCTGTAAGTATGGAAAGCAGTTCCAGTCATTCTCTGCTTATCTGTCAGCCACAGATTTGAGTAGAATTCCTGAACCATATTTCTTCCAACATTTATCTCAGGATTGGTTAGAACTTCCCATCCTCTGTTTCGAATTTGCTCTTGGATCCCCGGATATTCATCTTCTTTTAGATCGAATTTGACTTCCGGGATCACTGACCTCAGACCCATTATTTTGTGATAATGGTCTTCATGTTCTTTGGTTAAGAACTTCTCTTGATTCCAAAGACTCTTGGGATTATTCTCTTTGGGATCACTGACCTCAGACCCATTATTTTGTGATAATAGTCTTCATGTTCTTTGGTTAAGAACTTCTCTTGATTCCAAAGACTCTTTGGATTATTCTCTTTCTTGCCTCTTAAATTGGTTTGTTTTTCCTTAGGAGCCATGATCTTGATGAATCTTGGCTTAGTGATCACGGAAAAGTACACCAAACTTAGAGGTTTGCTTGCCCTCAAGCAAAAGAAAGGAAAGAGGGGAGAGAGGAGGAGAGCAAATTCGAATGGTGGGGAGAAAGGGATGGCCGAACGTGTATTTATAAGGGAGGGGGAGAGATTTCAAAAATTTTGAAGGAGATTTGAGAAGATATGGAAAGAATTTGAGAAATATTTGAGTTTTTGAAGAAGATTTGGGAAGGATTTGAGAGAGATTTAAAGAATGATATTAATTTTTGAAAATTTGAAGGTGAATGATGAAAGTTTGAAATGTGTTTATGTAGAAAATTATGGATCAAAACAGGAAAGTTTGAAAAAATTTTGATTAGAAAGCGAAATCTCTGTCCCCCACCTTTCTGGTGTTAAACGCCCAGAATGGTATCCATTCTGGCGTTTAACGCCCAAATGCTGGCCATTGTGGGCGTTTAACGCCCAGCCAGGTACCCTGGCTGGCGTTAAACGCCAGAATTCCGTTCATCACTGGGCGTTTTGCTAAACGCCCAGGATGCTGCACACCTGGCGTTAAACGCCCAGAATGGTGCCCATCCTGGCGTTTAACGCCCAAAATGGTACCTTTACTGGCGTTAAACGCCCAGAATAGTGCCCATTCTGGCGTTTAACGCCCAAAGTACCCTTTACTGGCATTTTTTCACCAGCAAGCTCTTTTTCTCTACTATTTGCACTGAATCCTTCTGTAACTCTGTGAATTCCTTCAATTTTGATATTTGCCCTTTGAGAATATATATCAAACTTTGATTAAACAAAACAGATAACCTGCTAATGACTGGGTTGCCTCCCAGCAAGCGCTTCTTTATTGTCTTTAGCTGGACCTTCACTAAGGATCATTCAAGCCTCAGTTTTGAGCATTCTTGCTCAAAATTGCTTTCAAGATAATGCTTGATCCTCTGTCCATTAACAATGAACTTTTTGTCAGAATCAGTATCCTGAAGCTCAACATATCCATATGGTGACACTCCTGTAATCACATACGGACCCCTCCACCGGGATTTAAGTTTTCCTGGGAACAATCTGAGCCTAGAGTTGAAGAGCAGAACTTTTTGTCCTGGCTCAAAGACTCTGGATGACAACTTCTTGTCATGCCACTTCTTTGCCTTTTCCTTATAAATCTTTGCATTTTCAAAGGCACTGAGTCTAAATTCATCTAGCTCATTTAGCTGGAGCAATCTTTTTTCACCAGCTAACTTAGCATCCAGGTTTAGGAATCTGGTTGCCCAGTAGGCTTTATGTTCCAGTTCCACGGGCAGATGACAGGCCTTGCCATACACAAGTTGGTATGGAGAGGTTCCTATTGGAGTCTTGAATGCTGTTCTGTATGCCCACAGAGCATCATCCAAGCTCTTTGCCCAATCCTTTCTATGGGCAATTACAGTCCGTTCTAGGATTCTTTTTAGCTCTCTGTTAGAGACTTCAGCTTGCCCATTTGTCTGTGGATGATACGGGGTTGTGATGAGCGGATAATTTATACGCTTTTTGGCATTGTTTTTAGGTAGTTTTTAGTAAGTTCAAGCTACTTTTAGGGATATTTTCATTAGTTTTTATGTTAAATTCACATTTCTGGACTTTACTATGAGTTTGTGTGTTTTTCTGTGATTTCAGGTAATTTCTGGCTGAAATTGAGGGACTTGAGCAAAACTCTGAAAAAGGCTGACAAAAGGACTGCTGATGCTGTTGGATTCTGACCTCCCTGCACTCAAAATAGATTTTCTGGAGCTACAGACCTCCAAATGGCGCGCTCTCAACAGCGTTGGAAAGTAGACATCCAGAGCTTTCCAGCAATATATAATAGTCCATGCTTTATTCGGGAATTGACGACGTAAAGTGGCGCTCAACGCCAAGTACATGCTGCTGTCTGGAGTTAAACGCCAGAAACACGTCATAACCCGGAGTTGAACGCCAGAAACACGCTATAACTCGGCGTTCAACTCCAAGAAAAGCCTCAGCTCGTGGATAGATCAAGCTCAGCCCAAGCATACACCAAGTGTGCCCCGGAAGTGGATTTATGCATCAATTACTTACTCATGTAAACCCTAGTAGCTAGTCTAGTATAAATAGGATAAGTTACTATTGTATTAGACGTCTTATCTCTTGACCATTTGGTCTTTTGATCACCATCAAGGGGGCTGGTCATTCGGCCATGCCTGAACCTTTCACTTATGTATTTTCAACAGTGGAGTTTCTGCACACCATAGATTAAAAGTGTGGAGCTTTGCTGTACCTCAAGTTTCAATACAATTACTATTACTTTTTATTCAATTCTCTTTTATTCTTATTCCAAGATATACGTTGCACTTCAACTTGATGAATGTGATGATCCGTGACACTCATCATCATTCTCACCTATGAACGCGCGTGACTGACAACCACTTCCGTTCTACTTTAGACCGGGCGCATATCTCTTAGATTCCCCAACAGAATCTTCGTGGTATAAGCTAGATAGATGGCGGCATTCATGGGGATCTGGAAAGTCTAACCTTGTCTGTGGTATTCCGAGTAGGATCCCGGGATTGAATGACTGTGACGAGCTTCAAACTCCTGAAGGCTGGGCGTTAGTGACAGGCGCAAAAGAATCAAGGGATTCTATTCCAGCCTGATTGAGAACCGACAGATGATTAGCCATGCTGTGACAGAGCATTTGGACCATTTTCACTGAGAGGATGGGATGTAGCCATCAACAAGGGTGATGCCTCCAGACGATTAGCCATGCAGTGACAGCGCATAGGACCATTTTTCCGAGAGGATAAAAAGTAGCCATTGAAGACGGTGATGCCCTACATACAGCTTGCCATGGAAAGGAATAAGAAGGATTGGATGAATGTGATAAGAAAGTAGAGATTCGAGAGGATTCTAGCATCTCCACACGCCTATCTGAAATTCCCACCATTAATTTACATAAGTATTTCTATCCTATTTTATTTTCTGTTTATTATTAATTTTCGAACTCATCATAAACCAATTTAATGCCTAACTGACAAATACAAGGTGACCACAGCTTGCTTCATACCAATAATCTCTGTGGAATCGACCCTTACTCACGTAAGGTATTACTTGGATGACCCAGTACACTTGCTGGTTAAGTTGAACGGAGTTATGATCACACCAGGGATTATTAAGATCCCAATTCATCACACCATGATCTCTTTGGGGTATTTTTGATTTCATACAAATACAAAGAGACCAACTTTGAGGATCACAATTTCGTCCACCAAGTTTTTGGCGCCGTTGCCGGGGATTGCTCGAGTATGGACAACTAACGGTTCATCTTGTTGCTCAGATTAGGTAATTTTCTTTTCAAAAACTTTTTCAAAATTTTTCTTTTCTTTTTCGTTTTTCCAAAAATACTTTTGAAAAAATTAATAAAAATCCAAAAAAATTAATAAAATCATAAAAATAAAAAATTATTTTGTGTTTCTTGTTTGATTCTTGAGTTAACTTTTAAGTTTGGTGTCAATTGCATGCTTTAAAAATTTTTCTTGCATTTTTTTTTGAAAATTCCATGCATTCATAGTGTTCTTCATGATCTTCAACTTGTTCTTGGTAAGTCTTCCTATTTGATCTTGATATTTTCTTGTTTTGTGTCTTTTCTTGTTTTTCATGTGCATCTTTGCATTCATATTTTCCAAGCATTAAAAATTTCTAAGTTTAGTGTCTTGCATGTTTTCTTTGCATCAAAAATTTTTCAAAATTATGTTCTTGATGTTCATCATGATCTTCAAAGTGTTCTTGGTGTTCATCTTGACATTCATAGTGTTCTTGCATGCATTATGTGTTTGATCCAAAATTTTCATATTTTAGGTCATTTTTATGTTTTTCTCTCTCATCTTTAAAATTTCAAAAATCAAAAAAATATCTTTTCCTTATTTCCCTCCAAATTTTTGAAATTTTGGGTTGACTTGGTCAAAAATTTTTAAAATTAGTTGTTTCTCACAAATCAAGTCAAATTTTCAATTTTAAAAATCTTATCTTTTTAAAATCTTTTTCAAAAATCATATCTTTTCAATTTTATCTTTGTTTTTTGAAAACTTTCAAAAATCTTTTTCAAATTATTTTCAAAATCTTTTTCTTATCTTTATATCATATTTTCGAAATTACACTAACAATTAAGGTGATTGATTCAAAAATTTGAAGCTTGTTACTTTCTTGTTAAGAAATGTTCAATCTTTAAGTTCTAAAATCATATCTTTTAGTTTCTTGTTAGTTAAGTAATTTTAAAAATTAAATCTTTTTCAAACATATCTTTTTATCTTTTATCATATCTTTTTCAAAAAAAAAAATTTTTTTCTTTTTCAAATATCTTATCTAACTTCTTATCTTCTTATCTTTTCAAATTTGATTTTAATATCTTTTTCAACTAGCTATTTGACTTTTTGTTTGTTTCTTATCTTTTTCAAAATCACCTAACTACTTTTCCCTCTTCAATTTTCGAAAATATCTCACCCTTTTTCAAAATTCTTTTTAATTAATTAATTAGTTTTAATTTAAATTTAATCTTATTTCTTATCTCTAATTTTCGAAAATTTCTAACCCTTTTTAAAAAATTATTTTCGAATTTTCTATCTCTTCTCTCTTATTTTATTTAATTATTTATTTACTAACACTTCTTTTCACCTAAATATCCGAACCCACTCTTCTTCATTCTTTTCCCCTTTCTTTTTCTACTAACATAAAGGAATCTCTATACTGTGACATAGAGGATTCCTCTTCTTTTCTTGTTTTCTTCTCTTTCATATGAGTAGGAGCAAGGAAAAAGATACTCTTGTTGAAATTGATCTTGAACCTGAAAGGACCCTAAAAAGGAAACTAAGAGAAGCTAGATTACAATAATCTAAAGGTAACCTTTCAGAAACATTAGAACAAGAGAAGGAGATGGCAGCCGCACCCAACAACAATAATGCAAGGAGAATGCTTGGTGACTTCACAAAGCCAACGTCCAAATTTGATGGAAGAAGCATCTCCATTCCTGCCATTGGAGCCAATAATTTTGAGCTTAAGTCTCAACTAGTTGCTTTAATGCAACAAAACTGCAAGTTCTATGGACTTCCATCTGAAGATCCTTATCAGTTTTTAACTGAGTTCTTGCAGATTTGTGAGACTGTTAAGACGAATGGAGTAGATCCTGAAGTCTACAGGCTCATGCTTTTCCCTTTTGCTGTAAGAGATAGAGCTAGAATATGGTTGGATTCACAACCTAAGGATAGCCTGGACTCCTGGGATAAGCTGGTCACAGCCTTCTTGGATAAATTCTTTCCTCCTCAAAAGCTGAGCAAGCTTAGAGTGGATGTTCAGACCTTCAAGGAAAAAGATGGTGAATCCCTCTATGAAGCTTGGGAAAGATACAAGCAGCTGACCAAAAGGTGTCCATCTGACATGTTTTCAGAATGGACCATATTAGATATATTCTATTATGGTCTATCTGAACTTTCGAAAATGTCATTGGACCAATCTGCAGGTGGATCCATTCACCTAAAGAAAACGCCTGAAGAGGCTCAAGAACTCATTGACATGGTTGCAAATAACCAATTCATGTACACTTCTGAGAGGAATTCCGTGAATAATGGGACGCCTCAGAGGAAGGGAGTTCTTGAAATTGATGCTCTGAATGCCATATTGGCTCAGAACAAAGTGTTGACCCAGCAAGTCAACATGATCTCTCAAAATCTGAATGGATGGAAAAATGCATCCAACAGTACTAAAGAGGCAGCTTCTGAAGAAGCTTATGATCCTAAGAACCCTGTAATGACAGAGGTTAATTACATGGGTGAACCTTATGGAAACACCTATAATTCATCATGGAGAAATCATCCCAATTTCTCATGGAAGGATCAACAAAAGCCTCAACAAGGCTTTAACAATGGTGGACGCAATAGGCTAAGCAATAGCAAGCCTTTTCCATCATCTTCTCAGCAACAGACAGAGAATTCTGAACAAAGCACTTCTCATTTAGCCAATCTAGTCTCTGATCTGTCAAAGGCCACATTCAGTTTCATGAGTGAAATAAGATCTTCCATCAGAAATCTGGAGGCACAAGTGGGCCAGCTGAGTAAGAAAGTCATTGAAACTCCTCCCAGTATTCTCCCAAGCAATACAGAAGAGAATCCAAAAGGAGAGTGCAAGGCCATTGATGTAATCAACATGGCCGAATGCACAAGGGAGGAGGAAGACGAAAATCCTAGTGAGGAAGACCTCCTGGGACGTCTCTCAAGCAAGAAGGAGTTTCCTATTAAGGATCCAAAGGAATCTGAGGCTTATATAGAGACCATAGAGATTCCATTAAATCTCCTTCTGCCATTCATGAGCTCTGAAGACTATTCTTCCTCTGAAGAGGATGAAGATGTGACTGGAGAGCAAGTTGCTCAATATTTAGGAGCTATCATGAAACTGAATGCCAAGTTGTTTGGTAATAAGACTTGGGAAAGTGAACCTCCCTTGCTCATTAATGAACTAGATACCTGGATTCAGCAAATTTTACCTCAAAAGAGACAAGATCCTGGCAAGTTCTTAATACCTTGTACCATAGGCACCATGACCTTTGAAAAAGCTCTATGTGATCTAGGGTCAGGGATAAATCTTATGCCACTCTCTGTAATGGAGAAGCTGGGGATCATTGAGGTACAACCTGCATTGTTCTCATTACAACTGGCAGACAAGTCATTGAGACAAGCTTATGGAATAGTAGAGGACGTGTTAGTAAAGGTTGAAGGCCTTTACATCCCTGCTGATTTCATAATCTTAGACACTAGGAAGGAAGAGGATGATTGCATCATCCTTGGAAGACCTTTCCTAGCCACAGCAGGAGCTGTGATAGATGTCAACAGAGGTGAATTAGTCCTTCAATTGAATAGGGACTACCTTGTATTTAAGGCACATGGCCATCCCTCTGTGACAAAAGAGAGTAAGCATGAAGAGCTTCTCTTAGTTCAGAGTCAAGAAGAGCCCCCACAGTCAAACTCTAAGTTTGGTGTTGGGAGGCCACAACCAAACTCTAAGTTTGGTGTTAAGACCCCATATCCAAACTCTAAGTTTGGTGTTGGGACTATACAACATTGACCTGATCTCCTTGTGGCTCCATGAGAGCCCACTGTCAAGCTATTGACATTAAAGAAGCGCTTGTTGGGAGGCAACCCAATTTTATTTATCTAATTTTTATTTTATTTTATTTTATTTTATTTTGTGTTTTATTAGGTACATGATCATGTGGAGTCACGAAAAAAATAAAAATTAAAAATAGAATCAAAAATAGCAGAAGAAAAATCACACCCTGGAGGAAGCACAGACTGGCGTTCAACGCCAGTAAGGAGCATCTGGCTGGCGTTCAACGTCAGAACAGAGCATGAATCTGGCGCTGAACGCCAGAAACATGCTTTACATGGGCTTTGAACGCCCAGAACATGCTTTACATGGGCGTGCATCACATCGGCGTTTAAACGCCAGAATGGTATGCAAAGGCATTTTACATGCCTATTTGGTGCAGGGATGGAATTCCTTGACACCTCAGGACCTGTGGACCCCACAGGATCCCCACCTAACATATTCTCACTTTACCTCCTAATCCTATTAACACTCTTCCCCATGTCACATTTCCCAAAACCCTTCACCAATCACCTCAATCTCTCTTCCCCATCACCTCTTCACCACTCACATCCTACCACTCTTCCCCAAAAACCCCACCTACCTCCAAAATTCAAATATCTTTCCCACCCAAACCCACCCTAAAATGGCCGAACCTACCCTCTCCCCTTTCCCTATATATACCCCTCCATTTCACTTCATTTTCACACAACACAACCCCCTCTTCTATACCTTGGCCGAAACACCATCTCTCCCTTCTCCTCAATATTTTCTTTTTCTTCTTCTTCTCTTTTTTCTTCTCTTGCTCGAGGGCGAGCAATATTTTAAGTTTGGTGTGGTAAAAGCATAAGCTTTTTGTTTTTCCATTACCATCAATGGCACCTAAGGCCGGAGAATCCTCTAGAAAAGGAAAAGGGAAGACAAAAGCTTCCACCTCCGAGTCATGGGAGATGGAAAGATTCATCTCCAAAAGCCATCAAGACCACTTCTATGATGTTGTGGCAAAGAAGAAGGTGATCCCTGAGGTCCCTTTCAAGCTCAAGAAAAATGAGTATCCGGAGATCCGACATGAGATCCGCAGGAGAGGTTGGGAAGTCCTAACCAACCCCATGCAACAAGTCGAAATCTTAATGGTTCAAGAGTTCTATGCCAATGCATGGATCACTAGGAACCATGATCAAAGTATGAACCCGAGTCCAAAGAATTATCTCACAATGGTTCGGGGGAAATACTTAGATTTTAGCCCGGAGAATGTGAGATTGGCGTTCCACTTGCCCATGATGCAAGAAGATGTACGCCCCTACACTAGAAGGGTCAATTTTAATCAAAGGTTGGACCAAGTCCTTATGGACATATGCGTGGAAGGAGCTCAATGGAAGAGAGACTCCAAAGACAAGCCAGTCCAACTAAGAAGACTGGACCTCAAGCCTGTGGCTAGAGGATGGTTGGAGTTCATTCAACGCTCCATCATTCCCACTAGCAACCGATCTGAAGTTACTGTGGATCGGGCCATCATGATTCATAGCATCATGATTGGAGAGGAAGTAGAAGTTCATGAAGTCATCTCCAATGAATTCTACAAAATAGCCGAAAAGTCGTCCACCATGGCAAGGCTAGCTTTTCCTCACCTTATTTGCCATCTATGTTACTCAGCTGGAGTTATCATAGAAGGAGACATCTCCATTGAAGAGGATAAGCCCATCACCAAGAAGAGGATGGAGCAAGCAAGAGAGACCCTCCACGGTTCTCAAGAGATGCATGAGGAAGCTCATCATCAAGAAATCCCTGAGATGCCTCAAGGGATGCACTTTCCTCCCAACAACTATTGGGAATAACTCAACACTTCCTTAGAAGATTTGAGCCACAATGTGGAACAATTAAGGGTGGAACATCATGAGCACTCCATCATTCACCATGAAATAAGAGAAGATCAAAGAGCAATGAGGGAGGAGCAATAAAAGCAAGGAAGGGACATAGAAGAGCTTAAGGACATTGTTGGTCCTTCAAGAAGAAGACGCCACTAAGGTGGATTCATTCCTTGTTCTTATTTCTTTCTGTTTTTCGGTTTCTATGTTATGTTTATCTATATTTTGTGTCTCTACTTCATGATCATTAGTATGTAGTAACCATGTCTTAAAGCTATGAATAAAATCCATTAATCCTTCACCTCTCTTAAATGAAAAATGTTTTAATTCAAAAGAACAAGAAGTACATGAATTTCGAATTTATCCTTCAATTTAGTTTAATTATATTGATGTGGTGACAATACTTTTTGTTTTCTGAATGAATAATTGAACAGTGCATATTTTTTATCTTGTTGTTTATGAATGTTAAAATTGTTGGCTCTTGAAAGAATGATGAACAAAGAGAAATGTTATTGATGATCTAAAAAATCATGAAATTGATTCTTGAAGCAAGAAAAAGCAGTGAAAAAGAAGAAGCTTGCGAAAAAAAATGGCAAAAAAATATATATATATATATATAGAAAGAAAAAGAAAAAGCAAGCAGAAAAAGCCAATAGCCCTTAAAACCAAAAGGCAAGGGTAAAAAGGATCCAAAGCAAAAGAGTGTGCTTAAGAGCTCTGGACACCACTAACTGAGGACTCTAGCAAAGCTGAGTCACAATCTGAAAAGGTTCACCCAGTTATGTGTCTGTGGCATTTATGTATCCGGTGGTAATACTGGAAAATAAAGTGCTTAGGGCCACGGCCAAGACTCACAAGTAGCTGTGTTCAAGAATCAACATGCTTAACTAGGAAAGTCAATAACACTATCTGAACTCTGAGTTCCTAGAGACGCCAATCACTCTAAACTTCAAAGGAAAAAGTGAGATGCCAAAACTATTCAGAAGCAAAAAGCTACAAGTCCCGCTCATCTAATTAGAATTAATATTCATTGATATTTTGGAATTTATAGTATATTCTCTTCTTTTTATCCTATTTGAATTTCAGTTGCTTGGGGACAAGCAACAATTTAAGTTTGGGGTTGTGATGAGTGGATAATTTATACGCTTTTTGGCATTGTTTTTAGGTAGTTTTTAGTAAGTTCAAGCTATTTTTAGGGATGTTTTCATTAGTTTTTATGTTAAATTCACATTTCTGGACTTTACTATGAGTTTGTGTATTTTTATGTGATTTCAGGTAATTTCTGGCTGAAATTGAGGGACTTCAGCAAAACTCTGAAAAAGGCTGACAAAAGGACTGCTGATAATGTTGGATTCTGACCTCCCTGCACTCAAAATGGATTTTCTGGAGCTACAGAACTTCAAATGACGCGCTCTTAACGGATTTGAAAAGTAGACATCCAGAGCTTTCCAGCAATATATAATAGTCCATACTTTATTCGGGAATTGACGACGTAAAGTGGCGCTCAACGCCAAGTACATGCTGCTGTCTGGAGTTAAACGCCAGAAACACGTCATAACCCGGAGTTGAACGCCAGAAACACGCTATAACTCGGCGTTCAACTCCAAGAAAAGCCTCAGCTCATGAATAGATCAAGCTCAGCCCAAGCATACACCAAGTGGGCTCCGGAAGTGGATTTATGCATCAATTACTTACTCATGTAAACCCTAGTAGCTAGTCTAGTATAAATAGGATAAGTTACTATTGTATTAGACGTCTTATCTCTTGACCATTCGGTCTTTTGATCACCATCAAGGGGGCTGGCCATTCGGCCATGCCTGAACCTTTCACTTATGTATTTTCAACAGTGGAGTTTCTGCACACCATAGATTAAGGGTGTGGAGCTCTGCTGTACCTCAAGTTTCAATACAATTACTATTACTTTTTATTCAATTCTCTTTTATTCTTATTCCAAGATATACGTTGCACTTCAACTTGATGAATGTGATGATCCGTGACACTCATCATCATTCTCACCTATGAACGCGCGTGACTGACAACCACTTCCGTTCTACTTTAGACCGGGCGCATATCTCTTAGATTCCCCAACAGAATCTTCGTGGTATAAGCTAGATAGATGGCGGCATTCATGGGTATCCGGAAAGTCTAACCTTGTCTGTGGTATTCCGAGTAGGATCCCGGGATTGAATGACTGTGACGAGCTTCAAACTCCTGAAGGCTGGGCGTTAGTGACAGACGCAAAAGAATCAAGGGATTCTATTCCAGCCTGATTGAAAACCGACAGATGATTAGCCGTTCTGTGACAGAGCATTTGGACCATTTTCACTGAGAGGATGGGATGTAGCCATCAACAAGGGTGATGCCTCCAGACGATTAGCCATGCAGTGATAGCGCATAGGACCATTTTCCCGAGAGAATAAAAAGTAGCCATTGAAGACGGTGATGCCCTACATACAGCTTGCCATGGAAAGGAGTAAGAAGGATTGGATGAATGTGATAAGAAAGTAGAAATTCGAGAGGATTCTAGCATCTTCACACGCCTATCTGAAATTCCCACCATTAATTTACATAAGTATTTCTATCCTATTTTATTTTCTGTTTATTATTAATTTTTGAACTCATCATAAACCAATTTAATCTACCTAACTGACAAATACAAGGTGACCATAGCTTGCTTCATACCAACAATCTCTGTGGGATCGACCCTTACTCACGTAAGGTATTACTTGGATGACCCAGTACACTTGCTGGTTAAGTTGAACGGAGTTATGATCACACCAGGGATTATTAAGATCCCAATTCATCACACCATGATCTCTTTGGGGTATTTTTGATTTCATACAAATACAAAGAGACCAACTTTGAGGATCACAATTTCGTCCACCAGGTTGCCACTTTGTGGCTAATTCCATATCGGACCATAGCAGAGTAGAGCTGTTTATTGCAGAAATGAGTCCCCCCATCACTGATTAGGACTCTGGGAACACCAAATCTGCTAAAGATGTGTTTCTGGAGGAATTTCAGCATGGTCTTAGTATCATTAGTGGGTGTAGCAAATGCTTCTACCCACTTAGATACATAGTGCACTGCCACCAGAATGTAAGTGTTTGAGTATGATGGTGGAAACGGACCCATGAAGTCAATCCCCCATACATCAAACAATTCAATCTCTAAGATCCCTTGTTGAGGCATGGCGTATCCGTGAGGTAAGTTACCAGCTCTTTGGCAGCTGTCACAGTTACGCACAAACTCTCAAGCATCTCTATAGAGAGTAGGCCAGTAGAAGCCACATTGGAGGACCTTAGTGGCTGTTCGCTCACTTCCAAAATATCCCCCATACTGTGATCCATGGCAGTGCCATAGGATCCTTTGTGCTTCCTCTCTGGGTACACATCTGCGGATCATTCCGTCTGCACATCTCTTAAAGAGATATGGCTCATCCCATAGGTAGTACTTGGCATCTGAAATTAATTTCTTTCTTTGCACCCTGCTGTACTCCTGGGGTATGAACCTCACAGCTTTGTAATTTGCAATATCTGCAAACCATGGAGCTTCCTGAATGGCAAAGAGTTGCTCATCTGGGAAAGTCTCAGAGATCTCAGTAGAAGGGAGGGACGCCCCAGCTACTGGTTCTATTCGGGATAGATGATCAGCTACTTGGTTCTCTGTCCCTTTTCTGTCTCTTATTTCTATATCAAACTCTTACAGAAGCAACACCCATCTTATGAGCCTGGGTTTTGAATCCTGCTTTGTGAGTAAGTACTTAAGAGCAGCATGGTCAGTGTACACAATCACCTTTGATCCTACTAGATAGGATCTAAACTTGTCAATGGCATAGACCACTGCAAGTAACTCTTTTTCTGTGGTTGTGTAATTCTTCTGTGCATCATTTAGAACACGGCTGGCATAATAAATGACATGCAGAAGCTTGTTATGCCTCTGTCCTAACACTGCACCAATGGCATGGTCACTGGCATCACACATTAGTTCGAATGGCAATGTCCAGTCTGGTGCAGAGATGACTGGTGCTGTGACCATCTTAGCTTTCAGGTGTGTCAAACACAAATGGTGTGTCAGCAGCTAACAGGTTGCTCAGAGGTTTTGCAATTTTCAAAAAATCCTTTATAAATCTTCTGTAGAATCCTGCATGCCCCAGAAAGCTTCTGATTGCCTTAACATTGGCAGGTGGTGGTAATTTTTCAATTACCTCTACCTTTGCCTTATCCACCTCTATTCCCTTGCCTGAAATTTTATGTCCAAGGACAATTCCTTCAGTCACCATAAAGTGACATTTCTCCCAGTTTAAAACCAGGTTAGTCTCTTGGCACCTTTTCAGGACAAGTGCTAGGTGGTTAAGACAGGAGCTGAATGAGTCTCCATATACTGAGAAGTCATCCATGAAGACTTCCAGGAATTTTCCACCATATCAGAGAAGATGGATAGCATGCATCTCTGAAAGGTTGCAGGAGCATTACACAGACCAAAAGGCATCCTCCTGTAGGCAAACATGCCAGAAGGGCAAGTAAATGCTGTTTTCTCTTGGTCTTGAGGATCTACTGCAATTTGGTTATAACCTGAATAGCCATCCAAAAAGCAGTAATAATCATGACCAGCTAGTCTTTCTAGCATTTGGTCTATGAATGGTAAAGAAAAATGATCCTTTCTGGTGGCTATATTGAGCCTTCTATTGTCAATACACATACGCCACCCTGTGACTATTCTTGTAGGAACCAGTTCATTTTTTTCATTATGAACTACTGTCATGCCTCCCTTCTTGGGGACAACTTGGACAGGGCTCACCCAGGGGCTATCAGAAATAGGATAAATAATCCCAGCCTCTAGTAATTTAGTGACCTCTTTCTGCACCACCTCCTTCATGGCTGGATTTAGCCGCCTTTGTGGTTGGACCACTGGTTTGGCATTATCCTCCAATAGGATCTTGTGCATGCATCTTGCTGGGCTAATGCCCTTAAGATCAGTTATGGACCACCCAAGAGCTGTCTTGTGTGTCCTTAGCACTTGAATCAGTGCTTCCTCTTCTTGTGGATTTAAAGCAGAGCTTATGATTACAGGAAAGGTATCACCTTCTCCCAGAAATGCATATTTCAGGGATGGTGGTAATGGTTTGAGCTATGGGTTTGGGAGGTTTCTCCTCTTCCTGAGGAATTTTTAGAGGTTCTATTATTCTCTCTGATTCCTCCAAATCAGGCTGAACATCTTTAAAGATGTCCTCTAGCTCTGATTCGAGACTCTCAGTCATATTGATCTCTTCCACCAAAGAGTCAATAATGTCAGCGCCCATGCAGTCATTTGATGTGTCTGGATGCTGCATAGCTTTTACAGCATTCAACTTGAACTCATCCTCATTGACTCTCAGGGTTACTTCCCCTTTTTGTACATCAATGAGAGTTCGTCCAGTTGCTAGGAAAGGTCTTCCTAGAATGAGAGTTACACTCTTGTGCTCCTCTATTTCCAGCACTACAAAGTCAGTTGGAAAGGCGAATGGCCCAACCTTGACAATCATGTCCTCAATTATGCCTGATGGATATTTAATGGAGCCATCAGCAAGTTGGAGGCATATCCGGGTTGGTTTGACTTCTTCAGTCAACCCAAGCTTTCTGATAGTGGATGCAGGTATTAGATTGATGCTTGCTCCCAGGTCACACAGGGCTGTCTTGGTGCAAGCACCTTCCAATGTGCATGGTATCATAAAGCTTCCTGGATCTTGAAGCTTTTCTGGTAAGCTTTTCAGAATGACTGCACTGCATTCTTCAGTGAGAAATACTTTTTCAGTTTCTCTCCAATCCTTCTTATGACTTAAGATCTCTTTCATGAACTTAGCATAAGAAGGTATTTGCTCAAGTGCCTCTGCAAACGGAATCTTTATTTCAAGAGTCCTTAGGTAGTCTGCAAAGCGGGCAAATTGCTTATCCTGCTCCGCTTGGCGGAGTTTCTGAGGATAAGGCATCTTGGCTTTATATTCTTCAACCTTAGTTGCTGCAGGTTTATTCCTTACAGAAGTGGTTGGAGAAGCCTTTTTAGAGGGGTTACTATCAGCACTCTCAGGTGTCTGATTCCCCATTGGCGTTTGAACGCCAGAACTGGGCAGGGAATGGGCGTTTAACGCCAGCTTTCCCCCCTTTTCTGGCGTTTAAACGCCAAGAGTATTCCTCTCTGGGCTCTTACTGTCCTCAGAGGGATTTTGGATAGTGGTTTGGCTATCCTCTGTCAAGTATTCCTTTATTGGCTTTTTGCTACTTTGAGCAGTGTTATTCAATGTCTTCCCACTCCTCAGTTGAACTGCTTGGCATTCTTCTGTTATCTGTTTAGATAGCTGCTGTTTTGCCTGATTCAACTGTGATTCTATGTTCTTGCTAGCAATTTTAGTTTCTTGGAGCATCTCTTTAAATTCTGCTAACTGTTTTGTCATCAGGTGTAATTGCTGATTAAGCTCAATCATCTGTTCTTGAGGATTAGGATCAGTAGCTACTGCCATAACTTCTTCTTTTGTGGAGAACTCATTGCTAGAGTATAAATGTTGATTTCTAGCAACAGTATCTATAAGCTCTTGAGCCTCCTCAATCGTCTTCCTCATATGTATAGATCCACCTGCTGAGTGGTCTAGAGACATCTGAGCTTTTTCTATAAGCCCATAGTAGAAGATGTCTAACTGTACCCACTTTGAGAACATTTTAGAGGGGCATTTTCTTAGCATACATCTATACCTCTCCCAGGCATTATAAAGGGATTCATTATCCTCTTGTTTAAAGCCTTGGATGTCCAGCCTTAGCTGTGTCATCCTTTTTGGAGGGTAAAATTGATTCAGGAATTTGTCTGATAACTGTTTCCATGTCTTTATGCTTGCTGTAGGTTGGTTATACAACCACCTCTTAGCTTGATCTTTTACAGCAAATGGAAACAGTAATAATCTGTAGACATCCTGATCCACCTCTTTATCACATACTGTGTCAGCAAGTTATAAGAATTGTGCCAGAAACTCAGTAGGTTCTTCCTGTGGAAGACCAGAATACTGGCAATTTTGCTGCACCATGATAATAAGTTGAGGATTTAGCTCAAAGCTGCTTGCTTTAATGGGAGGTATACAGATGCTACTCCCATATGTAGCTGTAATGGGGTTAGCATATGACCCCAGAGTCCTTCTGGACTGTTCAATTCCACTTAAGTCCATGATGGAGAAAGGGAATATAATATGAATTCATAAGTAAAGTAAATTTTTTTTTACCGAAAATAATAAAATAAAACAAATAAAAAAATCAAATTTCGAAACCTAAAAGAAAATAAGATCAAAGCAAATTGAAAACTAAATCAATTAATTAATTAAAAAGATTTTGGAATTAGCAATTGAAAATATATGATTGAAAATTATTTTGAAAAAGATTTGATTTTTGAAATGAGGAAAGAGAAAAACAACAAAATGACACCAAACTTAAAATTTTTTAGAAAATCAAACACAAATTTTCGAAAATTTCAAAGGAAAACACAAAGAGGACACCAAACATAGAATTTTTAGAGAACAAGAAAGGACTAAGAACATGCAAATTCGAAAAATTAAAAGAAAACAAAAGCATGCAATTGACACCAAACTTAAAATGTGAATACTCAAATAAAAGACTCTAAACCAACAAAAATAAAACAGTCCTAATCTAAGCAACAAGATAGACCGTCAGTTGTCCAAACTCGAACAATCCCCGGCAACGGCGCCAAAAACTTGGTGCACGAAATTGCAATCACACTTTTGCAATTCCGCACAACTAACCAGCAAGTGCACTGGGTCGTCCAAGTAATACCTTACGTGAGTAAGGGTCGATCCCACGGAGATTGTCGGCTTGAAGCAAGCTATGGTTATCTTGTAACTCTTAGTCAGGATATCAATCATTATCAGGGTTGATTGTAAAAAGCAAAAGAACATGAAATAAGTACTTGTTTTGCAGTAATGGGGAACAGGTTGAGGTTTTGGAGATGCTCTATCTTCTGAATCTCTGCTTTCCTACTGTCTTCTTCTTCAAGCACGCAAGACTCCTTCCATGGCAAGCTGTATGTAGGGTTTCACCGTTATCAATGGCTACCTCCCATCCTCTCAGTGAAAATGTTCAACGCGCTTTGTCACAGCACGGCTAATCATCTGTCGGTTCTCAATCAGGTCGGAATAGAATCCAGTGATTCTTTTGCGTCTGTCACTAACGCCCAGCCTTCAGGAGTTTGAAGCTCGTCACAGTCATTCAATCCTTGAATCCTACTCAGAATACCACAGACAAGGTTTAGACCTTCCGGATTCTCTTGAAAGCCGCCATCAATTCTAGCTTATACCACGAAGATTCTGATTAAGGAATCCAAGAGATATCTACTCAATCTAAGGTAGAACGGAGGCGGTTGTCAGGCACACATTCATAGTTGAGAATGATGATGAGTGTCACGGATCATCACATTCATCAGGTTTAGGAACAAGTGATATCTTAGAATGGAAGCAAGCATGATTGAATGAAAAACAGTAGTAATTGCATTAATCCATCAAGACACAGCAGAGCTCCTCACCCCCAACCATGGGGTTTAGAGACTCATGCGGTAGAAGATACAATGAGAAACGTGTAAAGTGTCATGAGGTATAGATACAATGTCAAAAGATGCTATTAATAGTGAACTAGTAACCTAGGGTATACATAAATGAGTAAATGACGTAAAAATCCACTTCCGGGGTCCACTTGGTGTGTGCATGGGCTGAGCATTGAAGCTTTCATGTATAGAGACTTTTTCTGGAGTTAAACGCCAGCTTTTATGCCAGTTTGGGCGTTTAACTGCAATTTTTATGCCAGTTCCGGCGTTAAACGTTGGGAATTTTGAAGCTGATTTGCAACGTCGGTTTGGGCCATCAAATCTCGGGAAAAGTATGGACTATTATACATTGCTGGAAAGCCCAGGATGTCTACTTTCCAACGCCGTTGAGAGCGCGCTAATTGGGCTTCTGTAGCTCCAGAAATTTTACTTCGAGTGCAGGGAGGTCAGAATCCAACAGCATCTGCAGTCCTTTTCAGCATCTGAATCAGATTTTTGCTCAGGACCCTCAATTTCAGCCAGAAAATACCTGAAATCACAGAAAAACACACAAACTCATAGTAAAGCCCAAAAAAGTGAATTTTAACTAAAAACTAATAAAAATATAATAAAAACTAACTAAAATATACTAAAAATATACTAAAAACAATGCCAAAAAGCGTATAAATTATCCGCTCATCACTTGCATGTTCAATTTAATACTTTCAAATAGCTTATTTACCATGCATGCCATGTGTTTGTGAAAACACCCGTATGGCATTGTGCACTATTTTTAAGATTTCTTTTAATCTACTACTATAAATGCTTGCTTTTCACAAAACCCTTTTTATATTCTATTAATTAAATATAATTGTTATTACAAACATGTTGTTAGTTTGAAAGACTTGGTAATCTCACTTGGACATTGAATGCTTGATCTATTGCTGCATGAAATCACAATCACACTTTTGCAATTCCGCACAACTAACCAGCAAGTGCACTGGGTCGTCCAAGTAATACCTTACGTGAGTAAGGGTCGATCCCACGGAGATTGTCGGCTTGAAGCAAGCTATGGTTATCTTGTAACTCTTAGTTAGGATATCAATAATTCTCATATTTAATTGTAAAAAGTAAAAGAACATGAACTAAATACTTGTTTTGCAGTAATGGAGAACAGGTTGAGGTTTTGGAGATGCTATATCTTCTGAATCTCTACTTTCCTACTGTCTTCTCCTTCATGCACGCACGGCTCCTTCAATGGCAAGCTGTATATTGGGTTTCACCGTTGTCAATGGCTACCTCCCATCCTCCCAGTGAAAATGTTCAACGTACGCTGTCACCGCACGGCTAATCATCTGTCGGTTCTCGATCATGTCGGAATAGAATCCAGTTATTCTTTTGCATCTGTCACTAACGCCCAACACTCGCGAGTTTGAAGCTCGTCACAGTCATTCAATCCTCGAATCCTACTCGGAATACCACAAATAAGGTTTAGACTTTCCGGATTCTCAAGAATGGCCGCCAATGGGTTCTAGCTTATACCACGAAGATTCTGCTTAAGGAATCCAAGAGATACACACTCAAACGAAGGTAGAACGGAGGTGGTTGTCAGACACACATTCATAGGTGAGAATGGTGATGAGTGTCACGGATCATCACATTCATCAAGTTGAAGAACAAGTGGTATCTTAGAATAGAAGCAAGCGTGATTGAATAAAAAACAGTAGTAATTGCATTAATCAATCAAGACACAGCAGAGCTCCTCACCTCCAACCATGGGGTTTAGAGACTCATACCATAGAAGATACAATATGAAACGTGTAATGTGTCATGAGATGAAGATACAATAGCAAAAAGTCCTATTTATAGTGAACTAGTGACCTAGGGTTTACAAGAATGAGTAAATGACGTAAAAATCCACTTCCGGGGTCCACTTGGTGTGTGCTTGGGCTGAGCATTAAAGCTTTCATGTGTAGAGACTTTTCCTGGAGTTAAACGCTAGCTTTTGTGCCAGTTTGGGCGTTTAACTCCAACTTTTGTGCCAGTTTCGGCGTTAAACACCAGGAATTCTAAAGCTGATTTGGAACGCCAGTTTGGGCCATCAATTCTTGAGCAAAGTATGAACTATTATATATTTCTGAAGCCCAGGATGTCTACTTTCCAACGCAATTGAGAGCGCGCCAATTGAGCTTCTGTAGCTCCAGAAAATCTACTTCAAGTACAGGGAGGTCAGAATCCAACAGCATCTGCAGTCCTTTTTCAGCTTCTGAATCAGATTTTTGCTCAGGTCCCTCAATTTCAGCCAGAAAATACCTGAAATCACAGAAAAATACACAAACTCATAGTAAAGTCTAGAAAAGTGAATTTTAATTAAAAACTAAAAAAATATAATAAAAACTAACTAAAATGTACTAAAAACATACTAAAAACAATGCCAAAAAGCGTATAAATTATCCGTTCATCACAACACCAAACTTAAATTGTTGCTTGTCCCCAAGCAACTGAAAATCAAATAGGATAAAAAGAAGAGAACATACCATAGACTCCAAAATATCAATGAAACTTAGCTCCAATTAGATGAGCGGGACTAGTAGCTTTTTGCTTCTGAACAGTTTTGGCATCTCACTTTATCCTTTGAAGTTTAGAATGATTGGCATCTATAGGAACTCAGAATTCAGATAGTGTTATTGATTCTTCTAGTTAAGTATGTTG
The DNA here is from genome assembly GCF_014773155.1 of Arachis stenosperma. NCBI lineage: Eukaryota > Viridiplantae > Streptophyta > Magnoliopsida > Fabales > Fabaceae > Arachis > Arachis stenosperma. Next base: position 31,076,303 of record NC_080385.1, on the reverse strand, counting down.
ATTCTTGAACACAGCTACTTTATGAGTCTTGGCCGTGGCCCAAAGCACTCTGTTTTCCAATATTATCACCGGATACATACATGCCACAGACACATAACTGGGTGAACCTTTTCAGATTGTGACTCAGCTTTGCTAGAGTCCCCAATTAGAGGTGTCCAGGGTTCTTAAGCACACCTTTTTGCTTTGGATCACGACTTTAACCGCTCAGTCTCAAGCTTTTCACTTGACACCTTCACGCCACAAGCACATGGTTAGGGACAGCTTGGTTTAGCCGCTTAGGCCAGGATTTAATTCCTTTAGGCCCTCCTATCCACTGATGCTCAAAGCCTTGGATCCTTTTTAGTATCCTTGCCTTTAGGTTTTAAAGGCTATTGGCTTTTTCTGCTTGCTCTTTTTTTTTGTATTCACTGCTTTTTCTTGCTTCAAGAATCAATTTGATGATTTTTCAGATCCTCAATAACATTTCTCCTTTTCCATCGTTCTTTCAAGAGCCAACAAATTTAGCATTATTTAAACAACAAATTCAAAAGACATATGCACTGTTCAAGCATTCATTCAGAAAACAAAAAGTATTGTCACCACATCAAACTAATTCAACTAGTTTCAAAAATGAATTCGAAATCCTGTACTTCTTGTTCTTTTGTGATTAAAGCATTTTTTCATTTAAGAGAGGTGATGGATTCATAGAACATTCATAGCTTTAAGACATGAACTTTAAATTTTATTAATCATGGAATAAGAACAAGACTCAAAAATAAATATAAGATAAGACCAATAGTAATAGAAAACAGAAAATTAAAAACAGAAATTTAAATGACTCTAAAATAGATTCCTAATGATAAAGGTTATCACAGAGTTAGGACTCAACAACCTTGATTTTGAGAAGTGGATGCTCCCTCAACTTGTAGGGTGTTTGACCCTTCAAGGGAGAGCTTCTGGCGCTTCAGCTCCTGTAGCTCACGCCCCTGTTTCTCTTGTTCCTTCAGCAATTTGCAGAGCATGCAGTTTTGATTCTGCTGTTCTTCCTTAACTTGTTCCATAGCTTCTTGCAGCTTGGCAACAGATGCTTCTAGGCGAGCCCAGTAGTCAATTTCAGGAAGTTCAGGGAGGAATTCCTGCGCCCTCCTTTTGATAGAGTTATCTTGCATTTGTCCTTCCATTGACTTCTTGGTGATTGGATGTTCAATTGGGATGAATTCATCTACTCCCATCCTCACCCCAGCATCTTTACATAACAAAGAGATTAAGCTTGGGTAAGCCAGTTTGGCTTCAGTGGAGTTCTTGTTTGCAATTGTGTAAATCTCACAAGAAATCAGATGATAAATCTCCACTTCTTTTCCCAGCATAATGCAATGAATCATCACTGCTCTCTTGACAGTGACCTCAGAACGGTTACTAGTGGGCAATATAGAACGCCCAATGAAGTCTAGCCAACCTCTTGCAACTGGTTTGAGATCTCCCCTCTTGAGTTGGTTTGGGACACCTTTTGAATTGGTTATCCACTTAGTTCCAGGGAGGCATATGTCCTCTAGAGCTTGATCCAACCCCTTATCTACTCTCACCATTCTCCTATTAAAGGATTCAGGATCATCTTGTAGTTGAGGCAGTTTGAAGACCTCTCTTATTTTGTCCAGATAGAAGTAAATAGTTCTCCCTCTGACCATGGTTCTGTAGGTATCGAAAGCAGTTCCAGTCATTCTCTGCTTATTTGTCAGCCACGGATTTGAGTAGAATTCCTGAACCATGTTTCTTCCAACCTTTGTCTCAGGATTGGCTAGAATTTCCCATCCTCTATTTCGAATTTGCTCTTAGACCTCCGGATATTCGTCTTCTTTCAGATCGAATTTAACTTTTGGGATCACTGACCTTAGACCCATTATTTTGTGGTAATGGTCTGCATGTTCTTTGGTTAAGAACCTCTCTTGACTCCAAAGATTCTTTGGAGTATTTTCTTTCTTGCCTCTTGAATTGGTTTGTTTTCCTTTGGGAGCCATGGTCTTGATGAGCCTTAGCTTAGTGATTACGGAAAAGCACACCAAACTTAAAGGTTTGCTTGCCCTCAAGCAAAAGAAAGGAAAGGGGAGAGAGAGAGGGGGGAGAAGCAAATTCGAATGGTGAGGAGAGGGGGATGGCCGAATGTGTATTTATAAGGGAGGGGGAGGGATTTCGAAAGTTTTGAAAGAGATTTGAGAAGATATGGAAAGAATTTGAGAAAATACTTGTGTTTTTGAAGAAGATTTGGAAAGGATTTGAAAGAGATTTGAGAAATAATTTAGAAAATTGTTGGATTTTTGAAATTTGAGGGTGAATGATGAAAATTTGTAACATGTTTATGTAGAAAATTATGGGTCAAAACATGAAAGTGTGAAAAAATTTGAAGTGGAAAGCAAAATCTCCTTCCCCTGCCTTTCTGGCGTTAAACGCCCAGAATGGATACCATTCTGGGCATTTAACGCGTATCCATTCTGGGCGTTTAACGCCCAATTGTTGGCCATTATGGGCGTTTAACGCCCAGCCAAGTACCCTGGCTGGCGTTAAATGCTAGAAACCCCTTTATCACTAGGCGTTTTGCTGAACGCACAGGATGTTGCAATTCTGGCGTTAAACGCCCAGAATGGTGCCCATTCTGGCATTTAACGCCCAAAATGGTGCATTTACTGGCGTTAAACGCCCAGAATGGTATCCATTCTGGCGTTTAACGCCCAGAGTGCCCTTTACTGGTATTTTCTTGCCAGCAAGCTCCTTTTCTTTGCTTTTTTCACTGAATCCTTCTGTACTCTGTGAATTCCTTCAATTTCGATGATCAACCTTGAAGAATATATATCAAACTTTTATTAAGTAAAACAAATAACCTGTTAATGACTGGGTTGCCTCCCAGCAAGCGCTTCTTTATTGTCTTTAGCTGGACCTTTACTGAGACTCATTCAAGCCTCAGTTTTGAGCATTCCTGCTCAAAATTGCTTTCAAGATAATGTTTGATCCTCTGTCCATTAACAATGAACTTTTTGTCAGAATCAATATCCTGAAGCTCAACATATCCATATGGTGACACTCCTGTAATCACATACGGGCCCCTCCACCGGGATTTCAGTTTTCCTGGGAATAGTCTGAGCCTAGAGTTGAAGAGTAGAACTTTTTGTCCTGGCTTAAAGACTCTGGATGACAACTTCTTGTCATGCCACTTTTTTGCATTTTCAAAGGCACTGAGTCTGAATTCCTCTAGCTCATTTAGTTGGAGCAATCTTTTTTCACCAGCTAACTTAGCATCCAGGTTTAGGAATCTGGTTGCCCAGTAGGCTTTATGTTCCAGTTCCACGGGCAGATAACAGGCCTTGCTATACACAAGTTGGTATGGAGAGGTTCCTATAGGAGTCTTGAATGCTGTTCTGTATGCCCACAGAGCATCATCCAAGCTCTTTGCCCAATCCTTTCTACGGGCAATTACAGTCCGTTCCAGGATTCTTTTTAGCTCTCTATTAGAGACTTCAGCTTGCCCATTTGTCTGTGGATGATACGGAGTTGCTACTTTGTGGCTAATTCCATATCGGACCATAGCAGAGTACAGCTGTTTATTGCAGAAATGAGTGCCCCCATCACTGATTAGTACTCTGGGAACACCAAACCTGCTGAAGATGTGTTTCTGGAGGAATTTCAGCACGGTCTTAGTATCATTATTGGGTGTGGCAATTGCTTCTACCCATTTAGATACATAGTCTACTGCCACCAGAATATAAGTGTTTGAGTATGATGGTGGGAAGGGACCCATGAAGTCAATACCCCATACATCAAACAATTCAATCTCTAAGATCCCTTGTTAAGGCATGGCATAACCATGAGACAAGTTACCAGCTCTTTGGCAACTGTCATAGTTACGCACAAACTCTCGTGCATCCCTATAGAGAGTAGGCCAGTAGAAGCCACATTGGAGGACCTTAGTGGTTGTTCGCTCACTTCCGAAATGTCCCCCATACTGTGATCCATGGCAATGCCATAGGATCCTTTATGCTTCCTCTCTAGGTACACATCTGCGGATCATTCCGTCTGCACATCTCTTAAAGAGATATGGCTCATCCCATAGGTAGTACTTGGCATCTGAAATTAATTTTTTTCTTTGCACCCTGCTGTACTCCTGGGGTATGAACCTCACAGCTTTATAGTTTGTAATGTCTGCAAACCATGGTGCTTCCTGAATGGCAAAGAGTTGCTCATCTGGAAAGGTCTCAGAGATCTCAGTAGAGGGGAGGGACGCCCCAGCTACTGGTTCTATCCGGGACAAGTGATCAACTACCTAGTTCTCTGTCCCTTTTCTGTCTCTTATTTCTATATCAAACTCTTGCAGAAGTAACACCCATCTTATGAGCTTGGGTTTTGAATCCTGCTTTGTGAGTAAGTATTTAAGAGCAGCGTGGTCAGTGTACACAATCACTTTTGACCCTACTAAATAGGATCTAAACTTGTCAATGGCATAAACCACTGCAAGTAACTCTTTTTCTGTGGTTGTGTAATTCTTCTGTGCGTCATTTAGAACACAGCTAGCATAATAAATGATATGCAGAAGCTTGTTGTGCCTCTGTCCCAACACTGCACCAATAGCATGGTCACTGGCATCACACATTAGTTCGAATGGTAATGTTCAGTCTGGTGCAGAGATGACTAGTGTTGTGACCAGCTTGGCTTTTAGGGTCTCAAACACCTGCAGACACTCTGTGTCAAACACAAATGGTGTGTCAGCAGCTAGCAGGTTGCTTAGAGGTTTTGCAATATTTGAAAAATCCTTTATAAACCTTCTGTAGAATCCTGCATGCCCCAGAAAACTTCTGATTGCCTTAACATTGGCAGGTGGTGGTAATTTTTCAATTACTTCTACCTTTGCTTGATCCACCTCTATTCCCTTGCTTGAAATTTTGTACCCAAGGACAATTCCTTCAGTCACCATAAAGTGGCATTTCTTCTAGTTTAAGACCAGGTTAGTCTCTTGGCACCTTTTCAGGACAAGTGCTAGATGATCAAGACAAGAGCTGAATGAGTCTCCAAATACTGAGAAGTCATCCATGAAGACTTTCAGGAACTTCTCTACCATATCAGAGAAGATGGATAGCATGCACCTCTGAAAAGTTGCAGGTGCATTGCATAGACCAAAAGGCATTCTTCTGTAAGCAAATACGCCAGAAGGACAGGTAAATACTGTTTTCTCTTGATCTTGAGGGTCCACTGCAATTTGATTGTAGCCTGAATAGCCATCTAAAAAGTAGTAATAATCATGACCCGCTAGTCTTTCTAGCATCTGGTCTATAAATGGTAAAGGAAAATGATCCTTTCTGGTGGCTGTATTGAGCCTTCTATAGTCAATACACATACGCCACCCTGTAACTGTTCTTGTAGGAACCAGTTCATTTTTTTCATTATGAACCACTGTCATGCCTCCCTTCTTGGGGACAACTTGAACAGGGCTCACCCAGGGGCTATCAGAAATAGGATAAATAATCCCAGCCTCTAGTAACTTAGTGACCTCTTTCTGCACCACCTCCTTCATGGCTGGATTTAGCCGCCTTTATGGTTGAACCACTGGCTTGGCATTATCTTCCAATAGGATCTTGTGCATGCATCTTGCTGGGCTAATGCCCTTAAGATCACTTATGGACCATCCAAGAGCTGTCTTGTGTGTCCTTAGCACTTGAATTAGTGCTTCCTCTTCCTGTGAATTTAAAGCAGAGCTTATGATCACTGGAAAAGTGTCACCTTCTCCCAGAAATGCATACTTCAGGGATGGTGGTAGTGGTTTGAGCTCAGGTTTAGGAGACTTATCCTTTTCCTGAGAAATTTTCAGAGGTTCTTTTATTTCCTCTGGTTCCTCCTGATCAGGCTGAACATCTTTAAAGATGTCCTCTAGCTCTGATTCGAGACTCTCAGTCATATTGATCTCTTCTACCAAAGAGTCAATAATATCAGCGCTCATGCAGTCATTTGATGTGTCTGGATGCTGCATAGCTTTGACAGCATTCAACTTGAACTCATCCTCATTGACTCTTACGGTCACTTCCCCTTTTTGTACATCAATAAGAGTGCGTCCAGTTGCTAGATGGTGCACAAAATTGTGATCATCAACAATGGCTCCAAAGATTTGGTGCTCTCAAACATGAATCTCACTTTGTCACAACTTCGCACAACTAACCAGCAAGTGTATTGGGTCGTCCAAGTAATACCTTACGTGAGTAAGGGTCGATCCCACAGAGATTGTTGGTATGAAACAAGCTATGGTCATCTTGTAAATCCCAGTCAGGCGGATTTAACTAATTTAAGAGATTATTGGTTTAAATATGATTAACAAAATAAATAGAAAATAAAGATAAAGTTACTCATGTAATCCAATGGTGGGAATTTCGGATAGGTGCATGGAGATGCTGTATTCCTTTTGAATCTCTGCTTTCCTGCTGCTTTCATCCAATCCTTCTTAATCCTTTCCATGGCAAGCTGTATGTAGGGCATCACCGTTGTCAATGGCTACATCCCATCCTCTCAGTGAAAATGGTCCAAATGCTCTGTCACAGCACGGCTAATCATCTGTCGGTTCTCAATTAGGTTGGAGTAGAATCCAGTGATTCTTTTGCGTCTGTCACTAACGCCCAGCCTTCAGGAGTTTGAAGCTCGTCACAGTCATTCAATCCCGGAATCCTACTCGGAATACCATAGACAAGGTTAGACTTTTCGGATTCCCATGAATGCCGCCATCAATTCTAGCTTATACCACGAAGATTCTGATTAAGGAATCCAAGAGATATTCGCCCGGCCTAAGGTAGAACGGAAGAGGTTGTCAGTCACACGCGTTCATAGGTGAGAATGATGATGAGTGTCACGGATCATCACATTCATCAAGTTGAAGTGCAACGAATATCTTAGAATAGGAATAAATCGAATTGGATAGAAAAAAATAGTAATTGCATTGAAACTTGAGGTACAGCAGAGCTCCACACCCTTAATCTATGGTGTGTAGAAACTCCACCGTTGAAAATACATAAGTGATGAAGGTCCAGGCATGGTGGAATGGCCAGCCCCCATGAAGGTCTAAGGACTAGGCGTCCAGAGATGTCTAATACAATAGTAAACTATCCTATTTATACTAGACTAGCTACTAGGGTTTACAGGAGTAAGTAATTGATGCATAAATCCACTTCCAGGGCCCACTTGGTGTATGTTTGGGCTGAGCTTGATCTATCCACGAGCTGAGGCTTCTTTTGGAGTTGAACGCCAAGTTGTAACGTGTTTTGGGCATTCAACTCCGGTTCGTGACGTGTTTCTGGCGTTTGACTCCAGACAGCAATATGGAACTGGCGTTGAGCGCCAGTTTACATCGTCTAATCACGAATAAAGTATGGACTATTATATATTGCTGTAGCTCCAAAAAATCCATTTCGAGTGCAGGGAGGTCAGATTCCAACAGCATCAGCAGTCCTTTGTCAGCCTCCTATCAGAGTTTTGCTCAGGTCCCTCAATTTTAGCCAGAAAATATATGAAATCACAGAAAAATACACAAACTCATAGTAAAGTCCAGAAATGTGAATTTAGCATAAAATCTAATGAAAACATCACTAAAAGTAACTAGAACCTATTAAAAACTACCTAAAAACAATGCCAAAAAGCGTATAAATTATCCGCTCATCACAACACCAAACTTAAATTGTTGCTTGTCCCCAAGCAACTGAAAATCAATTAGGATAAAAAGAAGAGAATATACTATAAATTCCAAAATATCAATAAATATTAATTCTAATTAGATGAGCGGGACTTGTAGCTTTTTGCTTCTGAACAGTTTTGGCATCTCACTTTTTCCTTTGAAGTTCAGAATGATTGGCTTCTCTAGGAACTTTAGAATTTCGGATAGTGTTATTGATTCTCCTAGTTAAGTATGTTGATTCTTGAACACAGCTACTTTTATGAGTCTTGGCCGTGGCCCTAAGCATTTTGTCTTCCAATATTACCACCGGATACATAAATGCCACAGACACATGACTGGGTGAACCTTTTCAGATTGTGACTTAGCTTTGCTAGAGTCCCCAGTTAGAGGTGTCCATAGCTCTTAAGCACACTCTTTTTGCTTTGGATCACGACTTTAACCACTCAGTCTCAAGCTTTTCACTTGGACCTTCATGACACAAGCACATGGTTAAGGATTTATTTCCTTGGGCCCTCCTATCCATTGATGCTCAAAGCCTTGGATCCTTTTTACCCTTGCCTTTTAGTTTTAAGGGCTATTGGCTTTTTCTGCTTGCTTTTTCTTTTTCTTTCTATTTTTTTCGCCATTTTTTTTTTCGCAAGCTTTTGTTTTTCACTGCTTTTTCTTGCTTCAAGAATCAATTTCATGATTTTTCAGATCATCAATAACATTTCTCTTTGTTCATCATTCTTTCAAGAGCCAACAATTTTAACATTCATAAACAACAAGATCAAAAATATGCACTGTTCAAGCATTCATTCAAAAACAAAAATTATTGTCACCACATCAATATAATTAAATTAAATTCAAGGATAAATTCAAAATTCATGTACTTTTTGTTCTTTTGAATTAGAAACATTTTTCTTTTTAAGAGAGGTGAAGGATTCATGGAATTTATTTATAACTTTAAGACATAGTTACTAAACACTAATGATCATGAAGTAGAGACACAAAACATAGATGAACACATAACATAAAAACCGAAAAACAGAAAAATAAGAACAAGGAATGAATCCACCTTAGTGGCGTCTTCTTCTTGAAGGACCAACAATGTCCTTAAGCTCTTCTATGTCCCTTCCTTGCCTTTGTTGCTCCTCCCTCATTGCTCTTTGATCTTCTCTTATTTCATGGAGAATGATGGAGTGCTCTTGATGTTCCACCCTTAATTGTTCCACATTGTAACTCAAATCTTCTAGGGAGGTGTTGAGTTATTCCCAATAGTTGTTGGGAGGAAAGTGCATCCCTTGAGACATCTCCGGGATTTCTTGGTGATGAGCTTCCTCATGCGTCTCTTGGGTTCCATGAGTGGGCTCTCTTGTTTGCTCCATCCTTTTCTTAGTGATGGGCTTGTCCTCCTTAATGAGGATGTCTCCTTCTATGATAACTCCAGCTGAGTAACATAGATGGCAAATAAGATGAGGAAAAGCTAGCCTTGCCAAAGTAGAGGACTTATCGGCTATTTTCTAGAATTCATGGTAGATGACTTCATGAACTTCTACTTCCTCTCCAATCATGATGCTATGAATCATGATGGCCTGATCCACAGTAACTTCAGATCGATTGCTAGTGGAAATGATGAAGCGTTGAATGAACTCCAACCATCCTCTAGCCATAGGCTTGAGGTCCAGTCTTCTTAGTTGAACCGGCTTGCCTTTGGAGTCTCTTTTCCATTGAGCTCCTTCCACACATATGTCCATAAGGACTTGGTCCAACCTTTGATTAAAGTTGACCCTTCTAGTGTAGGGGCGTTCATCTCCTTGCATCATGGGCAAGTTGAATGCCAACCTCACATTTTCCGAACTAAAATCTAAGTATTTCTCCCGAACCATTGTAAGATAATTCTTTGGACTTGGGTTCATACTTTGATCATGGTTCCTAGTGATCCATGCATTGGCATAGAACTCTTGAACCATTAAAATTCTGACTTGTTGAATGGGGTTTGTTAGAACTTTCCAACCTCTTCTTTGGATCTCATGTCGGATCTCCGGATACTCATTTTTCTTGAGCTTGAAAGGGACCTCAGGGATCACCTTCTTCTTGGCCACAACATCATAGAAGTGGTCTTGATGGGCTTTGGAGATGAATCTTTCCATCTCCCATGACTCGGAGGTGAAAGCTTTTGTCTTCCCTTTCCCTTTTCTAGAGGATTCTCCGGCCTTGGGTGCCATAAATGGTTATGGAAAAACAAAAAGCTTATGCTTTTACCACACCAAACTTAAAATATTGCTCACCCTCGAGCAAGAGAAGAAAGAAGAGAAGAAGAAGAAGAAGAAAAGATGGAGGAGAAGGAGAGGTGTAGGTTTCGGTCAAGGTATAGAAGAGGGGGTTGTGTTGTGTGAAAATGAAGTAGAATGGAGGGGTATATATAAGGAGGGGGAGGGTAGGTTCGGCCATTTAGGGTGGGTTTGGGTGGGAAAGATTTTTGAATGTTGAAGGTAAGTGGGGTTTATGGGGAAGAGTGGAGGGATGTGAGTGGTGAAGGGGGTAATTGGGAAGAGAGATTGAGGTGATTGGTGAAGGGTTTTGGGGAAGAGTGTTTATTGGAAAGAGAGAATGAATGTTGAGAAGAGGGGAGAATATGTTAGGTGGGGATCCTGTGGGGTCCACAGATCCTGAGATGATTCTGTGGGGTCCACAGATCCTGAGGTGTCAAGGATTTACATCCCTGCACCAATTAGGCATGTAAAATGCCTTAGCATACCATTCTGGCATTTAAACGCCGAAGTGATGCACGTTCTGGGCGTTCAACACCCATGTGCAGCATGTTTTTGGCGTTGAACGCCAGTTCCATGCTTGTTACTGGCGTTTAGCACCAGCTTTCCTCAAGGCACATTCCTGGCGTTCAAACGCCAGGATGTTGCTTGTTTCTGGCGTTCAGCGCCAGATCCATGCTCTATTCTGGTGTTGAACGCCGGTCAGATGCATCTTACTCGCATTTAAACGCCAGTAAGTCCTTCCTCCAGGGTGTGATTTTTCTTCTGCTATTTTTGATTTTGTTTTTAATTTTAATATTTTTTTCGTGACTCCTCATGATCATGAACCTACTAAAACACAAAATAAGAATAAAATAAAAATAAAATTAGATAAATAAAAATTGGGTTGCCTCCCAACAAGCGCTTCTTTAATGTCAATAGCTTGACAGTGGGCTCTCATGGAGCCACAAAGGTGATCAGGTCAATGTTGTGAACTCCCAACACCAAACTTAGAGTTCGGATATGAGGGTTCAACACCAAACTTAGAGTTTGGTTGTGGCCTCCCAACACCAAACTTAGAGTTTGATTGTGGGGGCTCTGTTTGACTCTGTACTGAGAGAAGCTCTGCATGCTTACTCTCCCTTGTTACAGAAGGATAGCCGTGTGCCTTAAACACAAGGTAGTCCCCATTCAATTGAAGGACTAATTCTCCTCTGTTAACATCTATCACAGCTTCTGCTGTGGCTAGGAAGGGTCTTCCAAGGATAATGCATTCATCTTCTTCCTTCCTAGTGTCTAAGATTATGAAATCAGCAGGGATGTAAAGGCTTTCAACCTTTACTAACACGTCCTCTACTAATCCATAAACCTGTCTTACTGACTTGTCTGCCAATTGTAATGAGAATAAGGCAGGATGTACCTCAATGATCCCTAGTTTCTCCATTACAAAGAGTGGCATAAGATTTATGCCTGACCCCAGATCACACAGAGCCTTTTCAAAGGTCATGGTGCCTATGGTACAGGGTATTAAGAATTTCCCAGGATCTTGTTTCTTTTAAGGTAGAGTTTGCTGAACCCATGTATCAAGTTCACTAATGAGCAAGGGAGGTTCACCTTCCCAAGTCTCATTACCAAATAACTTGGCATTCAGCTTCATGATGGCTCCTAGATATTGAGCAACTTGCTCTCCAATTACATCTTCATCCTCTTCAGAGGAAGAATAATCTTAAGAGCTCAGTTACATCTTCATACTAGACTAGCTACTAGGATTTACAGGAGTAAGTAATTGATGCATAAATCCATTTCTAGGGCCCACTTGGTGTATGTTTGGGCTGAGCTTGATCTATCCACGAGCTGAGGCTTCTTTTGGAGTTGAATGCCAAGTTGTAACGTGTTTTGGGCGTTTAACTCCAGTTCGTGACGTGTTTCTGGCGTTTGACTCCAGAAAGCAACATGGAACTGGCGTTGAGCGCCAGTTTACGTCGTTTAATCACGAATAAAGTATAGACTATTATATATTGCTGGAACGCTCTGGATGTCTACTTTCCAACGCCGTTGAGAGCGCGCCATTTTAAGTTGTGTAGCTCCAGAAAATCCATTTTGAGTGCAGGGAGGTCAGATTCCAACAGCATCAGCAGTCCTTTGTCAGCCTCTTATCAGAGTTTTGCTCAGGTCCCTCAATTTCAGCCAGAAAATACCTGAAATCACAGAAAAATACACAAACTTATAGTAAAGTCTAGAAATGTGAATTTAGCATAAAAACTAATGAAAACATCCCTAAAAGTAACTAGAACCTATTAAAAACTACCTAAAAATAATGCCAAAAAGCGTATAAATTATCCGCTCATCACTAGAAAAGGTCTTCCTAGGATGAGAGTTGCACTCTTGTGCTCCTCCATTTCCAGCACTACAAAGTCAGTGGAAAAGGCAAATGGCCCAACCTTGACAATCATGTCTTCAATTATGCCTGATGGATATTTAATGGAGCCATCAGCAAGTTGGAGACATATCCGGGTTGGTTTGACTTCTTCAATCAACCCAAGCTTTCTGATAGTGGTTGCAGGTATCAGGTTGATACTTGCTCCAAGGTCACATAGGGCTGTCTTGGTACAAGCACCTTCTAATGTGCATGGTATCATAAAGCTTCCTGGATCTTGAAGCTTCTCTGGTAAGCTTTTCAGCATGACTGCACTGCATTCTTCAGTGAGAAACACCTTTTCAGTTTCTCTCCAATCCTTCTTATGACTTAAGATCTCTTTCATGAACTTAGCATAAGAGGGTATTTGCTCAAGTTCCTCTGCAAATGGAATCTTTATTTCAAGAGTCCTGAGATAGTCTGCAAAGCGGGCAAATTGTTTATCATGTTCCGCTTGGCAGAGTTTCTGAGGATAAGGCATCTTGGCTTTATATTCTTCAACCTTAGTTGCTGTAGGTTTATTCCCTACAGAGGTGGTTAGAGAAGCCTTCTTAGAGGGGTTAATATCAGCACTCTCAGGTGTCTGATTCCTCATTGGCATTTGAACGCCAGGACTGGGTGTAGGATGGGCATTTAACGCCATCTTTCCACCCTTTTCTGGCGTTTGAACGCCAGAACTGGGCAAGGAATGGGTGTTTAACGCCAACTTTTCCCCCTTTTCTGGCGTTTGAACACCAGAAGTATTCCTCTCTAGGCTCTTACTGTCCTCAGAGGGATTTTGGACAGTGGTTTGGTTATCCTCTGTCAGTTGTTCCTTTCTTGGCTTTCTGCTGCTTTGAGTTGATACATTCAATATCTTCACACTCCTTAATTTAACAGCTTGGCATTCTTCTGTTATCTGTTTAGATAGCCGCTGTCTTGTCTGATTCAATTGTGCTTCCATATTCTGGTTAGCATTTTTAGTTTCTTGGAGCATCTCTTTAAACTCTGCTAATTGTTTTGTCATCAGGAGTAATTGTTGATTAAGTTCAACAATCTGTTCTTGAGGATTAGGATCAGTAGTTACTGCCATAGCTTCTTCTTTTATAGAGGACTTACTGCTTGAGTATAGATGTTGATTTCTAGCAACCGTATCTATGAGCTCTTGAGCCTCTTCAATCGTCTTCCTCATGTGTATAGATCCACCAACTGAGTGGTCTAAAGACATCTGAGCTTTTTCTGTAAGCCCATAGTAGAAGATGTCCAACTGTACCCACTCTGAAAATATTTCAGAGGGGCATTTCCTTAGCATACCTCTATACCTCTCCCAGGCATTATAAAGGGATTCATTATCCTCTTGTTTAATTCCTTAGATGTCCAGCCTTAGCTGTGTCATCCTTTTTGGAGGGTAAAATTGATTCAGGAATTTGTCTGATAACTGTCTTCATGTTTTTATGCTTGCTATGGGTTGGTTATTCAACCACCTCTTAGCTTGATCTTTTACAGCAAATGGAAACAGTAACAATCTGTAGACATCCTGATCCACTTCTTTATCACGTACTGTGTCAGCAATTTGTAAGAACTGTGCCAGAAACTCAGTAGGTTCTTCCTGTGGAAGACCAGAATACTGGCAATTTTGCTGCACCATGATAATGAGTTGAGGATTTAGCTCAAAGCTGCTTGTTTTAATGGGAGGTATCAGATGCTACTTCCATATGCAGCTGTAATGGGGTTAGCATATGACCCCAGAGTCCTTCTGGACTGCTCAATTCCACTTAGGTCCATGATGGAGAAAGGGAGATGATGTGTATTTTATTATTATTTTTTATTTTATTTTAATTAAAAGTAACCGAAAATAATAAAATAAAATAAATGGAAAATAAAATAAAAATTTGAAAACCAAAAGAGAATAAAATCAATGCAAATTGAAAACTAAATTAATTAATTAATTAAAAAGATTTTGGAATTAGCAATTAAAAAGATATGCTTGAAAATTATTTTTGAAAAAGATTTGAAAAAAAATTCAATTTTTGAAATTAGAATTTTGACTTGACTAAAAAAAAGATATATTTTGAAAATCAATGTAAAATTTCAAAAATTTAAAGGAAAACACAAAGAAGACACCAAACTTAGAAATTTTTAAAAAATAAAGAAAGAACTAAGGACACGCAATTTCGAAAATTTTAAAGAAAATAAAAGCATTAAATTGACACCAAACTTAAAATATAAAACTAAACTCAAATAAAAGACTCTAAACCACAAAAATAAAATATTTCTAATCTAAGCAACAAAATAAACCGTCAGTTGTCCAAACTCGAACAATCCCCAGCAACGGCGCCAAAAACTTGGTGCACGAAATCACAATCACACTTTTGCAATTCCGCACAACTAACCAGCAAGTGCACTGGGTCGTCCAAGTAATACCTTGCGTGAGTAAGGGTCGATCCCACGGAGATTGTCGGCTTGAAGCAAGCTATGGTTATATTGTAACTCTTAGTCAGGATATCAATAATTCTCATATTTAATTGTAAAAAGTAAAAGAACATGAATTAAATACTTGTTTTGCAGTAATGGAGAACAGGTTGAGGTTTTGGAGATGCTATATCTTCTTAATCTCTACTTTCCTACTGTCTTCTCCTTCATTCACGCAAGGCTCCTTCCATGGCAAGCTGTATGTTGGGTTTCACCATTGTCAATGGCTACCTCCCATCCTCTCAGTGAAAATGTTCAACGTACGCTGTCACCGCACGGCTAATCATCTGTCGGTTCTCGATCATGTCGGAATAGAATCCAATGATTCTTTTGCGTCTGTCACTAACGCCCAAAACTTGCGAGTTTGAAGCTCGTCACAGTCATTCAATCCTCGAATCCTACTTGGAATACCACAGACAAGGTTTAGACTTTTCGGATTCTCAAGAATGGCCGCCAATTGGTTCTAGCTTATACCACGAAGATTCTGCTTAAGGAATCCAAGAGATACACACTCAAATGAAGGTAGAACGGAGGTGGTTGTCAGACACACGTTCATAGGTGAGAATGGTGATGAGTGTCATGGATCAACACATTCATCAGGTTGAAGAACAAATAGTATCTTTGAATAGAAGCAAGCGTGATTGAATGAAAAACAGTAGTAATTGCATTAATCCATCAAGACACAGCAGAGCTCCTCACCCCCAACCATGGGATTTAGAGACTCATGCCGTAGAAGATACAATATGAAACGTGTAATGTGTCATGAGATAAAGATACAATAGCAAAAAGTCATATTTATAGTGAATTAGTGACCTAGGGTTTACAAGAATGAGTAAATGACGTAAAAATCCACTTCCAGGATCCACTTGGTGTGTGCTTGGGCTGAGCATTGAAGCTTTCATGTGTAGAGACTTTTCCTGGAGTTAAACGCCAGCTTTTGTGCCAGTTTGGGCGTTTAACTCCAACTTTTGTGCCAGTTCCGGCGTTAAACGCCGGGAATTCTGAAGCTGATTTGGAACGCTGGTTTGGGCCATCAATTCTTGAGCAAAGTATGAACTATTATATATTGCGAAAAAGCCCAGGATATCTACTTTCTAACGCAATTGAGAGCGCACCAATTGAGCTTCTGTAGCTCCATAAAATCCACTTCGAGTGCAGGGAGGTCAGAATCCAACAGCATCTGCAGTCCTTTTTCAGCCTCTGAATCAGATTTTTGCTTAGGTCCCTCAATTTCAGCCAGAAAATATCTGAAATCACAGAAAACACACAAACTCATAGTAAAGTCCAGAAAAGTGAATTTTAATTAAAAACTAAAAAAATATAATAAAAACTAACTAAAATGTACTAAAAACATACTAAAAACATTGCCAAAAAGCGTATAAATTATCCGCTCATCATCTATGCTACTCATGCCTTTGCCAGCATGCCAATAAACATCTTGCATTTAACTGTCATCACATGCACTTACTATATTTCCATTGATGACTTTTCACATGTAGTCATGTCCATGTGTTAACATCATTCTTCTTTACTGTGCATTGATTACCACCTTTCCCGCTCTCTTCCTTGCTGGATCCCCTAGTTTTACTTGTTACTTTCCTTTTTTCCCTTTCAGGATGGCCACCAAAAAGGGTAATGAGAGAAAGCTACTCCCAAACCACCGGCAAGGAAAGGAACACAAAGAGCACTAGCTGAGGAACTACAACCCCCATCCACCTGTACATCTCAGCATGCACCGAGGACGGTGCAACCTTTAAGTGTGGGAAGGTCGATACCGATCTCCACGGGTTAGTTAGTCCCTTCTCAACTCCAATTTTTGTTTTTCATTATTGCATTTGCATGTTTGATTGCATGTTTGTTTTTTGTGCATATTTTACCACTTGGTTAAAGTAATATTTTCTTTTTCAAGAAATTTTTATAGTATTTCACTAATTTGAATAAAACTTTTTGAAAAACTTGTTTGAAGAAATCTTATTTTGGAACATGGTTTAAAGCTCAAACACACAAAACCAGTGAGATTTTGAGCCTATTTGATTGGTTACATTTTATCAACCAATATTTTATTTTTGATGTGTGTTTTTCTCTCTAAAATTGTGATCTTTGTCTTGCTTAATTCTATATTTCCATTGTTTGATGTATGCATGTACTGATATGATTGAGGCCCTTGTTTCACTAAGCCTACATACCCATATGGCCTTACCCTTTCATTATCTTTTGCAAACCAATTTGAGCCTAATATACCCATTTGTTTTTTACTTTAGCTCATTACTAACTCTAAGCGGAAAACAATAATGTCCTTAATTTGAATCCTTGGTTAGCTTAGACTAGTAAAAGTGCTCATGATTTAAGTGTGGGGAAGTTGGGTTTGAAAATATTTGGTTTGAATAATTGGGTGTTATATATTTTAGCGAAAATGTGCAAAATAATGGTTGAGCACATGTTATTGCATTCAATACTTTAATCATATGCATTGAGAAAAATAAAAAAAATAATTATAAAAAAAAGAGTGAAAAAGAAAAAGAAAAGAGCAATTAATAAAAGGGGACAAAATGCCCCAAAGTGAGTGTTGGTATCAATGCATATGTACTGTACTCAAATTTAGGATGCATGAATATGTGGAAAATACAGTTAATGGGAAGTTAGATTTTGTATTTTAATTAAATGGATTGTCTTAAGTTAGGTGGAAAGTTTATTCTTGAAAGATTTATTTACTTTTTCACCAAGTAGGTAGAATCATCTTTGCATGTAGTTGCATTCACATTCATAGGTTGCATTGCATGAGTCTTGCCTTTCCCTATTCATTTATTTGGTCTCCTTGAGTTTAGCATGAGGACATGCTAATGATTAAGTGTGGGGAGGTTGATAAACCACTATTTTATGGTATATATTGTATTTAATTGAGTGGTTTTATCAAGATTTTCACCCACTTATTCATAAGATTTGCATGATTTTACAATTCCCTCATAGTTTAGTTCTATGATTGAAAACATGCTTCTTTGGTCTTAATTTAGCTAATCTTAATCCTCTCTTATTACCATTCGATGCCTTGATCTGTGTGTTAAGTGTTTCAGGCTTCATAGGGCAGGAATGGCTTAGAGAATAAAGAGGAAGCGTGCAAAAATGGAAGGAACACAAGGAATTGAGGAGATGACCAGCGAGAAGTCACGCGGTCGCATGGCTCACGCGATCGCGCGAAATGGAAGAAATCAGAGTGACGCGTTCGCGTGCCTGACGCGACCGCACGGATTGGAAGCTACACGAACGACACGAAAGCGTGGACGACGCGCACGCGTGGTACGAGAAATGCTAAGTGACACGAACGCATGGACGACGCGGACGCGTGACGTGCGCGATCTGCAGAATTACAAAAGTCGCCGGCAGAGATTCTGGGCCGCATTTCAACCCAATTTTCGGCCCAGAAACACAGATTAAAGTCAGAGAACTTGCAGAGACTCAACATGCTCTCATAATTCATAATTTTAGTTTTAGATGTAGTTTTGAGAGAGAGAGGTTCTCTCCTCTCTCTTAGGATTAGGATTAGGATTAGGATTTCATCTTCTGAGTTCCAGGTTATTATTCCTTTTATTTATTTTTCCAATTTATTTTATGAACTCCTTCATGCTAAATTTGAATTTATGTTTAAACGTAGTTTGATTGCCTTCTTCTATTTATGTTATTGATGCTTTTAATTTAATTTAGATTTTATTCCCTTTTGGCTTTGGTTGATTAATTGGTAACTCTTGAGTTATCAAACTCATTGTTGACTGAAAATTGGAATTCTTCAAGAATTAATTTGAGATCCAATAACTCTAACTTTTCCCAAGGAAAGACTGGGACTTGAGGATTCGAATTAACTCATTCACTTAACTTACCTTCATAGTTAGAGGTTAACATAGTGGGAGAAAAATCCAATTCTCATCACAATTGATAAGGATAACAGGGATAGGACCTCCAATTTTCATACCTTGCCAAGAGTTTTATTAGTTATTAATCTATTAATTCTCTGCAATCCCTTTCTCTTGTTCAAAACCTTTTCAACCCCCAAAAACACTGTTTTGCATAACCAATAATAAAACATACCTCCCTGCAATTCCTTGAGAAGACGACCCAAGGTTTAAATACTCGGTTATCAATTTTAAAGGGGTTTGTTACTTGTGACAACCAAAACATTTGCACGAAGGGATTTCTGTTGTTTTAGAATCTATATCTACAACGCGACTATTTTTATAAAATTCTTAGACCACGCAAAAATCCTAACGTCACTCTGTCACTTTGGACGTTGAACGCCCAGCAAGGATGTCCTTGCTGGCATTCAACGCCAGCTTCCCTGGGTATGTGGGCGTTGAACGCCTAGTGAGAGGTTCCTCACCGGCGTTTCGCGCCAAAATGGCTGCATGGTTGGGCGTTGAACGCCCAGTGAGGTGTTTCTCACTGCGTTTAGCGCCAAAAAGCCTGCCTGGTTGGGTGTTGAACGCCCAGTGAGGGGTTCCTCACTAGCGTTCAGCGCCAAGATGACTGCCTGTTTGGACGTTGAATGCCCAGCCAGTGCTCCCTGACTGGCGTTCAACGCCAGCTCTGCTTCCAGGATGGGCGTTGAATGCCCAGTGAGGGGTTTCTCACTGGCGTTTAGCGCCAGGCTTGCTGCCAGATTGGGCGATGAACGCCCAGTGATATGTCCTTCACTAGCGTTCAATGCCACCCCATCCTCCTCAGATTCGACCTCCACCTCCATGGTTATGGCCTTGCACTCTTCTCTTGGGTTCACCTCAGTGTTACTTGGAAGAGTGTCAGGAGGAGTCTCATGGATCTCCTTGCTTAGTTGACCAACCTGTACCTCCAAATTTCTAATGGAGGACCTTGTTTCATTTATAAAACTATGAGTGGTTTTGAAGAGGCTGGAAACCAAAGTAACTAAGTCAGAAAAGTTCTGCTCAGAGGTTTCCATGTTCCCTTGAGAAGATGGGAATGGTGGTCTGTTATTGAACCTATTCTAGTTTCTTCCACCTTGATTGTTATTGAAACCTTGCTGAGGTTTCTGTTGATCCTTCCATGAGAGGTTAGGATGATTCCTCTCTGAAGGATTGTAGGTGTTTTCATAGAGTTCTTCCATGTAGTTTACCTCCTTCATGGTGGGTTGATCAGGATCATAAGCTTCTTCTCCAGAAGGAGCTTTCTGAGCACTACCAGCTGCAGTTTGTAATCCAGTCAACTGCTGGGAGATCATATTGACCTGCTGGATCAAGATCTTATTCTGAGCCAATATGGCATTCAGAGTATCAACTTCAAGAACTCCTTTCTTCTGAGAGGCTCCATGATTTACAGGATTTCTTTCAGAAGTGTACATGAACTGGTTGTTAGCAACCATCTCAATGAGTTCTCTTACTTCTACAGGTGTTTTCTTCAAGTGGAGTGATCCACCTACAGAGCTGTCCAATAAAATTTTGGATAATTCAAACAGGCCATCATAGACCACGCCTATGATGGACCATTCTGAGAGCATATCAAGAGGACATCTCCTGATCAATTGCTTGTATCTTTCCCAAGCTTCATAGAGGGATTCACCTTCTCTTTGTCTAAAGGTTTAAAATTCTACTCTAGTCTTGCTCATTCTTTGAGGGGAAAGAATTTAGCTAGAAAAGCATTAACCAGCTTTTCCCAAGAGTCAAGACTCTCTCTAGGCTGGGTATCCAACCAGAACTTAGCTCTGTCTCTTACAGCAAAGGGAAAGAGCATAAGCTTATAGACTTCAGAATCTACTCCATTAGTCTTTACAGTATCACAGATCTGTAAAAATTCTGCCAAGAACTGATGTGGATCTTCCATTGGAAGTCTATGGAATTTGCAGTTCTGCTACAGAAGAGAGACAAACTAGGGCTTAAGCTCAAAATTGTTAGCTCCAATGGCAGGTACAGAGATACTTCTGCCATGAAAGTCAAAGGTAGGCATGGTGAAGTCACCAAGGACCTTTCTTGGCTCCTCTTGAGGTTCGGCCATGTCCTCTGCTTCTTGTTCAAAACTTTCTGAAAGGTCTCTTCTGGAGTATTGTGCTTTAGCTTGTTGTAAACGCCTCCTTAGAGTCTTCTCAGGTTCAAGATTAGGAGTCAAGAGGGGTACTTTATCCCTATTCCTAGTCATAAATAAGAAGAAAAGAAAAAAGGAAAAGAAGAAAGCTCTTTGTGCCAATTGGCAAGAAGCTCCTCCTTAAAGTGAGATGTGAAGAAGAAGAAGATAGAAATAAAAGTGAAGATGGAAGATGAGAGAGGGATAGAAGTCGAATGATATGAGTGGAGATGAGAAGTATAAATAGAAAAAGTAAATAAGAATTAAAATATTTTTGTTTTTATTTTATTTATTAATTGTTTTAAAAAATTATGGTTAATAATTTAAAAAGGATTGAAAATTAGTTAGTGTATTTTCGAAAATAGAAGAGAGAAGAGAAGAAGAAGTTTTCGAAAATTAAGAAGAGAAGAGTTAGTTAGGAAGTTTTGAAAAAGAAAAGAGAGAAAATAGTTAATTAATTAAGAAAAGATTTTAATTTAAAATAACATAGAAGATAAGATAAGAAAAGATTTGAAATTGAAATTTCAAATTAGAAAAAGATAAGATAAGAAATTAAAAATATTAAAAAAGATTTTAAAAAGATAAGATTTTGAAATTTGATTTTGAAAAAGATTTAATTTTAAAATTTGAAATTTGAAAAAGATAGGATAAGATTTTTAAATTTTGAAAAAGATACGATAAGTTTTTGAAAAAGATATGATTTTTATTTTTGACAAGATTTGATTTTTGAAAACTTGACAACTAAGATATGATAAGATAAAATTTTGAAATTAAAATCTGAATTTTTATTAATGATTTTCGAAAATTATGGTTAAGATTAAGTTAGAAAAGATATTATTTTTTATTTTTGAAATTAATGATGAAGGAGAAAAACACACAAAAGACACAACTTAAAATTTTTAGATGTAGCGCCTCTAATTTTTGAAAATTTGGAGGGAAAACACAAAGAGACACCAAACTTAAAAAATTTTAAGATCAAAACACAAAAAAGACTCAAGAACACTTTGAAGACTAACAACAACACAAAGAACAAGATTCAAAGAACACAAGAACATAAAAAGAACACCAAACTTAAAATTTTTAGAAAACCAAAACACAATTTTCGAAAATCAAAAGAAAAATAACAAGAAGACACCAAACTTAAAAACTTGACACAAGATTTAAACAAAGCAACTATTTTTGAAAAAAAATTTGAAAGAAAGTCCCAAAGAAAACGAAAAATAACCAAGAACATAAACAAAAAGACTTGAATAGAAAGATTAAGATTAATGCCAAAAGAAAAATATTTTTGAAAGATTTTTTGAAAAGTAAATAAAAAGACTCAAACCAAGAAACTATTTTTGAAAGTTTTTTGAAAGAAAGACTTAAATTTTTCAAAAAACTCAACAAGAACAAGAACACAAGACTCAAACAAAGAACAAAGATTAAACAAAGAAACTAAAAATATTTTTTGAAAAAGTTTTGAAATTTTCAAAAATTGAAGAGGAAGAAAATAAAAATAAAAAACAATAAAATAAAATAAAATAAATTACCTGATCTATAGAGCAAGACAATCCTTAAGTTTGTCCAAACTCAACAATCTCCAGCAACAACGCCAAAAACTTGGTGTACGCAAACCCCACACTTTCGTACAAATGTACCAGCAAGTGCACTGGGTCATCAAAGTAATACCTAAGCGAGTCAGGGTCGATCCCACGAGGATTGCGGTTTGAAGCAAGCTATGATTATCTTGCAAGTCTTAGTCAGGCAGATTAGAAGGTTGTTGATTTTATGTCATATATGGAGTTTGTATTAGGATTAAAAGCAGTAATAGGAATAAAGCAAAAAGGGTAGAAAATACTAATAGGAATAGGGTTAAGGATTAGAGTAGCTTTGTCTTTCTGAATTAACTCTGGTACTACTGTCTTCTTTGCTTGGGAGTGATTTCTTCAATGGCAGGCTGTATATGATTGACACTAGTTTGAGTAGCTGCCAATATTCCTCCATATCTGAACCCCAGGTTTAGTGCAAATCCATTTTGATTGAGGGTGAAGCTCCTACAGTCCATTCTCCTTAATGATCCTACTCAAAACGCCACAGACAAGGTCGGATCTTCTAGATCAGAGAATGCTGCACCTTGGGTTCTAGCCTCTACCACAGATACCCTAATCTCCCCGTAAATCAGCTGAACTGATGTCTCGAGAAGTCCCCAACGAAGTCATGGATTAGCCGTCTGAGAGACGTATATTCAACCTAGTGGTTCATCATTGTTCGATGAAAGACAACACTCTGAACCATGTAGACGCAGGTATTTGTCAGGCACGTTCGTCTTAATGTGATGAACAGAGCTGGTTGTTACTGATCATCCTATTCACCACATTCAATTACGAATATACATCTTAGAATTAATCAAACACGGATCGAAGAGAAACAATAATACTTTTATTAATTCATAGGACTCAGCAGGGCTCCTCCCCTCACCCTAGGAAGTTTAGAAACTCATACTGATGTAAAATACAAAGTAAAACTCAAAATAATCGTTGTTCTCTCATATGTTGTTTTAACAATTATGTAAAATACACTTTAAATACTAAACAGACGACTAGTAAGGGTAAAACAGTCTATTTAGTGCTAAAATTCACTTATGGGGCCCACTTGGTGAGTGTTTGGCCTGAGCTTTGATGAGATCTACGTGCTACGAGGCTCCTAGGGCATTGAACTCTGGCTAGGGGGTCCTCATTGGGCGTTTGGATGCTGATCTCTGCTCTTTGGGCGTTGGACGCCTGGAAAGGGGCAGGAAGCTGGCGTTGCACGCCAGTTTTGGGCCTTCTAATCTGAAGCAAAGTATAAACTATTATACATTTCTGGAAAGCTCTGGAAGTCAGCTTTTCATAGGCATTGAGAGCGTTCTATTTGGACGTCTATAACTCCAGAAAAGCTCTTCCGAGTGTAGGCAGGTCAGATCCGGACAGCATCTGCAGTGCTTTCTCTGTCTCTAAATCAGACTTTTGCTCTAGCTCCTCAATTTCAGCCAAAAAATACCTAAAATTGTACAAAAATACAAAAACTCATAGTAGAATCCAAAAATATGAATTTAACACTAAAACCTATAAAAACTCAATAAAAACTAAATAAAATCTATTAAAAACTATATAAAAATGATGCCAAAAAGCGTATAAAATATTCGCTCATCGATTCTCCAAAATAAGAAAGCATGGGATGAGGTTAAATCCTTCAAAATGCACCTTTACAAGGGAAGTTGGAAAGTTTTTAGGCTTCAAGCTCACTCAAAGAGACATTGAGGCCAACCCAGATAAGTGCACAATGATATTGGAGATGAAAAGCCCAACTTGTCTCAAGAAAATTTAACAATTAAATAGGAGGTTGGCTGCATTGTCCAGGTTTCTAGCAGGATCGTATTTGAAGTCTTTACCCTTGTTCCCAATCCTTAAAAAAAGGAACTAATTTTAATGGACTTAGGAATGTGAACAAGCCGTCCAAAACTTTAAAACATTCCTAAGCCAACCCCCCAATCCTCACCCGACCTGCTCCAGGAGAAGAGCTCGTCCTCTACCTAGCAGTAGCAAGTCGTGCTATGGCCTCAGTTCTGGTCCGAGAAGATGAACACAGACAACAACCATCTACTTTAGAAGCAAAGCCTTACAGGGAGAAGAACTAAACTATCAAAAGATAGAAAAGTTCGCATATGCACTTATCATCACTTCCAGAAGGCTCCGACCTTACTTTCAAGCTCACATTATTAAGGTTCAAACTAATCAACCCATGAAGCATATTTTACAGAAGACGGACACTGCAGGAAGGGTGTTACAATGGACAGTAGAACTATCTGAGTTTGACTTAATATATGAAACTCGGACAGCTATCAAATCCCAATATTTAGTCGACTTTGTGACAGAATGCACTGAAACCCGGAGAAACCCGTCAATTTGGAATATGTATGCAGATGGATCGTCTAACAAAGGCAGAAGTAGGGCAGGAGTTATCCTAGAAAATGAATAAAGAACTCGGATTAAACTATCACTAAAGTTTGACTTTTTCACTTCTAATAATCAACCAGAATATGAAGTCTTGCTTGCTGGCTTAAAGCTGGCTAAAAAAATAGGGGTAGAAAGATTGGTAGTATTTAGTTACTCTCAAATGATCACCTCCTAAGTTAACGGCACTTATCAAGCTAAGGATCCTAGCACAAAGAAGTACCTGGAAGAAGTACGAGAATAATTAGCACATTTCTCAGAAAGGGAGGTCCGACATATAGCACGGGAATATAATGCCCAAGCAAATGCCCTCTCTAAGTTAGCCAGCACCAAGCCAGGGGCAACAATAGTAGCCTGATCTAGGAAACTCTCTATGCACCATCAGTATCGAATGGAGAAGACAAGTCAGAGACAATGGCCATATCCAACCAAAGCCTAGGGTGGATGACTCCTATAATCGAATACCTTAAAGAAGTCAGAAATTTCTCTATAAGAACATTATCACCCAATTTGGAGTTCCACGCTCCATCACCACTGACAATGGAACTCAGCTCACCGACTCAACTTTTAGGAACTTGGTTACCAGCCTCAAGATCAAACACTAATTCACATTGGTAGAACACCCTCAGGCCAACGGACAAGGTAAAGCTACAAACAAAGTCATATTAACTGGGTTAAAATGCCAACTACAAGAGGCAAAGGGAGCATGAGCAGAAGAGCTTCCTCAAATTTTGTGGATATATCGGACAAGTCCCCACTTAACAATATGGGAATCACTCTTTCGACTTGCTTATGGTGTAGAGGTCATGATTCTTATAGAGATTACTGAGGAATCTCCAAGAGTTAGATTTTATGATGATGTGATCAATGTCCTAGCACACAAGGAAGAGCTCGACCTCCTACCAAAAGTCTGAGAAAAATCTCGGATAAAAGAAGAAGCATTGAAACAAAGGATGGCCTTAATATGGGAATCACTCTTTCGACTTGCTTATGGTGTAGAGGTCATGATTCTTATAGAGATTACTGAGGAATCTCCAAGAGTTAGATTTTATGATGATGTGATCAATGTCCTAGCACACAAGGAAGAGCTCGACCTCCTACCAAAAGTCTGAGAAAAATCTCGGATAAAAGAAGAAGCATTGAAACAAAGGATGGCCTTATGAACAACCAGAAAGTTATCAGAAGAAGTTTCACCACGAATGACCTCATATTATTCCGAAGTGACATCAAGGTTCAAAAGTCGGGTGAGAGAAAACTGGCTGCAAACTGGAAGGGATCTTACAAGGCCATCGAAGTCTTAGGAAAAGGTTGCTATAAGGTGTCTGACTTGAAAGGGAATGAGTTCCTTAGGGCGTGGCATGCATGTAACTTAAAAAGGTATTGTAGCTAGAGAAGCATGCCATGCTCTTTGGAGTACTATTTTTCCTAACTTCATGATTTTTTTTTTTTTTGAAAAGGAATTTTCTGAAGGAGATTTTAACGAGGCATCATAGCAAGGGCTAAGGATTATAAAAAAAATCCTTAGTATCAAACAGATTTATGTAAACCTTTTCTCTCTTAATAATAAAATATTTTTCTACCAGATTTTCCATTTCAAATGCATTAATTTAAGCTAGAAAAACTCTAAAAATCATTGCCCGACCTACATGATTGGCGAGATGAAGCAACGAGGTACAAATTAGTGTAAGAAATTATGTAAGCAGTTCGTGGACCGACCTCAAAACAAGTTGGACTAAAAACAAAATGTAAAAGTAACTTGGTAAAAGTCCGATTACTCGAAGTCAGAACTCTAACATCTAAGGGAAAATAATATTTACGGAAGGTCCAGAAAGGATCGACCTACTTCACCGATGTCTTTTCTAAGTAATGAGAATGGCAAGTATGGGATATCCTTAGTGAAGTGGGAAATAGTGCAAGCTCCAAAAAGGTTAGGAGGGTTGGGAGTGGGAGATGCAGTGCTTCCAAATATTGCCCTCTTATTTAGGTGGTAGTGATGGTTCTCAAAGAAAGATTGTTCATTATAAAAAAAGATTGTGTGTTCTTGCTATAATTTAAATCATAATATGTTGTTTTCTTATCAGTCTATACCTACAAGAGAGGGTCTACGCAAGGATATATGTCAATTACAAATAAAGGAACAGGAGGTGAAAGATAAGATTATCAGAGGACTGTCTTTGGAGGTAGGGAATGGCAGAAGTATCCTGTTTTCGGAGGACAACTGGTTACTAGGTAGTATGTTGAAAAATATTTTTTCAAGATTTTTCTCAGTCTCAAACCAAAATGGATATATTATAGGAGATTGTGGATTGTTGTATGGGTTAGAGTGGATATGAAATTTTTAGTAGAGGAGGGAACTATTCTAATGGGAATTGGAACTAGTTAACTAACTTCATAGAGTTCTACAGTCAGTCAAATTAACGACTAAGAGAGAGGATCAACTTGTATGAAAATTTGATAAATCAGGCATTTATTCTACAACTCATTTGTACAGGTTTTGTAGGTGAAAACTCTCCTAGATGATATTACAAGCTATAGCTTTACTAATTCTATTTTGAGGTCTAGTACCACCACAAATTGAGTTATTCACTTAGTTTGTATTAGTAGGTAGAGTTAATACTAAGGAGAGATTATGTAGATTAGACGTTATTAATCAGAATGATAATATGTATATTATGTAAAAATAATGTTGAGAATATTCATCACTTGTTTGTTGGTTATGAGTTTACTTAGCAAGTGTGATGTGCATGGTTGCTTGCCTATGCTAGATTATGGGCTATTCCAGGGAGAATTAAACAACATTTTGAGAGTTGGACATCAGTGCCTCTAAAAATAGAAGAACATAAAAGGTGGTTAATTAGATTTTTTCCTATTATCTGGAATACATGGATGGAAAGAAATAACAAAATATTCAGGAGTCAAGAAGCAGGAGTAGCGAATGTTATTAATAAGTCGCTTATGAGTTACAAAAAGTGAACTAGTGTTCATCTCAATAGTTGTTGATGGCAATGTCAAAGATGACTATGGATTGAGTTCTTAGTTTTTGGATATTTAACACTTTTACTTTTGTTGTTCCACTTTATTGTGTTGAGTTCTTTTACTCAAAAATAAAACAATAGAAATGAAAAAATAGAGTAGAGTTATCATGGTTACTTACTATAAGTTGTATAGAAACGAAGAGGAAGGCGAGAGAATCACTAGTTGCAAACGAGTTGAGCTCTAATTTATGGAAAAAAAATGAATTTAAAAGTGGAACTGAATAGTATTTTTTCTCTCTTCACTCAATCTCGTTCTCTAATGTATAAAAAAGGTTCTTTTTAACGAAAGAGAGAAAGAGGCACGAGCCTCTCTAAATGCATGAAAGAGCAATTTTGTCTTTTCATCTATTGACCTTATCTAGGGTAAAAAAATTTTAAGATATCTGTTTCGTTTTGTATTTAAAATATTTTTTTGAGAAAGTATAGGGAGCCAATGACCTAAGCGTACAATGTGTACAATGGAGGTTTAGGAAGTATTAGAGATATGACCATTAGTGTTACATTGTCCTGTCAAATTACGTTTTTGGAATGAGTGGGTTCATGACATGGTATTAGAATTCTAGATTTGAAAGGTCAAGGGTTCGATCCTTGATGTTTATTATCCCTGGTATCCGAATGGTTATTCTAGATAGTATGGGTGATGTTCATTTTATTCATGGACCAAAGATGTAGCCCATTGTACACATTGTACGCTTAGGCCATTGGCTCCTTAGCACTACCCTATTTTTTTTATCATTTTTACGTCTTTATTTTTTTCGTTGGCCATACTTGGCTGACATAGACGTATACAATTAATCATGACACCGATACTCATGTTCTCGAGAACAATTACAATTATATTCTCACGCTTGGAAAATTCTACCATATTCAAATCATAACCACAAATTCCTTAATTCATAACTTTAAAAGTTTCAGCCCATTAAACCAACCCTTAAATCAAGGAATTGTTGTAAATATTTTGAGTTTTACAGCGGTCGACAAATAGTAGAGGAGGGTGGAAGACGAAGGGTTGTGACTGAGGAGTGAAGAGGTCTAAGTAGTAGAGTGGAGACTAAGGCTCCGTTTGGTTAGTGGGTGGGAATACATAAGACATAGACATAAAGACATAAAATGACATAGACACAATAGGACATAAAAATCTTAAACTTGTTTGGTATTTAAGTACAGGACCCTGCATTCAAATTACAATTTTAATAAAATGACACTAATAACCCTATCATCATTATCACATCTCTATCTCTATCACCATCACCATTGTTATGTTAACTCAGATTATCACCATTAATAACTTTTAATGCAATTACAAATTCAATTCAACAAATCAACAAACTAACACAAAATCACTCTAACAACAAGATTAATCAAAATTTAAATAAAAAATAAATAAAAAGAACAGAGAACTCTCCCCCCAATTATCTTCTTCTCATCTCGCATGCAAAAAGCACGATCTAATTACAGTCACAAACAGAAAATTGAAATTGAAATTAAAAACAGACAATTATTCTCATCACAAAAAAAAACCCTCAAAGAACTGGAAAGAAAAGAACAGCAAAATAGATGACCATATGGTGGAAGAGAGGCAACGGCGTGAAAGAGAGACGGAGGCAAATCTGGAAAGAGAGGTGCGAGTTTGATTTGGAAATGCCTCAATATCAAACATGGGAGGAAGCCTCGACAACGACACTGAGGCAGAGAACGGAGAAGACAACCATGGCGGAGGCGGCGTGACAAAGGAACGCGACAGTGGTTGCGACAACGTATGAAGGAAGAGATGACAGTAGTGGCGACGATGATGGCGGCGAAGAAGTGGAATGGAGAGAGACTGTGGTTGAATGAAGAAAGAGTAGGAGAAGAAGATGAGAGTATATGATAGAAGGAGGTGAATCAAAAAAAGAGAAAGGAGAAGATGAGAGGATAAGGGAAAAAGGATAAAATTGGAATTAAAGAAAAAAAGAAGGGATAAGATTAGAAAAGTTTGTGTCTTATAATTTGTGTCTTAGTATCTTAGATTAAAGGAGAGACACTAAAGACATGTATTTTATGTGTTTCTGTGTGTCACCGTGTCCATCGAAAATTTATGTCTAATGAACCAAACGGTGGATATGTACTACCATGTCCATCTCTTGATGGACATGTATGACAAAACAAACACTACCTAAGGGTGAGGACGTGAGGTTTGCGACGCTGGTTGAAGGTAAATGTGTGTTCTATATAGTGTATAGGAGAACAGTAGAGTTAGGGTAATTTAGAGTTTTAGTGGTATACCAATTCGGTTTGATTTAGTTTAGATTTTTCAGCCAAAACCAAAACTGAACCGATGAAAAAATTACAAGAACACAATCTTTTGATTATTTTCGATTTTTTTGTTGGATTCATCAATTTTTGTTAGATTACCTTAATTTTAAACTGAATATTTTGATAAGGTACAAATCAATCCAATCCAAATATCAATAGTTTGAATCATAATCAATTTAAAAATAAATAAATCAATACAGTACAAATTAAAATCTTTCGAATAAAATTGGATTAGTTTTAAAAATAAAATTTAAATTAATAAATCCAAATAGTAACAAATTATATCAATTTACCTTAATAGATCAACTCAACATACTGCAAACACGGCTTTATTTTGTTAGCATTGACAACAAGATATGTATATTAATATCAAAACGAGATGTGATAAATAAAAAAAAAAAAAGATAAATATTTACAACAAAAATATTATTTACATTCTAAAATCAACTACCAAAATCAATTATCATATATTTGTATATAAATACATGTATTGTTTAACTCATTTTTAATATATATTTTATATTTCAACATATATTTTATACTAGTATTCAAATTTGATAATTGATATTGATGTACATTCAAAATAATCATTTTTAGAAGGACATATATCAATAAATCAATTTATAAAAAGAAAAATCCTAATAAGGTAAGTATATGAAATCCAAAGCCAAAAACTCCCAATAACCAATATTACCTCTTCTAAGAATAATATTCAAAATTCTTCTGCTAGTTTGCTCCAGCAATGTCAGCTATAAAATATCAGCTATAAAATAGATTAATACAATCAATTTATGAATATGACCCCCAAGGGGAAAAAAAAGTAGAAAACCTACAAAAAAAAATGTGTGCATCCGCCAATGAGAAAAGTCGAACTCAACTTCTGCCATAAGTAAGCTTGTAAGTTTCAGGTCATCAAGAACACCATAATCTTCTACTACTTTCTTTCATCTTTCTCCTCCTCTCTTTTGTACGTTGATGGTCTGTACAAACAAATCAAGATACTAATGTTTACGTTACATACCCCAATAGGAAGCATAAGATGCACAAGGTATAATGGCCAAATGAGGAAACAAACGCTACCATCAGAAGTAAGATCCCATTAGGTAACGTCTTCGAACAAAACTATAGAGATATCGGGAAAGACAAAACTTGCTTGGACGAGAAAATAGATGGCAAAATGTATCTATCCTAGAAAAAAAAAAAAAAAATTCTCCAATCTTTTGTCTAATAGAAAACTTAAAAACAATTTTTCTATCTTGTCAATGTCTCCACTCACCATTGTATTGGTGCTTTCTACCTTTCCTATCCTCAGATACTTATCAAATATGGTATCGAGGAAGGCAAGTGTCTACGTAGAAAATGAATATATATTAAAGTGATCCTACATACTACAAGTAATAATTAGGTCAGACATCCAAGTAATTAGTGCTTGGTTAGTAATGGTTATTAAATTTGCTTGTAGGCAAATGTCGTGTGCATCTTTCATTGCTATCAAGATTCAATGAACAACTGCATAACTTTCTATTTATCCATTACTAACTAGTAAGATAACCTATGATGCACACACGGACACGGGACACGATACGACATGAAACAGAACACGCCGACACACGAATTTTATAAATTCATATAAGACACGGGGATACGCATACATATAAAATATAAAGTATTTTTTAGATAAGTTGTAATGATATTTTGATATTTTATTGATATTAAAATATAAATTTTTTTAATTATTTTTAATGTCTTATTTTAATTATATCAAGTATTTAAAATATTTTTTGTTTTTAATAAATAATGATATATGCTATATCTATATTTATTTCAATAATATGTGTTAAGAATAAGACTGGACACACTGATACGTGATGGTATTTAGGTATGTCCAAGCATGTCCGGTGAAAAAATTTTTATTTTTTATTAAGATGCAGGTTGGACACAGCAGACACGCATGTCGGACGAGTGTCGGTGAGTGTCGTGTCCGAAATGTGTCCGACAGATGGACACGGCAACTCAGCGAAGTGTCCATGCTTCATAGAAGATAACTATACTGATTAATTATTGTACATCATTTAGAGTCATCCTCTATATCCACTGGAGACACAGCACTAGCATTCAGCACCAAACTTTCAATGTTAATATCAACATACATCAACTTTGTTAACTACAAATTCGCCTTTCAAAATCTGTTTGGTAGATAAATTACCATAGTTTCACTATATTTGGTAAGTTCTCAGAAATACAAATGTTTGGAACGTACCTCCTCAAATATGCTTGTATATCAGTACCGATGTCTGTAATTAGCTCTTCAATAGTTGTAGTACCCTCCTTATAACATTTCAATAGTTTACAAGCATCCAAAAAAGATGCAGATTTATCCGTATCTGCAACAAGCAATAAATCTTTTAACTCTTCCTTAAGATGTTCCATCAAAACAACAGCTGCATCGAGAACCAATGATAGTCAGAAAATTAATATAACCAAACAGTTTGAGTAGCTAGTACACATATTTACCGAAGTACTAGCAAAACTGGAATGATATTCAGGAACTTGTTATTAAGGACTTGTACTTAGTTACAAGTAATACCGCAAAAACCAATTTGTTGCTATTCTAAATAACTTGACCAAATCAAGAAGACTTATGATTTATTAATTCTCACCATTAAGCTATTCAACTTATAAATATGGAGAAGTCGGGATAGAGGTTATAGTCCTTCAATTATTTCAAGAGATGCATGCAAAAGTCTTGTTAAATGATTAACTTAATCAATTCCTATTACACACAGACATACTTAGAAAAATCTGAGCCAGACCCTTAAAGGAGGCTACACAAAGTCCTACTCTACAGATATGTTTTTTTCTCTTTCTATATTTCTTTTTTTGTTTTCCAAAAGAAAAACATAGTAATAATGCAAAATATAATAAAAATACTTGAATCCTGCCTCAACTTAAGTAAAAAATATGTATTATATAAAAAGATGGAACAAGAAAAAGAAGATATATAAATCAACTCAATAGAAGCATAGGAAAACTGAATGCATAATCAAGGAACAGTGCACATATAAGAATACAGAAAAGCATGATCTTGAGTAACAAAGTCATACCAATGGCTCGAATAATCTTAAGGTTGAATTTCTTAGCCAGGTCAGCATAGCCTATCGTTTTTGCACGCTGAAAGATCAGCAACTTCAAGCTAATTAACATATCCTGCAAAAATGCCAAACTTTGAATATCATTATAAAGAACTTCCATAACAAGTCTTAACCTGGAACCAGAAGTGGCAGGGCACACTCTAGTTATCAGACACGATGAGTCAACGACAAAACCAATCAAATCTCATGGACTGGATTTGCATACAAAATCCAGTCAAAATGGCAGGCTCTCTATGAAAAACATTTCAACTCACTATTATCCAACTCGATACAAGTCCATTTTTTACTTTCTCTTAAGAATACCTCATCTTAGTCACATGTACTTTCTTCCATATTTTTTAATAATTTATAATTATTTCTACCAAAAAAAAAAGAGGATATTTTGATAGCCAATATAAAACTTTGTCGAATCACAATGAGTTACCAAAATAAGATATGCCGACAGGAATTTACCGATTATGACAATTACTAAAAATATTTAAAATTTTTAACTTAAACACGAGAGCTCTACCTTGACACCTATTTTCTCGTGAAAAACATAACTCAACAAAAATAAACACACAATGAGAATCTAAAGTAAAAGAGAACAATGATATTATCCTTAAAGATGATGAACAAAATCCTTACAATCTCAAGCTCTGAAAGGGAGCAAAGCCAGATCAAACATTCAACCTCCAACCTGCTATCTTTATCCCTCCTAACCATAGTTCTCAATCCTCCCATGAGGTGTTCCTTATAGTGATGATCAAATCGATAAATGAAAGGTCCCAACCCCTGCTAAAAATTATTTAAAGATAAATTTAGAACCCTTCTTTTTTATTGAAAAAAGAGAACAGGATAAGATTATAACAAGCAAAATCAACATCACAACTAATATGAAAGATCAGGTGTTCTTTATAGTGATGATCAAATCGAGAAATGAAAGATCCCAACCCCTGCTAAAAATTATATTTAAAGATAAACAATGTTAGAACCCTATTTTTTTTTTTTTGAAAAAAAAAGGATAAGATTATAACAAGTGAAACTATCAACATCACAACTAATATGCAATATTAGAAAACCATGTAAGAATAATAACAGGGTAGATTCAAATAGCAACATGTAAACCTTATTCATTTTTAAGGTCAACCATATAAATCAACTTCCATTGCATTGTATGATAACAAACAAAACATTGATCTATGTCCATGAAAATTTGATGTCATTATACATTAGATATTGCCCAACTAACACAAATGCACCCTTTTGTAAGACATGGATAGGGCCATAGGGGTGAGCATTCAACCCAAAAAAACTTATGTGCCCCCTATTATGGCCTAAGAATAATACTAACCAAAAGTAAACACAAACAATATCAAGTAGAAAATTGGCAATATAGGAGTAATTGTTGCATTGAGGTGTTAGTTTGTTAACTATAAATGTTAACATTCAATTGGGCAATACACTCTTATTAGAATTAAATGTTGGAGCATAATTAACCATGATCCATGTAAAGGAAAAGAAACTACAAAATTACAAGCTCTTCAGCAAAGATTTTTTCAAATGCTTGAAAAAAGAAATTGAATGAAAATAAAAGCATTGTCCAAAACTAGATGAGAAAGGAACAAGCATGCACAAATTTGTCCATTTCCTTCAAAAGTTTCAGGGGTACAAAACCACTTCCTTTCAGCCTCCGTGCGAACCAAAAGATCTTCTCTTTAACACTTTCAGCTGTCTGATGAAGGCTTTCAAAATTTAAACCCCACTAAGATAGTAACATGCAAAATTACATCATACTAAGACTGATCTATCACTTTTAGTTAGAAAAACAAAAAAAAAATACAAAAACAAAATTAAATTGTGTAGTGCCACCTAAAGCATGAAAGTCTCTTCACAACTCAATCAGTCTCATTTAAACAAAATAACAAGTACAACAAAATCAGAGTATTATAGTAACATAATACCAAAAGCAACAACAGAATCAGACAACAATTTCAGAAAAAGTTTATGTAAATTGCAGGGAAAAAAAAGAAACAAATCCAAAGAACTGAGGGCGAACAAAACATCAGGAAAAAAATAGAAATAAAAGATTCTGTGGGGGTGTCATGAATCAATTTAACATGAACCAACCTTCAGGAATTAAGTAATAAACACAAGAAAATGGCATGTAAAAGGTAGAAAACCATGCCTTTACAGAACCAAGGGAGAGCAGCCACTGGTAGACGCTGTGACGGCAAGCGCATACCAGAAGCAGAACAAGGCCAGAAGGGCTGAAGGGAAGCACACTGAAGGGAAGCAGAATAAGAAGCAGAAACAGAAACAAAATGCGGCAGGAGGCAGAGCAGATCCGTGGGGAGGTTTATGGTTGGCTGACACCTGTGTGTGTGTTATGCAAGGTTCTGAAAATCAAACCAAACATCAAACCATTCATGTTAACAGACTAGAGGTTAAACCAGTAATATTAAATTATAAATAAACACACAATAATAAAAACATGCTCTCTTTGTAAATTAAAAAATACATAGAAATTCAAAATCAATTAAAGCCTCATATTTTCATAGTTTTATGAAGCAACTCTCAAGTCTCAAACATAGCCATCAAAACCGAATCATAACCAAACCGGTCATATGACAGGTCATTGGGTCACTGGTTCCACCAATGGCTTACAAGTTGAATCGGCTAACCGGTCACAATTAAATAAAAATATAAAATTATAAAAATAAAATTAAAATTAGAATTTAAAATGCTTGTCTTCAGAAACACATTAATAATAATCAAGTATCAATTCTTAAATATAAATAATAATGCAAAAATAGATAATAATTAATAAACTAGTCACTAGTACAAAATATATTCTTAGCTTAAATGAACACGAGAGCAAAAGATAACGCAATCCAGAAATCAAGTCCAAGGGGTGGTATTCAGCATGTTTCTTAATCAGATAATGCGATCCAAAAATCAAGTCCAACTTAAAAACTTTTTTTTTTTAGTTGTACTTTCCCAAAACACCCAAGCATAGGTAAAGGGAAAATAAAAAGCATCAAAACAAAGTCTTGACATCAGGAAATAAATCTCAAAGTAATTACCTAAAACAAACTCATTAAACTCACGGGATTTCAAACAAAGCAATGCTTATCCCATAATAAGCAAATTTAAAAGTATCAGAACTACATATCACCTAACCTCATTTACCGCTACTGGTTTAAATTCCAAATTCTATATTTTGATATTTTCACAGAAATTCAAGTGTTGAACTCCAAGTGGCATGTTGCCTAACTTCGTTCTACAGGACTAGCTAATATATTTTCACAGAGATAATACATTTTCACAGAAATTCGTTGGCATACAAACTAAGACAACACAGGACTCCGTATTTTTCATAATTATGGTATCAACAGTAGTGTATTAATTTTATCAGAACATGGTTAAAATTCAGTGACGATTTACAGCAACATTAGTTAATTAGTTAAAGAAGGCAAGAAGCTGTGAAATAGAGAAGACAAGGACAAGGGGAAAATTGAAAAAGAGGGAACAACAGGGGAAGGCAGGGACTCACTTGGCGACGAGACCAGTGAGTAGACGGCGATGGCGAGGCCAAAAAGCAGGAAGGACGACGACGTCCGAACCAAGGGCGAGTTGCTGGCGGCTTCTGCTTCTGCTTCTGCTTGACTGAGCCGGCGTGAAGAGGCCAAGAAGGCGGCGACACACGAACCACGACGAGACGCCCGCGACAGAATAGTTGAACCAAGCTGCTGGCTGGTTCGTGTGAGTTGGCCGTTAAGGCCTGTGGGTGGTGATGGGCCGAGGAGAGAGACGAGTGTGGAGTAAAATAAGGGTTTTTTAAGATAGTACTACTGGATGCTGGTTTTTTCCCTTTTTTTTTTTTGGCCAGTGGTTTCGGTTGAACAGCTCCTAACTCGGCTAGCCTATCAGCGGAGAAGCAGCTAAGGCCCAATGAAGAGAGTGGAAACGAGCAAGCAACACTTCTTCTAACCTTACCATAAGTTGGGCCTCGGCCATTTTTCCTGGTATATAGGCAATGACAGAAAAAAAAAAAAAAAGATAGATCCTTAGAAAAGGGAAATCAAAGTTCAGAGTTACCAAAAATATTTAAGCTGAAAGTTCAGTCCATAAAAAAAGGAAACAAAAAGGAATAATAAGGAATCCGGCGGAATATTCTATCAAAAGGATTTATTATTTCCTGGTCATGTCTTGATGATAATGATATATGTCGGTCAATTTTTTTTTTCTCAAAATAGGAAATAGTCCTCTCCATCCTTTCTCCACACGACAGTACGATACAACTCCAAACTTTCAGCTCAAAATTAAAACACCAAATAAATGTCATTTTCCAGCGCTATAAACATTGGTCGGTGGAGTCATAAAGCTCTCAACATTATCCCCAAATCTTATATAATAATAATAAAAAGTGAATTATATGATAAAGATGTAAGTTTACAGATTTTTTTTTTATGGAATGAAGAGAGATTGAAAAAAATAAGACCTACACTTTGAATAATAATAAAATAATAAAAAATAACTATAAAAGAAATTTATTTTCTCTTTTTATATCACTCAATCTGTATAATAGAGTGTCTCATATTAATAATAATATAATACTCTCTACTATATTTGACTACATTATCCTTCTCTTAATTAAGCCCCTTTGATTTTGGACCAAGTAACTAAACCAGAAAACTTCCCTACCGTTGGTAATAGGAAAAAGCTAGCCACTAGAGCCACGTGGTAGCACCACCTTCATTTCTACGTGCATATTTGTCCCACCAAACATATGGATAACCTTCGTTTCACACGCAAAGGATTTCATGGATCCCACTAGAACAACACTTAGTTTAAAATAACTATTATTATTTTAACACTCGTTCTCATGAACGCCACGTGTCCATCATGATTCAACGTGCCTCAACACTGGGGTGTTTCGTGGGAACTTAATTACGTAGGGCCAGTCGGTCGTGACACTGAGCTTGATAAACTAATGCTTCTTTTTTCTTGATAATTGTTGCTTGCTACAGCTACCACTAGGGTCGGTGGCAGTTAACCTGAAAATCATTATTCTAATGCTTTTTTATTTTGTCGTTTATGTACATAACATTTATCCAAGGTAAGCTTTTCAACGTTGAATTTATTAATTGTTAAGATCGAGATTAGACTAGGGGAAGGTTCATTCGGTGTGAAAAACGCGTATACAAAGTACCTTATCCTAAAGTCTTCGAGGGAAGGAAAAATACTCACCTACTGGCTACTACATTAATATAAGAATTCAATTCACTATCACTATGCATAAATAATGAAACAGCAGAATGAAAATTGAAAAGAAAAAGATAACATCGTACGAAGCACTAACCCCAGAGAATATCGTCGTACTATTCTGGTCTCTCGCCAGGAAACACGTCCGAAAAATTTACCACAATCAATAAAAAAAAAAACAAAAAGGCTTATAGCCAAACAAAAAGGGAAAATATTGCTTTTATCCTCATCACAATGTTTTCTGCATTTACATTGATCACCAGGACAAATTTTAGATAGAAATTTTTT
Organism: Arachis stenosperma; assembly: GCF_014773155.1. NCBI lineage: Eukaryota > Viridiplantae > Streptophyta > Magnoliopsida > Fabales > Fabaceae > Arachis > Arachis stenosperma. The sequence goes on along the minus strand of NC_080385.1, from coordinate 31,037,482 downwards.
ATTTCTGATCAATGTTTATTAGAAATATTAGGTGATTAAATTTTTTAATTTATTGATTAATTTTAATCACATTTTATTATATCTATATTTTTTAAAATAATTTACATGTTTTTTCTTTTTTTTTCCCACCTTCTTCTATATCTTTAGATATATGCCACAATTTTATGACGTTAACACAAATTTTTTTATTGTAAAAATGCAAACTTTTTAAGAAAAATATAAAATAAAAACATAAATTTATTGATAATAAATACATAAATTTAGAAAAAAAAAATAGTACAAATATAGAATTTTATAACATTAGACACATAAGTTTTGAAAGAGAAATACATACATTTTGTTTTATTTAGCCAAAAAACTACATAATTTAAAATAACTTATATGTTATGCAATTTATATTTTTTATTATTCAACTAAAGTTTATGTATTTTTTAACACAAATTTATGTGTTATTCTTCTATGAAGTCATTCAACTAAGTTGAATTGATTTACCCACGTTTATTAGTCTTAGTAAATTGGTTGAAGATAAACTGAATTATTAGTAAAAGTTGCTTTTCTACTAAATTAATTTATATTAGAACGATTTAGTAAAATATATTAAATCAATTCAACCTAAACTGATTTAGTAGACTTTTCTGGTAATTAAATCGTTTTAAGCTACATCAATTTATGTAAAGAGAATTTGAAAACGAAAAACAAAATAAGACGATTTGATAATATTGAATTTCAATCAATTTAAATGCGTGATTTACCCTTATTTTATAAAACAGTTGCACCCACCTAGTTTTTACCTAAAATTTTGAATCTTAAAATCTCTCGATATAGATAACATCTTGTAACAAATTTTTAAATTTTATAAATTACTTAAAGTAGCTAAAAAAATTCTTACAAAAAAATTAATATTTTAAAATTTATAAAAATATTTAATTATAATAGTTATTAAAAAAACTTTAGTTAAACTTGTTATTTTAGTTGTATTCGTTACAAAAATTTTATTTGAACTCATTATATATAGAGTTCACCTCCCTAATAAATCAGTTTAACTAAAACCAAATTATATAGATACGATGTTTTTAGTAAATCGATTTAAGTAAAACCGAATTATAAAGTAACGTTACTTATTCTACTAAATTATTTTTACTAAGAATGATTTACATAATAACGTCTTTATATGGTAAATCAGTTTAATTTAAATTATTTATTAAGCTATAATATTAAATCGGTTAAGTTAAATTGATTTTTATAAAGATATTTTTATAATAAAAGTTAAAATAGGACAATTAAATAATATTGAATATAATAGTTTAACAGTTTAGAAAAACTCATTTTAATTTAAATTTGTATATTCAACCTCCATAATATTAGTATTTTTTTGTTTTTTACCGAAGATAAGAAGATTTGAATCCGCAACTTCTTAAGTGAATATGGAGAAAACTATGTTATTTGAGTTATAATTCAATAGCATAATATCAATATTATATTTACTAAAGAATTTAATAATAATAATAATAATAATAATAATAATAATAATAATAATAATATGAAAACATGTAAAATTAACATATTAATGAAAAGTTTAAATTTAGTAATAAAATAATAATATTAGATTATATTTTGCGGTCTAAATTGGATTAGTTCAATTTTAAAACGTAAATATAAAATCTAATCCAATTTATACAATTATCAAAAATAGAATTCAATTTAATCTAAACTAATGTGATTTTGATCAATTTTTTATTTTGGATTGGATACTGACTTTGTTTTGATTGATTTAAATTTGAACACCTCTACTTATTCATAATGATATGTTTATATTCAACTTTATTTTTATATATTTAAAGATTTTAATTTAAAGTCTTCACATTACTTCACATCCATTTTTTTATTTGTTGATATTATAAAAAATATTTAGATAATTTTTGTTACTGTAACATAGTGTTATATGCACTATAAAATTTTATTATTATTGACCACTTTATTAAAAAATATTTTATATATATATATATATATATATATATATATATATATATATATATAGTTGCATCATAAATATCATAAAAATAAGATTTTAACCAATATTTCTTTATATGCTAAAGATTATTATCAGCGTCTTCTCTTAAATATTCAAAGAAAATATGAATTTTCAAGGACAATGCTACGTCCTACCTAATTATAACGAATACATATTTTACTCTTGAATTGATATAAGATGATAAAAAATTTAATGATATCATTAAAAAATCAATCACATAGGCTTTAATATCATACCACTACAAGAGACACGCTGAATAGCGGCGGTTAATTTAGGGATTTGCGGCGGTTTTAAACCGCTGCGAAACGAAATTCCAGCGGTTCCAGAAGCGTCGCCTATTAGGGGGTTGTAATATGATTTTGTGGCGGTTCTAATGAACCGCTGGCACAACCGCCGCAAATCAGGTTGACGATTTTGCGGCGGTTGCAGAACCGCCGCTATTTCTGTATTGGATTTAAAAAAAAATCTGCGGGGGTTTCAAAACCGCCGCAGATTTATGTTGGTTTTTTTAAAAAAAATTGCAACGGTTTCGAATATAGTATAAGCAGTAAATTCTATAAATAAAATGAAACAATATATCTGATAAACAAGGAAGGTAATAGAAGCAGCAACAAATTATAAGTCAATAAAAGTTATACAAAGGTGTGACGACCAGAGGGCAAGAGTTGAAAATGGTTTCAAATCTGAACTTGGACAGTGATATACAGCATTAAGACTATCAAGTACCACCAGAGAGCCAATGAATAACATGTCTTTACCTTGTTAACAAGGTAATCGGCAAGTGTTGTTGCATCAAGATGACCAGCAGGTAAAGCCTTTTGTATTCTGTCCCGATTGAAGGTGATGTTCAGTGCAAACTCTGCTGACACCTCAAGCATCCCCAAAATAGTTTTAACACTGTCAAATACTGGTTCTTTGTCTTCCTACTTCAAGAAAGGAACTTATGTTAGTAACGAACTTATGTTAGTTAATCTAAAAGACAAAGGAAATATACTAAGAGAAGTTACACTTCCTTATATTCTTTAGTTACCTGCAAATCACGATTGTATGCATGAGGGAGCCCTTTGGATAATGTAAGCAAAGTAACCAAATCTCCTATGACCCTAGCAGACTTTCCACAGACTAGCTCCATTGGGTCTGGATTCTTTTTCTGAGGCATTATACTACTCCCTGTAGAGACAGAGTCACTTGGAGTGATAAATCCAAACTCCTCAGAAGTCCACAACACCCATTCTTCACCAAGCCGAGAAAGATGCACCGCTGTGATGGCATTAACAGAAAGGAACTCCATCACAAAATCTCGGTCAGAAACTGCATCAATACTATTTAAGATGACAATTAACCTTCAAGTGCAGCTTTTTCATGCTCACCACTCAACAAAAATCCTTGAAACCTTGTTGTAGTTTGAAAACCAAACTCATCAGGTATCAACACGTTCTTCATGGAAGAATTAGTCAAGGGGAGTTTTGCGGCATTGTCTCGAGCAGGTGGTGGATTTGGTGAATATAAAAAGGGGGGAATATAAAAATCTCAAGCGTACACAAATGTTCAAATCCTAAACACTACAAATGTTTTTAAAGTCTCATAACCAGCTTTGGTGAAAGGAATAAACCCTTTCAACTGATGCGATTTTACACATGTAATTATAATTGAAAATATATGTTATGAATAGATGTAGGCTGCATAGCCATATTAAACAGGATGAAGGTAAATAAAGTTTCATAAACAAACCTCCTAAATATACCACCAAGAATGAAATGGCGAATGACACCATGACAATAAAATAAACTTGTTTCGTCCAATAACTATGTGGAATTACTAAAAGCAATTCAATTGGGCAAACCTGGGAAGAAGAAAAGCTACCACAGGGAGGCCAGGTGCGAGTAAGATTAATTGCATAACTCAAAAATCAAAATCAAATTAGTACCACGACTGGTGTGAACAAACTTAAAGGGGGCATGATTGTGCTTTGCTTTCTATCAACACTGAAGATATCAAATGCTATAAAGACTAAACAAACAACTTCACAAATAATTGGTAGAACTAAACATAAAAAATACCAAAATAAAGCATAAACTGCAAATAATAAATTAATGTGTGTTTCCAGTCTCAAACAGAATCAGTATCTAGCACACATTTTATTATTATAGTTTAAAATGAGGTGTGAGCATTTACCCATAAGAAGCAATAGAGATTTTATTCTAATCATGAGGAGTGAAAGTACACCATTCAAAGACTTCTATAACAGGATAATTATTATATACTAAGGCACACATAAACATGTTGAATAAATTATTTATTATTCTTATCAGACCTGAAGTCCTAATTTTCCCCCTTTTTTTTACTAAATCAATTTTTAATAACAATCGATGTGACTGTTGCATATGAAAAAATTAGTATGAGCAATCAATATGTGGTGCAGATTTCAGATCAATTTACTTGTTCATCAAAACCCAATGTGTATGTGGTGCATAGAATAACAACGTAACTAACCCCAGTCCCTTCTTATTATTATTTAATTGCTAAGGAGGACATGTTTATAAACATTGGAGTTAATAAGTATATATGCATATACAGTAGAAGATAGGTTGTATTATTTAATTTTGTTTGGTTTTACATAATAACGTGGTGATTGAAAAGTGAGGAAAGAGGTCAGATTTGGGTGTAGAGACACATAAACTATATACTATAATTATACATGTGATCCAAAAATAATGTGTTATGTTATTAAGCTAAGCAGTGAAAGAGAAGCACCCCAACACTCACTACCAATCCAATGCATTTACGGATGTGGTGTTGTAATGGCATAGGCTTATGAGCAGTCCTGGGTCTTGAAACAAAGTTTTAAGAGAGTCAAATATATAATTAATTAAGTATATAAAAGTATTTATATTCAAATTAAATCTATTAATTTTTAAATTTTTAATTGTTATAAATTCATAAGTATATAAAAGTATTTATATTCAAATTAAATCTATTAAGAGAGTTTTTCTGGAGGGCTTTCAAGTATAGGACAAGTATGAGCAATCTTGCTAAAAAATTTAAGAACAAAGAAGAATCACAATAACAGAAAAGAAGAGAGAATATACAAGATAAAATAAAAAAGATAACTAGTATTTGAGAATATGTAAACTTCAAGTTACAGTACAAGAATGAGAGAGCTATATGTATGGGCTCGAATATAAAGGTTATGAACTATCCAACTAAACAAGGAAGTGGGTTAACATTGTGATAGCCATTAACCTGATAGTCATTAACCGTGAGTTAAGATTGATTAATAACAAAGAAGAATTTAGAGGATTAGACTCTTACTATTCAAATGACGAGAATTTTTTTAATCCATCTTGTTAAGCACTTGATATCAGCTCTTTTCTCCAATGTATTTACTTATTTTATGGTTTTGGGGTGAGGCCAGCATTAAATTTTTTATAGCGAGTTACAAACAAAATTTCATAAAATCAAAATATAGGCATGGATACCTAACTAATATATTACATACCCAGAAATATCATTACTAATGCAAAAGGTCATACTAACACCTAGGGATCAGATACACCTATTCTATACAACAAACAAGGCTAGACTGTTTTAGAACAGAATATGCATCAGCAAAATTGAAATGTCAAATTTACAGTAACATTTAGAACACAATTTATTTTGACAATACATGAGGTCACCTGATTTCTATATGCCAAACACAATGAGAAAGTTAACCATGTACAATACATAAGGAAATAAATAGATTTGTTACCACGTGCAGCTTCACTCCAAGTGCACTAGATAACTTTGAAGATCTTTTGTCAAATTCATGAAGTTGACAAGCTGCTGAATATACGCTTCAAACTAGCACAAGCAGCACGTAATCTAGCCATGCTCATTGAGCTTATCTGTGAGGTAGTGTTGACACAACATATAGTCAAACACATATTAATTTCGTTATGTATGAAAGGTTCGTTAGCATACTCTGCAGAGAGCCCACATTTAAGAGGCACTTGCTCTCACCTTTGGACAGAAGCGAACATCAAGAGTTTCCAGCATAGTGCATCTAGCAATAGCGGCTTCAACAGCTTTCTCATCAATATTGCAAGACTACAAAACCAAAATTACCCCATCCAAAAAAAAAAACCCAAAATGTCAATAAAATGAAGGAAAAAAATTGCAGGAAGCCAGGAACTTCAATTTTGACCATGATTGGCAACACCAAAGCAATACACACTAAAATATCAAGACTCAGGGTTCAGAAATTGGGGAAAAATTGAATCAGAATGTTAAATTGGGGAAGAAAAATTTGGGCAAAATTAATCGACCAGTGTTATTCGAACCAAAATTCAGAAGGAACAGACATGAAATTGATACAAATTTAATTTATCAACAACCATTAATATTAAATTGGGACAAGGGAGAAGAACATACGAGAGAGAGGAAAATGGGCCGATCTGCAACGCACAACAGGGCAAGGGGGGAAGGCTGCCGACGACGACACCGGGATGGATGGCTGGGGAGGACGCCGACGACGTCACGGACATGCATGGCGGAAGGAGAAGACCATATCGACCCCTTCCACTTTACCTTCGCGCGCGAGAGCTACACGGCGAGGAGACCAGTGACGGGAAAGAATGACGACAAGGACGTGATGGCTGGAACTAACGGAGAGAAGATTCACCACAGCGAGGGAAGGAGACCAGTGATTGGCGCCTTTGCTCTGCTAGAGTTGGCGTGCAAAAGGTGAAGGTTAGTGGCGTGCAAAAGGAAAAGGTGAAGGTTAGGGAAACAAAATCCCCTCCCCTCAACGTTATTTGCTGCTGTTGGGGCCCAAACCGTCTCAAGTCAAATCAATTGGAGCGGAGCTTATTTACCCAACAAGAACCGCACCAATTCAACCAATTTGCAGCTGTTTGAAAAAAACACTGGTAATTTTGGGCCGCTAAGTCCCGCTTTTTTTGTAGTGTACGTGATGAGTTTACTCGTTATTTGATTATCTTCTAACAATATCTCAAGATTAAAAGGTGCATAGAATAGTTATTGTCATGAACTTTTAATGATATTTTATATTAATGAAGAATAATACTAAACGGATGAATTTATTTTACAATAATATAATTATTTAATTATTGATCATTTTAAGTTTATTGAGTTTTAACATTATTATGTATTATGTGTAGAATTAACCATATGAGATAATGAGATTAAGCAATTATGTTTATTTTAATTAGATAAAATTTTACAATTTTGTGTCAAAACTCTAAGGCAGTATTTGTTTTGAGGTATTGGGACGGAAGCTAGGAGATGAAATTTAATATCATATTTATTGGTCTAAAGATTAGTACAAAAATTTTAATCTCTATCTTCATAATTTCAGTACCTCCAAAAAGTGAGAACACCTGGGACTAAAAGTTTTGGGGATAGAAACTAAAATTTTAATAACATTTTATACTTAAAATATCCCTATTTCAATTAAATAATTCTAACTTTACTATTTGTGCAAATTAAATTAGAATTTCATTCTTATTTCAATCTCTATTTCTAACTTTACACCAAATACAATACTAAGACTTATTTCAGTTTTTATCTCTCAGTCTCTCAATCTCTGTTTCTCTTTTAAATGCTACCTAAGGTAGCATTTATTTGCGAAAAAGACTGAGAGACTGAGATTGAGAGATAGAGACCGAGAGACAGTGACAGGAATAAGTATCAGTATTGTGTTTGGTGTAAAAATATATAAGACTGAATTATGTCTCAGTATTCTGTTTGGTTTAAAATAAAATTAGTGACTAAAAAACTTAAAATTATAAAAATACCCTTAATTTTAAAATACAACACTAACCCCCAAATCCAATTTGATTTTTCTCATAGTGCAACCCTAACCCCCTTTCTCCTCTCATCTATCCTTTCTCCTCTCCTTTCATGTAAAGGAATCCTCCGGTCTTACCCACCGCTGGTAGCACCTCCAAGGATCCTGAACGACGACGGCACCTCTCTAATTTTTCATCGGTTCACCTTCGTGACGCTAGTTGCTTTTCGAGGGTTATGTCGTTTGTGCGTCTGAAAATTTGCGTTGCCACCGTCTCTAAGCTGTGTCTCTGGTCTCTGCTCTTTCTCTCTCAACGGACCTGGTATCCTCTGTCAATTTTTCTTATTTGCTTGTTAATTTTCTGAAGTTCAAAGTTGATAATTTGGTATAGCATTTGTGAATCCCTCATTTTCTAATTTGTGATAGAACATTTAATGAAAGGAATCAGTAAATTAAACAATATTTGTATAGAACTAACTTGGATCAGAGCAACTAGGACGACGAGTTGGTGGTTGACGTCGATAGCAACTGGAGAGAGGCGGCAGCTTTGTTCTTCGATTTGTCCTGTGAAGGAGATGAGAAGATAGGGGCTACGAAGATGATATTGAAAGCAGCAAATCACTTACCTAGCAGTGGCTAGGCTATTGGCGACGAGGTGGCTGTTCTTGAAATGGTGCTTCAAAGGTTGTAGTGATGACCTTGAAGAAGAATGAAAAGATAGAGTCACGAAGGTTAACAAAGAATGCTCTGATTTACATTAGGGTTACTGTTGGAATTATTGAATTAGAATGGAGTAATTTAGGTACAAATTATAATGAAAATTTTTATTCCTATCTTTAAAATTTTCTGTCTCCAGTATCTTTACTTTTTGTAGGTACTGAAATACTAAAATTTTAAAAATAGAGACAGAAATTTAAATACCAATCTCTTGCTCAATAAATATAATATTAAGTCTCGTCTTTCAATCACAATTCCAGTCTCTGCAAATAAACACTACTTAAAAGACTAACTTCTTATATTTTTAACAACTGAAATAGATAATTCTTTATTAGCTAAAAGAATAACTATAAATGAACTAAGAGAAAAAATAAATTATCTCAACCATATTGGTTTTTGTACACATTGAACGAAAAAAGCATTTGGTATTAGTTTATTATATAATTGGAATTTAAAAGTATTTGGTGAACAAATTTTCGTTTTTAAAATATAGATAATTTATATATAAAAAGAAACATTTTGCTATTTCATTCTAAGACTTAAATTTAAAATCTCTTAATTAGACGGTATATATATCCAGACCAATAATATATTTGTTGTTATTATATATATCCAATAAATAAAAAGTGTATAATCCACTTATAAATTAATGTAAAGCTAATAGTTTGATTTTATTCTTTATGAAGTTTGATTATAAATGTGAATCACATTTGATTATAGCATTTATAAAGTTTGATTATATCATTTATGAAGTTTGATTAAGAATGTGAGTGATGTCTGGTTATTCTAAATTTAAATATATTAATTTACAAATGATTTATTAGTAGTTGACTTTTTGTATTCATGTAGTATAAACAAATTTTTATAGATATAACCTGAAATATATATATATATATATATATATATATATATATATATATATATAAAAGACAAAATCAAATTAATTGGTTAATAGGTTCATATCTAAATTTATTAGATGTTGAAACTTATTTCATAGTTGATTTCAATTCGAGTGAATGTTCGTTCCAGAAGTAGTTGTTCTAGCCATACAATCTGTAACACTATTTGTATTCCTCTAAATTAAAAGAATAGATGCTTTCTAATTCCAATTCATAACCTACTGTATATGCTTTGCCAAATTCCATTATGCAATATAATATCCTTATCAAGCATTCTTTGGTTTATCAAGCAAAGAGCTTCTAAACAGTCTGTTTTACAAATAACCTCATGAAATCGACTATCCTAAGTTAGAAGTAAATCTCTCCAAATCGCATACAATTTAGCAAAAAGAACATTACACACTTTGACTTTTTCAATGCGACCTTTCAACTAACATCCATCAGAATTGCGAATGATACAACCAAAACCAGCATAGCCAAAAGGAGCAAAACAACTAGCACCACAATTCAATTTAACAGAATGAACTGGAGGTGGAACCCAATGCAAACAAAGTAAAGGAGGAGACAAAGATTGATGTATAGCAAAAATAGTGTGAAACTTCCTTATTGAACTACGAATCAAACTCACCACTTTACTAGCACTCAAAGAGTCATCTGTATTAAAAAAAGTCATAATTCCTACTTCTCTAAATCCACCAGATGGTCGAAAAGAAAAGAAAAACATCTCCACTCCTTGTACCTCTATAGAGCCAATCACGTAAATCCGAATTATTTGAATACATGCCTAAAAGGTTCCAAACCTCCTTGGCACTAGAGCACTCCCGAAGACAATGAAGAATGAATTTAGAACCATTCTAACACCGATGACAAGTGATAGATAAAGCTAAGCCACGACCCAAACGAAAATCTGTCGTAGGAATAGTGTTATGAAGACTGAGCCAAATCAAGAACTTGTACTTCTCAGGAATATGCAGTCGCCATATCCACAACCAATTATCATGCTCATTCCAGTCAAACTTTCTTTTGGCTAGCCAATTGTATCCACTCCTAGTTGAGTAGAGTCTAGAAACTGCCACACCCGACGACCAACCCAAACTCTCTCCAACATTCAAATCTGAATTATAAGCATTCAAACGCTGTTTGACATCTTTTGGAATGTTAGAGAAAACATCATGAAAATTCTATTGACCATCTTTCCAAACGTCTCTAATAGTTAAATCGGAGTCAGATATATGTACAAAAGGGATATCTTGAGCAATTGGGTCCTCAATACTCCAATTGTCAAACCAAAAAGATTGATCAAGTAACCCAATGCACCAAGAGAAGGCATCCTTAAGAGCACCAAAAGCCTTTGAAATACTCTTCTAAACATGAGAAGCGTTGTAAGGGATAGGGCCATTTAAAACTCCCTCATTCCTCAGATACTTTGACATCAATAGAGCAACCCAAGACTTGTCCTGACAATGAATAAGTTGCCAAACCAATTTACCAAGTAAAGATATATTAACACATGCAGGATCTCTAACACACTAGCCACCAAATTTTTTTGAGGTGACCATGGTCCTCCAATTAATAAGAGAAATACCTTTGCCATCAACTTGACCCTTCCAAAGGAACTGTCTCATCATAGAAGAAAATTTATCGCAAACCCAATTTGAAAAAAAGATACCTGCATATGATAGACAAGAATGGATGCAGCAACAAAATTGATCAAGCAAAGTCTCCCTACTTTATTTAAAAGCCTTCTTTTCCAATTAGATAATCTTGTCCTCACCTTTTCAATCACCAAATGAAATGAAGCCCTACTGGTACGAGAATGATTAAGGTTAACTCTAAGATATGTCCTAAGTCCAAAGCAAAACGTATTGAAGAAACACTAGTAAAAATATCTCATCTACGAGCAGTCACATTTTTAGAACAAAAAGCTTTAGACTTTTCAAGATTTACTTTCATGCCAGATGCCTTGCAAAAAATGTTAAGAGAATACATGACCATTTGGACCTGACTCTTTGTAGCCTGACAGAAAAATAAGAGATCATCTTCAAACATCAAATGAGATAATTTCTGACCACCCCTAGTGACAGAAACTGGTTTTCACATACCCTCGACCACCTTATGAGATATATAGCAAGCCAATCTTTCCATACAAAGCACAAATAAGTAAGGAGATATTAGATCACCCTGTCTAAGCCCCCTTCTAGGAGCAAAACTATCCAATCTATTCCCATTCCACATAATAGAAAGAGATGATACACAGACACAATTCATAATCAAATTAATAGGATGATAGAAAAATCAAAAGTAATGAGAGTACTCTCCAAAAACCTCCAATCCACCCTATCATAAGCTTTTTCAAGATCAATTTTAAAAGTAAGAGTACCTTTCTTAGATTTTGTGTGCTTCATGAAATTCAGAATTTCTTGGGACACAATAATATTATCAGGAGCACGACCCATAATAAAACCTCCTTGTAAAGGACTAACAATATCTGAAAGAAAGGGCTGAAGTCGATTAGTCAATACTTTGGTGATAATTTTATAAACAACATTACACAAGCTAATAGGCCTGAAATCCTTCATAAAGGTAGGGTTATCAATTTTAGGAATAAGCACAATCAGAGTTTCCACGATGCTAGGATTTAAGTACTCTTCCAAAAAAATGCTCCAGACAATATTCTAAATCTCAGTGCCTACTATCTCCCAATATTCATTAAAATAATAAGCTTGAAAGCCATCTGGACCAGGAGCCTTAAAAGGGCTCATAATGAATACTCCTAACTTGACTTCCGCAAAATAGACAGGGTCGATTAACTTAGTACAAGCCTTGGTGCTTAGAATGGGCATCGGAACATCCCCTAAACAATCAACCTTAATCTCTTCCGTTGTACCAAAGATATTCTTGTAAAAAGAGAGGGCTTCTTCTTGGAGAATATCTAGATTAGTAGACCAAAATCCATCTCTAACATATAATCCATGTACTCTATTATGGTTTCTACGCACCAAAGTTTGAAGATGAAAGAATTTAGTATTTTTATCCCCATACTTAATCCACTACTCTCTAAATTTCTGGTACCAAAAAAGTTCCTCTTGTAATAAAAACCTATTATAATCTTTTCTCAGTTCAACTTCTTTAATTCTCAGAGACAACACATTGGTAACTTCCAAATGTCGTTGAATCTGATCAATTTGATATTCTAGCTTATTTTTTCGCACAAAAACATTTCCAAAAGCCTTTGAGTTAAAGTCCAAAGAAGCCTGTTGAACCATCTTAAGCCTTTTAGTAACGCTTCCAAACCCTTGATTCCAAGCCTTACTAATAACATGTTTATAAGAAGGGTGTGTTGCCCACGCAGCTTGAAAACCTAAAAGGACGAGAACCTTTCACTCTCAAGCAACTATGACAACGAACTAAAATAGGGCAATGATCAGAATGAAGTCTGCAAAGAATTTCAGAATAACATTGAGGAACCATTGTCATTTATGCCTCATTAACTAGTGCTCTATCCAGTTTTTTAGCCAAGTCCCTGTCAGCCTGTACTGTTTTATACCAAGTATATCTCTTACCAGTCACTTTAAGATCAAAGAGTTCACAGTCATCTAGAGTAGTAGCTAATATACTAGCTCTTTAAGAAGAAAAATAAGCATCCGTACTCTCGTCTGGTGCCACAATCTCATTAAAATCACCAACGGCCAGCCATGGTCCATTATGGCCTGAATTAATAGAATGCAAATGATCTCAAAGTATACTTCTTCTTTTCAAATTGAGGACTCCCATACACTGCACTACAAAGCCAAACTAAGTTACCCACACTCATTTTTACTGTGATACATTAGTCAGTAACAACACAAGAAGCAATAGCAATAGAAGAAAGAAACCAAATGCCACCCTTGTGTCCTACTGCTTCCTCAACATCAATACAATGAAAATTCAACTTATCCCAAAAAATTTTCAAATTATTAAACACAGTATGAGTCTCAAAGAGAAAGAAGAAAGATGGTTTATATATTCTCACAAAATATTTTGTAATGCACATGGGCCATCTTGTTAGACGCACCGTTCACATTCCAGGCTATGATATTGAAACTATCCATAAAAAATAGCAAAAAGAGAGCTCTAAAACCCGAGACTCAACATGATGTCCCTATCTTCAACGATCCCGCCTTTAATGGACTCTCAAGTTTCAACGCAATTTTCTCCGTCGAAACTTGTGCCACACCCGCCGCCGATGCTCCATCCTTATCTGCCGGCAAATTCTTCAACGAGTTTGGGTGAGGGCGCTTTCACACAGTGCCATTTGTTGTCTCACCTTACTGGTGATGATGTACATTGTGACGGGTCCCCAAAGAAGCCACACTAACCGGCTTTCCAATATTGATACTCCTGCTTAATTTTACTTTGGATCCAATAGCATGTGTTGAACGTTGATGATTAGGCCTTATCCAATTATTGTTAGTCTTGTTAGGAGTCTTCTTTACTTTTGGTTAGACCTGATGGGTGCTAGGAGAAGGCTTTTGACTCATTTTATATTTTTCTTTCTTAATTACTTGAGTCCAACCTTCTAAATTCTCATGTTGTGCATGATCTATGTGAACAGCATGCAAATCACTCTCCACCAAATCTGGGACAGCAACATTTACTTTCTCACCTCCAAACGTCTTGCCAAAATAAAAATTTGCCATTTTCACATGCACCAGATTTTTTGAATTTGAGATTTCTGGCTGCTTTGCTTATTTGCTACATCCCCGACCATCTTGGCATTAGTTCCTCCTCCCGCATTGCTGTTAGTCTTGCACATCTTCATATCATGACCAAACTTGAGACAGAAATCACAAATAAGGTGAAGACTTTCATATTCAACCTCATATTCAACACCTTCAACAAGAATCTTTTTAGTCACAGATAATCCTAAATCTATCTATCTGAATACAGGCATGAGCATATCGACCTCTTTCAGCTAATTTTGTTGCCAAATCAACCTTGACGGGGATGCCAATTGCAGCTGCAACGCGAAGCATTGCATCTTCTTGGTAGCACCAAATTGGTAATCCAAAAATTCTAATTCATACTAGAGTTGTTCCAAAAGAGTTTTCACTTGATCTGAACTCTTGATCTCAAGGCTTTACTGCCACATAATTTTCTTCAATCATCCATGGACCTCCTAAGAGAACATTTTTTCGCTCCTTGGCCACATCAAACTTCACAAAAAAATAGTCAAACTTCACGTCCAATAAATCACAACCTCCCTTAATCTGCCATACCGTTCAGAGTTTATGAGACAATGCAGTGTAACTATACTATTTACTTAACACCTTAATCGCTATAGCATCCTTATAAAGTTCTGCCAAATTATTCTTAGTTGTTTATTGGGTAAACGTTACACTCGTTGACAAAAGATCTTCTTACTTCTCAGAAATTATTATAATATTATCTTCGAATAAAATTTCAATAAGTGAAAAAATTTTAGCAATTTTAGATCCCACAATTTTATCCTAAATTTTTTTTAAAAGCCTAAAAACCCCTCCTAAAATATTTATATAGTAAAAAATTTATCAATATAATAATTTAAATTACATTAGGGTCATAAATTTTAAATTAATATAAAAACACTGAGAATAAACGATTGTATAATTTGAGAAATAGTGTGTTTTACTTATTTTTTAAAAAGGTTCGAATCGACTAACATACAACGCATTATTGCATTATTGCATTATTTTTATGGACTTAATTAATTAATTTTTATAGAGTGATAATGTAAAGCATGCTTTACACTTTTACTAGTGTATTTAAGCATGTTCTATTATGTCAAAATAATTATTTTTAATTGTCCCAAAAACAATCGTCAAAATAATGCAATTTGTTGATTCAATAAAATATTTTACCTTTTTAATATATGGTAATGTATGTTAGGGAGATAACAAAAAAATTCAGAATCTACCTTATTTAACATTTACTAATTATTGTAATAATTAATAAATATTAAATAAAATAAGTTATGATTAATTTCTCTTTGTTATTAAATATTTTCTGTTAATATATTAAATTAGATAATTTTATTTTTGTTTATGTAGCGTTATATTGTCTTTATAAATTTGCCTGATTTTTCAAGTTAGTTCAGATCGGATAACATATTATACTACTATATATTACATTATTTTTAATTTTTTGTGGACTTAATTATTTTTCATCGAGCACCATAGTATACCGCATGTTTAAGTGAAAAATGTTAGAAAATTATTAAAATTTATTATTTTTAATTATTAATATTTAAAAATATAGATTAAAATATATTATTAAATTATTAGAGTAAAAAAATTAAATTAATAACAAAAAATATAAAAAAAAATACATTTTAATATTTTTTAATATTTCTCTATTTTAATAGTTTGCTCAATTATATATCTTCATATGATCATATGAACGAAAATAATTATTTTTAATTATGTCGTACATTTAAAATAATAAATATAATTTATTGATCCAATAAATTTTGTATCAAATTAGACATCCTTAACTTTTATTTATGAATCACGTTATATTGTCTTTATATAAAAAATAATAATAAATGACTAACCATTAAAAACACAAATCATTGTATTTTATTATTATTTTAGACAAGATTTTATAGAGAATTTATTTAGAGTATAAACAGTTATAACCAACTAACTAAAAAATATACTAATTATATAGACAAAATAAAATAACTCCCTACTATTTTTATTTTATAAAATTTTAAAATTAAAAATAAAAAAGAATTAACTGAATTAACTTATACCATAGTTAGCTCCTTAGATTTTCATACAAACATCACCGAAGGCGAAAAAAGTAAAAAACTGAAACAGGCAATCAAACATTTTTATCTCCTAAAAAAAAGAGGCATTTCCTTCCTCTTGGCGGAGACATATATATGCATGCTGATTGCTGAGATTTTTGCCCGTAAAACATGGAAATTCCCCTACAGGCGGCATCGTAGTTAATTCCCAATTAATGTGGATTCTTTTATTTTATTATTATTGATTGATTTTATTTTGACCATCATTATCAAGATTTTATTATTCCTACATTGAATGAGTACCCCGCGGATATCTAGAATTCTCGTATGTTTATGCCCCAGCCAAAGGGATAAGATTAACTATTACATAATTACTAATTAATTCTTTAATTCTCGAATTATCTCAATCAATTAACGGCTATCATACCTTGTGATCCCCAAATCTCCGTCTTTAACCGTTGGATTAATTTCCGGGCATATAATGACCTTATTACCCTCAGAAGGATCTATATAACCCACCCACCCTTCTCATTTCCCTCAGCATCAAAACCAACAACAACAAATCAAATACTTCTTGTATAAAGAAAAGCCTTCATTTTCTTTCAAACCAAACACAAACAAACATGGCTCCTGCTATCACTACCCTCACTGCACCCAAAGCCACCGTGGTCAATGGCCGCACCGCTGGTAACCGTGCTTTTGTGACGTTCCTTGCCGGGAACGGTGACTATGTGAAAGGTGTTGTAGGGTTGGCAAAGGGTCTGAGAAAAACGAAAACAATGTACCCTCTTGTTGTTGCAGTGCTACCCGATGTTCCTGAAGAGCACAGAAAGATTCTGATATCTCAAGGGTGCATTGTTAGGGAGATTGAGCCTGTGTATCCACCTGAGAACCAGACACAGTTTGCTATGGCCTATTATGTCATCAACTACTCCAAGCTTCGTATTTGGGAGGTACATCTTGTCTTCTATTCTCTTATTCTTTTTGTTTTGCTTTTTATTATTATATCTGACTTTTATGGCATAAAATGTTGCAGTTTGTGGAGTATAGCAAGATGATATATCTGGACGGTGACATTCAAGTGTTTGAGAACATTGACCACCTCTTTGACTTGCCGGATAACTACTTCTATGCTGTGATGGACTGTTTTTGTGAACCAACTTGGGGCCACACCTCCCAGTACAAGATCGGTTATTGCCAGCAATGCCCTGATAAGGTTCAATGGCCTAAGAACTTTGGTCCGAAGCCCCCACTTTATTTCAATGCTGGCATGTTCGTTTATGAACCAAATCTTGTTACCTATCATGACCTTCTTAAAACACTTCAAGTCACAAAACCTACATCCTTTGCAGAGCAGGTACTTATTTGTACGATTTAATTTCCATTTGCTTTCAATTTTTCTTACATGAGAAAAACGTGAGATTTATGTTTTCGAAATTTAATAATTTTCAGGACTTTTTGAACAATTACTTCAAGGATAAGTACAAGCCCATATCAAATGTTTACAACCTTGTTCTTGCCATGTTGTGGCGTCATCCTGAAAATGTTGAGCTTGACAAAGTTAAAGTAGTTCATTACTGTGCTGCTGTGAGTGTTCAATTCAAATTATACACAATAATCTATTTCTAGATAATTTGTACAATTATTTATTTGGTTGCTTATATTTACGGTATTAATTAATTTTTCAGGGGTCTAAACCATGGAGGTATACTGGGAAGGAAGATAACATGGATAGAGAAGACATCAAGATGCTGGTGAAGAAATGGTGGGATATATATGAAGATGAGACTCTGGATTTCAATCATCCCGTCAATTCAGAAAGGTTTAAGATGGCTATTTTGGAGTCTGGTAGTGAAATCAAGTTTGTTCCCGCACCATCCGCAGCATAGTTTATATCTTCTGATGATCAAGGAATCAAAGTTAGTGTGTGATCCGTGTACATAAATATGTATAAGGAGTCATACATATATGGAGTCATATATATAGTTATATACCACTAAGTCTTTCTTATAGGTTAAGACAATGAAGAGGACCACTTTTATGAGTCCACTTTTTTTTTTAATTATTTTTTTGTTTTTTTTGGACGTTATGAAGCTTTGAGATTATCCTAAATTTTATATAAATGGATATTCTTTATTGTGTTATTTCTTTTTTTCTTTTTACTGTTTTTTTATTCCTTTTGAATTGCGTATCTGGCAGACCCTGTATATATACTTTTCTTTGAAATTCTACTTTAATTAAACAAAAATCATGATAAAATGAATCTGCCTCGATGTCGGCTTTATAGTGGCTATATGACGTGTTTTTATTTTTTAAACTAGTTTTTGTTGTTATTAATTTGAAGATGTTTCTCTCCTCATTGTCTCTCTTTGATTTATAGAACGCCTGTTCGTTGTTATAACTTTCTTTAAATTAAATATTTAATTTTCAGTTACACTAACCTAGTTATGCTAGGATTCGATCTTGGTGACTTAGTTTGAAGTAAGGTGAAATATATGGTAAAGATGTTGTTTTAAAGATGTGCTATGTGACAAAATCTGAACCACTCATTCAAAAGCCACACTTTTAACTCAAAACCGTTGCCTTTTACAAAGAAAAGCGTCACCTAATGGAAAAAAGTAAATTAGAAGATTTAAAAGAAGAAATAATTAATCTATCGAAATTAATAGATCAAAAACTTATGATTCTAACTAATGTCAATTGTAATGACACTGAATTTTTAAAATCAATACAAAATGATTTTCTCAAAATCTTAATTTTACTTTAAGTTTTATTGAAGGAATTCAAAAACCTGAAAAAACTTATTTTTCACATGGAGTTTCTAAAAAATGTTATCATGGAGATAATTATCCCCATCTTCATCATACTTTTAATCCACAATTAAACTCTATAATAGATATGCTTGAAGAATTATTAGTTTCTATAAAATTTCAGAAAAATAAAGAAAAACAAGAACCTAATATAATAAATGAAATTGAACAAATTCTAAATAAACATTTTAAAAAAGAAAACTTTAAAGAAGAAGAAAAACCTCAAAATATAACTGATATAAAAAATCTAAAAGTTAGACCACCCATAAGACTATGAATATTGATGAAAAATTAGAAGAAGTTACAATGCTTTTTAAACAATTAAAAATGGCTCAAGAAGATAATATTATAGAACATGGTCTTCAAATAGAAGAGGAACCAGAAAATTTTGAAAATGAAAAAATTATTTTAGACTACTCAAGCGATGAGGAACCAGTAATTCCAGTCCAAGTAAAAGATGAAGCAGAAACATCTAAAAATAATCAATACAAATGGGAAACAGGTTTTGAAAACTACGCTTTTAAAAAAGGGTTTATAACCAAAGACTCAAAATACACAAAAATACCACCAAAATATGTTCCCAAAAAACAAGAACTAGAAGAGGATAGAATGCTCAATTTAGATTGTAAAAAGAACGAAAAAGAAATTTTCGAAAATTGGTTAAATTCTTTCTTACTAGAAGCTTATACTAATACAAAATTTAATGAATTAACGGGAGAAGATATTTGGAATTTCATGGGTTTCCACACTACAGGAACCGTAAGAGATTATATGCTGTCAATAGGTAGCAAAGTTTTAGAAGAATTAAAAACAAAAACAACAACATACGATAGAATCGTATATATAGGGGCAGTCCTATACAAAGAATTTTTTGAAAAAAACATTATAATTCATGGACAAGAAATTTCTAACAAAGAATATCAAGATGCAAAGAATCATCTGGCAAATATTCAAATATATGATCTATGTAGTATAGAATCTTATATTTGTGAATATAGAATTCATTATTATAAATTAAAGGAAGAAGATAAAAATCATTATCTTGATATGTATATAACAAAATTACCATATCCCGCTAATGAATTTATTATGGGAAGATTCATAAGAGAAATAAATAAAGGGACACTTGAAAATAATTTTGGAGGAGCAACCTCCGCTATAAGAGAAGAAATAAAAGAACGCTGCATGCAAGAAGCTACTCAAAAAAGATTCAATAACATAATCAGAATTTGTTGTCAGGATAATGAGGAAATTCCTCAAAAATATGGTTATAATAAAAGATTAAGAAAATATAGTCCTCGAAAAAACTTTCAAGGAAAAAGAAAATATCATTTTAGAAAAAGAAAATATTATCCAAATTGGAGAAAAAAGAGATATTTTAGGGAAGGAAGTATTAACAAAAATAAGAAAAACTATTGCCCAAATAAAAAAGAAAATTGTAAATGTTGGATCTGCCAAGAAGAAGGGCACTATGCAAACAACTGTCCGAAAAAGAAAGATAAAAAAGATCTTACTAAACAAATAGAAATTGCAAAATCCTGTTTTATGGAACCTTTAGAAGAATCTGATGATGGGTTAGAATACATTTTTGAGTATGTCTCAGAAACAGACTCAGAATCTGAGTAATAGTGCTACATTTATTACTGTAAAAATAATAGGAAAATTCATTAATGCCTTTATAGATACAGGGGCAACACAATGTTTCGCCAATATAAAACTAAACTGGAATAAATTGGAAAATCCAATGAGAATTAAAATAGCTGATAAATCAATACACAAAATCGATCAAAAAGCAGAAATGGTTGAAATTTTTATTCAAAATTATAGATTTATTATTCCATCTATATTTAAGCTAAATTCCGGAATGGATTTGATTATAGGAAATAATTTCTTAAAATTATATCATCCTTTTATTCAAGAATTAACATATATAGTTCTTAAAGCCCCATATGATTCTTCTCTAAATCAAAAGGCAAAATTAATAAAAATCCCAACTACTACTATAAACGAAATCTTAAAATTCAAGATATTTTCAATTCTAGAAGAATGTTATTTGAACCTATATTTCCAGATAAAAAGTCCAAAAGATGATCTTGAAATCAAAATAGAAGAACTTTTAAATGAAGTTTGTGCCGAAAATCCTTTAGATATTAAAAATACAAACAGAGAATTAATAAGCATTAAACTAAAAGATCCTACAAGGGAAATAAATGTTCCAAATAGAATTCCCTATTCAGCTCGAGATAAGGAAGAATTTTCATCTGAATGCAAGGATCTTTTAGATAAAGGAATTATAAGATTAAGTAAAAGTCCTCATGCAGCCCCAGCATTTTATGTTGAAAACAATAATGAAATTAAAAGGGGAAAGAGAAGAATGGTAATAAACTATAAGAAAATGAATGAGGCAACTATTGGGGATGCCCATAAACTCCCAAGAAAAGATTCTATTTTAGAAAAAATCAAGGGAGCAACTTGGTTTTCATCCTTAGATGCGAAATCAGGATATTGGCAACTTCGTTTGGACGAAGAAACAAAGAAATTAACTGCTTTTACTTGTCCAACAAAAGAATCAACAGGAGTATTACTTTACGAATGGAATGTCTTACCATTTGGGCTAAAACAAGCTCCAGGTATTTATCAAAGATTCATGGAAGAAAATTTAAAAGATTTAAATGATTTTGTTTTAGTTTACATTGATGATGTATTAATTTTTACAAAACAAGATAAAGAAGATCATCTTCAAAAGCTACTAATTGTTTTAGAAAGATGTAAGGAAAAAGGGCTAGTCCTTAGTAAAAAGAAGGCTAAGATAGCAAAACAAGAAATAGAATTTCTTGGATTAATTCTATCTACTGAAGGGAAGTTAAAACTTCAACCAAATGTATTAGAAAAGGTAAATTTATTTCCTGATAAAATAGAAGATCGAAAACAATTACAAAGGTTTTTAGGATGCATAAATTATATTTCTGATCAAGGATTTTTAAAAAATATAACAGATTATACTAAAAACTTATTTTCAAAAATAAGTATAAAAAAGATTTGGAAATGGGAAGAAAAGGATAGCCTGCAAGTTCAAAAAATTAAAGAACTTTGTAAAAATCTTCCAGAACTTTATATTCCAAAAGAAGATGACTATTTAATAGTAGAAACAGACGCTTCAGACAGAACCTGGTCAGGCTGTCTAAAGGCTAAAAAAGCTGAAAAAAGCTTGAACAAAGAGAAAGAATCACTAGATTCTAAACATTCCTCAAAGGAATTACTATGCAGATATATTTCTGGAACTTTTACACCAACAGAACAGAGATATACTACCCATGAAAGGGAAACTCTAGCGGCAATAAAAACTATTAAGAAATGGAGGATTGATCTACTTCCAAAGGAATTTACATTACGGACAGACTCAAGTTATTTAACAGGTTTTATTAGATATAATTTACAATCTGATTATAATCAGGGTCGTCTGGTAAGATGGCAAATGTTTCTTTTACAATATCCAATAAAAATCGAGTACATTAAAGGAAATAAAAATATTATTGCAGATACATTGACAAGAGAATGGAGTTCATTGTTAACACAATGAATCAAGAAATCCAGAAGCTTGAACAAGAGCTTGAAAAATGTAATCACTGTCAGCAGTTGAGAGCTCAAATTCAATCCATCAAGAAGGCCATGGAAGCCATGAAAGCAACCCAGCAGACAACATTACCTGTTTCAATAACAAAGTTGGCAACACCATCAGAGTTCAGCCAGCTAAGCGTGGTGGACCAACCAAAAATTGAAAAAATTTCTGAAAATAAAACTTTGGCAGAAATAATTAAAAAATCCACTCAGGACAAAAAATATTATGTCATTTATAATGGCCCAATGAAAGGAGTCTATGATGATTGGGCTAAAGCAGCCCCATTTACTCACCGGCCCAAAACTATTCACAAAGGAGGATTCTTAACAATAGAAGAAGCAAAAGAATCCCTCAGAGAATATGAAGTGCTCAATCCAGAGCAAATTTTAAAGAGAGCAGAAAAAGCTCCAGTCCAAATCCAAAGAACAACCCAAGTCCAAAGAACTGGACTAATGAAAAATATCCCTACAAGGGCAGAAATAAATGAAAAGAAAAGAGTCTGTAGATTCAATCTCGGAGAAACTCTTAACCAAATCACAAATTGGACTGTAGATAAAAGAGCAGTCTTGGGATATTATCCCGTAAATAAAGAACAGCTAACAAAGCTGGTAATTTTCCCAGAGGCCTCTCCCTCTGATACATATCAGTTTTTCCAATACGGATTAATTGATTCAATCTTAATCTTTGATAATTTAAAAATCATTAATGAGTTCCCCACAGGATTCATTGATGCAGTAAAAAGATTCAAAAGTATGGTTGATAACAAAAATCCAAGGGATATATCCCTAAAATTCACAAGCAGTCAACCAATCCTTAATGAAGAAGGAGAATGCCTAGTTCCAGCCTTCCAAGTAGTGTTCATGTCGGTCTTCCCAGGAGACTTCCAGCCAATAGATCAAATCCAAGATCTAATGGTTTACAATGATGAAGGAAGACTTGCTAGTTCATTAGCAAGAGTCTTTGAAAGGTCTCAAAAGATAACAAAAGAGTCCAGAACAAGGATTAATTACAAAAGCAGGAACACTTTGCTTGTCTCCAGCAAAAAGAATGAAATTGAACCAAGGGAAATGAGAATGTTAGTGGATTTCGAATCAGCATTCTACAATTTCTCCGGATTATTAGAGAAGCTCCCAGAAGGGATAAAAAGAAGGCTTTGCACTCTACTAAAAGACAAAGAAGACCATAGGTGCCAGCTGTGCGCACCAGAAATGGACGAAGAAAGTAACAACGAAGTAGGGACCACCCACATGGAAAAAGAAGGAGATAGTGCGTCTGAGTCATCCTTCACCATTATTGCCTAATTGATGTAAGCACTTACGTCATAAGGCACCAATAATGTAGTTGGTGCGAATTATTGCTCAATGACGTAAGCAATGACGTCATAAGAAGGGTAAGGATGGGATTTGTCCATCAGACCCAACCATTATAAAAAGAGTGCTAAGTCATTTGTTATAGGCATTAGAAATCAGAAATCAGAAAGCAGGAGGCTAGAAGTACTCACAAGCCAGGAGGGCAAAGAGGAAGAAGCCAAGGCGATTCTGAAGTCTGACCACCAAAGTCATTAGAAAAATTAATTTAAACTCCCCTCTGGAGTTAAATTGTAAATCTCCCCTCTGGAGAACAAAACACATATTGTAAAATAGCAATAAATAAAGAAGTTTATTCTCCAGAAAGGTACATCTTCATCTCAATCTCTTTAAGTTATGAATTATTTAGAAGATATAGAAATAACTGAAGAATCTGATTACTATAAGCTAACTGCTTTACTTGATAATGAAAAACAAGCTATTTTAAAAACGGAATTAGATCTTAAACCTAACGATAATTTTAATAAACAAAATCCTCTAAAAGAAATCTTTAATAGAAAAAATATAATATATTATGGAAAAATTCAGATTGAAACTCCAATAAAAATACAATCCGCAAATGGAGAACTTGAAATAGCCCTGATAAATGAAGAAGATGTAAATAAACAAATTGGAAAAATTAAAGATCAACAAAAAAGATCTAAAATTGGATGGATTCATATTAGTACCATTCAAGTTTTAGTTAAATCCACATACATGAAAGGAATTAATTCTCCAATAAGTTTAGCAATCTGTGATAAAAGAATAACAAATCCTAGAGATCAAATAATTGGAATAGTCCATGGTAACCTAGCAAATGTAAATGTCAAATTTAATGCTCATATTGGGTACGCTATCCCTCTATCAACCGAAAATCTCGGAAGATCCTTAAGTTTGGCTTATAAATTCCATAAAATAGATTTAATGGAACAAAATGATGAACCATTTTCTATTACATATGCAATTAATTATGCGCTGACAAATAGTCATCATAGTATAGACTTTAAAGATAAAGAAAGAATTTATGTTGATGACCTTTTTCAAAAGTTTGTAAAAACAGAAATTCCAAGAAATAAAGCTATTGAAAACCCAGTTTTATTATTAAAACAACCATCAAGAAAATCATTTTCATCATCCAGCTTTAGAATAAGAGAATCTAAAATTAATAGTCCTTTAAGCTTGTCTCATTTAAAAGTTGAAGAAAAAGATTCTGAAATAAAAGAATTAACAAAAAGAATTGAAAAGTTGAATGAAACTTTAAATAATAAATTATGACGATAAATAAAGAAGAAATATATGTGTCTTATCAAGATAAGAAACAAGAACTCTTTGAAAGAGAAAGTCACTTGAAATACTTAAAGTTTTCTGAAATAAATCAAAGAGCTTTCGAAGCTTTAGTATTATCTTATAATAATCTGAAAAAAGAAGTCGAGGAATTAGAAAAAACAATAGAATCTTTAGAAAATAACAATGAAGCTGTGGCAGAAGATGCAGAAATTCTAATATAAAAGATTTTTTACACAATGAAAATATCCATGGTAAAAAATTTCATCATAATTACAATAATTTATGAAATATATCATCATTATAATAGATATTATTCCGAAAAACTATATGAACACAACAACAAGTTATATAAAAATTACGAAGAAATTCCGCAAGAAGAAATCTCTGAAAACTCTGGTATATAAAAATGCCCGGTATAGCAAATCAAACATTACAAGATTTAAAAAATGATTTAGAACTTCAGAATAATCAAAGAAGATATTATGAAATAAGATTACAAAACAGTAACATGTACACAAGAAATAGAGAAGAAGTAGAGCGGTTCTGTAAAAACTGTATAGAAAGTATAACAAAAGAAATAGAAAAGTTACTAGAAGAAATAGAAAATTTTAATAAAATAAACCCAACCAAAGAAAGATATTTCAAAAATTTATACGAGCAAAATAAAAATCTTGACTAATGTTAGAAAATAGAATAGAATTAAGAAATTATAAATAAGATATTAGAATCATAAGTACATATCAAGGTTTAATAATAAACGGAAAAATTGAAGTTGTAAGAGAAATTTTGGAAGCAATTTATACTTCATATTTTGAAACAGCAGAAAAGTTTTACCAAAACCCATTAAATACTGTACCTCAAGATAATTTTGTCCAAATCAAAAATCTTTTAGAAGCAAACTATGAAGAAATGGTAGAAATTTCAAAAGAAAAATTAATTGAAAAATCGAATTTGAAAAATTGGTATCAGAGCCAAAGTAACGATTTAAAAGTAACACTTTTCTTTTAAGCAACACTTTTTAGTGACACGCTTTTTTGCCATAAAAGACAAAAATCTGTAAAGATGCATCTTCACAGTAGATGGCACCTTGAAGTAAACATCTTTATCACTACATCACATGCCTCAGTCAGAGTTACTGTTTTAGCTACTAAAAGAACTTCACTTTTATTACCCTCTTTTTATTATTTTGAAAGAAAAAGAAGCTCGACACAAATGTGACGCAAGGATTAGATCCCAAACACAATGGAGAATAAAGATCAGAGATCAGATATAAACAAAACGGCTTTTATTTGCCATCTTTTTATTTTTTGAAAGAAAAAGAAGTTCAACACAAAGTTGGAGCAATGGATTAGATCTCAAACAGGCAAACACAACAAAGGGAACAAAGAAGATACACAAACAAAAAATCCAGACAATTTTTATTACCATCCTTTTATTTTTTAAAAGAAAAAGAAGCTCCTCACGAAGGTGGATGAAGGGATTAGCTGCTAAATTGAACAAAAAGAACAAAGCAAAGGGGTAAAAACAAAAAAAAATTGAAGTATTTTTTATTAAAATTTAATTAATATTTTACACTTTAAGTATTAAATCCTAAATATTTTTTTTGATACTTAAGAGGCTTACAGGCTATGGCTCAAAACAAAAACATTAAGACGATTTTTTTCGAGAACTTCATCCCTCTCTCATCGCCACAAGCATATGTATCATTATGACTAGAATTTTTTTCAAATTGCCTAATTTCCTTTTTCATTTGTTGTCCATGCTTAGCCAAAATGTTTGCATCTCTGAAAATGTGTGGAACCATCATTTTATCTAGGAGTAAAGGATATTTTTGTTCCTAACGTACATTTGGGATAAGTTTTAAAGTTATCTTAACGTTTGAATCGTCCTATTTAAGTTTTTAATATTTTAAAATTAATTCAATATTGTCTTACCGTTAAGAATGTAATCTGTTAACGAAATTAATGGCGGGACAAAATTGAGACAATTTTGAAACGTTGGGGACTTAAATAAGACGAACGTGTTGGGAATAAAAATGATACATAAAAATAAATTTTAATTTTATCCTTCAATAATATCAACTTTTTACGGTATATAATTATTCAATTATTTTTTAATCACATCTAAATAAATTATACTTAATCACATTAATTTTATTCTAAAAAATTATTTTTTTTATAATTTTACTTTTAAAAATATTTACTCATCATAAAATATTTATAGAATAACTAGTACATAAATTTTAAAAAAATGATACATATATAATAAAATAATATAATTCTAGTCATTTTAAATTATGCTCCATGATAAAACATAAACACGATTTCTAAACTAAACTCTAACAACGCAAAATAAAATTATTTTTAAGTGCAATCAATACTTTTAAATGATTTTCATTGTTTAATTTCTTTACTTCATTTTTAAGTCCTAAAACAAAAAATTATTATTACCCTGGCCAGAAAACAACTCATTTCATAGAAATGCATGCAATGGAGTTAGAGAAGAGGGTTTTTGGTAAATTTCTAGTGCTAAATGGGGGTGTCATTAGGATTCTTTTATAATTGTTGTTGTGAATAAGAGAGATAAATAAAAAATTTTTGTCCATAAAGAATGAAACATGTAAAACCCGATTAATTAATGACTAATTAATTTATAAATTAGAATTTATTTTAGAAAGTTAAAAATGTGATTTTTTTATAGTTTAATATGATAGAAGATATTGAAACGAGAATTTCGATACAAATTTTATAGAAATCGACTCAAAATTGGATTGAACGGACTAAACCGAACCAACCGCACCCATATTGGGCTCTTGACTCAACTAAACTAAACCTAAAACCCGAAAAACAGCACTTTCTTTCCTCCCTTAAACCCAAAACACGCTGAACTTGTGAGGAAATGGGGGAAGAGCATTCTTCCAAAGTTCCAACACTCACTTGATCTTCAAACCACCATAACTTTTGATCTGGAGTTCCGATTGTCACACCGTTTGCAGCTACGCATTCACCGTGACGAACTCTACAAAATTCACTACTTTGTTCTTGAGGTAAGCCACGTTTTTTCCTCTGAAGATTCAGACTTTATTTCGAATTTTTTGAGAAAAAATGTTAAGATTTTGGACTCTTTGATGTTATAGGATCCAACTAGCTTGAAGAAGAGGCTTAATCTTGTCTCCTTGATCCTTGGGTGTGGTAAGATCCTCAACCCTAGTAGAATTTGTGGGTTGTGATGTTTGGGTATTGAGTTGTTGTGTTTGAATGTGATATTGTGGTTTAGGAAGTGTATATATGTGTCTTGGAGCTTGATTGAGGTTTTGAAAAGTTTGGAAAAGGATTTTGGTATGCTAAAAATCTGGTCTTGGAGGTGTTGAAGCTTTGAGAGCTTGTGAAAAAGTGATTTGGAGGTGTTCCGGGTTAAGCGGAAAAGCGGCTAAGGTATGGTCTCGATTTTCTGTATCTAAAATATAATGTGGTGTGAAAACTTAGACTAGAAGTCCTAAGGTAGGATTTGAATGGTTGATGTTGTTGAATGATAGAGGTAAATTGTGTGATTATGTATGTGATTAATGATTATTGATGTTTGATGGTATTATGCATGAGAGATATGCATGTTTGGATATATATGCCTAATGATTGGTTGAGGTGGAATTGTTAGTAAAATCATGTAAATGGTGAGGATGATATTAATTGTATATATTGATGGTTGATTGGTGATGGTATCGTTGGAGATTGGAATGAGGATATATATATATATATATATATATATATATATATATATATATATATATATATATATATATATATATATATATATAATAATGTGATTTTGTGTTTGAAATTGAGTTAATTGATTGAGATTAGTTAAAGTGGTGGATTGGTGGCTTGTGTTTTGATAGAAAGGTTAATGTATAAGTTGAGGAAGCTTGATGTTGATTTTTGGCATGTTTTGGTTGATTTTGAAAAGGGTTGGAATTGGTTTGTTTTGAAAATAGCACTTTATGGTTTTGTATGAAAATGTGGTTTTTGGGCATATTTTGACGGAGCATAACTTGGTCTCGGATCCTCGATTTATGTCAAACTTGTTTAGAAATAAAATTAGATCCGGGATGTTTATGCCATTTGAAGAACGGGTGAAAAATGATTTGAAACGGAGAAGTTATGCCCGTCGAAAGATTGGGGTTTGAAACTGTGAATTCTGCAGCTTTTTAACTTAGTAAAATTTTTGGCAGAACACACTCTCACGCGTATGCGTGGTCGACGCGCACGTGTCGTTTTCAAATGTTTACTACCCACGCATGCACCTGGCCGACGCGTATGCGTCGATGAGCTAATTCATTTGCCCAGCCAAATTTTTCGAGAGTTGTGCGGGAATTGTGTTGGTTTTGTGCGTGGGGGCATAAAACGCACCCACGCGTACGCGTGACTGACGCGCAGGCGTCACTTGGCTTTTCTCCCATCCACGCGTGCGCGTAGGCGACGCATACGCGTCACTATGACTTTTGGCTATCCACGTGTGCACGTGGGCGACGCGCACGCGTGACCCTATTTTCACCCCAAAGTTGATTTTTGAGTTTTCAAAGTCAAATTTCAGACTTTTAAGCCTCTAATCTCACCCATTATGTCTTAAAACTTTATGATATGCCTAGCAATGGGAAGCGCTAGCAAATGTGGTAACTTGTGGATGATGAAAGGGGAGAATTAATGATCAATGATAATCAACGATGATTGTTTGAGATACGGAAGATGGTGGTGGAAGTGCTTTATATGCCATGAGTCGAAGGGCTGTAATTGTTAATGAAATGGCTGATTATGGATTATATTACAAGCCTGATGGCTGATATATTGCCGAATTATGGCTGAGCTATTATTGAATTATGGTTGAGTATAATTGCATATATGCGTAATGAATGAAATGTGAATGTTGCACTTCCACTATTTGAGATACGAGTTTTCCTGGGAGAAAGCAGTGACTAGCTACCATGTGCTCCAGGTAGAGACTCGATACTCTGCTGACCCTATGTCGTAAGTGTGGTAGGACACTGTGAAAGTTTCGGATGAGCTCGCCCCGTGAATATACACCATTGAGGGTGTTGGATATGAATTATGACTTATGTTGTGAATAACTTGAGTTGGGGATGCACGACAGAGGGACAGTCCAATGGTTACCTACCAGGACTTGTCGGATTGGCGTTATAATCGACAGATGAGACTCATCAGCCATTAGGACAGGCATACATCATATACATATTATGTAAATTGTTTGAAATTGCCTAATTGACTGCATATTACTTGCTATTTGTCTAAATGTTGTATCTGTTTCCTATTTGTATACCTAGCCTCCTTGTCTAATATAATTGTGTTTACCATGTTATATTACTGCTGGTGGTTGGGAGGTCTGCAGAAATTGGAAAGGAGAATGTTAGTTTGACTAAAGATCTTTAGTCAGTTGCCATTTATGGTTTAGTCTATTTATAAGCTTTGATTTATTTGTTGGAAGTTCTAGGATTGCCTTCGGCTTTCCCAGGACATTACATGTTAGATATGTGGGTACTGTTACCATACTGAAAACCTCCGGTTCTCACCCATGCGGATTTTGTGGTTTTCAGATGTAGGGCGTGAGCCTCCTCGCTGAGGCATGCTGGAGACTTTTGGATTAGCGAAAATCTTTGGTTCTCGAGACTTTATTTTGGTTTTATGTTTTTACTTAGATACTTGTCATCTCTACTAAATAATTACATACTGTTTTGACTCTTTTTAGAGGTTGTTTTAGAGAATAAGTTTTGATAGTTTATCCTTAGGGTTTTTTTTGGGTTTCTTACTTTATATATATATGTACATACTTTTATGCTTGGATCGGTTATCTTCGCAAACCGGGTCTTGAGTTTTGATATTCGTACCTTTGGCACTCTTTGTATATATTCTTGCGTTAGCTTATCCATTATCCGTTATGTTATATTACCGATCGGAGTGTTGCGCTTTTTGAGTTACGATTTTGTTTTACCCATTTTTTTTAAAGACTCCTCGTTATAAACATTTCTCATACTACTATAATTACTAAATTTTATTTTTAGAGATCGTAATACCTTGTCATCTCTATTTTATAATTTAAGTATAAGACTTTGTATGATAGGGTGTTACAGAACACAGCCTTTTGGTATCAACAAAACTCTAACTCTAGAGTTTGCTTACTATGTAGGAAGTGTCTGTCTCAAAATTTGCTCATTGACATGTAGAAACGTAATGTAAGATTGTTTCCGCTTCTTATCGTCGGAAAATTTAACAAAATGTCTAACGAAAATAATAGATAGCGGTTTTCTTTTTTTGGAAGAGAGAGAGCGAGAGGGGGGTTTGGGTTTGGTTTGGTTTGGTTTCATTTGTTTTAAGGGTTTAGGAAACTCGTTAGGAGGTTTCAATGAGATCAAAGATCCATGACCAAAACGAAGAGAGATCAAAGATCGTTAGTTCATTTTGGTCCTTGCATCTTCTTATTAGACGCAGATCCCCGTCCAACACTGCCTGTCGCAATTGGGCTCTTGCTGTAGTAACCCAAAAACTACTAAAAGTCTAAAACTCCAAAACCCACATGGAGCAAAAACACAAGTTAAAAAGCCTCGATCAATGTGTTCTGACAAAAACATTTTCTGTTCATGTCCAAAAAATCAACGTATGCCGTTCACTTGCTCTGGCTTTATTCCTAACTAGGCAACTACCATCCTTCATGGTAGGTGGTGGAAAGTTTGAATTCGAGTGTCCCAGACATAGCCACGCTTCCCCCCTTCCTTCGAAATGCTTTCTCACCGACATTTGCTGAATCTCACAGCGTGTCTGTTACAAATTTCAGTAGCACACACACATGCCGAGTTAGCTATAAAATTAGTTGTGAACTTCGAAGCTATTTGTTTGTGTTGCTGAACGGTGAAGATGGGCGTTGTTTGCGGGAATTCAGAACCGACGATTGAGATTAAAGATCTGAAATTCACGTACCCCGGCATCGACGGTCACCCTCCGCCGGGCTCCGCTCCTCTCATTCAGGACTTCTCTCTCTCACTCTCTTCCGGCGATCGATGCCTCCTTGTTGGATCCAATGGCGCTGGTTAACTCTCTTCCCCACGCCCACACTCTCTCCGTTTCTTTCTTTATGTCTTATTTTGAGTCTGAAGAGGCGTTTTACGTTTTGATTGATAGGGAAGACGACGATTCTCAAGATATTGGGAGGGAAGCACATGGTCGAACCGGGGATGGTTCGTGTGCTTGGAAGATCGGCTTTTCATGACACCAATTTGACGTCCTCCGGTGATCTCTGTTATCTTGGTGGCGAGGTTCGTCTCCTCTTTTTCCATTTATTTCTTTTTTTTTTTTTTTTTCAACTAACAAGATTAGCTTTAGAATAAGCATCGTCAAAGTTATTTGCATCCAATTCATATAGTTTGGGTTATATTCTTTTGGGTAAAGTATAGTTTTTGTCTCTAAAGTTTGGCATGAATTTTAAAAATATCTTTAAATTTTATTTTGTTTCAATTTTGTTTTACAAAGTTTTCATTTTGCATTAAATATTCCCCTGGCAGCTAATGTTTCAAAAAAATTTAGGACCACTTCAACAACAATTTCATAAGAACAACTTTCAACACAATCAAATTGAATATAATTGTTATGCATTGATGTTAGATTGATCTTAAATTTTTTGAAAATTTAGCTGTTAGAGATATATTTGATGCAAATCGAAAACTTTTAAGACAAAATTGAAACAAAATAAAACTTAGGGATATTTTTGAAATTTTTACCAAATTTTAGGGACAAAAAATATACTTTACCCTATTCTTTTCTATGGTGTATTGCTTATCCTACGAGAAGGGGAGCATTAGAGTCTCCATGTCACCTTAAAATCATGGGTTCAAACTGTCAAACTGTGAAAACAGTTACTATGTAATTGTCAGGTTAAGTTGCATACATCACACCTTCTTGGTGCGGCCTGTTTTCGGACTCTGCGCTAACGCAGGATGCTTGTGCATTGAACTGCCTTTTTTATTGCTTATCCTATGAGAACCACAAACTTGCTTCATACTTCATACTTAAATGATGTTTCTTGTTCATAAAACAATTACATATTTTGGGTTCTCTCATTGTTTTCACCAACATGCATCGCAACAATAGTCAAGAAGTGATGAAGATGCTGCTTACACGATCAGGAATTTTGTATTGCAGTTATTAATTCTCTTTTATATTTTTTTTAATCTTGTATCATGTTAGATTTTAGTAATTATTCTAATACTTCTTGTTCATTGGGGGTATGGGTGCAGTGGAGGCGAGATGTTGCTTTCGCGGGCTATGAGGTTGCAATACAAATGGATGTTTCTGCTGAAAAGATGATATTTGGTGTGGCTGGGATTGATCCTGAAAGAAGAGCAGAGCTAATCAAGGTTGGATGAATCTGTTTATGTCACTTAAGCCTAACCTAACACTTTCACATGCTCTTAGTTTATGTCTGAACATGCTTTTCATGAATATTTTTGTTGATGGTAGAAGGTAGATGAGTTTATTGATAATAAGGTACTTGTGTCTTTAACATACAGAATGAGTTATACTACACCAAGTTTAAAGTGAAACAGAACAGTACCATAAATTATTTATTCCTTTAGCATTTTCTAAATTATCTAGTTAATGTGCATGGATACGGGCATATGGCTTTATAAGGGATAGTGTCAATCGTTGTTTGGTTATAGATCTTTCTTTGTGTTCGCTGCTATATATGGGTTGCAAGTGAGGTATTTTTGTAGGTTTTGGGGAAGGAGTTTGCAATGTTTAAATTTAAAGATATGTATAATGGAGTAATGACAAGTGTGAACAGACTAGCTGTAATTATTTCCTGATAATTGTACAACAACCCAAGTAGATTTCAAGATTATATGTCTTTTATGTTGACCTTGGATGGGATGTACTTATTGCATATATATAAGAATGCGTATCTCACTGCATGCTGTTTTCATATGACGCTGTTCTAGTTGGTATGCTGAGAGATAAAATAAATAATAAAGTAGGCGATAAAAGACATGCTTTAGAGCTCAAGGATTATGTTTAAACAGAAGAAATACAGAGTACATGAATGTAAGTTCTGCAAAACGCTTGATAATGACTAGAGGTGGAGCTTGGAGTTCACCTCTCATGAAGGAACAATAGAAACCGATATAAACCATATGACTTTATCTGAGTAAATGAAAGGGGAGAGCTTGGATGTTCTTTGGTGATAGACAAGTACTGCTCAAGCTTTAGGAAAATTTTACCCACCATTACAAGATATCAAATATTCTCTGAGACTATGTTTGATGATAAAAACGGTAAGAGGATAAGCAAAATCTAAATTTTGCAGGATGTTATAGTTGATGAGTGGACATACTAGACAAGATGTAATTAGAATGAATGAGTTATAGAAAAAGTTGAGGCAGCATCTTGCTAGGGACTGGGTGAATCGTGAATTCGGCCTTGGTTGCATCAGTTAGATGAGGATTGAGGAAAAAAATGGACACACGTTTGTAAGTGACTACTGACTTTGTAGTGTGGGGATGTGAGGATTTGGTGAGATATTCTCTATTGGGAAAACAAAATCTCGTGAGAAGTGAGAAAATGAGAGGGAGGCAGAGTTTTTGAGTGGACTTGGGAGGGTTACGGGTTCCTCCATTGCCCTTAAGAATTTTCCCTTCCTATGCTACCATGCATCTCATCATTTCCAGATGATTCCTTACTAGATTTGGCCATAGACTAGTAATGCACAAGTGTTTTGTTTTGTTTTGGAGAGAACGTCCAAGAAAAACTATAACCAAAACATTAAAAGGTACTTAAATTTTGTTGCCTTGTTTATCTGCAGTTTAAACTAGAGTGCAATGACATTGTTTGATCTATTGGTAGATCCCTAATATCTGGAATTTGTTTTTTCTTTTGTTTCTAATTTAAAAATGGTAGCTCCATGAATTGCATCCTGTAAGATAGCATAAGACAGAGCTCATCAATTCTGAATGCAACGAAGATTATAGATCGTTTTGTTTCTGTTAATATTCATGTCGTCTGGTTATGCGTGGCTGGTTTCTGAGAAGGCTTCACCGACCATGCATATGTAAATTTTATCTGGGATGCCATGGCTTAGTTTCTGTCTTGCTTTCCAACTTGGCAGGTATTGGATATAGATCTCTCTTGGAGATTGCATAAAGTATCTGATGGTCAAAGAAGAAGAGTTCAAATTTGTATGGGTCTCCTCAAACCATTCAAGGTACGCTATGGAGTATGCAAAAGTAATCACATACATGTTCATAGCTCTCTATATTTGTGCTTCATTGCACTTTTTTCATAAGGTTGCTCCCTACTTGTGTAGGTTCTTCTACTCGATGAGATAACAGTCGACCTTGATGTTCTAGCAAGAGCTGACCTTTTGAAGTTCCTAAGAAAGGAATGTGAAGAGAGGGGTGCTACTATTATATATGCAACACATATATTTGACGGTCTTGAGGATTGGCCAACTAATATAGTATGTCTAAATCCCATTCTGAATTGTTCCATGTCAAATTTTAATCATAATCCTTTATTGTATTCTATGTTCTTTTATCAGGTTTATGTAGCGCATGGAAAGCTGCAATTAGCCATGCCTATTGATAAAGTCAAGGAAACTAGCAAACTGTCATTAATGGTTAGTTCTGTTCCTAATCTTGACATTGGAAGTTCCTTATAAACTATTTGTGTCTCTCAACCTTGTCAGCGATGGCCTTAAATGCTACATAACGGTTACAGAATGAACAGTGTGGATGCAGGCTAAGCAGTGCAATCTTATATTTTTGAAAATTATATAAAAACAAAATTTGTATTGTTGGTTTTGAATATACAGAGAACAGTTGAATCTTGGCTGAGGAAAGAACGCGATGAAGATAGAAGGAAAAGGAAAGAGAGGAAGGCAGCTGGTCTTCCTGAATTTGAAAAGCATGTTGATGGAAGCCGCGTAGCAGGGGATCCAGCTCGTGCTGCTGTTCGAGTAATCAACAATGGCTGGGCAGCAGGGCGATTGACGTCCACCGTTGCTGGTGAGGAGAACTTTATGCTCAGCTCAAACAGAGTATTGAGGCAGTAGATAACACTACAAATTCTACTAGCTTTTTGCTCTATATCTATGGGTTTTATTTAGATTTATTTAATTTTTTTTTCAATGCTGTCATGTATAATCCTTTGTAATAGAGATCACAGGTTGTCAGGTTATACAAGAAATAAATTTCCCATATCATGTTGTTTTCTTTTCCTCAGATTTTGCATTGAAGAGCTTATGTTTTCAATGGAAATTTATGTTTTGGG
Source organism: Arachis stenosperma (assembly GCF_014773155.1). NCBI lineage: Eukaryota > Viridiplantae > Streptophyta > Magnoliopsida > Fabales > Fabaceae > Arachis > Arachis stenosperma. Next base: position 31,000,888 of record NC_080385.1, on the reverse strand, counting down.
ACCTTTGTTTTCTCTTATAAGTTGGTTGGTTGGTTGGTTGGTTGGTTAGATATCTTTTTTAGATAAATCTAATATACTTGACTCAAAATATGGGAGGTAAGTGGCCCAAAAAGAGAATAGACACCAATCTGAGGTAATCTCTCTAATCAACAGCAGTTATACTAATCATACTCCAAACTGAAGACAAGCCACTGATCTGAAAAACAACATGAAGGACAGCAGAAACAACTTGACAAATCAGCGAACCAAGCTTGCAAAGCAAACGAAAATTATATAGCGCCAGTGGCTTCCAGTGTAGTTGAAACAAGCCTCCATAGCCACCTTATAACACTTGGCACCGACGTTCGGCACCTTGAGAAACACCATAGTATTTTGGCTATTTTCAAACATTGTGTGCAAACCGAGATTTTTTTAAATAAATAAATAACTTATTGTTGTAAAATAAATCGATAGAGATGAGAAGTAAATATAAAAATAAAATAAAGAGAATAGAGAATTTTATTAACACTCTTTAACATGTATATCTTATTATAATTAATTTTATAACACTAATATACTTATTATAATATATGTATATTTCACTAAGAAAGCACAACTATACGTACTTTTTTGTTTTCTTATTCTGCCCATTATTTCTTTTATGATTATTCCATTTTTGGTGAAATATTTTTTTGTAAAATTTTTTTATAATTTTTTTTACTAAAATTTTGACATTTACTACTAAGATTATAATTTACCGCATTTGTTTTAGGAAATGCCAAACGGAGTAACGCGAACATATTTTATGATTTCTCATAAGCAATTCATTATTTTGTTCAGCAACAAGAAGATAAATAATTAGTTCAGAATATTTTTAAATTTTTTTCTCAATATTACTACTACAAGAGTACATTCGATACATAAAAAGTCGAGTAATTTTTTTAACATATTATTATGAGTCATTTTTTTTACATAATTTCTCGTGAGTTAATTCAGAACATTGTGAAATTATATTCATTTATAGACATGGACGGACCCAATAACAACAATGAGGGGGCACTTGCCCCCACTGTGTTTTTTTTTTTTAAATCTTGTTATATATAATGTGTTTTCACTTCAAATTTTAAATGACCTCCACTACAAATAAACTAAACCCAATTAGCTAAAGTTTCAAATTCACTTTTTTATTTCTCTACCATTTTGACTATTATTTAACCTAATCAAATTTAGTTTTTGTGCCGTCACTCCTTTATTCTCTTAAATTCTCTTTTTATTTCTACATTTTCAACCTTCTTTTTCTATTCCTTGTCTAAGGGTCATCTTCTCTTCATCAAAAAGGTAAATTTTAAATTTTTTATTTTTTTATATAACTCTCCATGACTTTATTATCTTCCAATTTCATTGTTTCTCTTTTTAATATTTTTGTTCGGTGGTCGGTTGCCGGACAAGTCGGTTGGTGATTGGAGAGGGTGAGAATGTCTCGATTGCGGTTGTACCAGGTTCAGAGTTGCCAAGTGGACGATCTCCCGTTGTGAAGGGAAGAGGGGGCGTCACCTGCAAAGACACTCCGACGCCCTAGTCAGATAGTGTGCAGGCGGGGGGAAAATGAAAGGTGAGAAGGTGACGTACCTCGGGGGAAGAGCCAGTCTTCCCCTTATATACATGTCAGTAGTGGGCCCCTCATGGGGACAGGCCCATATCCTCAAGGACGTTGTCCTATAGCTACGTGTGAGCCGTGCGGGACGCGTGTCCGGGTTGGTTGCAGGGCGCATAACCGGGCCGGGTGGAGCTCGGGCCGGGTTGACCCGCGGGGATCTTGGGCCAGGCCGTAACAGTGCCCCCCACGCGCCGATGGTAGTCATGGGAGCTATCAAAGGCGCGTCGTCTTGCATCTCGTTTATTCTCGTCAGGTCGGCCGCCCGTGGGAAGAATATGCCCCCACCGTGCGTGTCCCTTGGTTGCATAAGCAACCGTTTCGTCGCATCGTTCCTTGCGCCGAACATTGAATGCTCATAATGGGGTGGAAAAACCCTGTTTGCAAAGACCATTCTGCCCCCAGGTTTTTCGCGCTTCCTGAAAGACCGTTTTTAAACAACCAGTTTTATAGTTCTGCATTTCTTCATACCTCCCTTTTCTGCCTTCTTCTTGCTCCCAAATCTCAGAACTTCTCATTATGGTGCCCTCGCACATCTCTCCCCCTGCATCTTTTCTTATCTGCAGTTTCATCTTCCTTCCACTAATTCAGGTAATTCTTGAACTCTTTTCCTTTTACGCTTTGTTCTTGCATGCTTGTTGCCTGGTTTTTGTTGTTGTTGCGTAGCCTTTCAATTGTGGTTAGATGTGTTAGGGGGGTACCATTCCAGGATAGATTTTTCCTTGGTCCTTTCGCGTTTTAATTGTGTTTGGCCTTAGTTGGGGAGTAGTGGGGGTAGTGTCTGCATTCGACCTGAGCAACCGATCTCCTAGACTGACAGGATGGTCCCCCCATGTAGGTATGGCTCGCATGACCTCCCGGGCTTCCCCTTCTCCCGCGGCGTACGATCCCTACGCTTGGGTCGTTTCCGATGTGAAGGACTCGCCTAACCAAATGGGCGAGGAGGAGCTCACCGAGTTCCGACAAGCCGAGTACTTGTGCAGAGGAACCGATGAGGAAGCCAATTATGACGTTTTTGTCCCGGCGCCTCACGAGCGATTGTACGAGATCAACTTCAACCATCCCCGAGTTGCCGACTGGATTTGGTTCTACAAGTCCATGTTTACTCAAGTTGGGGTTCGCATTCCGTTTTCTGCCTTCCAAATGGCGCTTTTAGGTCGGGTTTCCGTGGCACCGTCGCAGTTGCATCCGAACAGTTGGGCCTCGATCCGCTGTTTCGAGATGGTTTGTGAATACCTTGACCTGCCGGTGTCTGTAGATATTTTCCTTTTCTTCTTCAATCTTACAAACCCTTCGAAGGAGGGGAAACATAAAAAGGGGTTCATGTCCTTCCGGTCTGCCCAAGGTCGGAGGATTTTTGGTTTGTTCAAGGATTCCTATCACGGATTTAAGGACAAATATTTCAAGGTCCGCCCTGTCAAAGGTCGTCACCTCTTTTGGTTGTCGTTGGAGGGGGTACGCCTTATCCCGACCTATTGGAGCTTCGGGGCAGGGTCCAATGCCTTCGTCAAGGTGACTTACAAGGGCATGTCTGCGGTGGATAGGAAGATTGCCGACGTGTTGATGGCAGTCTTTGGGAGGAATCATGTGAATCCTCACCTCCTTATGGGTGATCGGGAGGCCGGTCGTAATTATATTTGTGAGAAGCCTCTGCTTGTTTTGTCTCTTCTTGCTTTTGTTAACAATTTGTTGTGACTAACCGACTTTACTTCCTCTCTCTCTTTTTATAGTGGGGACGTCTGCCGAGGTAACGGGTCTCCCTGACTTGTTCCGAACCTTCTTGTGTGCAAGTGATGACGAGGAAGGTAATGAGAAATCTGCTGCTGAGAAGCCTGCTGCTCCTCCGGAGGACAGAGTTGCTTCCGAGCAAGGGGCTGCGGCCAACGAGACCGGCACCTCGGCTCAAGGTGCCGCGATCGAAGGCGACAAGGCGGTTCATGCTTCCCCTTTCCGTGAGGTGATCGGCACTGGGGGTTCGGCGTCTAACCCCGATACCGATGACGGGGTGGAAGAGGTCCCTAGTTTCAAGAGGAAGAGGAAGGCGTCGTCTAGTCCTGAGGGGGTCCTTACTCTGATGGAAAGGAATTTTGACGCCGGGAACTTTATAGATGCCCAGCTGATTCCCGGTACTGAAGAGTACTTTCATGAGTCATCACTTGCCGGGCAGGCGAGGTGGATGTACCGTACCCTCTTACGCGGCGCAGTGATAGCTCGGAAAGCCAAGTTCGAACTGTCTGGGATGGAGTCCCTCCGCAGGAGGTTGGAGTCTGCTGGAAAGGCTAATAACGAGCTCAAAAGTGAAGTTGAGACTCTCCGGGAGTAGTTGACCCAATCCGAAGAGAAGCTTGATGCCGCCGAGAAGAAAGCTACTGCTGCCGAAGAGAAGGCAACTATTGCCGAGAAGAAATTGGAAGAGTCCGACGCCACGGTTTCTCGTCTCGTTGAGCGCGAGATGGCTTTAGAGAGTCAGGTCGGCGCAGCACAGAAACGGGTGGCCGAAATCGAGAAGGAGAAGCAAACCGCGGAGGCCGAACTGGCAGCATGGAAAGCGAAGTATAAAGACGTCGTCAAGCAAGGGAAGGGTGCGATTTTGGCGACCGAGGAGGCTCTCAAGGCTCAGGTTAAAATTGTTGCCCCCGAGTTTGACACGTCGGCGATCGGTGTTTACAAGGTTATCGTAGACGGCAAGGTTGTTGACGTCCCTAAGAAATGAATCCTCTGTCAAACTTTTTTGTTTAGCCGTTTTATTTTGGCTTTGTGAACAACAATTTGACTTTCTAGTCGTTTGCCCGTTTTAATGTAAACTTTTTCTTATTCGTCTGGTCGTGTTATCGTTTCTATTAACCGTTATTGGTTTATAGCGATCGCTTATATTAACGAGTCGTGACCTTTTTGCGTAGTCGTTTGTTATCGCGATAGTTGACGGGCTCCCGGGGTGATCAGTCCCGGGGGCCGCGCATCGTTGTCGGGTTGGGATAGGACGGGTTGCCTGGAAAAAGGGAAAGGGAACAAGACACGAGAGAAAATTTGCACAAGTATATCTTATTCGATAATTTGCATAAAGGACCCATAGGTTGTAATGGAAAGTTCAAATTCGCAATTTAACCACTTAGCTTAGTTGGTCGGCGTGTCGCCCCGTGTGTTAAGAGTAGAACCTTCTCAAGTTGTTTGCGTTCCATGTTCTTGGGACTTCCTTACCATCAAGCCTTTCTAACTTGAACGCGCCTCTACCCATCTCTTCTTTGATTCTATAGGGGCCTTCCCAGTTTGCCGCCAGCTTGCCTGCTCCAGGGGTCGGTGGGCCGATGTCGTTTCTCCTCAGGACGAGATCGTTCGGCTCGAATTTCCTTTTGAGCACTTTGGTGTTGTAGCGTAGGGCCATTCTTTGCTTTAGTGCCGTCTCTGCCAAATGGGTCATTTCCCTGGCTTCATCTATCAGGTCCTTTTCCACGGCTTCCTCCACTCCTTTCAAAAGTAGCCGGGGGCTTGGTTCCCCGATCTCTACTGGTATTACAGCATCTAACCCATATGTTAGTCGAAAAGGGGTCTCCTTAGTGGAGGATTGTTCGGTTGTTCGGTAAGACCAGAGTACCGAGGCTAGTTCGTCGGCCCAAGCGCCCTTTTTATTATCCAATCGTTTCTTCAGCCCTAAGAGGATAATCTTGTTCGCGGACTCCACCTGTCCGTTTGTCTGGGGGTGTTCTACCGAGGAGAACCTCTGTCTTATACCCAGGCCGGTGAGGAATTCCGTAAACTTTTTGTCGGTAAACTGCGTGCCGTTGTCCGAGATGACGACTTCTGGGATCCCGAATCGCGTTATCACCTGCCTCCACATGAATTTCCTGCAATTGGATGAGGATATGCTAGCTAGTGGTTCAGCTTCTATCCATTTGGTATGTAATCAATGGCGACTATGAGGTACTTGACTTGCCCAGGACCTACAGGAAGGGTAATAATACCCGGCTCGAATTAATTTTCTTGCTAGGGCCTTGCCTCCTATGTGGTGTCCGCAGCAGCCTTCATGGACTTCCCTAAGGACGTAGTCCGTTTGGTCGGGGTGTAAGCACTTCAATAGGGGCTGGTTGAGCCCTTTCTTGAATAGCTGTCCTTGGATGACGGCGTATTTGGCTGCTTCCCTTCTCAGTTTCGCCGCGTCCTTTTCGTCGTCAGGGAGTTTGCCATTTTCTAGGAAGCTAATGATAGGGTCTAGCCACGAAGAGCCCAACCTTGTCACGTGTAAGGTGACCGCTGGCTCTCTCGTCATACCTTGGATGAGAGACCGGTTGCCTTCTCCCGGTTTAGTGCTGGCCAACTTTGATAGGAGGTCTGCCCGTGTGTTCCTTTCTCTAGGCACGTGGTGGACCGTGACCTCCTCAAATTTTTGGCTTAAGTTCTTGACTTTTTCCAAGTATTTTTGTAATAACGAGTCTTTGGCTTGGTAGCTCCCGTTTACCTGGGAGGTGACGACCTGAGAATCGCTGCATATTTCCAGCCTTGTTGCTCCGACTTCCGCTGCTAGGGTCAAGCCCCCTATAAGGGCTTCGTATTCTGCCTGGTTGTTCGAAATGGGAAATTCGAACCTGACCGACTGCTCGTATACGACTCCAACCGGGCTTTCCAGGATGATCCCGGCACCTCCAAATGTCTGGTTGGAAGCTCCGTCCACGTGGAGCTTCCACCGTGTGCTCGTTTCTTCGGTTGGGACCCCAGTTACTTCTACCAGAAAATCTGCCATCGCCTGCGTCTTGATGGCCTGCCGGGGTTCGTATCGTATGTCGTATTGGGAGAGTTTGATGGACCAAGTCATCATTCTCCCCGCCAAGTCGGGTTTTTGAAGTACTTGCCGGATCCCTTGGTCCGTTCTTACGACAACCTGGTGGCTTTGGAAGTATTGCTTTAACCTTCGTGAGGAGGTCAAGAGCGCTAGAGCTAGCTTTTCCAGTTTGCTGTACCTTAATTCTGCCCCTTGCAGGGCTCTGCTTATGAAATAGACTGGCTGTTGAGCCCTCCCTTCTTCCCGCACCAGAACTGCGGCCAGGGCTTCTCCTGTTATGGCGAGGTACAGGTACAGCGGCTCCCCGTCCTTTGGCTTCCCGAGCACAGGTGGTGCCGCTAGGATTTCCTTGAAGTGTTGAAAGGCTTCCTCACATGCGGATGTCCACTCGAACGCTATCCCTTTCTTCATGAGGTTAAAGAAAGGCAGGGCCTTTGTTGCCGATGCTCCGAGAAACCGGGATAATGAGGTCAGCCGCCCCGCCAACCTTTGGACGTCCTTGATACAACCTGGGCTCTTCATCTGGAGAATCGCCTGGCACTTCTCCGGGTTGGCTTCTACCCCTCTCTGAGTTATCATAAATCCTAGGAACTTGCCAGCTTCCATGGCGAAGGCACATTTGAGGGGGTTCAGCCTCATGCCGTGTTGCCGGAGATATGCGAATACGTTTTCCAGATCCTTTAGGAGGTCGTCAGGTCGCGTTGTTTTCGCGAGGATGTCGTCGACGTAGACTTCCACTGTTTTGCCTATAAGATCATGGAATATCTTGTTCATCAGCCTTTGGTATGTTGCTCCTGCATTTTTAAGGCCGAACGGCATCACCTTGTAGCAGAAGGTTCCCCCTGGCGTTATGAACGCCGTCTTGTCTTCATCTGGACGGTGCATCGGTATCTGGTTATAACCGGAGTAGGCGTCCATGAAGCTCAGGTAACGGTAGCCCGCCGCAGCGTCGACGAGCGCGTCTATGTTAGGGAGGGGAAAACAATCCTTTGGGCATGCCTTGTTAAGGTCAGAGTAGTCTACACACATTCTCCACTTGCCGTTGTGTTTTTTCACTAGAACAACGTTCGAGAGCCACGTCGAGTAGTCTACTTCTCGTATGAAACCTGCTTCTAGGAGGCTGGCCGTCTGCCTGGCCACTTCCTCCGCCCTTTCTGTCGACATCTTTCTTCTGCGTTGTTTTACCGGCCGTGCTTCCGACCTGATTGCCAGATGGTGTGACATGATTTTTGGGTCTATGCCCGGCATGTCGGCAGGTGTCCAGGCAAACAGATCCCTATTGGCCCTTATCATTTTGATCAAGGGCTCCTTTAACTCTTGTGGGAGGTTCTTGTTGATGAACGTGAATTTCTCCTCCGTGTCGCCGATTATGAGTTTTTCCAGGTCCCTTTCTGGTTCCGGTCTAGGTTTGTCGTCCACTCTGGCGTCCAGGTCAGCTAGGAACACACCGGACGCCTCTTTTGATTTCTTTCTTAGGGAGAGGCTGGCGTTGTCGCAGGCGACCGCCGTCTCGAGATCCCCTCTTATGGACCCTATAGATCCATCATCAGTAACGAACTTCATGACTAGCAGCTTCGTGTTGATTATTGCCTCAACATCGTTTATCGTCTTCCTTCCCAAGATGATGTTATAGGCGGTGGAATCTCGGAGGATCACGAACTCGGCCATCGTCGATCTTCGACCTTGGGTTTGTCCTACCGAGATTGGTAGGGATATTACTCCGTCAGGTTTAATGAAGTGGTCGCCCAACCCAATGACCCCGTGTTGGTGGGTCGTCAAATCGGCGTCCCTTAGCCCCAGCGCGTCAAATACGTTGCGGAACATGATGTTTGAATCAGCCCCTGTGTCGACAAGGATGCGTTTGACGAGGCCGGTTCCCACTCTGGCCGTAATGACCATGGGAGGGTTTTCCGGGGCGTTGTCGAACCATTTGTCTTCCGGGCCGAAAGAAATGGACGAAGGCTTCTTAGAGTCTCGCACCAACGAGGAGAAGACCGCCAAGGCCTTGGCATCTTTCTTGTGCGCCGATCGGGATTTTGGCGCGGTGTTTTTGGCTGTCACCACGTTTACCACAGTGAGGCCGTGGTCTCTATCTTCTGGCTCTTGTCGCCGTTTTTCCGAACGGGTCTTGCCTTCTTCATCTTGGTCGCGACAGCGTCTCCTCGGCTCTCTGATAAGGTGAGAGAACGTTGCTAGTTTGCCTTCCCTTATTGCTTGTTCTAATGCATCCTTCAGGTCAAAACAGTCCTGTGTTTGGTGACCGTAACCCTTGTGGTAGTCACAATAGAAGTTCTTGTTTCTTCCCGTACGGTCCTTGAGTGGTCGGGGCTTCGGCAGGATTCCCTTCTCGGCTATTTGTTGATAAACTTCCATGATGGGGAGAGTGAGCGGAGTGTAGTTGGCAAATTTTCTGACCCGGGGAAACGACCTGGGTGTCTTGCTTGGTGCTTCCTCCCTGGTTTGTTCCTTCAATCTTTCTCCGTTGCCCTGCTGCCGAAATTGGTTGTAGCCGGACTGCCGTTTATTGGCAGCCACGACTCAGCTGACTTCCTCGTCGTTTATATACTCTTTGGCTACCGTCTGGATCTCGTGCATCGTCCAAACTGGCTTTATGGTAAGGTGTTTTCGAAAGTTTTCGTTGAGGAGGCCGTTCGTCAGGCAAAGGCTGGCCACCGAATCGGTCAGGCCGTCGATTTCCAAGCATTCGTCGTTGAACCGGTCCAGGTATTTCCTAGTCGACTCTCCCTGCCTCTGGGTTACCCCCAGAAGGTTGATTGGATGCTTTGCCTTTGCTATTCGCGTTGTAAACTGGGCTAGGAATGCACAACTGATGTCCGAGAATCCGTGGATGGATCCCTGCGGTAAGCCGTTGAACCATCTGATCGCGGGTCCCGCGAGGGTTACCGGGAAAGCTCGGCACCTCACCTCGTCCCCTACTCCCTCTAGATTCATCCTTGCTTCAAAAGCCGTGAGGTGTTCTAGAGGGTCTTGAGTTCCATCGTACCTCATGTCCGTTGGTTTGTCGAAGTGCTTCGGCAACCGGACTTCGAGGATGGAATGGTGGAATGGGGTGGTGCCCATTATCACAGGTTGTCGTGACCTGTTGGACCTCCCGTCTTCGCGATCTCGTGTTGTGCGGCGCGTTTCCCTGCCTCGGGAGTAGATTATCGTGTCATTCCGTCTCCTCGGAATTGGGGATTCTTCCCGGGTGCTCTCCGGGATCGGTAGCTCGTCCGTCACGCTCCGGTCGGCCAGTTGCCGCTCCAAGTCTGGACCATGACGCAGCTCTTATTATTATGGCGCTGTCGCCGCCCGTTCCTCCAAAGGGTCGCGTCCTGTGTGTTGTTCAGTGTGTGTCGGGGGACCTTCGTCTCTTTAGTGAGGCGACAGAGGCCGCCCCTTCCGCTCCGGCTCCTCGGCCTTGGTCTCTGGGACCCGGCACAACATCCATTGAGGCGATCCCCACAGACGGCGCCAATGTTCGGTGGTCGGTTGCCGGACAAGTCGGTTGGTGATTGGAGAGGGTGAGAATGTCTCGATTGCGGTTGTACCAGGTTCAGAGTTGCCAAGTGGACGATCTCCCGTTGTGAAGGGAAGAGGGGGGGCGTCACCTGCAAAGACACTTCGACGCCCTAGTCAGATAGTGTGCAGGCGGGGGGAAAATGAAAGGTGAGAAGGTGACGTACCTCGGGGGAAGAGCCAGTCTTCCCCTTATATACATGTCAGTAGTGGGCCCCTCATGGGGATAGGCCCATATCCTCAAGGACGTTGTCCTATAGCTACGTGTGAGCCGTGCGGGACGCGTGTCCGGGTCGGTTGCAGGGCGCATAACCGGGCCGGGTGGAGCTCGGGCCGGGTTGACCCGCGGGGATCTTGGGCCAGGTCGTAACAATTTTCAATTGCAAATTTTAATTCAAACAATTATAATTTAGGTATTAATCTAATGTTTTATTTTTTTCATGACTTTATATATTTTATTTTATTTTATTCTCAATTTATTCATTCTTATTACTTGTTTTTTTATCTTTTGTTCTATTATATGTACCTATACAACAACAACAACAAAGCCTTGTCCCACTAAGTGGGGTTGGCTACATAAATCAAACGACGCAATTGTGCTCTGTCATGTATCATGTCTACAGAGAGACCGTTTACATGTAGATCTCGTTTGACCACCTCATGGATGGTCTTCTTAGGTCTTCCTCTGCCTTTCGCCTTTTGTCCATCTTCCATCTCATCCACCCTCCTGACTGGATGTTCTATCGGTCTTCTTCTCACATGTCCAAACCACCTGAGACGCGATTTAACCATCTTTTCCATAATGGGTGCTACTCCAACTCTCTCCCTTATATCTTCATTCCTTATTTTATCCAATCGCGTATGACCACTTATCCATCTCAACCTCTTTATCTCTGCCACACTCAGCTTATGTTTGTGCTCCCCTTTAGCCGCCCAACACTCCGTACCATACAGCATAGCCGGTCTTATAGCGGTGCGATAGAATTTACCTTTAAGTTTTAAAGGCACTTTTTTGTCGCATATAAAACTAGATGCACTCCGCCATTTTGACCAACCTGCTTGGATCCTATGATTTACATCCTGTTCAATCTCTCTATTATCCTGTATAATGCACCCAAGATATTTAAAACTTTTAACTTTTCTTAGGATGTTTTCTCCAATCTTCACCTCTATATTGGGGTTTTTCCTTCTCAGACTGAACTTACATTCCATATATTCCGTCTTGCTACAGCTTATGCGCAGACCATACACTTCTAAAGCTTCTCTCCATAACTCCAACTTCTTATTTAGGTCTTCCCTTGACTCTCCCATAAGGACGATATCATCGGCAAAAAGCATGCACCATGGCACAGGCTCTTGGATGTGCTCTGTGAGTACTCTCAAGACTAATGTGAAAATGTATGGACTTAAGGATGATCCCTGGTGTAATCCTATACCAATAGGAAATTCCTCCGTCACACCACCTTGAGTCTTCACACTAGTTGTGACCCATCATACATGTCTTTAATTGCCCGAATATATGCGATCCTTACTCTCCTCTTTTCTAAAACCTTCCATAAGACCTCCCTTGGTATCCTATCATACGCTTTTTCTAAATCAATAAACACCATATGTAGATCCCCTTTTATTACTACGATACCTCTCCATCATCCTTCTTAATAGGTATATCGTTTCAGTGGTAGATCTTCCTGGCATAAATTCAAATTGGTTCTCTGTTACTTGTGTCTCTTTTCTCAACCTCCATTCTATCACCCTTTCCCATAACTTCATAGTATGACTCATAAGCTTAATTTCTCTATAGTTTCCGCAACTTTGTATATCCCCCTTATTCTTGTAGATAGGTACCAAGGTGCTCTTTCTCAACTCATCAGGCATCTTCTTTGACCTTAAAATCCCATTAAAAAGCTTGGTTAACCAATTGATGTCTTTTTCTCTAAGACCCTTCCAAACCTCAATCGGGATATTATCAGGTCCTACTGCCCTACCATTTTTCATCTGCTTTAGAGCCTCTTTTACTTCAAAGTCTCGAATCCTTCGATAGTAGTCAAAGTTTTGATCTTCTTTCCTTGTGCATAATCGACAAAGGCTCGGAAGAGTCTTTTGTCCCTCATTAAATAACTCGTAGAAGTAGCTCTTCCACCTTTCATTAATCTTTTCCTCTTGAGCCAACACCTCTCCATCCTTATCCTTTATGCACTTAATCTGATCCAAATCTCTCGTTCTTCTTTCCCGGCTCTTTGCGATTCTATATATACCTTTTTCTCCTTCTTTCGTGCCCAAAGACTATAGAGACCCTCATATGCTCTTGTTTTTGTTTCACTTACAGCCACTTTTGTCTCTTTCTTAGTCGCCTTATATTTTTCCCAATTATCTGCATTGCGGCATAAAGACCACTCTTTAAAGCATTCTCTTTTTATTTTTATATTTTCTTGTATACTTGCATTCCACCATCAGGACTCCTTGTCTCTTGGTCCTATTCCTTTAGATTCACCAAAACTTTATTTTGCTATTCTTCTAATAACTTCTGCCATCTCCCTCCACATCTCTTCCGCGCTTCCATTCCCATCCCACTTTGTCTCTTCTCCTACCCGTCTTAGGAAGCTTCTTTGTTCCTCACCTTTCATCCACTACCACCTCGTCCTTGGGTTCTTCGTATGATGTCTTTTCTTCAACTTTTGCTCAATGCGAAAATCCATGACGAGCACCCTATGTTGTGTTGTCAAACTCTCTCCCGGGATAATTTTACAGTTAATGCAAAATTTTTGGTCGACTCTCCTCAACAAGAAGAAGTTTATTTGAGAGCTTGTCATGCCACTTTTATAGGTTATAAGATGTTCGTCTCTCTTTTTAAAATATGTATTTGTAATGAAAATATCAAAGGTTGAGGAAAAGTCCAAAATATTTTTACCTTCGGCATTAATCACCCCGAAACCATGGCCTCCGTGAATACTCTCATATCCAGTCACTTCTCTCCCAACATGGCCATTTAAATCTCCTCCTAAGAAAATCTTATCTCCCAAAGGTATGCCTTGAACCAAACTCTCTAGATCCTCCCAAAATCTTATCTTGTGTTGTTCGTCCGAACCCAGTTGCGATGCATAGGCGCTAATCACATGGAAAGCACCTCCCTCCACCACAAGTTTGATAGAGATGATCCGATCTCCCACCCTCTTGACATCCACTACGTTCTTCTTCCACTGCTTATCCACAATTATTCCAACCACATTCCTATTCTTCACCTTTCTTGTATACCAAAGTTTGAAACCAAAAGTATCCAACTCCCTTGCCTTTGCAGCAACCCATTTCATTTCTTGTAGGCACATAATATTAATCTTCTTCCTTGTCATGGTGTCCACCACCTCCTTGGACTTTCCTGTCAGAGTGCCTATTATATGTACCTATGTTGCATATAAAATTTTAAAATGAATTGATTAATTTACTAATTTAGAATATATTTTTTTATTTTTAGAAATAGTAATAAAAAGATATTTTAATTATAATACATAATTAAATAGATGCATAAAATCTTTCATCTAACATTATATCAAATTAAAAAATATATAAAAAATTTAATTATTTAAAAAAATTGTAAATTATGTTTCTATTATTTTATATAAACATACTCTTCATATACATATTTAATTTTTCTAGTATTTATATATAATTCTAGTTTCAAATTATAAATATTAGTATATTATTAGGCGCTAATGTGCCAATTGATTCAGCCTTTTATTATGAAATGTGTATAAAAAAATTAGTTAGGATAATAAGTTATCTATAATTTAATTAAAATATTTTAAGTTCAAGTTTTAGAAATAAAAAAATATTTTTTATAAATTATATATAATGAATAGTATTTTAAGAATGAAAGTGTTCACTAACTCTTTTTAATTTTTATATCTCTATATAATTAATAATGTTTAACAAAATTTATTTTAATATATATATTTTTGCTCCCGCTCCTAAAATTTTTTAAGTCCATCACTGTTTATAAATTTAGAATCTTGTAGGGGCAAATGTATTTATTCATAATGGATTTTAGGAAGTATTGTCATCTTTTGTAATTATACGTTTTCTAAAAGTTTTTTTACATAGTAGGATCTTCTAAAGTAAGTTATTTATTTTTCAATGCTTCGTCAATATGACGATAAAGGAAGATTATAGCTTTAGCTTTATGCTTTTGGGGTGTTTTATTATCAGCTTCAATTGTATCTCCAAGATCCATTAAATTAAGATGGATTTTAACATTTAATATCCATGATAAGTAGTTGTTTTTAAATATATTAAGAATATTAAATTTAAAATAAATTATTTTTAATATAATATAAAATTATTATCGGTGTCTTTTCTTTCTTAAATTTGATAAAGAGCTTATAACATATTGTAAAATAAATAGATAAAGAAAAGAAGTAGATAGAAATAAAATAAAGAAAATAAAATTTTTTTATTAATACTTTTTAATATGTATATCTCATTATAATTGGAATTTTATAACACACTCTTAGTAATAATATATTCATTATAATATATGTATATTTCATAAGAAAGCACAACTATAAGTGCTTTCTTTGGTTATATGTATGTGTTATATATGTTCTTGCTACATGATGGCCTTTTATAGACAAATTGAGTTGCCAGATTTGACATAAAATTAGTTTGGTATGATGCACCATCACCAAACTTGACATCCACACTATATACAATATAATAATATTACAACACTTATATATATTTTTGAGAGAATTTAATTTTAATGTACTATCGGTATAAAATAATTTATTTATAAAGCAGAATGCAATAATTTACATAAAAAATAACTAAATTAAAATTAGAACATTCATATAATATTTTTCATCAAACAATTTGTTCATGTAATTTATCCTTTATTTTACTTGAACTTTCTAGTGAAATTTAGTTATAAGTATAGTTTTAGATATTTGATATACACTAAACCTACATTATTATTATTATTATTATTATTATTATTATTATTATTATTTAGAAAGAATTATACAACTAGATAAAATAAAATAATTATCTAAAATTGTAAATACAAAATATCTCAAGCAAATAAATATAATTATGAATTGTGTTTAAGACATGTTTTAATTATTTTTCTTCTCAAGTAAAATATATGTATAATTTATATTACTAACAACATCCCTTGACCACCTCTTCCCTCATCCATGCATGAGGCTTCAAAGTGGCACCAGCTTGGGTGAATATATAGCCACCTCAAAACTGATATAACCTACAAAGATGTCTTATGCGCCTTTCGTGAGCATTTCATCTGCAATAATATAACTACTGAATCTTCATCTTCATGTAGCATTATTATTTACTATTGTGGTTACAATTGGAATGGTCACAGCACTGCATTTCCATTACACTCATTTCATCATCATCGTCTTCTTCTTTATCCTTGACTACTGAATCCGAATCTGCTGATGTCACTTGAACACCCTCTTTCTTGTTCATCTTCTCGTTGCTCTTTCCCCACAGAACAGCATAGAGTCCCAAAACTATAATCACAGATCCAATTGCACTGAAACAAATCAAAATTGTGGGATTAAAACAAGCTTAAATTGAGGAACATATACTTTACTACCTTGGCTTTTCAAAATATTTGCAACTTTAAAAATATTAATATGTTAATTGCTCAGTATATTTGGACGTAAATTGCACATATTAGTATATTGAGTTATGAATGTACATTATTTTTAAAGTGACTGACATTTCTCATTTACCTCTTTCATTGAAGGAAGTTTGAGACCTATAATATAACCTGAAGGAAAAGTCTAGGAACTAGCAATTTTATTGAATTTTGACAGCATGTACCCAGCAGAGAAATGTGAGCTATTGGATGAAATTTCACACCAATTTCACACCATTAAATCATCATTAATGGCTAGTTAATGACTAACAATTATAAAAGTTGCTGCCCCCTAAGATTGTTCTAATGTGAATATCACACTTCCACCGTTCCATCAATTAAAAAAAAAATGAGATGAATTGGATCGATGTAAAAAAATTGCGAATACTACAGTTAGGGTCAACGCACTTCTATAACTTTTATTTGAGTTGTGAGAGTATCAGTAACCCAATCAGTTAGGGTCCCATAGTAATAAATTTTATTTTCTCTTTTTATTTTAATATTTTTTATTTTAATACTAAAAATAAAAATAGGAAATAATAAAAAAACACAATCTAAACAAACCCTTACATAGTCAACTCTCAATTGGTTTTATGTGAAGTTAGTCACTTTCAGTTACTTGGTTCAAGTCTCTTGGGTACATAGACATCGTATATAAGCAACTACACTATTAATTATTCATTCAATACTACTAATACTCTGTTTCATTTCCTTCTGTTCGTTCCTGTTCTCTGTTCATCTTAAACATGTTAATTAAGAACGAGGAAAGAGTAAGGAAAATAAATTAAAGTTGATGAAATATAGTAATAAATTGAATTAGTTCATACGTTCCAACGTAGAGTTGATCATGAAGCAGAGCCCAGGTGAGAAGAGCTGTGATGACAAGCGTCAAAGGGGTGAATACAGAGACATAGAGAGGTCCCTTTCTTTCGATGGTCCAGGCCATCAGCCCATACCCTATCCCAGTGCATACTATTCCCTGAACATAGTTGAAGATCGTTAAATAACTGTTTTGTGAAACATGTCAAATTATCAGACGGTTTTTAACAAATAAGTTATGTATAGAGAGAGAATGGAGTATTAATGTACGGCATAAAGTGCAGAGGAGAGTCTGATGGGATTGTTTAGTGACCAAGCTGAGACGGTGCGGTCAGAACACAACGCGATGGCCACGCACTGAATGCTCGCCATCATACACATGTACAGGCTGCTCGTATATGGAGCTGCGTAGTTCTTGCTTATTTCTGCCTGAAACCACACCATAACATTAAATACTTATTTAACGTAACAAACTCTTTAGTTCTAGTAGCTGATATTCAAACCAACGGATCAATGAAGTGAGTATGTAGTAACTAGAGAAATGTTATCTGTATGGAGCATTGTTTCATTGAGTGTAGATGTGTAACTAGCAGATTTTGTGATTTCTAATCATTAATAAGTCATTTAGAGCATTTTTAATGGGGTGAGATTATATTTAATAGTGTGAAATTATTATTTTTTTCTGGTTAAATACTAGACAAATTTTAATAAAAGTACTAGTTTCTAGACTTTTTTAATACGATATCCTGATTTGGTTTCGTTCCATTTAGTTTAGAGCATCTCCAATGCTTAGTTTTAATTTAGTTTTATTTTAGATTTTACAAAATATTACATTAATATATATAAATTATATGTTATAAAGAATAATTAAAAATTAAATATGAGATTTATCATTTTAGTATTTAATTTAATTTAATTTAAAATGAAATTTTTTTTATAATTATCTTTATTTAAAGTTAATAATTAATAATAATAAAGTAATTTAAGATGATTGGCTAAATTAATATATAATAATTTTTAATTATTAATGTTACATAAAAAGAGGTTTTCGCTTCAATTTAAACTTTATAAACATTTAATTAGTTTTCTATTAAAATAAAACTGCTTTCTAAAATGAGACTAGTCTCATTTCATCAATCATCAACAACATAAAGTAAAATACGACAAATTTAAAATTTCAAAATCACTCTATTAGAATTGTTCTAAGTTCCACGTCTCATTTTAGTGATAGGTCATAGGGCAGATAATAGTATATTAAGTAATAAAGAATGATGAATAATGATGATGCTTACTTGAAGTATGAACCACACAGACCAAATAAGAGAACTGGCAATCAAAGCAAAAGGGCCAAGAAGCAAATTGGTTGGAGTAGTGGAGGAACTTGATCTGTCCATTTCTTGCACAAATTTCCAGTGAATACCTGAATCCCCAAGACCAAGGGGCTTTCCATGGTAAAATGATAAAAGAAGGGCTCCACCAACACTTAGAACTGTCCCTAGCACCTTTGCTTGCCCAGCCCTTGTTTTCATTCTCAACAACTCTTGTCTGCCACAAACAAAATTCAAATTAATAAGGCTCAATGTTTTAATATTTTCTTTTTCTAAGAATGTGAAAATATTACCTGCACAGGACTGCAAGGATGAAAGTAAAAGCTGGGAGCAAATTGGTGAGTGCAGTTGCAATTGTAGCGGTTGAATATTTTAGCCCAACGAAATACAGTATTTGATTTCCGGTAACTCTGTAATCAAACTCAAATGGCTAATTTTGTGGGATATGGTTATATAAATTTTATAAATAAATATGATTTTCATAATAACATAACTAAATAAAAATTTCTCAAACTCATACGATTATGTTCGTATAAAGTTAATAATTAAGAACTGTTAGATAACAATTTAGTTAAATATATTAAATTATTTAACAAGTTTTACTATCAATTTCATGTGAAAATAACTGTATCTAAAATTTTGTCATGTAATAAAAAAAAATCCTAACCATCACTATTATTGGTTAATAATGTGTCAGTTCCTTCCTTGAACTTGGAATTGAGTTTATGAGTTATTGAAAGAAAAGGGAAAAATTGAAGTGGAGCAAATTAAAAGGGAAAACATCAAACTACCAAATTAAGCTTACCCTGTAAAGGAGGATATTAGTATCTGTAATCCGGTACGTTTTGTCATACAGGGAAGTGTATTCCTGTGGAAAGAATATTAAATATAAAGATTTATTTCTATAATTTTATTTTGATGCATTATGTGAGGTTGGGGGAATGGTGTAGGACGTAGATGGAGTGTATAGGTGCTTTACGCAACTGTAGTGTCAGGAACAAAAATCATACCGTTCATTCGATTTATGTACCCAAATTTTTTTAATGTTTTAAACACAAATTGGAAGGTCCAATTAACTTCGCCAAATTTAAATTTTCTCTTTCACACTAATCGGACTGTCAGTCCGATTAGTAGGCTTAATTTTTTTTACAAAGAAATCAGATGGTCCGATTTCTTCATTTCTTATTTCAGAAAAAGCTGTCTCACATCCATATCTAGCATCCATATCCTCGACAACAATGCACAACACACACATACTTCTCATATCCAAAAAAATGAGCCCATTATGTGTGTGAGTGTAAAATAATTTTAAATGCACATTAGTATCTAATGAGATAATGCTACATCAGTAAAAATATCTACTTTTTATATTTACCACATCTAAAAAAATAAATATAATTGCACGACTATATAAAATATTTTATATTATCAGTGTATCAAAATTAAACTTTTATTTCTATTAGAATAAACAAATGAGGTGTATTCACATCCACTTAAAAAACACAAAAATAAATAAATAAATAAATAAAAGATAAACTACACTAGCTCCCCACTTTTATTTTGCAAATTTAAGGGAAAAAATGGACTTGTTATCTCAAATGGTTGAACTATTATTATCAAACTAAAATTTACATTTTCCTCTTTTTATTATTATAGTTATTAACATATGATTTGTGACAAGTTATTATGATTTCAAGTATCATATATGTAATCGATATATCAAATAAAAAATATTTTAAGGTTTTTTCAACTTAAAGACTTAAATGCTTATAAAGATTTCTTTAAATGTGAAAGGAAAAAAATATTATTTTTGTTTGTATCATTTAAAAAGTCTAAAATATTTTTCATCAAAATTCTTCTCTTATTCTGTACATAATTTCTCTAATTTAACATTTTTATTGATTAATTTCAATATTATATATTCATGATTTTATACTATTTTCTCTTTAAAAAAAATAAAAGAACACAAATAAATAACAAAAATAAAATTCAAAAAAGAAAGAAATAAAAAAAAAAGAAAAAGAGAGGAGGTAATTACAATATACAGAAGACAAAGTATTGATATAAAAGTATAAAATAATAATACAAAATATTTATTCAGTAGTTAACATTAAAAAAGAATAAAATTTGTAATTTAAAAGTTCTGAGAAAATATGACACTGCTAAAAATGGGAGTTATAAAACCATATTTGCATTACACATAGGTATAGATGACATAGTTGAGACGAATGATTTTACCAATATAACTTTGGATATATGTGTTATAAAACGTATACTTAGTGACAATAAAAATGATAAATTAGACTGGGAGAATTTTCCTGAATATTTGTATTTTGAGTAATGCAATACATCTAAATTTTTTTATATGTATATACAATGTTAATGCTAGTAGAACTATTCATTAATTATTATAATAAGTACACATTAAACATAAATACATATATTTATATATATATAATCAATTTTAATAAATAAAAATATTTTTAATTAATTACCGTTCAAACCAATAAGCGAAGGGAGCAAGGGAGAGTGTAGCAAAGATTTGGCGGTAAGCAACAAGCACAAGAGGGCTCATGCCAGATTGTATTGCAAGCTTTGAAGTAATAGTCATCCCAGCATAGCTTGATTGCACAATAGCCATGGCTAAGAATGGAATCACACCTCCTACTTTCCCCATTTATCTCTCTCCAATAACCTAATAATAATAAGGTAAGGTATTATTATTCCTTCTTCTCGGAGGGAGAGAGAGAGAGAGAAAAGGAGAGAGCTCCTTAGATTAGAGATAGTGTTGTATATGGGAGAGGACATTGTGAAGTGGGATAGATATATAAGAAACTAGAACGTGAATATGGCCCAAAAAAGGACAAAAACGTACGCTATATTTGTACCCGATCAAATTCACATCCATCTTTCAATATCATCACTATCTTGTTCTCTTTTGTTTCTTTATTTTTTATATGTTTTCTTGAACAAAGAAAAGAAGATTGTTCAAAATATTTAGTGTAGGATGTTAAATTTGAATTACAATAATACAAGTACATTAACGATAAAGTAGAAAATAATATTTGATGGAGAAGAGAGTATGTATAGTTTAAACAAATTTGTAATCTCAACATGGTTTAAAAGGAAACCAATAATACAAAGAATTATTAGGCTTCGGAACATATACTTTTTTTATGTTTAGTGTATATTGTGAAGATTATTATTTATGTAGCATTAGTTTTTAGTCAATATACTTTAAAATTTAGTATTTAAGATTTAAAGTATTAGTCAAATATTAACAAAATGATAAATTTTATTATTATTATTATTATTATTATTATTATTATTATTATTATTATTTGTGCCTCTCAGTGTCTCATGAGCTCATTTTTGTGGACTATCGTGCCTCCTATTATAACTGCTGTTTTAATCACGTGAAAAAATATATAATATGGCAAGAAGAACATTTTCTTTATCCCTATTAAGCATGCAAGATAAATTGAAGGAAGTTTTGCTGATGCAGTATTTTCCAGAGACAGGTATGATACTGTGTTCTCCATCACCAACCTAAAAGGCATTCTCTTTCTGGCTAACTCATCAATGGATGAAAAGCTTAAATTAAGAAAGGATAATGTATTATATGACCGGAAAATACCCTTGCATTATATGCTTTTATTTGTATTTAAGAAAAAAATACAGTATCAGTTAAAAAAAAAAATTAGACATGGCGTTAGGGGTGGCAACGGGGTGGGTAGAGCAAATTTGTCCTAACCGATCCCGTCCTGTCATACAACAATCCGTATAGAATCTGTCCCGCTTCTACTTGCGGATAGTAAAACGTTGAATCCTAACCCGACCCTGGAGGACCCACCCCGCCCCTACCCGCTTCTATAATTATTAAAATCTAATAAATAAAATTAAATTTCAAAAATTATATAACCATCATCACATACATAACATAAATTAAAGTAAAAATTTAAATATGATACAATATTATTAATCATTTACTAATTATTTTACATATATTATACATACTATATATTAAAATTATATATATTATATATATAGCAGGACGAGTAGAAGCGGGTATTACCTAAACTCGACCCTGTCCCGCTCCTCCCAAGAACCCGCCCATTATCCGCCTTGAGCGGGTAGGAGTGGGGTGGATACCCGCGGACAAAGGCGGATCCAAGGGGGGCTAAGGTGACCATGGTCCGCCTATTTTTTTTTTTTTTAAAAAGTAGTATTATTAGTTTATTATTATTATTATATAATTAATATATATATATATATATATATATATTAATTATAGATTAAATATATTTTAATATATTACACACTAAAAAATTACATGTTAGTAACTTAATGTATAAATTATAATTTGTATTATAATATATTAGCAGCAAATAAAAAATAAGTTTAAAAAACAATAAAAGCTTATAAATATATAAATAATTAAAAAATTATTGAAATATATAGGTTTTGATTAATGTAAAAAATCAACAACTATAAAAAATTTTTATTTTGACTTTTTTTATGACAACAATAATAATTATATAGACTTTTTAAACAATAAAAATTATTAAAACAAGATGAAAAATGAATTTTTAGCAAATTATATGATTGTATATGTTGAAAAAGAGAATGCTTTGAAATTTATTTCAGATAGTAAATTGATCATTTTAGTTATATGAAATATCGCAGAACAAATTTAAAAATACCAAAACTTAAAGTATATAGTTGAATGTTGATTTTTATATAATATAATTATTAATTTCGACCTATATACTATAAATTATATTTTGTTGATTTTTTGTTATATTATATTTTAATTTATTTTATATTTAATTTGGCCCCCTCTTATAAAATTTTTGGATCCACCACTGCCCGCGGATTCGAGTAATATTGCCATCCCTGCATGGCGTCACTCTTAATTGAAAGAAGAATATGAAAGAGTTGGTTTTAAAATTAGAAAAATAATATTTGTATTATTTTGTGTAGATCTCTATTCTCTTTTGTATATTTTCTTTTGATAATATGAAGACAATTATTTTTATCTTTTCTCTCTTTTAATATTCCTTTTTAAACAAATAAATTTTGATACAATTTCAACCTATAGATGGTTGGGTATCTTACACACTATTTGGTTAGATTTGAAAAAAGATTATTGGTGATTCAAGATGAGAGTGCAGAAAAAATCAAAAGAGAAAGGAGAATAGCTTGAGTTTGAACTTGTGATAGAATTTTAATATTGATTCATAAAATGATGAATTACAAAAATTAACTTGTATTCTCAGCTAGCTATCACTTTAGGATTAGAAGTGTCAAACCAGTCGAATACACTTGAACTTGGTTTTGAAGATCTATCTACACCCAATTGTGTGCTTACCAAAAGGAAAGAGTTAAAATCCATGTCTTGTTTACTTCTAGAGTATTAAGTTCAGCTTTCATGGAATCTCTCTCACAAGAGTATGCTATGGCCTTATTATAATGCCTTGGTTCATGCACTACAAGAAAAACGTTGAATACTGTCAAATTTAGTATAGAAAATTAGCAGCGAATTTACCGTCGAATTTGGCAAAAAATTCGTCACTCTAAAAAATTATCCTCGAATTTGGTGTTATGATGATAAATTCGCCGGTAATATTTGGAGGGAGAAACAGAAAATTTGGCACGATTATTACCATCAGATTTAGCTAGTCGGATTTACTGGCGGCTAAATCCGACGGTAACATTGATTAGTGAAACGTCACACACAAAACTTTACCGGCAGATTTATCCGCTGATAAATTCGATAGTAATAGTGCCCTAAATTTGAAGCACGAACCATTTTCTTCCTCGTTTCAAATCTCTCTCTCTCTCTCTCTCTCTCTCTCTCTTGCTCTCTCGTCCTTCTCTCTCATCATCATCACCTCCTTCTCCTTTCTCTGTCTCATTGCCTCACTACTCCACTCTTCTTCGCGAACCAGAACCTCCGCTGTTGGTCGTGCTCATCACCTCTATCATTCCCGTCACTATCATCATCGAACCTCATTCTTACCTCCATCACAAACCACCTCTTTTTCGCGACCTCATCCTTCGCTCTCTCAAACTAAGATGCACTTCGGCGACCTCACTTTGTCGCCACCAACTGCGATATCATTGCCGCAACCTCCATCTGTCCCCTAATATCTTGCTCTGTGTTTCATTTCAGGTTTTGTCAAATTTCTTATTAATCTTCTTGTTTTAAATTTATTAGGATTTAATTATATTTTAATTCTTCGTTAGTAATTTAATTTAGTTAAACTACTTTTTGCTGTTAGGTTGATTTAGAGTAAAATTAGAATTTCTTTGTTAGAATTTATCTTGTTTTATAGGCAATTAAGCATGCTATTGTGATTTTTGAGTTTGTAATTTGAATTCATTAACTGATAATCTGCTAAACACTGTAATATAATGTTAAATTTTGTATAATTGATGTTGAATTTTGTGACTTGATGTTGAAAGAATGCTTGTTAGTACTATTTTACATTGTTTATACTTTTGCACGGCTAAGTGTTCGATGATATGAATTTATGTGTTGGTATTATTATAATTTATTGTTGATTTATTTTTCTGAATTTCTATTAATTGATATGCTATTTGCAGACATGACGACAGGTAAAGGTGTTGCAGATCAAGCCACTGGTTGTAGTCGTAGTTGTGGTAGAGGGAGGGTTATTTCTAGTATCCCTAAGAATTTTGGATCCTCTCTCTACTCCAACTACCCTGGTAACGTCACAGGTTACGGGTTTATCAGACTCGCCGTTCATCATGTTTTCTAATTCTAATTACGTCCCTCCATCTACGGTGACGCCGCCGCCTCCATCAACTCAGCAATCTAATGCCACCGTAACGCCACCTCCAGCGATGGACACCGTGGCCCAGAATCCCTCTCACAGAAGTGAGCCTACTGATGCCCCTCTACCAGCTCCCATCATACAGTTGATGATCTAGCCTGATGGTAGCACGGAATATGTATCACTTTATATCTTATATATTTTCTGATTATTATTATTGCTAAAAGTGCCTAAAAATTGATTCTAATTTAGTGGATTTAGGTTTGATTTCTGGTGCACGAATTTGTGATCCGCACAACTAACCAGCAAGTGCACTGGGTCGTCCAAGTAATACCTTACGTGAGTAAGGGTCGATCCCACGGAGATTATTGGTTTGAATCAAGCTATGTTTATCTTATTATTCTTAGTCAGGATATTAATTAAAATTATCAGTTGGGATTATTAGATTGGAAAAATAAAAGAGAATAAAAGCGTTACTTGTTGTGCAGTAATGAAAAATATGTTGGAGTTTTGGAGATGCTTTGTCCTCTGAACTTCAACTCTTCCTTGAAATCCTTTTCCACACGCAAGGTCCCTTCCATGGCAAGCTCTATGTAGGGTGTCACCGTTGTCAATGGCTACTTCCCATCCTCTCAGTGAAAACGTTCCTATGCTCTGTCACAGCACGGCTAATCATCTGTCGGTTCTCAATCAGGTTGGAATAGAATCCATTGATTCTTTTGCGTCTGTCACTAACGCCCAGCCTTCAGGAGTTTGAAGCTCGTCACAGTCATTCAATCCCAGAATCCTACTCGGAATACCACAGACAAGGTTTAGACTTTCCGGATTCTCATGAATGCCGCCATCAATCCGGCTTATACCACGAAGATTCTGAATAATGAATCTAAGAGATACTCATCCAATCTGATGTAGAACGGAGGTGGTTGTCAGGCACACGTTCATGGATTGAGGAAGGTGATGAGTGTCACGGATCATCACCTTCTCCATAATTAAGCGCGAATGAACATCTTAGTTAAGAACAAGCGTGTTTGAATGGAAAACAAAGTAATTGTATTAATTCATCGAGACGCTGCAGAGCTCCTCACCCCCAACAATGGAGTTTAGAGACTCATGCCGTCAAAAAGTATGTAATTCAGATATGAAAATGTCATGAGTTACAAAACAAGTCTCTAAAAGTTGTTTAAATAGTAAACTAGTAACCTAGGTTTACAGAAAATGAATAAACTAAGATAATTGGTGCAGAAATCCACTTCTGGGGCCCACTTGGTGTGTGCTGGGGCTGAGACTAAAGCTATCCATGAACTGAGGCTTTTCTTGGAGTTGAACTCCAAGTTATAACGTGTTTTAGGCGTTCAACTCCGGATCATGACGTGTTTCTGGCGTTTAACTCCAGACAGCCCTGGATGTCTACTTTCCAACGACGTTGAGAGCGCGCCAATTGGACTCTTGTAGCTCCAGAAAATTCATTTCGAGTGCAGGGAGGTCAGAATCCAACAGCATCAGCAGTCCTTTTTCAGCCTAACTCAGATTTTTGCTCAGCTCCCTCAATTTCAGCCAGAAAATACCTGAAATTACAGAAAAACACACAAACTCATAGTAAAGTCCAGAAATATAATTTTTTGCCTAAAAACCAATAATATTATACTAAAAACCAATTAAAACATACTAAAATCTACATGAAATTACCCCCAAAAAGCGTATAAAATATCCGCTCATCACAACACCAAACTTAAACTGTTGCTTGTCCTCAAGCAACTAGATAAATAAAATAGGATGAAAGAAATTAAGAAGTAATAATATCTAAGAGTTTTAAATGGAGCTCAGATTCTTATTAGATGAGCAGGGCTTATAGCTTTTTGTTTCTGAACAGTTTTGGCATCTCCCTTTATCCTTTGAAATTCAGAATGATTGGCATCCATAGGAATTCAGAATTCAGATAGTATTATTGATTCTCCTAGTGTAGTATGTCGATTCTTGAACACAGTTATTTTATGAGTCTTGGCCGTGGCCCTAAGCACTTTGTTTTCCAGTATTACCACCAGATACATAAATGCCACAGACACATGACTAGGTGAACCTTTTCAGATTGTGACTCAGCTTTGCTAGAGTCCCCAGTCAGAGGTGTCCAGAGCTCTTGAGCACACTCTTTTTGTCTTGGATCACGACTTTAACCACTCAGTCTCAAGTTTTTAACTTGGACCTGCATGCCACAAGCACATGGTTAGGGACAGCTTGATTTAGCCGCTTAGGCCTGGAACTATTTCCTTAGGCCCTCCTATCCACTGATGCTCAAAGCCTTGGATCCTTTTCACCCTTGCCTTTTGGTTTTAAGGGCTGTTGGCTTTTATTCCTTTTGATCCAAAAAAATTTTTTTTTTGACTGCTTTTTCTTGCTTCAAGAATCAATTTCATGATTTTTCAGATCATCAATAATATTTTTCGTGTTCCTCATTCTTTCAGGAGCCAATATTCATAAAATTCAAGATAAAAATTATACACTGTTCAAGCATTCATTCAGAGAACAAAAAGTATTGCCATCACATGTAATTAATTATAATTTTTATTATTAAGAACTCGAAAAATATAAATTACTTCTTTACTCTAAAAAATCTACTACTTTATTCATGCCTGATGATGACGAGAAGAATAAATTATAACTTAATTGGAAATAAAATCAAAATAGATATACTAATTACTACTACTACTACTATATATCTCCTAAGGTAAATTTCTATAATAACACTATCACAGAGTTAAAGCTAAAAATTGGAACTCAACAACCTGTTGTTTTGAGAAGTAGATGTTCCTCTAATCTGTGGGGTGCTTTTCAAGGATTAATTTTTGGCGCTTCAGCTCCCTTAGATCACGCCCTTGCTCTTCCTGTTCCTTAAGCAGTTTGCAAAGCATGCTACTTTGATTGTTCTGTTCTTCCTTTATTTGGTCCATAGCTTCTTGCAATTTGGAAATAGAAGCCTCAAGATGTCCCCAATATTCGAATTGAGGGAGTTCTGGGAGGGCTTCCTGTGCTCTCCTCTTGACTGAATCATCCTGCAGCTGTTGTCTGTCCATTGATATTCTAGTGATTGGCCTCTCAACTGAGATATACTCTGTTATTCCCATCTTTACTCCGGCATCTTTGCAGAGCATAGAAATTAAGCTTGGATAGGCCAATCTGGCGTCCTTGGAATTCCTGTTTGCTACTTTGTATAGTTCACATGAGATCAGTTGATGGACTTCTACTTCTTTTCCCAACATGATGCAGTGAATCATTACTGCTCTTTTAATGGTAACTTCAGAACGGTTGCTGGTGGGCAATATGGAACGCCCAATGAAATCCAGCCAGCCTCTGGCTACTGGTTTTAGATCTTCTCTTTTGAGTTGATTTGGGATGCCAGTCGTGCTGGTGGTCCACCTGGCTTCAGGGATGCATATATCCTCTAGAATCTTGTCCAGACCTTTATTTACCCTCATCATTCTCCTATTAAAGGAGTCCGGGTCATCTTTCAGTTGAGGAAGCTTAAATATCTCCCTGATCTTGTCAGGATGGGTATGAACAATCTTTCCTCTGACTAAGGTTCGATGGTCATAGAGAGCAGCTCCAATTATTCTTTGCCTGTCTGTCTGCCATAGATTAGCATAGAACTCCTGAACCATGTTCCTTCCCACTTTCGTTTCAGGATTGGCCGGAATTTCCCAGTTCCTTTTTCGAATTTGCTCTTGGATCTCCGGATATTCATCTTCTTTCAGATCAAATTTGACTTCCGGGATCACTGATCTGTGACTCATTATTTTGTAGTAATGGTCTGAATATTCTTTAGTTAAGAACTTCCCTTGATTCCAAAGTGGCTTTGGAGTATTCTCTTTCTTGCCTCTTGGGGTGGGTTGTTTTCCTTTAGGAGCCATGATCTTAATGAGTATGTTTTTGTGATCACGGATAAACACACCAAACTTAGAGCTTTGCTTGTCCTCAAGCAAAAGAGAAGAAAGAAGAGGGATAGGAGGAGAGCAAGTGTGGCATGGTGATGATGAGAGGGGCGCCGAATTCAATATATAGGGAGGGGGGTGGGAATTTTCGAAAATAAGAAAAAGATAAGATAGAAGATATGATTTATAAAAGATAGATATGATAAGAAAAAGATATAGTTTAAAAAGAGAAAGATATGAATAATAATTAAAAAGATATATCTGAATT
The DNA here is from genome assembly GCF_014773155.1 of Arachis stenosperma. Classification (NCBI taxonomy): domain Eukaryota; kingdom Viridiplantae; phylum Streptophyta; class Magnoliopsida; order Fabales; family Fabaceae; genus Arachis; species Arachis stenosperma. The sequence continues at coordinate 30,972,171 of NC_080385.1, read as the reverse complement.
TTTAATTTTGAAAAAGATTTTAAAAAGATAATTGAGTTTTGAAAACAAACTTAAAAGAGTTGGATTGGATTGGAAAACAATTTGTCTTTATGGATTAAGATATATTTGAAATTTTTGAAAAAGGGATTTTAGAAATTAGGGTTCTTAGAAAACTAATTTGATTTGAAGGATGACATTTTGAAACATGTTGATGCAAGAAATTATGACTTGAAACATAAAAATTTAGAAAATTTGTAAAGAAAAATGAATTTTACCTCCTCCCCACCATCCTGGCGTTAAACGCCCAAACGCTGCATGTTTTGGGCGTTTAACGCCCAATTGTTGCTTCTCCTGGGCGTTCAACGCCCAGCTGATGCATCTTTCTGGTGTTGAACGCCAGGAAGTCCTTTGTCACTGGACGTTTTTCTGAACGCCCAGGATGCTGTCAATCTGGCGTTAAACGGCCAGAAGGTGCTTCTTTCTGGCGTTTAACGCCCAGAAGATGCTCCTTTCTGGCGTTTAACGCCCAGATGGCTACCCTTACTGGCGTTGAACGCCCAGTGGGTGCTTCTTTTGGGCGTTCAACGCTCAAAATGTTTCTTACTGGCTTTTTTTTTTCGCCAGTGAACTTCCAAATTCCCCTGTAACTCTGTGAATTCAATCAATTGCCTTTTTACCTTGAAGATACTTTGACATATACCTGCAAAAATCAACATAAACAAATAAAATTAAATTTTGTGATTGGCTGGGTTGCCTCCCAGCAAGCGCTTCTTTAATATCGTTAGCTGGACTATTACTGAGCTTTAATTAAGTCTCAGTTTTGAGCATTCTTGCTCAAAATTGCTTTCAAGATAATGTTTAACTCTTTGTCCATTAACAATGAACTTTTTGTTAGAGTCATTATCCTGAAGCTCTATGTATCCATATGGTGATACGCTTGTAATTACATATGGACCTCTCCACCGGGATTTTAATTTCCCGGGGAATAATTTGAGCCTAGAATTAAATAGCAGAACTTTCTGCCCCGGCTCAAAGACTCTGGATGACAATTTCTTATCATGCCATCTTTTGCTTTCTCTTTGTAAATTTTTGCATTCTCGAAAGCATTGAGTCTAAATTCCTCTAGCTCATTTAACTGGAGCAATCGTTTTTCTCCAGCTAACTTGGCATCAAGGTTTAGGAATCTGGTTGCCCAGTAGGCCTTGTGTTCCAGTTCTACTGGCAAGTGACATGCCTTTCCATACACAAGCTGGTATGGAGAGGTCCCTATAGGGGTCTTGAATGCTGTTCTGTATGCCCACAGAGCATCATCCAATCTTCTTGCCCAATCCCTTCTACGGTTAATTACAGTCCGTTCTAGGATTCTTTTGAGTTCTCTATTTGAGACTTCAGCTTGCCCATTAGTTTGTGGGTGATATGGAGTAGCTACCCTGTGGCTAACTCCATAACGAACCAGAGCAGAGTAAAGCTGTTTATTGCAGAAATGAGTGCCCCCATCACTGATTAATACTCTAGGGGTACCAAATCTGCTGAAGATGTGTTTCTGGAGGAATTTTAACACTGTTTTAGTGTCATTAGTGGGTGTTGCAATAGCCTCCACCCATTTGGATACATAATCCACTGCCACTAGAATATAAGTGTTTGAGTATGATGGTGGGAAAGGTCCCATGAAGTCAATGCCCCATACATCAAACAACTCAATCTCCAAGATCCCTTGTTGAGGCATGGCATAACTGTGAGGTAGATTGCCAGATCTTTGGCAACTGTCACAATTAAGTACAAACACTCGGGAGTCTTTATAGAGAGTAGGCCAGTAGAAGCCACATTGGAGGACTCTTGTGGCTGTTCGCTCACTTCCAAAATGTCCTCCATACTGTGATCTATGGCAGTGCCATAGGATCTTCTGTGCTTCTTCCTTAGGCACACATCTACGGATTACTCCGTCTGCACATCTCTTGAAGAGATATGGTTCATCCCAAAGATAGTACTTTGCATCTGTGATTAATTTCTTTGATTGCTGCCTACTGTATTCTTTGGGTATGAACTTCACTGCCTTGTAGTTTGCAATGTCTGCAAACCATGGCACTTCCTGGACGGCAAAGAGTTGCTCATCCGGAAAAGTTTCAGAGATCTCAGTGAGAGGGAGGGACGCCCCTTTGACGAATGGATTTTTGATGGTTTAGAATTTCTCAAATAAAGTCTCGTCGAAGTATAGTTTCTAAACCAAGCAATAATCCATTCGTCAAAAAAAAAAAAGAAAAAAAAAAGAAAAAAAAGAAAAAAAAAGTTGCTAATTAGAAGTTGCTAATTGATTTGAATGCCTCTAAAGCTAGTCTTTCCTTTAGGAGTTGATTAGGACTTGAGGAATCAAATTGATTCATCCACTTGACTTTCCTCCATGGTTAGAGGTTAACTAAGTGGGAGCAACACAAAATTCTCATCACAATTGAGAAGGATAACTAGGATAGGACTTCTAGTTCTCATATCTTGCCAAGAGCTTTGTTAGTTGTTAGGTTATTTTCTTTGCCATTTATATTTCTTGTCCAAAAGCTTAAAAACCCCAAATATAATTCACAACCAATAACAAGACACTTCATTACAATTCCTAGGGAGAATGACCCGAGGTCCAATACTTCGGTTTATAAATTTAGGGGTTTGTTTTAGGGACAAACAACTTTTTGTATGAAAGGATTAGTGATTGGTTTAGAAACTATACTTGCAACGAGAGTTCATTTGTGAATTCTAAACCGTCAAAAATCCAATCGTCAAAATGGTTGACAAACCCCATTTTGACGGTTTATCTTGTATTGATTTTAGGGGATTTTATAACCTTTTACCCACATTTATCCATTGAAATAGCATGGTTTTATAACTTCTCCTTTAATTGTGCTTAAGAGTGAAAACATGCTTTTTAGGTCTTAAAATAGCTAAATCTAATTCTCCTTGATTCCATTAGATGCCTTGATATGTTTGCTAAGTGATTTCAGATTTAGAAGGCAAAGATTGGATAAAGGGAATGAAGAAAGAAGCATAAAAAGTTGGAGAACTCATGAAGAAATGAAAGAACCGGAAAGCTGTCAAGCCGACCTCTTCGCACTTAAATGACCATAACTTAAGCTACAGAGGTCCAAATGATGCGGTTCTAGTTGGGTTAGAAAGCTAACATCCGGGGCTTCGAAACGATATAATATTTGTCATAGTTGCTACACGTATGGTGGCGCGCACGCGCAAAGTACGCGCACGCGCTGTTGCTGCCACCTAGTTCACTTAAAGCAACATGTGGCCAGCGATTTTAGAAGCCTTGTGGGCCCAATCCAACTCATTTCTGATGCTATTTAAGCCAAGGATTGAAGGGGAATCAACATACTTTTCATACTTTTCACACTTTAGAACTTTTAACCATTAGTTTAGTTTAGTAGTTAGAGTTAGTTTCTAGAGAGAGAAGCTCTCTCTTCTCTCTAGAATTAGGATTAGGATTAGGTTTAGTTCTTAGATCTAGATTTTAATCTTTGCTTTCTTCTACTTCTACATCTCAATTCCTTGTAGTTACATTCATTCTTCTTCCATTCTTTTATTGCAATTTCCTTTATGTTGTTCTTGTATTTTGTTGTAGATCTAGTTTTGTTTCTTCTACTCTATTTCAATTCAATCAAGGTAATTCATAATAATTGTGTTCATTTGATTTGTTGTTGTTTAATTCCTTGCAATTGAGTAGTGTAGATTTACTTTTCTTGCAATTTTACTATGCTTTCCTTTTATGCCTTCCAAGTGTTTGATGAAATGCTTGGTTGGATTTTAGAGTAGAATTTTATACTCTTGGCTTGGAAAGGTAACTTAGGACCTCTTGAGTTACTAATGTCCAAGTGATTGATGATTGGGAGCCATTGACTCTAGTTCTCACTAATTGAATTAGTGGAGAGTTAGGACTTATGGACTAGGATTGATATAGCTCATTTGACTTTCCTTTACTACTAGTTAGAGGATGATTTAATGAGATTAATCCTTGCCAATTCTCATATTGTGGTTAGTGATTAGGATAGAGATCCTTGACCACCAACCCTTGCCAAGACATTTTTAGGCCTTAGTTTACTTTCTTGCCATTTATCTTTCATGCTTCATATCAAAACCCCATAATAACTCACAACCAATAACAAGACACTTTATTGTAATTCCTAGGGAGAACGACCCGAGGTTTGAATACTTCGGTTTATAAATTTAGGGGTTTGTTTTAGTGACAAACAACTTTTTGTATGAAAGGATTAGTGATTGGTTTAGAAACTATACTTGCAACGAGAATTCATTTGTAAAATTCTAAACCGTCAAAAATCAAATCGTCAAAATGGCGCCGTTGCCGGGGAATTGCAATGGTGTTGTGTTATTGGTTATTGTATATATGTGAATATTGTGAATATGTTTACTTTTTGCCTCTTTGTTAGTTTTTAGTTTGTTCTCTTTATTTGTTACTATTTTTTGTTTTTGCCCTCTCTTACTATCATGAATTCTCACTTTGGCTATGAGTGTAGTTACAATTATGTTGTAGGTGATGAGAACTATAATGAGAGTGTGTATCAAGGATGGGATAACCAAAGGTGGGAGGAACCATATGCATATGATCAATCTTCATGGCAACAACCTCCACCAATGCACTATGAAGAAGAGCCATTCTATGATGCATACCAATCCAATGGCTATGGTGAATCACCTTGTGACTTTCAAGAACCACCACCATATGCCTATGAACCATATCCTCAACATAACTCTCAACCATACTCACAAGCCCCTTCTTACCAACCACCTTTATATGACCCTAACCCATATCCATCCTACCAACAACCATATGAACAATATGAACCACATATAGAGCCACCACCATTCCAACATCACCACTTTCAAGAGCCACCCCTCCCATATTATTACCAAGATGAACCACCTCCAATATATGAAAATTTTCAACCACAAGATGAATACTACTTTCCACCACGACCTCCCATGGAAGAATACTCATGTCCATTGAACCAAGAGCCACATGATCCTATTCATGACATCCAAGAGGAACAAGAGTCAAGGGATCATCTCAAGGAAGCATTGGATCAATTTCAAGCAACCATGGAGTGTGTTGTGCAACAAGTGGAAAGAATGGAAAACATTGAACCACCACAACTCTACCAAGAAAAACCACCTTCCTACTATGAACCCTTCCCCCAAAATGATGAATCCCTCCAATCACCCCAATCTCTAATGGATGAAACCCTTGGTGTTCTTGTTCAAGGGCAAGAAGAGATGAAAAGGGATGTGCAAAATTTTATGACCGCCTTGGAGGCGGTAACAAATCAATTAGGCTCCCAATGCTTGAACACTCAAGGAACTCCCATGGCTACATGTGGAGAATCAAATGAAGAACATAGCATGAAGGAGAGATTGGAAACTCCGGTGGGAAATGAAGGAAGTTGCTTTGTATTGGAACAATTGGAGGAAGCTTTAATTGTTGAAGACAAGGAAGAAGTGGTAGAAGACTTAGGAGATGCGGAGCCTCCATGGGAACATAGAGTTGAAGAAAACCCCTCCAAGATGATTGAAATTGATGCTAGGGAGGAAAGTGCACACCTTCCAAGGCATATTCCATATGAAGACTTGGATGGGGTAGAGCAAGAATTGAAGTCCCATGGCAATGAAGAGCAAGCACCAAGTCCTAGTGGTGGAGAATCCTTTGAACTTGAAGAACCTTCTCCCGGTGCATATGAAAATGTTGTGGAGGTAAACTTCTTTCACCCTCCCAATTATAGTTTGATTAAGGGAAAAGGCTTAGATAGTATTAATGAACAAAGGATTAAATTAGAAAAATCTCGTGAAGAGGTGGAAGTTCTTAGAAATAGAAGGATGGGAGTAGAATACGCTTTGTCAAGATCGTTGGAAGCATCTTTGCCTAGGTTGTCATCTACTCCTTCACTTGAGTGGGTAAAACTCATTTCTATTAGCTTTATTGTCCCACTCGAGTATGGCTTGCTTGAAACGGATGGTCAACTTAGGACGCTTTGTGGAATGAGGCGTAAGCGAAAGATGTTTTGTGGTTGGCGTTGTAAATCAAGACTCATTTTGGTTGATACTTCAAGAGTTGAATACAAAGGTTGGAGTAGTGCTCAAATAGATGGGTCTAGGAGGATTGTTGGCCACTATATAGAGAATTCACCCTACTCACCACCCGGTTGGACTAATAATGATGATCAACCTCAAGACGGGTGTGAAAATAAAGTGTGGGATCCCGGATCGCACAATGAAAATCAAGTTTGGGAGCTCATGGTTTGTGGAGAACTCCATCAAAGCTTGAAGATATTGAAATTGAAGAATGGAGCTTATTGGAGATTCAAGCATTGGTGGAAGTTCCAAGATGAGTACAAGCACAAGCCCCCTTGAGAGGAGCTCCCCATAAGTCCAACTTAAGGACAATAAACAAAAGTGCTAGGTGGGAGACACCCCACCATGGTAACATCTTTTCATTTTCTTTCTTTGTACATATTGGTAGAATTAGTTTAAGTTCATGTTTTTATTGGTTTGTTAAGTTTAGTTAGAAGTATAATATGATAAATAAGGTTTTAGGGTGTTTTGGTAGCTGTTTGGAGGATTGAAAGGCTTGGATTGGTGTAAGAACTTAGAAAAATATTTTTTGAAAAAACAGAACACCATCCACGCGTGCGCGCACCTAACGCGTACGCGCACCTGAGCATTTTTTTTGACCACCCACGCGGACGCGCACTGTACGCGTACGCGTGGATGCAAAATTTCACCTCCAGCCAAAAACCCGAGAGTTAGGCCTGCACTGTGCGAACATTGGGCCTAAGGCACAAGCCTATGCACGCGTGCGCGCACTTGGCGCGTACGCGCACATGATCTTAAATTGGCAATGCACGCGCACGCGCACGCACACTGTGCGCGCGCGTGTCGATTGCACAATCTGCACCCCGGTACTTTTACCCGAGAGTTGTGCCAGACTTGGGCCGACATTATGCCTCCGGTCTAACTCGATGCACGCGTGCGCGCACCTGGCGCGTACGCGTCCTTCAACCAATATGCACAACGACGCGTAAGCACGCATGACACGCATGCGTCGGTAAAAAAAAAAGAGTTTTTTTTTTCTCATCTTCCATTTTCTTTTGCTTATCACATTCGCATACTTCTACTCTTCCCATTTTCATTTAGTTTTTGTAGCATGTTTTCGTTTTTTTTTAGTCATTTTAATAATGGTGTTGCATCTTCCTACTCAATTGTTGAGGATTCATTGCATTACTTTGGTGCTTCTTGACTTGTTTCATATTGTTGGGTGATGTTTCTCTTCAAATCAATGCTCAATCTTTTATGCACTTGTGTTCTTTGTGCATTGATATGACCTTATGTTGTCTTTCATGACCCACTTCTTCTCATTTGAACTTGATGCTCAATACACTCTTCATGCTTTGACTTTACTCTTGCATCAAGTATCATTGATATGCCATTTTCTCTTATTGTTTCCTCCTCTACATGTTGTAGCTACCATGTAGTAGAGAACCATACCTTTATTTGGCATTAGCCCTCGCCTATGTTCTATTTGCTTTGATATCTTTGTCATAGGCTTAATATCCCTTCCCTTTTCTATCCTTTTAGGTTGGCCACCAATACGGAAGAAATGAATAGTTTCTAAATGGGGCAACAAACTAGTCATCCGCACAACTTTTTGAGGAACTCATCAATTGTAGCAACCCATCCACCTTGCTCTCCTTTGCATGCACCGAGGACGGTGCAATCTTCAAGTGTGGGGAGGTCGTTGACCGATCTCCATGGGTAACAATTTTCTTTTTCAACACCAATGTTAGATTAGCTATTGCATTGCATGATAGGTTGCATGTTAGTTAGAATTTGTACATATTTTTACCACTTTTCTCTTATTAGGACTACTTGGTTAGGGTGATGATTTTCTTTCCAAGAAACTGTTTTAGGGCACCCTACCAATTTGAAAAAGAAATTTGTGGAACTTGCTTGAAAGAATTTATTTTGGAACATGGTTTTTGAGCTAAGAACACAAGCAAGTGAGATTTGAGCCTAATTGCGTGGTTACATATTATAACCATTTATTTTCCTTCTTGTGTGCATTATTCTCTTTCTATGATTGTAATCTTTGATTTGTTTGATTCTTTATGTCCATTATTTTATGTATACATGCATTTATATGATTGAGGCCATCATTTCATTAGCTCACTTACCCAAATAGCCTTACCTTTTATCTTCCTTTGTTAGCCAATTTGAGCCTACGATTAACCCACTTTGTTCTTAATTTAGCACATTACAAGCTTTAAAGCGGAAAACAATAAAAGTCCTTATTTGGATCTTTGATTAGCTTAGGCTAGTGTGTGTGAGTATCATTCAAGTGTGGGAACCTTGGGACATTGGGTGAATAAAAGGGTAGTTTTGTATTTTTATTGGAAATATTGGGAATTGGGTACATGCTCATGTATTGATTAAATGTATAGACCTTATGCATTGATGTTCTTGTGTATAGTCTGAAAGAAAAAGAAAAAAAATGAAAAGAAAAAAGAAATAAAAGTAAAAAAGAAAAAAAAAAGAAAAGAAAAGAAAAAAAAATGTATATAGAAAAAGAAAGAAAAAAAAAGAAGAGCAATAAAGGGGACAAAATGCCCCAAAGTGAAGCTCAATAAGAATCAATGCATAAGTGTTGTGAAATGAAAAGAAAATGCATGAGTATGTGAAAAAGTGAGGAATGGGTAGTTAGGTTAGTACTTAATTGTATAGGTCATTATATAGGTTAGGTGGGAAAGTTTAAGTTAATCAAAGATTCAAATCCTAAGTCCACTAGCCAAATATGACCCTACCTTAACCCTAGCCCCATTACAACCTAAGGAAAAGACCTCATGATAATTGTATGCGTGCATTGAATAATTGTTGATTGTTAGATGAAAAACAAATCTCGGAAAGCATGATTAGGGGAGAATTGAGTGAATCAACCCCAAACACCGAGCGACTAGAGTGCAAACACTTCCGGTGAGGGTTCGATGCTCAATTCCTTGATTCCCGGCTTTCATGAGCATTCTTCTTGCAAGTCTACTTGAACTTCATTTCGATATTCGAATTGGTAGGATTCATGAATCGTTATATGATCTTGGCCCTACTTGTGCATGTATGACTTGGAGGATTGATTTATTTTTAACCAAGTAAGTAAAACCATTTTGCATTTAGTTGCATCCATTTAGATAGTTGCATATAGTTTAGGTTGCATATAGTTTATTTACATTGAATAAATGTTGATACCCTTTGCTTCTCTCTTGGCTTAAGCATGAGGACATGCTTGGTTTAAGTGTGGGTAGGTTGACAAACCCCGTTTTGACGGTTTATCTTGTATTGATTTTAGGAGATTTTATAACCTTTTACCCACATTTATCCATTGAAATAGCATGGTTTTATAACTTCTCCTTTAATTGTGCTTAAGAGTGAAAACATGCTTTTTAGGTCTTAAAATAGCTAAATCTAATTCTCCTTGATTCCATTAGATGCCTTGATATGTTTGCTAAGTGATTTCAGATTTAGAAGGCAAAGATTGGATAAAGGGAATGAAGAAAGAAGCATGAAAAGTTGGAGAACTCATGAAGAAATGAAAGAACCGGAAAGCTGTCAAGCCGACCTCTTCGCACTTAAACGACCATAACTTAAGCTACAGAGGTCCAAATGATGCGGTTCCAGTTGGGTTAGAAAGCTAACATCCGGGGCTTCGAAACGATATAATATTTGCCATAGTTGCTACACGTATGGTGGCGCGCACGCGCAAAGTACGCGCACGCGCCGTTGCTGCCACCTAGTTCACTTAAAGCAACATGTGGCCAGCGATTTTAGAAGCCTTGTGGGCCCAATCCAACTCATTTCTGATGCTATTTAAGCCAAGGATTGAAGGAAAATCAACATACTTTTCATACTTTTCAAGTGGATCGTGCAATCGACGCGCGCGCGCACAGTGTGCGTGCGCGTGCATTGCGAATTTAAGATCATGTGCGCGTACGCGCCAGGTGCGCGCACGCGTGCATAAACTTGTGCCTTAGGCCCAATGTTCGCACAGTGCAGGCCTAACTCTCGGGTTTTTGGCTGGAGTCGAATTTTTTGCATCCACGCGTACGCGTACAGTGCGCATCCGCGTGGGTGGTCGAAAAATGCTCAGGTGCGCGTACGCGTTAGGTGCGCGCACGCGTGGATGGTGTTCTGTTTTTCAAAAATATTTTTCTAAGTTCTTACACCAATCCAAGCCTTTCAATCCTCCAAACAGCTACCAAAACACCCTAAAACCTTATTTATCATATTATACTTCTAACTAAACTTAACAAACCAATAAAAACATGAACTTAAACTAATTCCACCAATATGTACAAAGAAAGAAAATGAAAAGATGTTACCATGGTGGGGTGTCTCCCACCTAGCACTTTTGTTTATTGTCCTTAAGTTGGACTTATGGGGAGCTCCTCTCAAGGTGGCTTGTGCTTGTACTCATCTTGGAACTCCCACCAATGCTTGGTTCTCCATTGGGCCCACAAGGCTTCTAAAATCGCTGGCCACATGTTGCTTTAAGTGAACTAGGTGGCAGTAACGGCGCGTGCGCATACTTTGCACGTGCGCGCCACCATACGTGTAGCAACTATGGAAAATCTTATATTGTTTCGAAGCCCCGGATGTTAGCTTTCTAACTCAACTGAAACCGCATCATTTGGACCTCTGTAGCTTAAGTTATGGTCGTTTAAGTGCGAAGAGGTCGGCTTGACAGCTTTCCGGTTCTTTCATTTCTTCATGAGTTCTCCAACTTTTCATGCTTCTTTCTTCATTCCCTTGATCCAATCTTTGCCTCCTAAACCTTAAATCACTTAACAAACATATCAAGGCATCTAAGGGAATCAAGGAGAATTAAATTTAGCTATTTTAAGACCTAAAAAGCATGTTTTCACTCTTAAGCACAATTAAAGGAGAAGTTATAAAACCATGCTATTTCAATGGATAAATGTGGGTAAAAGGTTATAAAATCCCCTAAAATCAATACAAGACAAACCGTCAAAACGGGGTTTGTCACCCTTCTACTGGTTCTATTCGGGACAGGTGATCTGCTACTTGGTTTTCTGTCCCTTTTCTGTCTCTTATTTCTATATCAAACTCTTGCAGAAGCAACACCCATCTTATAAGTCTGGGTTTTGAATCCTGCTTTGTGAGTAGATATTTAAGAGCAGCATGATCAGTGTACACAATCACTTTTGATCCTACTAAATAGGATCTGAATTTGTCAATGGCGTAAACCACTGCAAGTAGCTTTTTTCTGTGGTTGTGTAATTCCTCTGTGCGTCATTTAGAACACGGCTGGCATAGTAAATGACGTGCAGAAGCTTGTCATGCCTTTGTCCCAACACTGCACCAATGGCATGGTCACTGGCATCACACATTAATTCAAATGGCAACATCCAGTTTGGTGCAGAGATTATTGGTGCAGTGACCAATTTAGCTTTCAGAGTCTCAAATTCCTGCAGACACTCTTTATCAAAGATAAATGGCGTGTCAGCAGCTAGCAGGTTGCTCAGAGGTTTGGCGATTTTTGAAAAATCCTTTATAAACCTCCTATAGAATCCTGCATGCCCCAGAAAGCTTCTGATTGCCTTAACATTGGCAGGTGGTGGTAATTTTTCAATTACCTCTACCTTAGCTTGATCCACCTCTATTCCCTTGTTCGAGATTTTGTGCCCAAGGACAATTCCTTCAGTCACCATAAAGTGACATTTTTCCCAGTTTAAAACCAGGTTAGTCTCTTGGCATCTCTTTAGAACAAGTGCTAAATGGTCAAGACAGGAGCTGAATGAGTCTCCAAATACTGAAAAGTCATCCATGAAGACTTCCAGAAATTTTTTCACCATATCAGAGAAAATTGAGAGCATGCACCTCTGAAAGGTTGCAGGTGCATTGCACAGGCCAAATGGCATCCTTCTGTATGCAAATACTCCAGATGGACATGTGAATGCCGTCTTCTCTTGATCTTTTGGATCTACTGCAATTTGATTATAACCTGAATATCCATCCAGGAAGCAGTAGTATTCATGACCTGCCAGTCTTTCTAGCATCTGGTCTATGAATGGTAAAGGAAAATGATCCTTTCTGGTAGCTGTATTGAGCCTTCTGTAATCAATACACATACGCCACCCAGTAACTGTTCTTGTAGGAACCAGTTCATTTTTTTCATTATGAACCACTGTCATGCCACCTTTCTTAGGGATGACTTGGACAGGGCTCACCCAGGGGCTATCAGAAATAGGATAAATAATCCCAGCCTCTAGTAACTTAGTGACCTTTTTCTGCACCACTTCCTTCATGGATGGATTCAGCCGCCTTTGTGGTTGAACCACTGGCTTGGCGTCACCCTCCAGTAAGATCTTGTGCATGCATCTAGCTGGGCTAATGCCCTTAAGATCACTGATGGACCACCCAAGAGCTGTCTTGTGTGTCCTTAGCACTTGAATTAGTGCTTCCTCTTCATGTGGCTCTAAGGTAGAGCTTATGATCACAGGAAAGGTATCACCTTCTCCCAGGAATGCATATTTTAGGGAGGGTGGTAATGGTTTGAGCTTGGGTTTAGGAGGTTTTTCCTCTTCTTGAGGGATTTTCAGAGGTTCTACTTTTCTCTCTGATTCCTCTAGATCAGGCTAAACATCTTTAAAGATGTCCTCTAGCTCTGATTCGAGACTCTCAGCCATATTGACCTCTCTTACTAGAGAGTCAATAATATCAACACTCATGCAGTCATTTGGGGTGTCTGGATGTTGCATGGCTTTGACAACATTCAACTTGAACTCCTCCTCATTGACTCTCAAGGTTACTTCCCCTTTTTGGACGTCAATGAGGGTTCGGCCAGTTGCTAGGAAAGGTCTTCCTAGAATGAGAGTTGCACTCTTGTGCTCCTCCATTTCCAGCACCACAAAGTCAGTAGGAAAGGCAAATGGCCCAACCTTGACAATCATGTCCTCAATCACGCCTGATGGGTATTTAATGGAGCCATCAGCAAGTTGAAGACATATCCTGGTTGGTTTGATTTCTTTAGTTAAACCAAGCTTTCTGATAGTAGATGCAGGTATTAGGTTGATACTTGCCCCAAGATCACATAAAGCTTGCTTGGTACAAGTACCCTCTAATGTGCATGGTATCATAAAGCTCCCAGGATCTTTAAGCTTCTCAGGTAAGCTTTTCAGAATGACTGCACTGCATTCTTCAGTGAGGTAAACTTTTTCAGTCTCCCTCCAATCCTTCTTATGACTTAAGATTTCTTTCATGAACTTAGCATAAGAGGGTATTTGCTCAAGTGCTTCTGCAAACGGGATCTTTATTTCAAGAGTCCTGAGATAGTCTGCAAAGCAGGCAAATTGCTTATCCTGTTCCGCTTGGCGGAGTTTTTGAGGATAAGGCATTTTGACTTTGTATTCCTCAACCTTAGTTGCTGCAGGTTTATTACCTACAGAAGTGGGTTGGGAAGCCTTTTTAGAAGGGTTGTTATCAGCACTTGTATGTGACTGATCCCCCACTGGCATTTGAATGCTAGGGGTGGAAGCTGGAGTGGCGTTAGACGCCAACTCTTTATCTGTTACTGGCGTCTGAACGCCAGAACTGTGCTTCCTTTGGGCGTTCAATGCCGGATTCATGCTTGTTTCTGGCATTGAACGCCAGGAATGAGCATGGTCTGGGCGTTCAGCGCCAGCATTATTCCTCTCTGGGCTCTGATTGTCCTCAGAGGGATTTTGAGTAGCCATTTGTTCATTTCTTGGCTTCCTGCTGCTTTGAAGTGAGGTATTTCATGTTTTCCCACTTCTTAATTGAACTGCTTGGCATTCTTCTGCTATTTGTTTTGACAGTTGCTTTTCTGTTTGCTTTAACTGTACCTCCATATTCCTGTTAGCCATTCTTGTTTCCTGTAGTATTTCCTTGAATTCGGCTAGCTGCTGGGTTAGAAAGTCTAATTGCTGATTGAATTCATTAGCCTGATCCACAGGACTGAGTTCAGCAGTTACTGTTTTAGCTTCTTCTTTCATGGAAGATTCACTGCTTAGGTACAGATGCTGATTTCTGGCAACTGTATCAATAAGCTCTTGAGCTTCTTCAATTGTTTTTCTCATATGTATAGATCCACAGCTGAGTGGTCTAGAGAAATCTGAACTTTTTCTGTAAGCCCATAGTAGAAGATGTCTAATTGCACCCACTCTGAAAACATTTCAGAGGGGCATTTTCTTAGCATCTCTCTGTATCTCTCCCAGGCATCATAAAGGGATTCATTATCTCCTTGTTTGAAGCCTTGGATGCTTAGCCTTAGCTGTGTCATCCGTTTTGAAGGGAAATAGTGATTTAGGAATTTTTTGACAGCTGTTTCCATGTCTTTATGCTGTTCTTAGGTTGGTTATTTAACCACCTCTTAGCTTGATCTTTTACAGCAAATGGAAACAGTAATAATCTGTAGACATCCTGATCTACTTCCTTATCATGTACTGTGTCAGCAATTTGCAAAAATTGTGCCAGAAACTCTGTAGGTTCTTCATGTGGAAGACCAGAATACTGGCAGTTTTGCTGTACCATGATAATGAGCTGAGGATTCAACTCAAAGCTACTAACTCCAATGGAGGGTATACAGATACTACTCCCATATGAAGCAGTAGTGGGGTTAGCATATGACCCCAGAGTCCTCCTGGACTGTTCATTCCCACTTAATTCCATGATGGAATAAAAGAGATGATATGTATGTTGATATTATTTATTATTTTTTTTAAAAATTAATTTTTATAAAATAAAATAAAAAAAATGAAATAAATAAAAGAAATTGGAAATATTTTGAAATTGAAATTTGAATTTTTATATAAAATTTTCGAAAAATATAGTTGAAAATTAGTTAGAAAATATATTATTTTTTGAATTTTGAATTTTATGATGAAAGAGAAAAACACATAAAAGACACAAGACTTAAAATTTTTAAATCTAATGCTCCTTATTTTCGAAAATTTTGGAGGAAAAACGCCAAGGAACACCAAACTTAAAAATTTTAAGATCAAGACACAAGAAAAACTCAAGAACACCTTGAAGATTCACAAGAACACCAAGAACAAAAGAAAGAACACCAAACTTAAAATTTTTTAGAAAACTTTAATAAAATTTCCGAAAATTATGAAGAGATTAACAAGAAAACACCAAACTTAAAGTTTGGCACAAGATTGAATCAAGAAAAATTATTTTTGAAAAAGATTTTCAAAAGAACTGGTGCCCAATCATCAAGAATATAAACCAATGCTCTAGCCAATTGGAAGTAAATGTAACACTTGTTCTAAATAGGTATATTCCTTTTGAAAGATTAATGCTTTAAAACGAACACAAGTGAAACAAGAAAAGACACAGAACAAAAAAAATAAAGATCAAGCAAGGAAAATAAATAAGAACAACTTGAAGATCAAGAAAGAACAAAGAACACTAACACGAAAATTTTAAAGAAAAATATAAAAAATGCAATTGACACCAAACTTAGAACAAGACACTAGACTCACGAAAAATTAACAATTAATAAAGAAAAATAATATTTTTGAAAATTTTTTTTTTTAAGAAGGGATAATAAAAGATGCAATTCTAGTAAAAAGAGAGGATAAATTCTTCCTAATCTAAGCAACAAAATAAACTTTTAGTTGTTCAAACTTGAATAATCCCCGGCAACGGCGCCAAAAACTTGGTGCACGAATTTGTGATCCGCACAACTAACCAGCAAGTGCACTGGGTCGTCCAAGTAATACCTTACGTGAGTAAGGGTCGATCCCACAGAGATTATTGGTTTGAATCAAGCTATGTTTATCTTATTATTCTTAGTCAGGATATTAATTAAAATTATCAGTTGGGATTATTAGATTGAAAAAATAAAAGAGAATAAAAGCGTTACTTGTTGTGCAGTAATGAGAAATATGTTGGAGTTTTGGAGATGCTTTGTCCTCTGAACTTCAACTCTTCCTTGAAATCCTTTTCCACACGCAAGGTCCCTTCCATGGCAAGCTCTATGTAGGGTGTCACCGTTGTCAATGGCTACTTCCCATCCTCTCAGTGAAAACGTTCCTATGCTCTGTCACAGCACGGCTAATCATCTGTCGGTTCTCAATCAGGTTGGAATAGAATCCATTGATTCTTTTGCGTCTGTCACTAACGCCCAGCCTTCAGGAGTTTGAAGCTCGTCACAGTCATTCAATCCCAGAATCCTACTTGGAATACCACAGACAAGGTTTAGACTTTCCGGATTCTCATGAATGCCGCCATCAATCCGGCTTATACCACGAAGATTCTGAATAATGAATCTAAGAGATACTCATCCAATCTGATGTAGAACGGAGGTGGTTGTCAGGCACACGTTCATGGATTGAGGAAGGTGATGAGTGTCACGGATCATCACCTTCTCCATAATTAAGCGCGAATGAACATCTTAGTTAAGAACAAGCGTGTTTGAATGGAAAACAAAGTAATTGTATTAATTCATCGAGACGCTGCAGAGCTCCTCACCCCCAACAATGGAGTTTAGAGACTCATGCCGTCAAAAAGTATGTAATTCAGATCTGAAAATGTCATGAGTTACAAAACAAGTCTCTAAAAGTTGTTTAAATAGTAAACTAGTAACCTAGGTTTACAGAAAATGAATAAACTAAGATAATTGGTGCAGAAATCCACTTCTGGAGCCCACTTGGTGTGTTCTGGGGCTGAGACTAAAGCTATCCACGAACTGAGGCTTTTCTTGGAGTTGAACTCCAAGTTATAACGTGTTTTGGGCGTTCAACTCCGGATCATGACGTGTTTCTGGCGTTTAACTCCAGACAGCAGCATGTACTTGGCGTTCAATGCCAAGTTACGTCGTCTATCTTCGAATAAAGTATGGACTATTATATATTTCTGGAAAGCCCTGGATGTCTACTTTCCAACGCCGTTGAGAGCGCGCCAATTGGACTTCTGTAGCTCCAGAAAATCTATTTTGAGTGCAGGGAGGTCAGAATCCAACAGCATCAGCAGTCCTTTTTCAGCCTAACTCAGATTTTTGCTCAGCTCCCTCAATTTCAACCAGAAAATACTTGAAATCACAGAAAAACACACAAACTCATAGTAAAGTCCAGAAATATAATTTTTGCCTAAAAACAATAATATTCTACTAAAAACCAATTAAAACATACTAAAATCTACATGAAATTACCCCCAAAAAGCGTATAAAATATCCGCTCATCAATTTCTTAATGTGTGTCCTATTTCCTAATTATAGAATCGTTGAAAGTGTCTGGTTATTGATTCTTTTTTAGTGGATTTATGTTTGATTTCCTGAAAATATTTCATGTTTCCTGATGATAGAATTGATGAAAGTGTCTGGTTATTGATTCTTGTATAGCGAATTTAGGTTTGATTGCTAGAAAGTGTTTCCTGTTTCTTAATTGTTGTTATTACTGAAAGTGCCTAAATATTGATTCTTGTTTGGTGGATTTAGGTTTGATTGCCTGAAAGTATTTCCTGTTACCTGATTATTGTTATTGCTATTGCTGAAAGTGCCTGGATATTAATTCTTATTTAGTGGATTTAGGTTTGATTGCTTGAAAGTGTTTCTTGTTACCTGATTATTGTTATTGATAAAAGTGTATGAATATTGATTCTTGTTTAGTGGATTATTTTAGGTTTGATTGCCTAAAAATATTTCCTGTTTCCTGATTATAAAATTGTTGAAAGTTCCTAGTTATTGATTATTGTTTATGGAATTGTCATATTGTTTTGTTTGTGGATTATTGATAGGTTTGCGCCGAACAACAATACATGTACTCAGAAGATGACCAACGTCATCAAACTAATGTACGACCATCCCTGGCCCAGCTACAAGAATATCCCCTCTGAGATCAGAAAGCGATGTTTTCAGAAATCAGTGGTAATTTCATTTTTTTTTAGTTTTAAACCTTTTTAACTAGTTTATATCTTTTATTTTGATTAACTAATTTTAAAGTTTCTTTGTGCAGTTGAACTTTATATGGAACGCTAAGCACAATTTTACCATCAGGAAGATATTCGACCATACAATGGGTCAGTAGTTGCAGCAGATGCTACAGGATGTTTGATGAGCGGATAATTTGTACGCTTTTTGGCATTGTTTTTAGTATGTTTTTAGTATGATCTAGTTAGTTTTTAGTATATTTTTATTAGTTTTTAGTTAAAATTCACTTTTCTGGACTTTACTATGAGTTTGTGTGTTTTTCTGTGATTTCAGGTATTTTCTGGCTGAAATTGAGGGTCCTGAGCAAAAATCAGATTCAGAGACTGAAAAGGACTGCAGATGCTGTTGGATTCTGACCTCCCTGCACTCGAAGTGGATTTTCTGGAGCTACAGAAGCCCAATTGGCGCGCTCTCAACGGCATTGGAAAGTAGACATCCTGGGCTTTCCAGCAATGTATAATAGTCCATACTTTGCCCGAGATTTGATGGCCCAAACCGGCGTGGCAAATCAGCCTCAGAATTTTCAGCGTTTAACGCTGGAACTGGCATAAAACTTGGAGTTAAACGCCAAAACTGGCATAAAAGCTGGTGTTTAACTCCAGAAAAGGTCTCTACACGAAAATGCTTCATTGCTCAGCCCAAGCACACACTAAGTGGACCCAGAAGTGGATTTTTACGTCATTTACTCATTTCTGTACACCCTAGGTTACTAGTTTACTATTAATAGGATCTTTTGACATTGTATCAGCACCTCATGACACTTTACACGTTTCTTTGTGTAATTTCCACGGTATGAGTCTCTAAACCCCATGGTTGGGGGTGAGGAGCTCTGCTGTGTCTTGATGGATTAATGCAATTACTGCTGTTTCTTATTCAATCATGCTTGCTTCCGTTCTAAGATATCACTTGTTCTTAAACCGGATGAATGTGATGATCCGTGACACTCATCATCATTCTCAGCTATGAATGTGTGCCTGACAACCACTTTCGTTCTACCTTAGATTGAGTAGATATCTCTTGGATTCCTTAACCAGAATCTTCGCGGTATAAGCTAGAACTGATGGCGGCATTCAAGAGAATCCGGAAGGTCTAAACCTTGTCTGTGGTATTCTGAGTAGGATTCAATGATTGAATGACTGTGACGTGCTTCAAACTCCTAGCAGGCGGGGCGTTAGTGACAGACGCAAAAGAATCAATGGATTCTATTCCGGCCTGACCGAGAACCGACAGATGATTAGCCATGCTGTGACAGAGCATAGGAACGTTTTCACTGAGAGGATGGGAGGTAGCCACTGACAATGGTGAAACCCTACATACAGCTTGCCATGGAAGGAGCTTCGCGTGTTTGATGAAGAAAGACAGTAGGAAAGCAGAGATTCAGAAGATGGAGCATCTCCAAAACCTCAACCTATTCTCCATTACTGCATAACAAGTATTATTTCATGACTAAGATTTACAAGATAACCATAGCCTTGATTCAAGCCGACAATCTCCGTGGGATCGACCCTGCTCACGCAAGGTATTACTTGACGACCCAGTGCACTTGCTGGTAGTTGTGCGGGATTGCAAAAAGTGTGATTGCAATTTCGTGCACCATGTTTTTGGCGCCGTTGCCGGGGATTGTTCGAGTTTTGGACAACTGACGGCTTATCTTGTTGCTTAGATTAGGACTGTTTTGTTTTTATTGGTTTAGAGTCTTTTAGTTGAGTCTAGTTTCATATTTTAAGTTTGGTGTCAATTGCATGCTTTTGCTTTTCTTTTAATTTTCGATTTGCATGTCCTTAGTCCCTTTTTGATCCGTAAAAATTTTAAGTTTTGGTGTCCTCTTTGGTTTTTTTCTCTTAAAAATTTTCGAAAAATTGTGTTTGATTTTCTAAAATTCTAAGTTTGGTGTCATTTTGTTGTTTCTCTTTCCTCTTTTCAAAAATCAAATCTTTTCATAAAAATTTTTCAATCATTCTTCTAATTGCTAATCTCAAATCTTTTTAATTACTACTTGATTCAGTTTTCAATTTGCTTTGATCTTATTTTCTTTCAATTTTCGAATTTTTTTTTATTTTATTTTTTTCCTTTTGTTTTTATTTTATTTTTCGGTTAATTCAAAAAAAAAAAAACAAAAATTTATCTATTGCAATCCATATCATTTCCCTTTATCCATTATGGACCTAAGTGGATTGATCAGTCCAGAAGGACTCTGGGTCATATGCTACCCATTACAGCTGCATATGGAGTAGCATCTGCACGCCTCCCATCAAGCAAGCAGCTTTGAGCTAATCCTCACTCATTATCATAGTGCAGCAAAATTGCCAGTATTCCGTCTTCCTCAGAAGAGCCTACTGAGTTTCTGGCACAGTTCTTACAATTGCTGACACAGTACATGATAAAGAGGTGGATCAGGATGTCTACAGATTATTACTGTTTCCATTTGCTGTAAAAGATCAAGCTAAAAGGTGGTTGAATACCAACCTACAGCAAGCATAAAGACATGGAAACAGTTATCAGACAATTCCTGAATCATTTTACCCTCCAAAGAGGATGACACAGCTAAGGCTGGACATCCAAGGCTTTAAACAAGATAATGAATCCCTTTATAATGCCTGGGAGGTATAGAGGTATGCTAAGAAAATGCCCCTCTGAAATGTTTTCAGAGTGGGTACAGTTAGACATCTTCTACTATGGGCTTACAGAAAAGCTCAGATGTCTTTAGACCACTCAGCTGGTGGATCTATACACGAGGAAGACAATTGAAGAGGCTCAAGAGCTTATAGACACTGTTGCTAGAAATCAATATTTGTATTCTAGCAATGAGTGCTCTCCAAAAGAGGAAGTCATGACAGTAGCCACTGATCCTAATCCTCAGAACAGATGATTGAGCTTAATCAACAATTGCTCCTGATGACAGAACGTTAGCAGAATTTAAAGAGATGCTCTATGAAACTAAAGTTGCTAACAAGAACATAGAACTGCATTGAAGCAAGCAAAACAGCAAATATCTAAACAAATAACAGAGAAATGTCAAGCAGTTCACTGAGGTGTGGGAAGACACTGGATACACTGTTCAAAAGAGCAAAAGGCCAAATAAGGAACATTGACAGAGGATAACCAACCCACTGTTCAAAATCCCTCTGAGGACAGTAAGCCCAGAGAGGAACACTTTTTGGTGTTCAAACGCCAGAGAGGAAGGAAAGCTGGCGTTAAACGCCCATTCCTTGCCCAGTTCTGCGTTCAACGCCAGAAAAGGGAGAGAAGTTGGCGTTTAACGCCCAATCTTCACCCATTCCTGGCGTTCAGACGCCAAGGGAGGATCAGACACCTGAGAGTGCTGACAGTAATCCCTCTAACAAGGCTTCTTCAACCACTTCTGTAAGGAACAAACCTGCAGCAACTAAGGTTGAAGAATATAAAGCCAAGATGCCTTATCCTCAGAAACTCCGCCAAGAGGAGCAGGATAAGCAATTTGCCCGCTTTGCAGATTATCTAAGGACTCTGAAATAAGATTCCGTTGCAGAGGCACTTGAGCAATACCTTCTTATGCTAAGTTCATGAAAGAGATCTTAATCATAAGAAGGATTGGAGAGAACTGAAAAAGTATTTCTCACTGAAGAATGTAGTGCAGTCATTCTAAAAAGCTTACCAGAAAAGCTTCAAGATCCAAGAAGCTTTATGATACCATGCACATTAGAAGGCGCTTGCACCAAGACAGCCCTATGTGATCTTGGAGCAAGCATCAATCTAATACCTGCATCCACTATCAGAAAGCTTGGGTTGACTGGAGAAGTCAAACCAACCAGGATATGCCTCCAACTTGCTGATGGCTCCATTAAACATCCATCAGGCATAATAGAGGATATGATTGTCAAGGTTGGGCCATTTGCCTTTCCAACTGACTTTGTGGTGCTGGAAATGGAGGAGCACAAGAGTGCAACTCTCATTCTAGGAAGACCTTTCCTAGCAACTGGACGGACTCTCATTGATGTACAAAAAGGGGAATTAACCCTTAGAGTCAATGAGGATGAGTTCAAGTTGAATGTTGTCAAAGCTATGCAGCATCCAGACACATCAAATGACTGCATGAGCATTGATATTATTGACTCTTTGGTGGAGGAGGTCAATATGAATGAAAGTCTTGAATCAGAGCTAGATGACATCTTTAAAGATGTTCAGCCTGATCTGGAGGAACTAAAGGAAATAAAAGAAATTCTGAAAATTCCTCAAGAAGAAGATAAACCTCCTAAACCAGGGCTCAAGCCACTACCACCATCCCTGAAATATGCATTTCTGAGAGAAGGTGACACTTTTCCAGTGATCATAAGCTCTGCTCTAAATCCACAGGAAGAGGAAGCACTAATTCAAGTGCTAAGGACACACAAGACAGCTCTTGGTGGTCCATAAGTGATCTTAAGGGCATTAGCCCAGCAAGATGCATGCACAAGATCCTATTGGAGGATGATGCTAAGCCAGTGGTTCAACCACAAAGGCGGCTAAATCCAGCCATGAGGGAGGTGGTGCAGAAAGAGGTCACTAAGTTACTAGAGGCTGGGATTATTTATCCTATTTCTGACAGCCCCTGGGTGAGCCCTGTCCACGTTGTCCCTAAGAAGGGAGGCACAACAGTGGTTCATAATGAAAAGAATGAACTGGTTCCTACAAGAACAGTTACAGGGTGCATGTGTATTGACTATAGAAGGCTCAATACAGTCACCAGAAGGATCATTTTCCTTTACCATTCATAGACCAGATGCTAGAGAGACTAGCAGGTCATGAATACTACTGCTTTTTGGATGGCTACTCAGGTTACAACCAAATTGCAGTAGATCCTCAGGACCAAGAGAAAACAGCATTTACATGTCCTTCTGGAGTATTTGCCTACAGAAGGATGCCTTTTGGTCTGTGCAATGCACCTGCAACCTTTCA
Organism: Arachis stenosperma; assembly: GCF_014773155.1. Lineage (NCBI taxonomy): Eukaryota > Viridiplantae > Streptophyta > Magnoliopsida > Fabales > Fabaceae > Arachis > Arachis stenosperma. The sequence goes on along the minus strand of NC_080385.1, from coordinate 30,949,259 downwards.
GAGGTGCATGCTCTCTATCTTCTCAGATATGGTAGAGAAATTTCTGGAAGTCTTCATGGATGACTTTTCAGTATTTGGAGACTCATTCAGCTCCTGCCTTAACCATCTAGCACTTGTTCTGAAAAGATGCCAAGAGACCAACCTAGTTTTAAACTGGAAAAAATATCACTTTATGGTGACTGAAGGAATTGTCCTTGGGTACAAAATTTCAAACAAAGGAATAGAGGTGGATCAAGCTAAGGTTGAAGTAATTGAGAAATTACCACCACCTACCAATGTTAAGGCAATCAGAAGCTTTCTGGGGCATGCAGGATTCTACAGAAGGTTTATAAAGGATTTTTCAAAAATTACCAAACCTCTGAGTAATCTGCTAGCTGCTGACACGCCATTTATCTTTGATAAGGAGTGTCTGCAGGCGTTTGAGACCCTGAAAGCTAAGCTGGTCACAACACCAGTCATCTCTGTACCAGACTGGACATTACCATTTGAACTAATGTGTGATGCCAGTGACCATGCCATTGGTGCAGTATTGGGACAAAGGCATGGTAAGCTTCTGCACGTCATTTATTATGGCAGCCGTATCCTAAATGATGCACAGAAGAACTACACAACCACAGAAAAGGAGTTACTTGCAGTGGTTTATGCCATTGACAAGTTCAGATCTTATTTAGTAGGATCGAAAGTGATTGTGTACACTGACCATGCTGCTCTTAAATATCTACTCACAAAGCAGGATTCAAAGCCCAGGCTCATAAGATGGGTGTTGCTTCTGCAAGAGTTTAATATAGAAATAAGAGACAGAAAAGGGACAGAGAATCAAGTAGCTGATCACCTGTCCCGGATAGAACCAGTAGCAGGAGCATCCCTCCCTCCTACTGAGATCTCTGAAACCTTTCCGGATGAGCAATTGTTTGCTATTCAGGAAGTTCCGTGGCTTGCAGACAGTGTAAACTATAAGATTCAAGGTTCTCCTTCTGTAACCATGGAGAGGAAGCATGAAGAACTTCTCTCAAAACAGAGTCAAACAGATCCCCCACAGTCAAACTCTAAGTTTGGTGTTGGGAGGTCACAACCAAACTCTAAGTTTGGTGTTGGGAGGTTCCAACACTGCTATGAGCCTCCGTGAGGCTCCATGAGGGCCCACTGTCAAGCTACTGACATTAAAGAAGCGCTTATTGGGAGGCAACCCAATGTTATATTTTATCTAATTTCCTTTGTTATTTTATGTTTTCTATAGGTTGATGATCATGAGAAGTCACAAAATCAATTGAAAAAAGCATAAACAGAAAGAAAAATAGAAAAAAAACAACACACCCTGGAGGAGAACTTGCTGGCGTTTAAACGCCAGTAAGGGCAGCAAATGGGCGTTTAACGCCCAGTCTGGCACCATTCTGGGCGTTTAACGCCAGAAAGGGGCACCAGACTGGCGTTAAACGCCAGGAATGGGCACCAAGCTGGCGTTAAACGCCAGAAATGGGCACCAGCCCGGCGTTTAACGCCAGGATTAGCAGAGGGAGCATTTTTGCTCGCCACTTGGTGCAGGGATGAATTATCCTTGATACCTCAGGATCTGTGGACCCCCAGGATCCCCATCTACCCACCACTCTCTCTTCTTTCTTCTTTTGCTCGAGGACGAGCAAACCTTCTAAGTTGGTGTGGTAAAAGCGTTGCTTTTTGTTTCTCCATAACCATTTATGGCACCTAAGGCCGGAGAACCTCTAGAAGGAGGAAGGGGAAGGCAAAAGCTTCCACCTCCGAGCCATGGGAGATGGAGAGATTCATCTCAAGGGATGCACTTTCCTCCACAAAACTATTGGGAGCAAATCAACACCTCCCTAGGAGAATTGAGTTCCAACATGGGACAACTAAGGGTGGAGCACCAAGAACATTTCATCCTCCTCCATGAAATTAAAGAAGATCATAGAATCATGAGAGAGGAGCAACAAAGGCAAGGAAGAGACATTGAGGAGCTAAAGCACTCATAAGATCTTCAAGAGGAGAACAAGCCGCCATCACTAAGGTGGACCCGTTCTTTAATTTCCTTGTTCTTTATTTTCTTGTTTTTCGAATTTCATGCTTATGTTTATCCATGTTTGTGTCTTGTGATCATTAGTGTCTTAGTGTCTATGCCTTAAAGCTATGAATGTCCTATGAATCCATCACCTCTCTTAAATGAAAATGCTTTAATCACAAAAGAACAAGAAGTACAGGATTTCGAAATTTATCCTTGAAACTAGTTGAATTAGTTTGATGTGGTGACAATACTTTTTGTTTTCTGAATGCATGCTTGAACAGTGCATATGTCTTTTGAATTTGTTGTTTTAAGAATGTAAAATTGTTGGCTCTTGAAAGAATGGTGGAAAAGGAGAACTGTTATTGAGGATCTGAAAAATCATAAAAATGATTCTTGAAGCAAGAAAAGCAGTGAATACAAAAAAAAAATTTCGAAAAAAAAGAGAAAAAGAAAAAGAAAGAAAAAGAAGGAAATAAAGTTGTGATCCAAGGCAAAAGAGTGTGCTTAAGAACCCTGGACACCTCTAATTGGGACTCTAGCAAGCTGAGTCCAATCTAAAAAGGTTCACCCATTATGTGTCTGTGGCATGTATGTATCCGGTGGTAATACTGGAAGACAGAGTGCCTTGGGCCACAGCCAAGACTCATACACTAGCTATGTTCAGAATCATTATACTTAACTAGGAGAATCAATAACCTTATCTGAGTTCTGAGTTCTTATAGATGCCAATCATTCTGAACTTCAAAGGATAGAGTGAGATGCCAAAACTGTTCGGAAGCAAAAAGCTACTAGTCCCGCTCATCTAATTGGAGCTAAGTTTCCTTGATATTTTGGAGTCTTTAGTATATTCTCTTCTTTTTATCCTATTTTTATTTTCAGTTGCTTGGGGACAAGCAACAATTTAAGTTTGGTGTTGTGATGAGCGGATAATTTGTACGCTTTTTGGCATTGTTTTTAGTATGTTTTTAGTATGATCTAGTTAGTTTTTAGTATATTTTTATTAGTTTTTAGTTAAAATTCACTTTTCTGGACTTTACTATGAGTTTGTGTGTTTTTCTGTGATTTCAGGTATTTTCTGGCTGAAATTGAGGGTCCTGAGCAAAAATCAGATTCAGAGACTGAAAAGGACTGCAGATGCTGTTGGATTCTGACCTCCCTGCACTCGAAGTGGATTTTATGGAGCTACAGAAGCCCAATTGGCGCGCTCTCAACGGCATTGGAAAGTAGACATCCTGGGCTTTCCAGCAATGTATAATAGTCCATACTTTGCCCGAGATTTGATGGCCCAAACCGGCGTGGCAAATCAGCCTCAGAATTTTCAGCGTTTAACGCTGGAACTGGCATAAAACTTGGAGTTAAACGCCCAAACTGGCATAAAAGCTGGCGTTTAACTCCAGAAAAGGTCTCTACACGAAAATGCTTCATTGCTCAGCCCAAGCACACACTAAGTGGACCCAGAAGTGGATTTTACTCATTTACTCATTTCTGTACCCCTAGGTTACTAGTTTACTATTAATAGATCTTTTGACATTGTATCAGCACCTCATGACACTTTACACGTTTCTTTGTGTACTTCCACGGTATGAGTCTCTAAACCCATGGTTGGGGTGAGGAGCTCTGCTGTGTCTTGATGGATTAATGCAATTACTGCTGTTTCTTATTCAATCATGCTTGCTTCCGTTCTAAGATATCACTTGTTCTTAAACCGGATGAATGTGATGATCCGTGACACTCATCATCATTCTCAGCTATGAATGTGTGCCTGACAACCACTTTCGTTCTACCTTAGATTGAGTAGATATCTCTTGGATTCCTTAACCAGAATCTTCGCGGTATAAGCTAGAACTGATGGCGGCATTCAAGAGAATCCGGAAGGTCTAAACCTTGTCTGTGGTATTCTGAGTAGGATTCAATGATTGAATGACTGTGACGTGCTTCAAACTCCTAGCAGGCGGGGCGTTAGTGACAAACGCAAAAGAATCAATGGATTCTATTCCGGCCTGACCGAGAACCGACTGATGATTAGCCATGCTGTGACAGAGCATAGGAACGTTTTCACTGAGAGGATGGGAGGTAGCCACTGACAACGGTGAAACCCTACATACAGCTTGCCATGGAAGGAGCTTCGCGTGTTTGATGAAGAAAGACAGTAGGAAAGCAGAGATTCAGAAGATGGAGCATCTCCAAAACCTCAACCTATTCTCCATTACTGCATAACAAGTACTTATTTCATGTTCTTTTGCTTTTCACAATCAACCCTGATAATTTCTGATATCCTGACTAAGATTTACAAGATAACCATAGCTTGATTCAAGCCGACAATCTCCGTGGGATCGACCCTTGCTCACGCAAGGTATTACTTGGACGACCCAGTGCACTTGCTGGTTAGTTGTGCGGGATTGCAAAAAGTGTGATTGTAATTTCGTGCACTAATGTTCGTGAGTGGCGGGACCACCTAACGACCTGGATCTGACCGAAAATAAAGAAGGCTTTATTACTTCATTGGGAGACTGATGAGGGGTTCAGCGACCTTCATGAAGACTAAGTCTAGGCTGATATGTAGTATCGTTAATTTTGTTAGTAACTTTGTCATATTCTTCTACATATCATTACTAGGCATCCTAATCATATTTGTTCAATACAACATGTGTAGTTGAAGTCGTTGGATCACGAGACGAAATTAGCGGAGATGTTCAAGTACACTCACACGCTGCAGGAGAATAAAGAGAGATTTGCTGATCATCCGTCTCAAGATCATTATATGAGTAAACATACATATGATCTTTTGGTATAAAATTATTTGAGATTAACTGTATAGCTATCATACTAATCACAATAACATGAGTTATACAAGAGTTCTACACGCAAAGACTAGAGGCTACGAGTCAGTAATCTCTACAAAGTGGGGAGGATGCCGTCGATAGCTTTGATGCTTCAGTCGTCGATCCCGATGCGGTTTGACGCAAGACCGTCTTAGCGCTATACAAGAACCACGTATACAGGTTGGGGTCGTTCTTTGCCAGCAGCCTCTACACCTCCATGTTGAGGCCATCGTCAGGCTCTGCCACTAGTTGAGCCATCGAACCCGAGGAAGGCGTGGATTTGAAGTTGTAGGTGCAGGAGCTCCAACACAGCCTTTACCAATAGGCTCAGGAGCTGAACGATTATCGAGAGAGTTATCTGGAGATCCTCACACGCATGACGGATACGAATGACCTCAGGCTGGAGTAGAGGGAGCAGTTGAAGTGACTTCAGAGGATGGAGGCTCAGATAGAAGTGTACCAGTCTTAAATGTACGCTGCTGGTATCATCCCTGCTAGTGGTAGCAGTCCTTTTGGTGGCACGCAGACATCACCGCCTTCTGCAACCGACGACGACGATGACAATGAGGACTATCTGGATCTTTAGTCATTAGTATTTTATTTTATTGTTTTATTGTATTTATTTGATGTACTTGAATTTTAATTTATTTGAATATTGTATTATTTATTTTAAATAATAGGTTTTTATTATTTATGAATTTACCATTAATTGTGTGAAAAATAATTTAAATAAAAATTAAAATTGACCATTTATTTCAATTTTTTTAAAAAATTGACATTACCGTCGGATTTACCGAGAAAATAATCCAACGGTAATAGTGCAGAAAACAACATATTTTAGCGCCAATAATACCGTCGGAAAAATTCGCCGGTAACCAATTAGTTTTTTGAACAGGTAATCCTCGTAGAATCCGACGGTAATTATCGACGGACGAAAAAAATTCTGACGGTAAATATTTGATGACGAAATTTATACTGTCTGATTTCTTCCAATGGTAATTAAATCCGACAGTAATCTATTTATTGTCGATTTTTTCTGTTTTTCCAGTGGAAAATTCGACAATAATAAATATTTTTTTTTGTAGTGATGCAAAGTTGACAACTTGACATAGCTATGGAGAATGAAATTGGTAAAAAGATGGATGAGAAGGGAGAATGAATTGTTTATACACATTGTTTTTTGAAATACATCAACTATAAATGTTTATCAAGTTTTATGACTTATTTGCAGTAGAGTTTATTAGCATTTTAGTTCAAGTAATTTTTTTCTTAGTGAATTAAAATAGTTTTTAAGGTCACTAAAGATGAAAAAGAAACTTTTGAAGAATAAGAGATATTTTAACTAATTGCATTGGCTACTTCCAAAATTTCAGATTTATAATAGAATTTTTGGAGATATTAACGTATTCAAGATCAGTTAGTAAATATTTTTGAGACATTTGTAGAACTAAGAGAAAGAAGGATGTTTCTTTGAGAAAAATAAATATAATTTAAATATAAGATCAGAGATAAAAGTTTAGAAGACGCGCATGTAGATATATATTAGTTTTGGCTCAAAATGCTTACATCTAGTCCTCCAAAAATCTTAAAAATTTTTATTAATAGAGTAAATATATAACCAGATATTCTTTACATAAAGTTTTTCTAATAAGTTATAGTTTTGACTTAGAATGAATTGCAAATCAATCTAAAAATTTTAGATATTATTTTTATAAGCCTTCTCAAACTAAACCTCAACTCAACTTAGATTGCAACTTAACATAAAAATTTTAGATATTTTATGACATTTTTAAGCAATTCTAAGTTTGATATACTAGCAACTTAAAAATATAATTATTTCCTCCAATCTTTTTAGTAAGAAATAACTTAGATTGACCTTTCACCAACGGTGAAATTTTAGACATTTTTTTTACAAATTTTCTTAGAATGAAATAATAACGCAAATTGAATACCCTACTAATTTAAGAAATTTAGATATTTTACTAACTTTCTTAAATTACACTCAAATTAAATGTTTTATCAATATAAGAACTTTACATATTTTTTCTTAAATCTTCTTAATACTAGAAATTACTATTGGATTAAATTACAAAAAGATCTGTGAAATATACAAATCACTATGTTTACATAGGAGCATTTGAAAAGTTAAAAAATTTGTCCTATTTCTAATTAAAACAGTTCAAAGATGCTATAGCTTCACACAAACTATTATCAAAATTACAAAAATGTAATCTAAACCATGGATGTATTGGAAAGTCCTAGATTACAAATATTTCTTCTTTCTGTCACAAGTATTGATTTATCGGGTGAAAAATATTTAAATAGATACATATCTTCTTCTCGTGTTTTCTTATACTCTTCGTCACTTTATCAAGGTTTCAAGATCTTGTATATGTAGTCTTGAAACATTTAAGATTCGTTGAACATTTTTTTTTATACATTATTGTCAGCGTTTATGACTAAAAAGTATAAAGAAAAGTGCCTTTTCCTTTTTAGTGTTCTTTTTTTCTTTTAATAATTTCGTACTACACTTTGTAGTAAAAAATTAATAGAATCACTTAAATAAAGACATCAAAAACGTCTTTTTTTTAAAGATATTTATTAAAAATTAAAATTTAACATATATAATTAATTAAACTGTGTTAATTTTATTAAAATTAGATTGGACAAATCAGTTTAGTCAAAAAATTAATAAATTAAATTTTGAACCGATATAAATTAATATTTTTTTTATAAAAAATAACTACAATATCCCTATTATAAAAAATAACTAAAATACTTCTATTATATATATATTAATTTTGAAAACTCTAAATCCTAACTCTATGACGACAGAGAAGAAAAGGGTTAGAATTTAGGATTTTTAAAATTAGTATATATAATAATAAGAGTATTTTAGTCATTTTCTATAATAGGAGTATTGTAATCATTTTTTATAAAAAATAATATTAATTTAGATCGATTCAAAATTTGATTCACCATTTTTCTGTCAAATTAATTTGTCTGGCCTAATTTTGACAAAAATAACACGATTTAATCGATTATATGTGTTAAATTTTAATTATTAAGAAATATCTTAAAAAAAAGATATTTTAGACGTCTTTATTGAAATGACTCCCAAAAAATTAAATGATACTTTCAATCAGTTTAACTTGTTGAATATGTTTGAATTAAATCATTCGAATCAAAACGTATATTTATTTTGTTAATTAGGATATCTTTTAGAGGAGTGTTATAGGGGTCGATAAATTTTGTGATTTGTAACCATCAATTAATTATCATTAGTATTTTTAATAGTGTGAGATTACATTTAATGGTATGAGATTACTCACTTTTTTTTTATTTGTTAAGTACTAGTCAAATTTTAATAAAAGTAATGACTCCCTAGACTTTCTTTTTCACATAATTTACTTATATTATTTAAAAAGAAAATCATAGTATGAATAGGAGCATTAGGCCGGAAAGTTTCATGATGATCATGTGATCTGTATTTTCTAAATTGTTAGATACACTTCCTCCTCTGATCTTCTTGCAATAATATAGGCATAACAAACATGATGATGTATATTCCTTTATAAAATTAACGTCTTATGTCTTTTATGCCATAATATAACAAACATGACGATTTCTTTTTTGTACAGAATTAGATTTTACTAAGAAGAATAAGTATAAAATAGTATAAAGGTTACTAAAATCTGCGCGAATATATGATTTCAGTTTCAGATTTTTGTCTTAGTCTGGAAATATTAGCTTTCAGAATCCAGTGAAGCCAAATTATTATACTCATTGCCGATGTCACCAGCAAAAACCGGACCTACCTGAATTCTCATGGTGAGTAAGTGCACACGGAAATTCATCACTTCAATAAAGGTTTTCTGGATTTCTTTTCTTTTCTTGTTTTTTACAAAAGAAAAGGTTCCATTCTAAGATAGGCAGTCACTAATCACTCTTCACCGAGCTAAATTAATTGGAGCCTTATAATAAAGTTAGAATACTATAGAAGAGAGTAGAGAAAAAAATTGCAATCTAGTTATATTCAATCATATTACATGTACCCAAAAAAATCAACAATTAAATCAATTATTGATATAAAAATATATTAAAATATAAAATATATATTAAAAATAAATTATATATATATATATATATATATATATATGATAATTACTTTTTATGTGTACATAACATTTTTTATTTATATTAAGCACAAATTTTGTTACATAATTGAATTCAAGAAACTTGTTGATCATGTTATCAACGTTTCGTTTTTTTTAATGAAAAAAAAAGCAAAATAGTGTCGACGGATTGTATAAATCTTTTTCTTTAAATTTAGTATGAATAAAATGTCAATGACATATTGTATAAAAATATATAGTTTTTAATTTTACTATGGACAAAACGTCAGCCATATATTATATATTTATTTATTTTTAATTGACGCAAAGGAAAGCATCAATGACGTTTTGCTTGAAGACATATTTTTAAATTATTTTTCGGTCAAAATATTGTTGACGTATTGCAGAAAAAGTAAAAACGTGAATGACGTTTTGTGAAAATGTCAGTGACGTTTTGTGCTAGGAGGAATAAAAAAATATAAAATTAACTATAAAAGAAGTTCTGGATTATACTAAAACGCAAAAATGGAGTATGAGAGTAAAGTTCTATATAGAAATGGAGTAATGAGAGCTTTGTTCTACAAAATGTTCTCAATTTGAGAGAGTGAAAAAAGTTCGTGAGTGAGTGTGATGAGTGTATAAAATAAAGGGTTATATTAATTTAAAAATATACTACAATGGTCAAATTTTATCTCATACACATGAAGGCGTGAACTTTTATGTGAGAATCCATGTGTTATTATTGTTCCTATTTCAATAACATTCGAAGGACTTAAGAGTATACTTTCTCAAACTGTAGATCATCAAGTGCAAAAGAGAATCATAAATATTCTGTACAGGCAGCCTGTGCTAGTATTTGGTGGTTTCAGCAAATTTCAAATAATGCATGTGACTGATGAAACTTGTACGCAAAGAATGCTTCTTACCTATCATCAAATTAGAGCACATGCCTCACTTATCGAGTTGTATGTTGAGTTCGAAGAAATTGATGATGTTGTTTTTCCAGAACCCAACATGGACTGGGTGGGTTATAATACTGAAAGCAATGAAGAGTTTGAAGGTAATTATGAAATTGTTGGTCCAACTAAAGATGTAGAGGAAGATGAGATAATGGTTGAAGGAGATGTGGCTGATGTTGCAAATGCACTAATCGTACAACATCCATCTGGAGAGTCATCTTTTATGCATGCTTTGAATCATGATGCCATGCATGTACTGAAATTTCCTGAATACGTCAATACAGGTAATTTTGTTGTTGTTGTTGTTGTTCACTTTTTAATATTAGTAATATTATTGTTTGTTTTGTTTTTATATTAGTATTTTCTTTATTTTTATATTGTTATTACTATTTATTGTTGTCATTATTATTAATAATAATAGAATATTACTTAGATTTATTTTTGTTTTATTATTGGTGTAGCCCCAACTGTTGTAGCTGACGGTGAATTCGCCGTTGGAATGGAGTTTAATTCTAGAGAGGTTGTTATTGCATCAGCTAAAGAGTATAACCATTCGAAGAGAAGTTGATTACATGGTATATGAATCAGAACCAATAACATTCTATGCTAAATGCGTACAGTACGGAACAAGCTGTGATTGGCTTATCAGAGTTAGTCTTATAAAAAGACAGTATTGTTGGGTGATAAGGAGGTAAATGGTAGTCACACGTACACCAAAAGTACCATATCTTAAGATCATGCTAAACTAGACTCTGATACAATTGCAGAAGCGATAAAGCCATTAGTTGAAGCTGATCCGTCCATAAAGGTGAAATTTGTCATCGTTGAAGTGCAATCAAAGTTCAACTACACGATAAATTATTGCAAAGCATGGTTGGCCAAGAAAAAGACAGTTGAGGCTCGCGATGGATGCCTCCTAATTGAATCAATAGAAGTTCTTGTCCTAAAATGCTCAGAATAGGCTCGCGGTGGATGCCTCGCATCCAAAGACAATCGTCCAGGAACAACGTTAGCCATTGGCACCTGTAGCTATGCTTCCTTTCAACTACTCCTTGCTACTGATTTGTGTAGGGACATGCCAAACGATGAAGAATACCATGTTGGTGTAAATATATTTTGAAATTATTGGACAAACATTCTTTGGCATTATCAGTTTGAACAGATTTTAATAAGAAACCAATTTGCTTCTCCATCAGTTTTTATATTATTGAATAACAGAAAACACTTGTGATTTATATAAGCCTGTGTATCGAGTAAAAGCATCAACTAAACTAATATAAAATGTGTATCCTGATCTAGATATGGTTGAGGCAGGTCCCAAACATCAATAAAACCTAATTGTAGAGGATGAGTATACATAATTTGAGAAGGATAAAAGGAAAGTTTGTACATTTTACCCATACAATAAGCTTTACAAACAAAAGAAACAGATTTTGCATTGGTAGCATTATTGTCAGTGTAAGAAATGTTACAAATTTTTAATATAGTTCGAACTATCACATTGGAGGGATGGCTTAATCTTCTATGCCAAAAGTTCCAGATTATTTACAAGTGGCTAAGAAAGATTGAATTGTTAGATATTTTATAAAATTAGTAATTTACGTACCTCCAGCCATTGCAAAAAATTCTTTGATTTAATTTGGAAACTTCCAATTCTTGAATCACAAACTTAGATGGAAACAAAGTGTGTTTGTTTGTTATTGTGTAATCAGAATTGGGGACCCAAACTTTATAAAGTTTATGAACAGTCATGTTCTTTCCATCAAAGAACAGACCAACTGCCAATATAATTAATTAATAATTATAACACCACCCAAACTAATTTCTATATTAACAAATTGGACCACAATTAGAATAAAAATACTAATATTCTCCCACTTGGTCCAACATTTATTACGTATAGTTTGTAATTACATACTATGCTTAAATAATTAAGACAAATTATACGAATCATAGCGGTAGGTTCTCATTAATCGAGTATTATCTTCTATGTATTACAATGCAACATATCCTAATTGAATAAACTCTTTATGTGGTATTTCTGTAGGAATAAGCCCAATGCTTATTCTAGGTCCTTCACTGAATTTTATTTGTCATTCTCAATCATGTATGCGCATATATACTAACCAAATGAGAAACAAACAATGATAAGAATTTCATATCAAAATATGTCATATGATATAACATAAGTGACGTTACAGAACATAAACCCATACTAGTAACATGATCCTTAAACAATCCTGGTGGCATGCCTTTTGTCAAAGGATCAGCTATCATCTGTTTAGTACTAATATGCTCTATCTGTACCTCATTAGACCTAACTCGGTCTTTAATGGCCAAGTACTTAATATCGATGTGCTTACTTCGACTACTACTTCTATTATTCTTAGCCATAAATACAGCAGCTGAATTGTCACAATATATTCTCAATGGCCTAGAGATACAATCCATAATCTTAAGCCCAGAGATGAAATTCTTTAACCAAGCACCTTGTGATGTAGCCTCAAAACAAGCAATAAACTCGGCTTCCATGGTAGAAGTGGCTACAAGTGATTGTTTTGCACTCTTCTAAGATACTACTCCATCAGCAAGCATAAAGATGTATCCTGACGTTGACTTCCTGGAATCAACAGATCCCGCCAAGTCTGAATCTGAGTATCCAACAATTTTTTAAATTATCGGTTCGTCTATATGTAAGCATGAAATCCTTGGTCCCTTGAAGGTACCTTAAGACCTTCTTTGTAGCTCTCTAATGGATAATTCCTGGATTACTTTGATATCTTCCTAACATGCTAACAGCAAAAGCAATGTCAGGTCTTGTATAGACTTAAGCATACGTTAGGCTTCTAACCGTTGAAGCATAAGGAATATTTTGCATCTGTTTCTTTTCAAGTTCATTTTTGGGATATTGATCTAAGCAGAATTTGTCAGCAACACTTGGTGAACAATTTTGCATTTTAAACCTCTCAAGAACTTTATTAATATAGACTTCTTGAGGTAAACCTAAAATTTCTTTATGTTTATCTCTATGAATCTTTATGCCAATGACATAAGATACATCACCCATATCTTTCATATCAAAATGTCTAGAGAGAAATTGTTTCACTTCATGTAACAATCCTAAATCATTTGTTGCAAGCAAAATATCATCTACATATAAGATGAGAAATATAATCTTGCTCCTACTAACCTTGTGATATATACATTGATCAGAAATATTCTCAATGAACCCAAATGAAGAAATCACATTGTGAAACTTCAAATACCACTGTCGGAAAGCCTGCTTAAGACCATACATTGTTCTCTTAAGCTTGCAAACTAACTCCTTACCAGCACTTGAGATAAACCCTTCGGGTTGTCTCATATAGACTTCTACTTCCAAATTTCCATTAAGGAAGGCCGTTTTCACATCCATTTGATGCAATTCCATGTCAAAGTGTGCTACCAATGCCATAATGATGCGAAAAGAGTCTTTCTTTGAAACAGGAGAAAAGGTTCTCTTGTAGTCAACTCCTTCCCTTTGAGTAAATCCTTTGGCAACAAGTCGAGCCTTGTAGCGCTCATTATTGCCTGATGAATCCTTCTTGGTTTTAAAGACCCATTTACAGCCAATGGCCTTTTCTCCATTAAGCAATTCTACAAGATCCCAAACTTGGTTATCCGCCATAGAATTCATTTCATCCTTCATAGCATCTAGCCAGAAATTGGAATTATGACTTTCTATTGCTTGTGAAAATGTCGTTGGGTCATTTTCATCACAAACATCATAGTCAGACTCAGCAAGATACACTACATAGTCACTAGAAATTGCAGGCTTTTTTATTCTTGTTGATCTTCTTAATGTTGCATCATCAACCTCTTGTAAAGGTGGTGGCATAATAAGTTCTCCCTCTTCTTGAAGTTGCTCTTAAGCAATATGTTCTTGAACAACATTTTCATTATGAAGAGTTTGATCCTCCACCATATGATCTACTTGAATATTATCTTCATGATGTGGAACATTAGTAATAGGTTGTTCTACATTGACCCTATCTGTATGGACATTGTATTGAATAATCACTCTTGTACATGGAGAGGTTTGACAAATATTATCATTCTCAACAACTTTAAGAGGATGATTTCTCCCACTTTTCACATCATGCTCTAAAAATCTTGCATTTCTAGATTCAACTATTTTACTTGAATGAGAGGGACAATAAAATCTGTAACCCTTAGACTTTTCTGCATAGCCGATAAAATAGGCACTTATCGTCCTTGGGTCCAACTTCCTTTCTTGTGGATTATAAACCCGAACTTCAGCAAGACAACCCCAAATGCGTATATGATTCAAACTAGATTTTCAACCATTCCACAGCTCAAAATAATGCACAGTAATTACATTTTGAAATGGCAAGGTAGAGACAATTTGGCTCTGATATCACATGTTAGATATTTTATAAAATCAGTAATTTACGTACTTCCAGCCATTGCCAATAAATTCATTGATTTAATTTGAAAACTTCCAATTCTTGAATCACAAACTCAGATGGAATTAAAGTGTGTTTGTTTGTTATTGTGTAATCAGAATTGAGGACCCAAACTTTATAAAGTGACGTTGGGACGTCGCTTGGGCCACCAATCTTGGCGAGGTTAATAACCCCACTATGGTGAAAATAGCCATAAATCCACCTTGGTTGGCTAAGCCAAGGATGCACCTCTTACTCTCAAAGAGCCTAGAGAAAAATAAGCATACAACTTATTTCATATTCAAAAATAAACTTCAACTCTATTTCATAATAAAAGGTACATGAGTTATTTATACTAGTAAAAGAAGGAAAAACCTTCATAACTTGGACGATGTGGGACTAATACATAACACAAAGTTTACTATCCTAAACAATATGGGACTTGTATTCCCTTATTAGAATTAACTAACATAATTAACCTACTAACTCTACTTGCTCCTACGTCATTCTCCCTAGGTTGAAAGAACTCTTGCGTGAAAAGACTTGTGATAGCAGATGATCGATCTCATTGATGAATCCACACCAAAAGATCCTATTGGTGACTCCACACCAAAGACCCGCACTCACAAATCAGATAAAATTTTACAAGATCTGTGGCAGCAGACGATCTCATTGACGAATTCACACCAAAAGATCCAATTAGCGAATCCACGTCAAAAACCTGCACCCATAAATCAAATAAAATTTCACTAAAGCAAGGTGAAGGCCACGAGGACCGACCTTGCTCTGATACCAAACTGACGCCGAGACGTCGCTTGGGCCACCAATCTTGGCGAGGTTGATAATCCTACTATGGTGAAAATAACCATAAACCCACCTTGGTTGGCTAAGCTAAGGATGTACTTCTTACTCTCAAAGAGCCTAGAGGAAAATAAGCACACAACTTATTTCATATTCAAAAATAAACTTCAACTCTATTTCATAATAAAAGGTACATGAGTTATTTATACTAGTAAAAGAAGGAAAAAGCTTCGTAACTTGAACGATTTGGGACTAATACATAACACAAAGTTCATTATCCTAAACAATATGTGACTTGTATTCCCTTATTAGAATTAACTAACATAATTAACCTACTAACTCTACTTGCTCATACGTCATAAAGTTTATGAACAATCGTGTTCTTTCCATCAAAGAACAGACCAACTGCCAATATAATTAATTAATAATTACAACACCACCCAAACTAATTTCTATATTAACACATTGAACTACAATTAGAATAAAAATTCTAACATGAATATGAGAAGTATCATGTAAAGACTAAACGTGTACGTTTCTAGACACCACCTTTTAACCAGTGCGTCTACAATCAGCCTATGACACATGATCCTTCCAATTTGAGAAACATAATAGAATCCACTCGCTCTCAGTTGTTCTTCCACTCTATTATCATGAGTCTATTTGGTGTAAGTGTCTCATGTGCAAATTTCTTGAACCTTAAAAACAAAAAAGAATAATTAACAGTAAATCACTATAACCAGTTCATGACTACTGTTATATTCAACACTTACTAAATCACTACGTATTCTAATAATTGATGATTACTAAATAAACTACTAATTATTAACTACTACAGTAAACACAAAAATCACTTACATATACGAGATATCAAAAATATTTTACAATATGGTTCTCAACACGTATGATGTCACGTTTTTCCATCTTCTTCTTTTTTAAACTCTACATTAAAAAGAACATATGAATAATTAAAATATTTTTCTAAAAAATATTTGAAATGAATGAAAATTTATTATAAATATATCTATCCTAATTGTTAATGTTAATAATTCTGTTTTTTTTTTTTTGAAAAAACATTCCAAAATAAAACCAAAATTAATATATCCTAAAAATTAATAATAATAATAAAAGTAACGTAAATAATAACAATTGAAACTAATGTTTTATGTAAAATAAAAAATAAAAATAATTATTAAATAATTCTATTTTTAATGCTTTTTTATAATAAATAAGATTTAATTAAATATTTCAAGTAAAACTAAAATATAAATTAATAATTATTGAAACTAATATTTTACGTAAATTAAAAAAATTTCTGAAAATTATTAGCTAATTATTTTTTAATTCTATTTTTTAATTAATAAAATTATAAATGAATTATAAAGTAAAAAATTTCTTAAAAAAAAACAAACATTAATAATAATAAATTATTAATACATAAATAATCTTATTTTTGAAAACATTTATTTTAAATAACACTAACCTAACCTAAAAAAATACCAAACCTTATTCTATTTTTTAAAAATTCTTGTTCACACTTTCAGTTAAAAAAAAGTAATAACTAAGGCATACAAGTATTTATTTGAATGGCTTTGGTTTAGTTGTAGTGATGGGTAAATATGGGTGTTGCCGTTTTGCTTGTTTTTTGTGGGTTTGCTTGTTTTTGGTGGGATAAGAATGACAATGATGGAAGAGAGCCGTTTTATGAAACTGAAAAGAAAAGAAAAAAAATGGACAAGAGAAGATGATTACTAAGATGAAAAAATTTTATGCTGGAAAGAGAGAGCTCGTCAATCACGTGTTAACCATGCAAAGAAAACGTCATTGACGTTTTGTGTAAAACGTGGCCGACGTTTTGTTAAAGAAGATAGTGATGTGGATGGAAAAATGACAGTGATGTTTTTCTATAGCTATTAGAGATTTTCACAACGGCATGAAATACAATTTTTTGGACATTTTGGTGGATTACATCAATTTGGACCCAATATTAAAAATAAAAAGTTCTGTTCATATCCTCTAAGCAGCGGTTAACTCAACAATAACTCAGTAATATCCAAACTGATTCATAATAAATTTTACTTCAAAGTTTAGATAAATTAGTTTTAAATAAAAAATAAAATATTGTCTCTAATTAAAAAAGTAAAAGAACAAATTACTCTTCAAATTTTTTTTTAAAAAGCGACAAATTAAACTATCCTTTAATTATTTGAAACTGTATAAAATAAAAGACTAATTTTTATTTTATTTTATTAGAGATTAATTAATTAGTAAACATTCAAAATATGAATGAATTTTTGCCAAAAATTAATTTGTTTGATACAAAAATTGTTAAGGTCCAATACGAGGTACAATATTATTTATAATAATTTATGATCCTTGAACTAAAAGTTTTTAATTGGTACATTTGCTTTAGTAACTTTTTCATGTTAATATAAAAGCATGTTTTACCTCGTAAACTATTATCCACTTCTAGTTTAGTACTTAAAAATTACTTTGGACGGCAACATTTTTTTGTTTGTAAAACCACTTAATGTCCTTTCTCTCTTTATAAAAGATAATTAAAAACAAATTAAAAATTTAATATAAAAAACAAATTTTAATCATTAAAATATGCATTTACTTTTAAAAGTAGATGAAAATATTTTGGTATCAAGTCACAAAACTATTTATTTCAAAAAGTATTTATGATTTTTTATGTTTAAAGACGCTCCTGTCATAAAGGGGATAATTCGCCCTTGGCTAAGAGACAATATAATTCTTGCGTAAATTGTTAATAAAACTTACTTAACTAGTATATTATTTTAATGACATGACTATCAAGGGTCACATTTGGAAGGGGAATAGGATTAGTCAGCAGAAAATAATTTATTCTTCAAAAATGTTTAGATTGGTTACGGATAAATTTATCTCTCATAATCCCACTACCATCACCTTTTATTTGCAGCTAAACCTCTCAATCCTAACCCCACATTCATCTCATTGTCATTTGTCACTTCACCATCACAAACTCCAACTTCCATTGCCTCAACCTTTACCCTTATTCTCACTTTCATCATTGCCACAACTCCAATCCTAACCTCTTGTAGAGATTATAGGAGCTAAGGTGACTTAGTATAAATGTATATACATTTCAGTGTAAAACATATACACATATCATAATTGAATTAATTTACTTTCTCATTCTAAAATTCTCTTTCACTCTCTATTGTTTCTTGCACAATAAGAAACTGCTGTTATATGATTTCACTTTGCAGATTCATCATCTTAGAGAAATTCCTTCACCATAAATCATATTCTTGAATCAATCTTTTATAGTATCAAGAGCACAGGTTATTGTGAATCCATGGCTTTAACAATTTTTTTCTGTCAATTCCATAAAATTTCTTTCCCCTATCACGAGTAAACTCAATGAATCCAATTATGTAACTTGACAACAACATACACTTTATGCTATTGAAGGTCAGGACCTAGAAGATAATATTCAAGATGGTAAGACTCTACCTCAGTTTGATTTTAAAGTTGCTCAAACTGGTAGAAATGTTTCTACCAAATACATAGAATAGATTCAACAAGATTACAACATATGTTTCCGGATTCTTGCATCTGTAGAACCATAATCATTCAAGAACTGAATTGCACATTACACCAATGCTTCAGAAATCTGGCAAAAATTACAAGTATACTTTGCTGAAAATACAAAATCAAAATTGAAACAACTCAGAAATCAGTTCAAATCCATAAAGAAAAAGAATCTTTTTATCTCCGAGTATCTTTCACAAATCAAAACACTAGTTGACTCTTTCATTGCTATTGGATATCATCTCAACAATGAAGATTACATTGAAGCTATATGCAATGAATTGTCAAAAAATTTCTCAAGTTGCATCACATTTGTTCAAGCTAAACCAGAGTTGTTTAGCATAGGTAAACTTGAGAATTTTCTTCTTTCACATGAAGATACTCTTGATAAATTCAAACAAACGTCTTTCTCCCTAGCTTAAGTGAAGTTGGAACAATTTGCATCATCTTGATCGAGGTTTTTGAGGAAGAAGATCTAAAGGAGGATGTTTCTTTATGGAAAGTAAAAGCTCTTGGCAGTTAAGAAATCACCAATGCTGTTAGGTTTGCAGTCGTCCAAGTCATACTACTTTACAATACTATTTTCGATTTGATCATAGTTATCATGGAAATTCCAATTCTGGTTCCTCTTCACAAGCACCATTGTTGAATAATCAACCACCTCCACCCTCAGCCTCTTTTTATCAACCACAATCTTTCTTGGCAAACTCTTCTACTTCTAGTGATTCTACATGGTATCTTAACACTAGTGCAACTAATTATCTAACTCACGATTCCTCAAGTCTCATCTCAGTTGCTGATTACACTGGACCAGACTAACTCTATCTTGCTAATGGTATAGGCATTCCAATCAATAAGATTGGACATTAATTCTAATCAATAAGATTGGACATTAATTTCTTACTAATCCTAACTCTAATAATGTTTTTGTTTTAAAAAATCTTTTACACATTACTACTTTAGCAAAAAATTTAACCAGTATCTCAAAATTTTGTTTAGAAAATGGTGTTTTCTTTGAATTTCATCCTTATCACTGCTTGGTTAAATCTTAAGTATCTAAGAAAGTGCTCCTTCGGGAACTAGTTAAACGTGGACTTTATGCCTTTGATAGTCTTAGTATTAATAGGTCTTTACATGATACTTCTCATATTCAATCTTTCTTAGCCACTTGTAAACATAATTTGGAACTTTGGCATAGAAGATTAAGCTATCCCTCCAATGTGATAGTTCGAACTATATTAAAAAATTGTAACATTTTTTACACTGACAATAATACTACTAATGCAGAATCTGTTTCTTTTGTTTGTAAAGCTTACTATATGGGTAAAATGAACAAAACTTCCCTTTTATCCCTCTCAAACTATCTATATTGATCCTCTATAATTAGGTTTTGTTGATGTTTGGGGTCCTGCCTCAACCATCTCTAGATTAGGTTACACATTTTATATTAGTTTAGTTCATGCTTTTACTTGATACACAGGCTTATATAAATCACAAGTGTTTTTTGTTATTCAACAATATAAAAACTGATGCAGAAGCAAATTGGTTTCTTGTTAAAATCTGTTCAAACTGATAATGCCAAAGAATTTTTGTCCAATAATTTCAAAATATTTTTATACCAACATGGTATTCTTTATCGTTTGGCATGTCCCTACACGCATCAGTAGTAAGGAGTAGTTGAAAGGAAGCAAAAGCACATTACTGAGATGGGCCTTACACTTCTTGCCACTGCTAATCTTCCAAATATATTTTGGAAAGATGCCTTCTTAACTTCAACATTTTTAATTAATAGCCTTCCATCCAAAATTTTTTATTTTAAAACCCCCTTTGAAATGTTACATCATTCTAAACCTATTACTCCATTTTAAAAACTTTTGGTTATGCTTGCTTTTCTCATTTAAGACCCTTTAACAAACATAAGTTGAATTTTAGGTATGATCAATGTCTTTTCCTTGGTTATGCTCCACAGTCTAAAGGTTTTAAATATATGAATAAAGATGGAAAGGTTTTCATTGTTAGAAACGTGATCTTTGATGAATGTGTTTTTCCTTATGCATCTATGTTTAATACTAACTTCACCATTGATTTATACCTCTCTC
This sequence comes from Arachis stenosperma, assembly GCF_014773155.1. Classification (NCBI taxonomy): domain Eukaryota; kingdom Viridiplantae; phylum Streptophyta; class Magnoliopsida; order Fabales; family Fabaceae; genus Arachis; species Arachis stenosperma. The sequence goes on along the minus strand of NC_080385.1, from coordinate 30,928,425 downwards.
ATGCACGATCTGATGTTGAATTATCACCTCTTATGCCTATTTCTCGTACTTCTACTTTCACTAATATTTCTACTCTTGACACTGTTAATGGTCAACCTAGTAATTTGTCTACTTCTATTAATCCTAGTTCTACTATTAATTCTAGATCTACTGATATTTCTAATCTTTCTTCACTTTTTCACTTATTAATTCTAGCTCTACTATTTTTGATTTATCTTCTTCAAATACTGATGCACTTACTGTCTTTAGCACCATTCCTATTTCAGGAAATCAACTTGAATTATCAGCTAATACTACATCATCTAATACTCACTCTATGCAAATCAAGTCTAAATCTGGTATTGATAAGTCAAGAACTTTTTCTACTTCTATTTCTAAAATGGACTTAATTAATAATGTTCCTAAGAATGTCCCTTAAACCTTGCAAAATGATAACTGGTTTAGAGCTATGCAAGAGGAGAATTTTACCTTAATTAAAAATCATACTTGGCACTTAGTTTCTGCTTCTCCTAATGCTACGATTATTGGATGTCGATGGGTTTTCTCCATAAAAAAGGGGCCTAATGACTAGTAAAAATATAAAACAAGGCTTGTAGCTAAGGGTTGTTATCAAATTGAAGGGATTGGTTATTTTCAAATTTACAGTGCTGTAGCCAATTTGACTTTAACAATGTCTTTTTGAATGGTAAATTAATTGGGAATGTATACATGGTTCAACTACAAAGCTTTTCTAATTCTTATCCTAACATTATTTATAATCTAGGTAGAGCCATCTATGACTTGAAATAAGCTCCTAAAACCTGGTTTCTTACCTTTCGTGACACTCTTTTTCATTTGGTTTTACTAACACCACTTCTGATCCTTCAATATTTGTTAAATTTACTGTCACTTCCACTTGTTACCTATTTGCTTATGTTGATCACATTATTATCACTGGGGATAACAACACTAAACTAGAAACTTTAATTTCACAGCTCAATTCTAAATTTTCTCTTAAAGACCTTGGCCAATCTCATTATTTTCTTGGTCTTGAGTTTAATTATTTAACCTCAGGTAATCTGAATGTCTCCCAATCTAAATATATTCATAATATGTTAAAACATGCAAATATGAATAAGTATAAGTTTATGAACATTCCTATGTTACCTTCTGTTAAATTGAGTTCCAAAGGCACTGATATTTTTGAGGATCCAACTCTTTATTGTTCTATTATTGGTGGCCTTCAATATGCCGCCCTAACCATCTATAAATTGCATTCTTTATGAATAGGGTCAGTTAATTTATGCATAATCCTCTCCTTCAACATTGGAAAGTAGTGAAGCGTATACTCAGATACTTAATAGGCATGACAAGTCATGGTATTCGATTCACCAAAAGCACTGACCATTAATCAGTGGCATGTGTGTATCTTTTCGTACTACTCTCATCTTTTTGTGCAGTAAAAAACATCAATTGGTCAACATATCATCTACTAAAGTTGAGTACTGATGTGTAGTTGATGCTGCCACTGAGCTTCTTTGGATCCAAAAGCTCCTTTCTGAACTCAGAATTCCATCACCCTTTCCTTTTACAATTTATTGTGATAACTTATAGGAGTTTCTCTTAGCTAAAAATCTAGTTTTACATAGTGAAGTAAACACTTTGAAGTAGACTTACATTTTGTTCGAGATCGAGTTATCAAAGGATAACTTCATATCATTCATATCACATCTCATGCTTAAATTGCTAATATTCTTACTAAGCCTTTATCAGGACCAATTTTTACTAGTTTTCTCACCCAACTAAGGGTATCTCTACTGCCACCATTAGTTTAAAGGGGGGAGGGTGTAGAGATTATAAGAGCTAAGGCAGCGACTTAGTATAAATATATGTAAATTTTAGTATAAAACATATACACACATAATAATTGAATGAATTTACTTTTTTATTCTCAAATTCTCTTTCACTCTATCGTTTCTTGCACAATAAGAAACTACTGCTACATAACTCTACTTTGTAGATTCATCATCTTAGAGTAATTCCTTCACCACAAATCACATTCTTGAATCAATGCTTTGCCTTTGTTGTTTTTACCTCCTCCTCTTCTCCTAGCGTTCTTTCTTTCTCTTTCTTACTCTTTTCTCATTGATCGCTCTCCACTTCTACCACCTACTCCCACCTTTAAGCTTTTCTTTATTTTACTTGATATTTTTTTGTCTATTTTCAAATCTCATATGTTTTTCTCAATTTCTCTGGTTATTTTTGTTGATGTGAATATTAATTTTTTTAGTTTGGAAATGGTGGCTATCGTGGGAGTTGAAGTAAGGGTGAGGCGGTAGTGTGAGATTTGGAGGATGGGATAGTGGACGTATTGATAGTAAATGTTGTTAATGATAGGGGAGAGTACACTAATATTAATGGAGGAAGGAGAGGCAAAGTTAAGGATGTGATAATGATGAAAGTGTTCGCGTTAGTGGGGTGATTACAAAAAAATTAGTCCTTGATAAATTCTAATCCCTTTTAAGGGACAAAATAATTCCTAGCCAGTCCTAATCGTAATTCCATCTATCATAGAATTTAACGATTGTGTCATTACAATAATTATATTTTTATTTTATTTTTAAAAGATTTTATTTTAATTTTCTTAATTCGTAATTTATACTTTATTAGAATTGGATTTTTTTCTTTAAGTATAGTTTTTTAGGATAGCATTAGATTAGATTTAATTTTATTTGATAGTATATGATTAGATTCCGTTTGATTTTAAAATTACTTCAATTATTTGGATTATATTTTATTTTTGTTAGTATTATATTTTTTTTAGATTAGAACTTATTTTTGCCTATCATATTGTTTTAGGTTTAGATTTTAATTTTTCTAATATTTTATTTTATTGTTGCTTTAACTATTTTTCAACATCCTACCAGACAATAGGCAGTCTTGTTGTTATTGACATAAACCACGCAAGTTGTAATGCACCGTCTAGGTCGGCAGTCTTATTTTTTTAAATTGTGTTTCTTCTATTTTTATTCTTTATCTTCAGTTCACATGTAGTTTAACCCGAGTTTCAGAATTAAATTTATGGGTTTTTGAACTATTGTAACTAGTAGGGGGTGGCAATGGTTATTGAACTGTTGTAAGGGTGGCAATTGTTAAAGAAAGAAAGTTAATTTTAATTTTAAATTCAAATTTTGAATTAATTAGATATAATCCTTGTTTTGAATTTGACTTTCAACAACCACAAATCTTCCTCCACACCCGCACCGTGCCCACCCCTGCTCCCCACAACTCCCGTCATCTCTCGCGTATTGCCAATTCTCCATAATCAATAAAATTTAATCTTTTGGCTAAAACATTGGAATCTAAGTAGATTTTTCCTTCTTGAGGGCTTCTTCATCCTCATCAACCTTGTTATCTGTTTTGTCCTTATTGAAGAGAGATCACGCACCTCTTTTGTGCTTTTTACCAAGGTGAAGAACGTCTCCATTTTCTCCTCCTTTATGCTTTTTTACCAAGCCTCGTCGCACTTCTATTGCGCCTCTACAAGTAGCCCAGCTTTGTCCTCCATCGCGCCGTGGTGACCACCGCACGTAGTCCAACCTTGTTGCGCCTCCATTCTGCCTGTTGCTGTAGGCAACCCAGCCTCATCGCCCTTCCATTGCACCATTTCAAGTAGCCCAACTTCGTCCTCCATTGCACATGCAAATGTTTATTTTTCATGCAAATAGAATATTTATTTTTAATGCGAATTGGATGTTTGTTCTTCATGCAAATGGAATGTTAATTCTTAATACGAATGACTCACCTACACTCGGGGTTAGTAACGGCGGGAGACGGCAACGCTTGGGAGCTTTCTCACCGGCGAGGGAAACTGCGTGCTGGGGTAGGTGACGGATGGCTAGCCACGGTAAAAAGGGAGTTTGGGTTAGTTAGAAGGGAGTATAATTAGGTCAAAATGAAATTAGGTAAAAGTGGTGGGTTTAGGGTGAAAGTGAAATTGGATGGTTAGTGGGCCTGAAATATAGCCAGTTATTCACGTTGTTTGCATCTCTCATTATTCACCTAGTGGGATTGAATAGGTAATTGCTATATGATGACTATATGGTAGTTGTCTAATTTATCAAAAAAATAAAAAAAATTAATATTTAATTTAAAATGTATAAAAATAAATAATTTTTAAATATTTAATACTTATCATAAAAGATAAGTTCGTCAAATTTGACACCAAACTCAAAGGCACTAGAGAATTTGCCTATGAAATAATTTGAAAGGGTTGAATTTTTTTTTGTTCTTTCCATTATCTACTTTTATCTTTTACTCACCACTCAAAAAGTATTTGATTGGTAAATTCTAGTATTACAATGTTTCAGTGACTGGTTATACAAGTGTTGTTAAAATTAAAGTTATAACTTTTTTCTATATTTTAATAATATCCTTTTTATATTTTTAAATTAAAAATATTGTTAAATAATAAAAAATATTATTTTAATTTTAACAACACTTTTTAAAGCAATATAGCCATTATATCATAAGCATATTAACATGCACCTATATGATTACGTTAGTGTATATACTATATAGTTCTCGCAGGCAGTAGCATTGAAAAACCTTAAATGGGGAGAATAATAATTATATAATATGATTTAAATAATTATGTTACGTACTATATAAAGTATAAACACCAAAGTTAAGATATGCTGAAAAGAAAATTGAAAAGACAAATATGACTATAAAATTCCATTACTTAAGAATAGTGGCAAGTCTAACCCACAAACAAATGCACTGATGATTTACGATTTCAAATATTGTAGCAAAGTGGAAACAATAACCACTACAAGATACACGACAAATGGCAGCCGCGAATTACCAACCATTTTTGGAACCGTTGTCAATTAACGGAATAGCAGTGGTGATAGTAGTGTGCACCTGAAATGTTGTCGATTGATGAGATCAGTGGTGTTTTTGTCCCCCAACAGCCTCAAAGAACATATTTGAACGGTTTAATAAAATGTTTGGCAAGGCGCCATTCTTTCACTTTTCGCTCGAACCCTAGAGGAGGAAAGGCACCAATCACCTTCTCTAAGATACACTGCCACTGTGACTCATTCCCTCCGTCAGTTCCAGAAACTTTGTCCGTGTCGTCGTTCTTCTCTATTACTAGTGTGCTCTCTACGCCGTCTAGCTCGGTCACGTGTAAGAAAAGTGAAAGCGGTTGTCCAAGTCTCCTCAATCCGCGGTGCTCGTTTGTGTTGTTGTCGGCATCCTTCCCATCCGTCCGTCCTGGTGTCGTCGTTGGCGCCCTCCCCACTCCCCTGTTGTGTGCTGCTTGATTCTCCCTCTCCCCTCTCTCTCTCGCTCGTTCTTCCCCTTTCTCCTTTTTTTTCAATTTAATTCTACCCTTCTAACTCTAGCTTCACCACCAACTCTACCACTCATTTCAAGGCCCATATCCCCGTATGCAAGAAGGCCAAGACCTACACATTCTGACGCTGGTGGATTCTCTAGAAGTCTTACTGATAGTTTGAGGAAAACAAATGAGCTTCTGAATCAAGAAGTGTCAAAATTGCAAAAACAAGTAAGTTTCCTATTGATTCACTTTCCATATTGTCTGAAAAACCTCAAGGATCACCAATATTAAGTTAATGAATATTATTTTTATGTAGATTCAAAGTTTGGAATAGAAAAGTGACATGAAAGATGTGAAAAATCAAAGGCTTCGCAAAAATATCAAGGATGCTACAACATTGGCAGCAGATGAGTCTTTTAAGCATAAAGAAATACTAGAAATTTTTGAGTATACTATTATTCAGGTATCTTCATTCTATGTACCAAGGATATAGTTGAAATCATTGACTTATATATGTAAATGTCTCAATTTCTCAACTTTCAATTCCACACTTCTTACTACAAACTGCTTTAGTATTTGAGCATCACGTTTCTTTATAAAAAATGCTTAGTCACCCAAATTAATGGCGTAAATACTTCAATAAGAATATATGAAAAATAGAACAAATCCCTTGATCAGAATTTCAAGTACATCATGATGATTAAGTAGGATTGCCTTTTGTTCAATCTAGTTGAAGCAAATAGCTGAGAAGTTGCCACCAGAGATTTGTATTTAACATGAGTCACTATAAGTCAAATTCACAAAATTATATTAGTATTCTCCTCTATCTTAGGTGAAGGTGCGTATACCTATTTTTGAAATATGTATATGAATGTGTGATCAAAATAGTTGTTATATTATTTAAACAATTTCTCTGATTTTGATCTGTATGCACAACACATTTTTTAAAAAGAAGTTGCAAAAATTTGCATGGACGCATTCCTTAATTTGCTATTACTAAATAATATATGTTGTTTGAATTATTGTATGACACTAGCATGTGTGCAACATGATTTTTTGATAAATCACTTGGAAAGCTTTTCATGGCACTCAAGTTACACAAGCTTTTTACTGGATAACAATGTTAAACTCTTTTGTATACCTCCAGTGCAGAACAATTAAACTCTTTCTATACCTCTCAAACCTTTTTAATGATTTTGTAACTTTGGACAATGCTATCAGGTGTGAATAGTGTAATAAGTAAAGCATATAGAATGCTAATTATTACCAAATTTGGATGAAAGTGAAACTATGTGTATGCTTTGTAATGTAGAGGGGTTATCCTCTAACTCCATATTTACTTGGTTTGTGTTTTTGAGGTGGAGTTATAGAGGGGTAAGGTAGTATGCACTAATTTTTTTTTTTGCATTGATGTAGATAGTATATCTCTTGCTTGAGTCTGGAGTTGATATCAATATTAGGAACTATCACGGTTAGGTACATGAAAAATCACAATTCAATCTAGTGCATACTTTATGTTATGAGTAGTGTTATATTTCTTCTATTGAAAGATGAATTTCTTTTGCTCACATTATATGGTTAACAGATTGCATTGATGCAAGCTTGTCAGCATGGTCACTGGGAGGTAGTTTAGACCTTGATTCTTTTTAAAGCCAATGTGTGACCTTTGCTACCATCTATTTGTCAGAAACTCTGGAAACAAAATGTGGAATTTGCCCTGATAAATAGTCAAATGCTGGCAGTACTGATCAAATCGTTTAACATTCACTTTTTATTCTTGTGTTGTTGATATATGCCTTCAAATTTACCATTGCTGATATATTTTCTGTAATCTATGAAATGCAGGAACTTAACTCTAGTTGACAGAGGGTGAGTCTTGAAAACCATTGGTACACATAACAGCTACTCTTTTCATTTTCTCTGTTACGTTTTATTGATTAAGAGTTGAATTTATTTTCATCTAGCTAAGGGAACTTCAGCTTGAACTAGAAGGCAAAAATGGCATTCTAAAAGCTATGAAATTAGAATTAACGGTTAGTTTAGCTCATAGTCACTGTCTTAGTTGATGAATTGGCAAGTGAGCAAGTACAAAAGGCTTAATTATGTTTTTAACTGTCAAATATTTCTATACTAGGCAAAAGAGAAAATAGAAACGTTGCATGAAAGTATTGGAAATGAGGTAAAGTAAAAAATCTCCTGTTGGCTTCTTTTGCTGATTTATCTGTTCTCCCAGCTCACTATGACTTTTTTCCTTTTCATAACTACATTTAGGTTGCAGCAGCTCAGAGTAAGTAGCCAAATCAGTCATTTCAAGAAGAGAGCAAGGAGGATAATCTTTGCCATGCAAAAAGGAAGAGAGTTTCCAAATCTCAATGTAACTACTATGACCATACTTTATGCATGTATATTGGTGCAGAATTTATAACCACAAACTAACCGGCAAGTGCATCAGGTCATACCAAGTAATACCTCAGGTGAGTGAGGGTCGATCCCACAAGGATTGATGGATTAAGCAGCAATGGTTAAGTGATTTGCTTAGTTAGACAAACAGAAAAGAGGTTTGGGTCTCAATTGCCTTAAACAGTAAATTCAGAAAATTAATAAAGCAAGCAGTAAACAGGTTGTGAAATATGTATGGAGAAACAGTTAAGGCTTCAGAGTTATCTATTTTCTGGATTGACTTTTCTTACTAACTATTTTAATCATGCAAGATTTAATTCATGACAAACTATAAGTGACTAAACCCTAATTCCTTAGACCTTTTTAGTCTCCTCTAAAATTCATCAACGGCCAATTCCTTGGTCACTTAATTTCAATTAGAGGGTGAAGTTCAATTCTAGTTTATATGCCACAAAAATCCTAATTACCCAAATATAAGAGGATTATATTTTACGTATTTCGTTAAATCCAGATAATTAGAAATTTAGGAGAATATGTTTTCAAGCTGTTGTTCAAGTAAAGAGCTTTTCCAAGTTATACAAGAACTCAATTAGAAAAAGGGTCATACTTCCGTTCCACCCAAATTCATAAGATAAAGAACGAAAATAATTCTTGAATTATAAAACAATACATGAATTAAAATAGAAAAATAATAGTATCAATCCATACAATAGATAGAGCTCCTAACCTTTAACAATGGAGGTTTAGTTGCTCATAGTTTAGAGAGAAAAACTAGGATTCCCAAAAACTGTGAAGTGCGAAATGAGGTAGAAGAGAAGAGGTGAGATTCCCGAAGGGCTCATGCTTTTTCCTTTTATATCTAATCCTAATTAATGTAAGATATATTTCCTAAACTAAATAATATCTTTTCCTAATTATAAATAAAATAAAAATTTAATAAAAAATTAAATAAATTATGTGAGCAGCCTTTGGACGTGAATGGGGACCACTTGGATTATTAAGGTCCACGCTAAACTTGAGAATTCTCAAGTTCAGTGTGGATGAGAGCAGTATACGTCCTTTGGAGCTTTGAATCTATGCTGAACTTGGAAATTCTCAAGTTCAGCATGGAGGAGGCAGCGCTTCCTTATTGTTTTCCTTTGAGTCCACGCTAAACTTGGATTTTCCCAAGTTCAGCATGGGATGATATGCGTTAACTCCTTTGGTGCGTGGGCTCCACGCTGAACTTGAGGTTTCCCAAGTTTAGCGTGAAGGAGGCAAAATCAAATGAAAAAAAAAGGGTATAATATTATATATCATTGGAAAACTCTGAAAGTTATCTTTCCAATGTCGTTGGAATCATGTCAATTGGACCTCTGTAGCTTAAGTTATTTTTTGTTTGAGTGCAAGGAGGTCGGGATTGACAACATCATTTGATTTCTTCCTTTTCTGCTACAAATGATTAAACTCAACAATTTGAATGCAAATTCACTAGGAAAAGATAAAGAAGATGCTCATGCATCACAACTCCAAACTTGAGTTGTTGCTTGTCCTCAAGCAACCAAAACTAATATAGGCCTAGGATATGAATTTGCATGAGAGTGAGAGTTCGATTAAGCTCATGTCTTTTCTTGAACTGGGGTTCACAATTGCAATCCTGAATAGGTTTGGCATCTCACTATCCTTTGTATCAGAAGAATGTTATTGTCATTCAAAATCAGAATCCGGATCATATTATGAATTCTCTGGTCTTTATACTTCAGTTTTAATCCTTGAACACAGCAAATTTCCTTTAATTCTCTTTTCCTTGGTGATTTGGAACCCTGAGCCTAGCCGTGACTTTAAATGTTTTGTCTCAAGCTTCACTTGACACAAAAATACCACAAGTACTTGACTGGGAAACTCTCTTTAAGTTCTGATTTTTCTTTCAGTTCCTTCCAGACAGTGGTGCTCAAAGCCTTTGGCATACTCTGCTAAATGTATTTGGCCTCGACTCTAAATATTCTGTCTCAAGGATTACTTGACACAAGAACACCACAAGCATATAACTAAGGAAACAACTTTTTGAGTTTTTAATCATGTCTGACGTCCTTAGTCATTAATGCTCAGAGCCTTGGACCTTGCTTTTATTTTTCTATTGCTGTTTCTTTTGCTTCAAGGATTAAGCTTTTATTTAATTCAGAGAATTCATAATAGTTCTCTAAATTCCTATTCTTCATGCATCAACATCCTTTGATTCAAATTCAAATATGCACTGTTCAAATCATGCATTCAAAATCACAGATAACACCACCACATTTAAGTAAATAAGACTACTCTTAAATATAAACTCAATTTCTCATGCAATACATCACTTCTTTCTCTTTTCTTTTTAGATTCAAGCTCAGTGAGTGGTACATGAGACAATTATTATTTTTTTTACTAAAAGCAAATAACAGAATGAAACTAAATCTAAGAACTGAAAGTATTAAAGATCATGCAAGCAATCAAAGCAACAGAAAAAAAAGACAACAAAATAAGAACGGAAGAAAAATAGAATGAAAAGACCTCAACCACCTCAGTCATGCTGGTGGCCATCTCATTCCTCCATGAAGAACATTTATCTCCCTTTGGTGTATTAAAATAAACAGAAAAGGCCAAAAGCGAAGCGACAATCAATACCAAACTTAAAAGTTTGCTTGTCCTCAAGCAAAGAAAATCTGAAAACAGGGTGTCAAAAATTCTTCTTAATTGCTCCTGTTTCTGTTCTAATCATTCTGCATGACCACAACACATGTAAAACAAGAAAAATTCAAAAAAAAAAAAATTAGGTAAAGTAATTTAAAACCAAAACTAAAATAACTATAATGCAAAAATCAAAATAACTATAAAATTAAAACCAAAGCAACTGTAAAACCAAGGATACTAGTAGTTGGGTTGCCTCCCAACAAGTGCTTCTTTAATGTCACTAGCTTGACACTTGATTGTTGAATTTTCTTCCTCTTCTTCCAGTTGGTTAAAAGAAATGACTCCAAGGGGGGAGGGGGAGAGGTGAAGATTAGTGCCCCCTGATATAAAGTCCTCCTAACAAGCTTTCTTTTATTGTGATTAGCTTGATACACCTTGCTTGTTGGTGTAGAGGTTGGATTGTTTTTTTCTGACCTTCTCTTTTTCATGGATATTTTCTTCTGTTTCTTGGTCACAATCTCCTTTTCAGTACTTTTCTTGGTTGCCTTCACTTCTTTGATTTTAAAATTTGGGTGTTGTGTGATGGTTAGAGTGTACCCTTCATCAAGAATTTCTTGAATTGGTGGTTCAATAAACTCACCTTCTATGCCACTCTCTACTTCATTGCAGTTCACTGGAATATGAACTCCTTTGATTGATTTTCTCACTTTCTTCCATAGGATCTTGGATTATATCTCTTGAAAGGAATTTTCTTGTTCCTCTTCCTGGTGCTTGATAATCAACTGCACATATTTCTCTACATTTTTGACACTCGTCCTCATATCATGTATGAATTCTTTTATGAGAAGCTTAATAGATGATGGTTCTTGATATGAATAAGAAGGAGATGATGGTTCTTGATAAAAGTAAAAAGAGGATGGTTCTTGGTATGAATAGGGAGATGGTGGCTCTTGATATGGGTAGAAAGATGATGGTTCTTGATATGGATAGAGAGGTGGTGGTTCTTGGTATGAATAGGGAGATGGTTGCTCTTGGTATGAATATGGAGATGGTGGTTCTTGATAGTTAGAACATGGAGCACTAAAGTTTCTTTGATTTTGACTTTGCCAACCAAAATTTGGGTAGTTCCTCCATCCACAATAATAAGAATCACTCCCTCGGTATGAGTAGAAACCTATGTGATCTCTCTCGATTATTTTTTCTTAGCACAAAATACCAAACAGAATTAAATGCACCATGTGGTAAACAGGCAAATAAAGAAGAAAGAACAAAAATAATCTTTTTTTTGTTTAAATTATATATATATATATTCAAAAGAAATAAAATAAAAAAAATAAAAATAAAAAATAAAAACGAAAATAAAATAAAACATAAATAAAAACAAAAATAAAAGAATAAAAATAAATAAATTAAAAAAAGGAACACAAGTTTTTTTTAGACAAATTAAAATTGAACTAAATGATAAGGTAAAAAGAAAAAAAAGGGACGCAGGGGGAAAGGGGGGGAGGGAACTAGATGACAAGTAAAAAAAAAAAAGAAAATAATAGAAAAGAAAATAAAAATAGAATTTATTAATAAAAGAAAATTAATTGAAAAAGAAAAATTATCTAATCTAAGTAATTAAATAACTGAGGCAACACCAAATTTAATTTCGGAAATTAAGAGGAAAAAAATTAAATAAATCAAAATGTTTTTTTTAAATTTAAAGAAATAAGTTAAATGAAATTAAAGAAAAACGACTAATCTAAGAAATCAAACAACTAGTAGTTGTCAATCACAGTCAATCCCCGACAACGGCGCCAAAAAATTGGTGCAGAATTTATAACCACAAACTAACCGACAAGTGCACCGGGTCATACCAAGTAATACCTCAGGTGAGTGAGGGTCGATCCCACGACTATTGATGGATTAAGCAACAATGGTTAAGTGATTTGCTTAGTTAGACAAACAGAAAAGAGCGTTTGGGTCTCAATTGCCTTAAACAATAAATTCAGAAAATTAATAAAGCAAGTAGTAAACAGGTTGTGAAATATGTATGGAGAAACAGTTAAGGCTTCAGAGTTATCTATTTTCTGGATTGACTTTTCTTACTAACTATTTTAATCATGCAAGATTTAATTCATGGTAAACTATATGTGACTAAAACCTAATTCCTTAGACCTTTTTAGTCTCCTCTAAAATTCATCAACAGCCATTCCTTGGTCACTTAATTCCAATTAAAGGGTGAGGTTCAATTCTAGTTTATATGCCACAAAAATCCTAATTACCCAAATATAAGAGGATAATATGTCGGTATCCCGTTAAATCCAGATAATTAGAAATTTAGAAGAATATGTTTTCAAACTGTTGTTCAAGTAAAGAGTTTTTCCAAGTTATACAAGATCTCAATTAGAAAAAGAGGTCATACTTCCGTTCCACCCAAATTCATAAGATAAAGAATGAAAACAATTCTTGAATTATAAATCAATACATGAATTAAAATAGAAAAATAATAGTATCAATCCATACAATAGACAGAGCTCCTAACCTTAATAGTGGAGGTTTAGTTTCTCATGGTTTAGAAAGAAAAACTAGGATTCCCAAAAACTGTGAATTGCGAAATGAGTTAGAAGAGAAGAGGTGAGATTCCCGAAGGGCTGATTCTTTTTCCTTTTATATTAATCCTAATTAATGTAAGATATATTTTCTAAAATGAATAATATCCTTTCCTAATTATAAATAAAATAAAAGTTTAATAAAAAATTAAATAAATTCTGCGTGCAGCCTTTGGACATGAATGGGAACCACTTGGATTATTAAGGTCCACGCTAAACTTGAGAATTCTCAAGTTCAGCGTGGATGAGAGTAGTATGCGTCCTTTGGAGCTTTGAATCCACGCTGAACTTGGAAATTCTCAAGTTCAGCGTGGAGGAGGCAGCTTTTCCTTATTGTTTTCCTTTGAGTCCATGCTGAACTTGGATTTTCCCAAGTTCAGCGTGGGATGATGTGCGTTGGACTTTTTTGGTGCGTGGGCTCCACGCTGAACTTGAGGTTTCTCAAGTTTAGCGAGGAGGAGGCCGAATCAAATGGAAGAAAAGGGTATACTATTATATATCATTAGAAAGCTCTTAAAGTTAGCTTTCTAATGCCGCTAAAATCATGTCAATTGGATCTTTGTGGCTCAGGTTATTTCTGTTTGAGTGCAAAGAGGTCAGGGTTAACAACATCATTCGCTTTCTTCCTTTTCTGCTAAAAAACTCCATCAAATCTATCCGAATGCTACCTGAAATAAACGAAAATGCACACAACTCAAAGTAGCATTCATAGTGGCTAAAATATAAAAAATCTTGATTAAACTCAACAATTTGAATGCAAATTCACTAGGAAAAGATAGAGAAGATGCTCACGCATCACAACACCAAACTTGAATTGTTGCTTATCCTCAAGCAACCAAAACTAATATAGGCCTAGGATGTGAATTTGCATGAGAGTGAGAGTTTGATTAAGCTCATGTCTCTTCATGTATCTAATTTGCGTCGGTTGTGCCAGCGGTTCGTTGGAATCGCTACAAAACCAAATCTGCACTTCCTAATAGGCGACGCTTGTGGAACCGATGGAATTTTATTTCGCGGCGGTTTGAAACTATCCCAAATCCCTAAATAAACTACCGCTATTCGACGTGTCTCTTGTAATGAACTTCCATGATTGAATTGGATGTTGATTTACTAATCCAAATTTTCAAACTAAATCCTTCTGCAAACATATTGTCTCTTGGCTTCTTTCTTGTGAAAACTTCCATTAACATAATCTCATGGCTATACACATCACCTTTGATTGAGATGGTTCCCTTAGATCCATACTCTGCACGTTGATACTAGTTATTACTTGATAACAAGTTAAAACTCTTGAAATAGATAAGTTAATAGACATGTCATTGTGGGATTTTTTTATTAAATAAAACAAAAAATTATTTATTTCCTGAAACAAGATATTTCAGCTTTATTTTCCAGAATACGATTTTTTTTTGTAATAAGGGCAAGTTTGCCGTACCTCCCGGTGAACTATATGATAGGTTTCCAAAATAAAAGCATGCCTGTTGGAGAGTAGATCAGAGAAGCACAATATTCTTGTTCATTTTCTTTCTGTTATTGTAGATATTTTCTCTACGATGTCAAGGAATCTATTGTTATCCATTCATTAAGATGGTGAAATAGTGTATGACGAAGAACATTCTATCAATTTTAGATCGAGGCATCCGATAATTACCTATATGATACCGGAAGTTGACAGTTTAACTTCTTTGAAGAATTTGATAGTGTATTCCGTCGGGCAGCAAGAGGCAAAAAGGGTAAAAAATTTACTGCAGATATTCAACCAAAGTATATGGCATTTTGTTTTATAAAAGGTATATTACAGTTTTATTGTCTCTGTCAATATTATATTTATCAAACCACAGTTGTGAGAAATATTTTTGTTGTCTTGAATTAGGTACCGTTTGCGCGATGACGAGGACGTACGGCTCGTGCTGTCGTGGCACAACCGATGGACAAATTTCATCTGTTGGAATTATTCGTGTATCTCGTTAAGGTGGGTAGCCGAAGATCATCTGCAGATACTGTCGATGATAGTCCGTTGAGTGGAGCTGTTAGACAAACTATCAGAAGGACTATGGTGGATCTAAATATGCCACCTAAGGGTAGCCAGGAGGGGTCGAATGTTGAAGTTCGTAATGTTGACTTAATGGATGATGTTGTTGAAAGTCATGATGGTTCTGCTATCAAAGATCTGATGATGGATGAGTATGAAGTTAACCCCGATGACAGAGACGATGCTCATGAAGAACCACCTGAAATTCCTGATGATGGTGACAAAGAAGAAGAGATGAACTACTTTGGATTGTTCGTTTACCCAAGGAGGCCCGGAAGAGGATCCAAGCAACGAGTTTAAGGTTGGACAATAATTTAAGAACAAGAAAGAAGTCATGTTGGCAGTTAAGCAGTACAACATCAGGAGGGCTGCGGATTACAAAATAGTAGAGAGTGACCAGTTGAGGTACAATGCACAATGTATCCAGTTCGGACTTGATTGTAATTAGAGCATACTCATATCATATCGCCCAAAGCAAGAAAAGTGGGAGGTTAGGAGAAAAAGTGGGAGGTTAGGAGATACACTGGGCCTCATGCTTGCATGCAAACTTCGATAGGACAAGACATGGTAGGTTGGATTCGAAGGTGATTGCGTAACAAATTTTTACGATGGTCAAAACTGATCCAACAATTAGCATCAGGGTTCTCCAAGGAGGTGTGGAGAATCACTTTGGTTACAAGGCATCCTACAGAAAGGTTTGACTTGCAAAACAGAGAGTCATTGCTAGAATATATGGCGATTGGGAGGAGTCATACAACTAGCTTCCTCGTTGGTTATTCGCTATGCAGATGTACTTGCCTGGTAAGATTTATTTCAAGTTCGGTTATTCACTATTATAAAAAATTCAGACGTGTACAATAAGCCAACTAAATATGTCTCTTTAGGTACTTGGGGGTAACTGGTGACTCAGCCTTGGCCTGGTTCCACCGACACTGTCATGTTTCATCGAGTCTTTTGGACATTTCCACCGTGTGTTAAGGCTTTCAAGCATTGCAAGCCACTTATTTCCATTGATGGCACTCACGTATATGGTAAATATGTTGGGACCTTGCTGATGGCCATAGCTCAAGACGGCAATGCAAACATTCTACCTATTGCATTTGCCGTTGTTGAGGGTGGGACAAAGGAGACGTCGTCATTCTTTCTGTCGTATCTGAAGGAGTATGTCACACCATAACCTGGGGTCTTAGTGATTTCAGACAGACATAAATCCATTGATGGTGCACTAAATGTCAAAGGGAGTTTATGAAAACCACCTCACGCCTACCAGGCATTTGGTACAAGACACATTGCCGCCAACTTCATGATTCACTTTAAGAACAAAGACTTGAAGAAGGTTCTGATTAACTAGCATATTTGACGAGTATCAAAGCCGTTAGGCTGTGGCAGCGAAATATGGTGATAAGTCCACGACAGCAGTAAGCTGACGCACCCACCCATATTGAGCTGACAATGCTCTATGGCCTGGCACATCTGGCGGTACGGCCAAGCCAGCACAGCCGAGCCCCACGATAACCGGCCACATGTCTTGAGGTCCTTTAGTAGGGGGAGCCACCTATTGTGCACTCCAGAGTCAGATGCATCTGGGAATAGGATACCCCTTATCAACTGCATGATGTACCCTCTCGTGTACCGCATCAAGCGCTCTTCTATGGCATCCTGCTCCAACTCTTCTCAAACCGTATTGTGGAACCAAGTGAGTTTCACAGTCCACTTCGTCTGTGACTATCTGTTCTCTGGGTTGGGAACAACACCCAGAATCTTCTCTCATAACTCCTCAATGGTGCGACCCTGATGGTGCTGCTCCCACCCACCAAGGCATCCACTCACAGTATCACCATCGATCCTGAGTCCTAGCTGATAGGCCACGTACTATAGGGTGATAGTCATCTTCCCACATAGTAGATGAAACGTGTAGGACTCAGGCCTCCACCTCTCTATCAAAGCCGAGGCAAGCGGCCAATTGTGCTCAAACTCAACCATATAGGCCACATACTCAAATTTTGCCTGGTGCGTAAGATCCGAGGCGTTTGCCAAACGGAAACAAAAAATAAAAAAAATGGAACGGTGAACATAGAAAATAAGAAGTTCATTGCTTATTAATTACAATAAAATAAAAATAGATAAAAAAGTATACCACTCGATCAAGCCTGCCAGCAATGTGCTCAGCATGATCCAATCTGTACATGTCACCCTTATAACCCAATAACTGCTTCTCCATCTAAACACAATCTAGTAAAATGAAATCACACACACTGGACTCAATTCCTTTTACGTTAACTAAATTATTAAAAAATATTTAAATCCAAAATAGCTTAAAAATTTAGTAGTTCTAATTCTGCTCAGCTAATTGATGCCGTCAACTAACTAATTAATTAGTTAATAACTAACAGAACCTAAAATTTTACTAATCAGGTTTCTTCTAGTCCAACTTAACTTAATTAATTATCCATTAATTACCTTCTGATTCACAACTTAAACCAATTATTTTCACTAAACTAACTAATAATTTACTTTGTTATCTTATACTAATTAATATGTTATAGACAATAAACAACACCTATACCTAAAAACAATGACATAAAAAATTTAAATAACATAAAAAAAGTTAACAGTAAGTCTAACTAACATGTACACAGTAAATCTGTAACTCTAACTAATATGCAACCTATAACTAATTATTTTATCTAACATATAAACAGTAACTCTAACTAAGCTAAAAAAAACTTTAAGTAAGCTAAAAAAATTAACTCTAACTAACCTATTATTTACTGACTTGGAATTGAAAATATCGTCCACAATGAACTTCACGGGCGTCGAAAAGACAGACACGGCATCGAAAAGACAGACAGAAAGGAGGACCAGAGTGAATTTGGAAGAGAGATAGAAAAAGAAAAGGACAAAGCCAAATGGTCTCACTGGATATTTATATTGCACCGAACTCATCATAGAGTTTGCCGGAGGTGCAACGAACTCTATATAAATTATAGAATTTGTCGGGTACGGCGAACTTGCCCTTACTACAAAAAAAAATCGTATTCAATAAAATAAAATTAAAATATCTTATTTGGAGAAATAAATAATTTTTTTATTTTATTTAAGAAAAAGTTCTATCATTGTGACTCTACCAAAATAAGTACAAGTGATTTTGACTTTTTATTATGACATGTATCAATAATTAAAGGTCACTTTTATAATGCTCCTTATTATTTATGATTTTAAGGTGTAATAATGACATATAGACAACCCATAAAATTGTCTATATATATAGAGAGGAAAACTATATGAAACGAGATAGATTCTATTAAGCGGTGCTCATAAAAGAGTATAAGAAATACACATTTTTTTCTAATTTTATAGAGGATTATTTTATGTAATTAACTTTTTAAGTTTTGAAATATAACATTATATTTGGATTTTAAGATAGTTGGAGACTAAGTAATCATTCTATAAATGAGAGATTTTATGGTGCTTTTAAATTGTTGCCTAATTTGTCTAAACATGACTAATTTTTTGTGATGAGAGAAAAATTATAAGTGGACCTCATCACTTCTTTTTTTTAAAAGGAAACTTTATATTAACCAACAAGGCCCAAAATATCTAAATGGACCAGATTACAAATCTCTAAGGGAGTTTCTTCCTGCCATATTAAATTTGGTTTGATAAGTGCCAAATTAGCTAGAGTGCGCTACTAAATTACCTCCTCTTTTCACATGTAAAAATTTATAAAGTCTAAACCTATTCAAAAGAGCTTTACAGTTTGCTATGATGGTACCAAAGGGACTAGTAAGATTATGTGTTGAGAATAAAGCCTCTACAACTCCAATGTTATCACCTTCTATTTCCAAATCAAAAAAACATCCTTGGGCTGCTATATTCAAGCTCATAAAAATTGCCATTGCCTCTGCTTTTATAACTGAAAGTAAGTAATGAGTCTCCAACGTGGCAGTAGCCATAACTACCCCCTCCCAATCTCTAATTACCACACCTACACCACCGTTCTTCCCATTAATCACAACCGCATCAACATTCATCTTGTATTGTCCAGGAGGAGGCACGATCCAAGTGCTAGGGCTCAAACTCCCAGAAGGCGTCTTTTGCATCGCCGTCGTAGAGTGTGCAGAATAGATTGCGTTAATGAGCACTTTCTGAGCTTTTTGGAGAAAATCTTCCGGTGCCGTTTGAACATTCTCGAAGATAAGTTTGTTCCTCCCTTGCCAAATACTATGGAGCGCACACACAAAAAAATCACTCATTTCCTCCCTAATTTTGACCAACATGGAATGAATCTAATCTTAGAGAAGAACTTCAGTCGCCGCTTCTGTCCTTAGTGTTACAGGCAAGATAAACCAGAGCCTTTGTACCCATTCACAGTCTCTGAAAAGGTAAGTATCTGATTCTTCCTTTTTCCAACATCTAGGGAAAATTCCTGAGCATCTAATTCCTCTCCTCTACAAATTATTTTCTGTATGTAGCGATTTATTCATCAGCCTCCATATAAAGTTTTTAGTTCTTAAGGGAATTTTCATCTTCGAAAGCTTTTTCCAGAATTGTTGCTCTATCTGGATTGGTGCACTGTTGCTCTCTGGTCCCTTGTTTTGACTTCTAATAAGATGGTACGCTTCTTTTACCTTATACTCTCCTCTCTTATTGAATTTTCAAAAGTAGTTGTCATGTTGTGCTTGATTGTTTATGGGGATAGCTATAATTTGTTCAACTTCAAAAGGCAGAAAGGTATTTCTGATTATGTCTTGGTTCTAGCTTCTGTCTTCTATGTTGAATAGGTTGTCCACTGTAGCTTCCTTGTCAAAACATGTTCTAGTACTCCAGACCTTAAAACCGTTTTGGTTAGGAAGCCACGGATCACCCCAATTTCTCACATCTTTGCCTAAACCGATCTGTCAAAGTCCACCCAGGTCCAAAACCCTTTTTGCCTCCCAAATACTTCTCCAAGTGTAACTAGAGTTGAAACGTATGTCTGCGCATGTGAACTTCTTTCTTGCAAAATACTTTGCCTTCAACATTCTAGCTGTAAGGGTTTCCAGATTTTTAATTAGGCACCATCCCTGTTTGGCCAAAAGGGCCTGGTTGGAAGCTTCGAAATTCCGGAACCCTTATCCGCCTTCATTCTTTGCTTCACACATCTTATCCTACGCCACCCAGTGAATCTTTCTCTCTCCCTCTTTACTTCCCCAGTAGAAGTTGCTGATGATTCTTTCCAGATGGTTGCATAGGTTATTTGGTAACTGAAAACAACCCATTATGTAGGAAATAATTGATTGTGCCATTGACTTAATTAAGACTTCTTTCCCACTTTAGATAGCATTTTCTCTTTCCATTCTTTTAGCTTCTTCCAGATCCTCTCTTGGACGAACTCAAAAATCTTCTTTTTGGACCTCCCAACAACTATTGAAATTCCCAAGTATTTTGAGTAATTTTTCACTGCCTTAATATTCAACCAATCTTGGATTAGAATTTATCTGGTAGGAGGTACATTTCGGCTAAAAGAAATCTCTGACTTGTCCAGGTTAATTTTCTGTCTTGAAGCTAGTTGATAGGCTTTAATTATCTCCATCACTGTCAAGATGCTTTGATCTGATGTTCTAAGAAAGACTATGCTGTCGTTAGCAAATAACAAATGAGAAATTTCTAGAACTGATCTGGCTATCTTGATGCCTTGTATGGCGTTTCTTTCTTGTGCTCTCCCCAGAAGATCGAAGAACACTTTCACACACAAAATGAATAGATAAGGAGATAGTGGATCCCCTTGTCTGATTCCTCTTCCGGGTTTAAACTCTTTTGATGGGCTCTCATTGAGTAGAATAGAGAAAGTTACTGAGCTTATACACCTCCATATGAGGTCTAGCCATCGTTGTGGAAATCCCATATCTCTCATCACTTCAATTAAAAAGGCTCACTCTACCTATCGTATGCTTTCTCCATATTTAATTTTAGTCCCATGTAACCTTTGCTTCTATTCTTTTTTTTTCTTCATGAAATGGAATATCTCAAAAACTACTAACCCATTATCAGTTATAAGTCTTTTGGGGATGAAGGCACTTTGATATTCTCCCACAATTTCGGGTAAAATAATCTTCAATCTATTCGCAATCGTCTTAGTAACAATCTTGAATAGCACATTGCAAAGTGATATTGTTCTGAAATTTTTTGTGTGAGTTAGGTTTTTAGTATTTGAGATTAGACTTATATGAGTTTTATTTACCTCTGCAAGATCTGCTCCATTATTCAAAACATCAAGAGTCCAGCAAGTCACATCTTCCTCAATTATGCTCCACATTCTCTGATAAAATAGTGTCAGCATTCCATCCGCGCCTGGTGCCTTGGGTGGGTGCATTTGTCTAAGAGCCTTCTTTACTTCTTCTTTTGAGAAGTCCTCTTGGATAATGCTTAGCCTTTCATTTAAAATTATGTCCCTAACTACTTCAGTGACTTCCTTCACATTTTCAATAAAAAGAGACTCAAAAAATTTTGTTATAACCATTTCTATTTTCCCTTCCTCCTCATAAAAAACTCCAGTTGCATCTGTAATTTTTTGGATCCTATTTCTCCTCATTCATTGTGTGGCTTTTTGGTGAAAGAATTTCGTATTACGATCACCAGCTTTCAACCATAGGCTCTCGACCTTTGCGCCCACCAAATTTCTTCTTGTTTTAGCAGCTCATCTAGTTCTCCTTGCAACATCTTTGCTTTAGTCACTGCTTGTTCTGTTTGAGGCCCTTGCTGCACATCATCTAGTCTCTTCTATTTTTCTACAATCACCTTTGGAATCTTTTCGAACTAATTCTTCTCCCATTCTTCCATCGATTTACTACAAATTTCCAACTTCCTCTTCACTCCGCTGCTGCCCAGGATCCAAGTTCTTTTGACAATTTCTTCACACTCTTTCTTTTCCAGCACACCTCTTCAAATATGAACTTCTTTACCCTCTTTTTCTTGGATGTTGAATCTCTCACCATATCTATGAGAATTGGACAATGGTCGGATCTATATCTTTGCAAATGTTGTACCACCGCTCTAGGAAAAGCCTCCTTCCAACTGATATTTGCAGTGGCTCTGTCTAACCTTTCTTGTACATTTTGATTCCCTCATTGATTGTTTGTCCAAGTAAATGCGTGGCCAACAAACCCAAGGTTCAGTAGTTTATTTGTTTGAAGTGCCTACTTGAAACCTCTTATTTGTGAAAATGTCACCGACAATCCTCCTTGCTTCTCTTTTTGTTTGATTACTTGGTTGAAGTCTCCAAATACCATCCATGGCATGCTATTTGCTTGTCCTAGAGATCTTAGGAGTTCCCAAGATTTGTTCTTGTTAGTTGCTTCTGGGCATCCGTAAAATCCTGTGGCTCTCCATTGCCTGTTGTCCCCTTCTTCTTTAACTACCATATCAATGTGGTTTAGCGACGTTGATTTTATCTCAACTGTTAGCTCCTTCCCCCATATTTCTGCTAGTCCCCCCGATCTATTCCTCCCTTCCTCTCTGCAATCCACTCCTATAACATTCTCCAAACCTCCTCTTCTCCTCACAGTATTAATTTCATTAGTTTTCTTTCTTGTTTTCATTAGGAAAACAAGATTTGGATCTTTTTGTTTCAAGAGCTTATTAAGAGCTCTAACTGCCCATGGGTTCCCAAGCCCATGATAGTTTCAACTAACAAGCTTCATTGGTCTTGGTAGAGTTGCTTAGCAACCACTGCCGTTGGTGGGTTTGATTGGTGCTTCTTTGTTTTCTTCTCTTCCTCTTCAATCTCCATAGGTACTTTTTCTGCCAGCTTTCTCTTTGCATCTGTACTCATTTTTTCTTCTTTGTTTGAGTTGTTTTCTGATTCTCTGGCTCTTCTTTTCCATCTTTTCTTCTCCTCTTTTCCCTGTACCTCTATCGTGTTTTCCTCTTTAATGCTTATCCCTTCATTTCTGGCTTCTTCCTTGGGCTTTTCTCTTTCTTTTATTTCTTCTTTGTTTTGTTGTCTCGGTGTTTGGCTTGTTTGTATGTCTTTGTCTTTCTCCAATTCTTTTTCTTTCTTTTCATTCTCTTTTCCATCATCTTTCTTGGTTGTTTTCACTTGAGTAAGGGCTTTGTTGTTGCTTGTGTTTTGCTTGTATTGTCTGTTGTCTATTACTATTAGATTAGCCAGTTTGTTTAGCATCCTTTGTTGACTCTTTTTGTTGGTTTCTCCCATATTCTTCAGATCTTGTTCCTTCCTAGCTTTCCCTTTATTTTCCCAACTGTCACTAACCCTTATCCCCATGGTATCAGCTCTTATCCAAGTTTCAAGACCTTTGGATTTTTGTTTGCTCCCATCTTCTTTTTCTTCTGCCTCTTCACATGTTCCTTCATCATGTCCCAATCTGCCATAGAAATAACACAAAGTGGGGAGTTTTTCATACTTAAAGTCCACCCAAACTATCCCATCTTCCTTGATTTCTATGGTTGTTCCTCTCTTGATTGGTTGGTTTACATATATCCTCACTATTGCTAGCTTCCAACCCAGTTTTATTATTTTACAATCCTTCGATATATTCCAAATCTGGACATTTACCTCTGGTTTGGTGAACTCCATTTCCTCTATGTTTATATTCCTCTCCCATTTCTTTATTATCTGCCACGCGTTCCTAAATAACCATGGGCTTCCTTTTAGTACTCTCTTCATGTCTCCTTTCATGAAGAAAAACTAGTAGATTTTACTTTGGATTTCTTTTATCTGAAAGATCTCAAGTTTTCTCCATATGTTGTACATTTCGTTTTGAACGCAGCTAGGGTTGATAGTCTTCTCAGTTAATAGCTTCCCCACAATACTATATTTGCATTTTTTGACTCCTTCAGCGATATCCTCTTCATCGTATATTACAAATGATTCTTCCTCTTCTTCATATGTATCTTTTGGTTTTGGATTTTCTATTCTATTTATTGATGTAGATGCTTCCATTGCAGTCTTTGATCAGCACTTGGCGCAAACACACAATTAGGGACAATCGGATCTGGTTCACGATAGTATATACAGACTTTCTATCACTACCCTCCACATTTCTGTTAGGTGTTGTGCCCTAGCAGAATAATAAAGAAAGAAAAAAATTTGTTGACTTTAATCATAGCTTCTTAGAATGACCTCATCACTTCTTTATGTTTGTGTTAAGCATTTAAATTTAGGCACCGTAACAATAACTTATATAAATAGTAAACAGTAGCGATCAAGTGATGATGGACTGAATGACAGATTAAAAAAAATTGACTAAGAATTGACTATTAATAAATGATCGAAGTATATATAAAATTCAAATAGTTTAAAAATATTAAAAACAAAATTATTCATAAAAAAATAATAAATATATATTAAAATTAGTTATTAATATAAAATATATATTAAATATAAATTAAATAATATATATATATTTAAGTATAAATACAATATGATTAATTTTAATGTCCAAATAATATTAAAAAAAATACACTTTTATAATCTTCTTATATAGCAAATAATCAAATATTGAAAGTATAAATATATTTTTTCTTTATAGAAATTAGCATAACATAATTCATTCAGCTAAACATCTAATTTGATTGAACATTAAATACCAACTAATGTAATTAGGACAGTTAGTTTGTTTTCTTTTTCCTGATATTTTTTAAAAAGTACTATTTTTCTCAATTATCAGAGTAAATATATTTTGAAAAATGTTAGGGCTTAGAATTTTTTATTTTTGGCCATTATTTAACCATCAGTTCAATTCTTTTAGTTTAGTAATCTAACAATATGTTTTATTTTATATTTTTAAATATTTATGACTAATTAATGACCAAAAACTATAAATTCTAATAACCCTCTAACATTTCTCATATATTTTGCACAATAAGTCACTATCCTAATTTGTGTGATGTACTCATGTGTGTTATATTTAGTTAGATGGTACAATAGTGAATACAAGAAAGGATAAAAAATGACTATCATACTATATGTACATTAAAATTAATTATTATAATCCGTAATTAATATAAAATATATTTAGAATATAAATATATATAGAAAATAAATTAAACTACACATGTATTTATACACAAATACATTAATGGCTAATTTTGGATAGAAATAGTATTTTTGAAAAAATGATAAAGAAATCATCACCTGGTGCAACATAGCCAAGTGTAGCCAATTTATGGGTATGATTGTCCTTCATCCAAGAGCTTTGAAATGCCAAAGTCACTAATGTGTGCAACCATGTCATCGTCTAATAAAATATTAGCAGGCTTCAAGTCGTAATGAACAACTGCCGTTGGAGAACCATGATGGAGATATTCAAACGATAGTTATCTGAGTATAATAACCATTTGTTAAGGCTTCCATTTGACATGAACTCCATCACCAAGGATTTGAAATCAAGATTATTGGAACAACTGCTGATAATCTTAACAAGATTGCGATGGCGTAGATTGTGCATTGCATGGCATTCTACCTCAAAGCTCTTTGAAGTATTTTCCAAGTCCAAATGAAGCACTTTAACGGCAACCTTCAATCCATCAGAGAATATCCCGTGATACATAGAACCAAAACTCCCCCTTCCAAGTAAATTACTCTAATTGAACCCATTAGTTGCTTGCAAAATTTCATAATGGGAAACCTTTCTTAGTGCTCCTAAAGTTGATGATGAATTCCTTTCATTTTGATTTACCCCATTTTTCTTTTCCTCTGTAGAATTATTATGAATGCAACCACCAAAATTATTGAAAGAACTATGGGCAGTATGCATTTCAGAAGCAGCTTTTTCTTGATCTTTTTCCCAACTTGGTTAGCACATGGAGGCGAGGTTTGCCACAAAGAGCTTCATTATGCATTAAAGATTGGGCAGTAAAATTTTCAAATGGTCCACCACTGGGAATCTCTCCTTCTAGTCTATTGTATGTAGGAAAAGTTCACATATTTAAGATCAGTGTTCCGAGGATTACTTGAAACTGAAGGTCGATCTCAGATGAGATCTGCTGTCATGGCCGAAACTGTTGTGTCCGACTTGTTGAACTTAGTGGTGCTGATCCTGGATCACCGGAGGGTGGTAGTACCTGCAATAGACTCTGATGCTTAAGTTAGTACGTGCTTTAGGCAGGGTTTTGTGTAGAATCGAAGTATGAGTTATACTTGGGTGCTTCAGTATATTTATAGTAGTGTGTGGGGCGTCCTTCAAGATACGTTAGTTATCTTATCTTATCTTTTAGGGGAATCGCCTTATCTTTCTAGGCTTTGCCGCCTTTAGAATGGGCTGCGTTTCTTTGTTTGGGCCTGCTTGGGCCTCTATGACAATTTGGCTGAACTCTTTAAGGAGAGATCGAGGGCGACCCACCTGAAGAGGTCGGTTGCTCTTATCTTCTATCAGCCCGGATCGTATAGCTCGACCCAGGGTATGAACAATCAGCAAGAGACTAAAGATTTTGGGATAAGTCCAAGGTTTTCAAGCTTATCATTTCGCCGAGTGACACAGGAATAGATTCTTGTAACTTATTCCTGTCAAAGAAAAGAGATTGCAAAGTTTTTAAAGAACCTATGGAAGGAATGTTGCTTAAGATCTGATTATTTGATAGATCTAATAGTATAATAGCTCTCAATGTCCCAATCTGAGGTTGGAGTTTTCCATCCAAAGCATTGGATGATAAATCGATTTGTAAGATATCTATCAAATGCCAAAAGGAAGAAGGTATCTCAGAGGAAAATCTGTTAGAGCCCAAATAAAGTATTCAGAGGGAACTCATGTTTCCAAAGCAAGCTGGTATCGCCCCCGAATGCTTATTGTTCATTAGAGACACCTCCTGTTCTAGTCTCTAAATTTCACAAATCTCGTTAGCTGAGGATCCCTGTAGTCCATTGCTGGCCAAGTCTAAAGGCTGAAGCTTCTGTTATATTTTCATTGTAGTAGGAAGCGGACCGCTTAAATTATTATTTGAGAAAGATATGACTATCAAATTGTTCATGTTTCCAATTACTAGTGGAATGGCGCCATGAAGCATGCAAGATTCTACTCGTAAGTGTTCAAGAGAGTAGGAGAAATTTGCAATTGACTTGAGAGGACTTGCTCCTACCGCTGGCAAAGCGGTGTGGCATTCTATTTCCAAACGTCTTAGCTCTCTACACCTTGTCATGGAAGTAAGGAAGTCGAGTTCATAGGAACTACCAATTATCAAGTTATTGCCTTCTATATAGAGAAATTCTAGGAATGTTAAATCACCATATATTCACCAATAGTGGAGCGTTGCATTCTCCTAAAGGCCCGACAACTGAAAGAGCGCACAAGCGGTAATAAAAGCCTGTACTGCATCTATCACAGAAGATACATACACAAGACTCAAGACTGCTTTAACCAAAAAGACGCTCTCGTACAAGCCATCTGAGATGGCAAACTCCTGGAGTTTGCCAAAATCATTCGAGAACCCAGAAAAGCTGAAAGGGAGAGATCGCAAGAATGGGAAGGACGCAATTCCAAGATGATAAGGCAGGCTCAGAAACCAACTCAACCATCATAGTGAACGTCATCATCGAGAAAGATGCGTAAGGAAAATCCAAGTTGGTGCTAAAAAAGGATCTTCGAGTACTAGCGGTAAAGGATGAAAAAAGAACCTCTCTCCCCCCGACAAGGATAACATTCTCCCCCGATGATTGCCAGAACGACACTTCGGAGGAAGACGCCCCTTTTATCATATCATCCAGGGTTGGAACCGATCTGGTAAAGCGGATACTCATGGACACCGGAGCCAACTCTAATATCCTTTTTCACGGAGGCCTTGACGAGTTAGGACTCCGAAACAAAAACTTACAAAGCCACCATATTAGAGTAATTGAGTTCGAGATAACTTTCTTAAATCGGATGGTTCCATAGAGCTACCAGTCACCATTGAAACTGGAAGCCAAAAAAGACCATACTCTCTGAGTTCATGGTCTTAAAGGATTTCACGGCATATAACATTATCCTAGTGAGAAAAACCATCAACGACCTCTCTTCCGCTATATTTAACAAGTTTCTCATCATAAAGTTCCAAGCCGACAACGGAACCATTGGAACAATTCACGGCGACCGAGAAATCGAGGTGGAATACAACAACACTAGTCTAGTCTTGTGAAAACGATCCAAAGCTGCGGTGAGAATCTTTTTCGCCGACCTAGACACATGCCAAGACAATCAACCTAGACTAAAACTAGAGAGAGACATGGAAGAGCTACCGATAGGGCAAACCAAAGACAAATTCACATTCGTTAACAAGAATCTGCCTTTCAACCTAAAAAACGACCTCGTGGAACTCCTAAAACAAAACAGGGACCTATTCGCTTTCACTCCGGCCAACATGTCGGGTACATACCCAAATTTGATATCCCACTGACTAGCCGTGGATCCCAAAGCCAAGCCAATAGCGGAAAGGAGAAGAAAAATGTCCGCAGACCAAGCAGCCGAGGTCAAGAAGGAAGTCAAAAGCTTACTTGAAGCAGGCTTCATCCAGGAACTCCCCTACACAACCTGGCTGGCCTGAGCAGCCCTGCAAATCTCAAAGATGTCCAAAGGTTGATCGGACGACTTGCCGCCCTCTCAGTTTCCTCAGAGCCTCGGCCCAAAAGACCATCGTCTTCTTCAAGCTCATGAAAAAGGGTATAAGCTTCAAATGAAAACTCGAATGCGAAGAAGCCTTCCAACATTTAAAAAGAGCGCTAGTGGAGCCTTCCACACTCTCAAAACCCAGAACGAGAGAGACATTATACCTTTACTTATCCATAACGGAGGAAGTACTAACGTCGGCACTCATCCGGAAAGACGAACAAAAGACATAGAGTCCCGTATACTTCATAAGTAAGGTTCTCTAAAATGCAGAGATGTGCTACTCCAAACTCGAAAAACTCGCCTACGCGCTACTCACGGCGTCTCGACGCCTTCGACAGTACTTTTAGAGCCATCCCATCATGGTCTGGACGGACCAAGCTGTCAGAAAAGTGCTACAGAAGTCAGACTTGGTAGGACGGATGCTCGCTTGGTCGGTCAAGCTATCAAAATATGATGTCATATTCGAGCCTAGGAACACAATTAAGGCTTAGGCTATGGTAGATTTCATAATCGAAATGACCCCAGGAAGCAAACCCACAGAATTATGGAAACTCCACGTTGACGGCTCGTCAAACACCATATCAGGGGGAGCGGGAATAATACTAGAGAATGAGAACAAGATTGCTACCGAGGAATCCATTCGATACGAGTTCCTGATCTCTAACAACCAGACCGAATACAAAGCCCTCTTAGTCAGATTGACGCTGGCCAAAGAAGTTGGCGCGAAAGTACTAGAAATCTACAGCGATTCCCAAGTAGTTAGCTTCGAAATAAACGGGGACTACCAAATACGAGATCCCCTGTAACAATAGTACTTATCCAATGCCAATGAACTAACCGCTGAGTTCGATGAGTTGGCCATCTAGCACATTCCCAAGGAACGAAACGCAGTGGCTGATTTACTCTCTAAACTGGAAAGTACCAAGTCAATCCTGGGGAACCGATCCCTAATCCAGGAAGTCATCAAGACACCATCCGTCATGGCCACGACCTCGACTGACTTGACCGTGTCAACCCAACACTCCTAGACCTTCGCGATCCTCCGGTACCTCACCAATTGGGACCTGCTTGGGGATCCAAAGGAAACAAAGCATATAAAGCGAGAAGCCATAAAATATACCATAATAGTAGGGCAGCTGTACAAACGAGGATTGTCCCAACCCCTCTTCAAGTGGATAAAACCCGGCGACACGGACTATATACTTTGTAAAATCCATGAAGGATGTTGTGGCCATCACATCGGGGTAAAACCCTAGCCCAAAAAGTCATTCAAGCTGGGTACTTCTGGCCCACCGTCATCAAAGACTCCCTCCAACTAGTTAAAAGCTACAAGCAATGCCAAGTCCATGCTTACCTCTACCAAGAAGCCCCCCACCAGCTCAGTACGATAACGGCAAATTGCCCTTTCAGAACGTGGAGAATCGACCTCATAGGGCCCTTCCCTAGGGCCCTCAGGCAGCTTCGATTCCTCATTGCCACCATCGACTACCACACAAAGTGGATCGAAGCCAAAAATTATTCTAGAGACAAGTTGTAACCCGGTTCATTATTCCCAAGATTGTAATATCAGAGAACGGAACCAGTTTGCAGACAAACGCTTCAAGGAATTTCTAGAAAGAGTTGGCATCTCACAAAAGTTCCGCTTGGTGGAACACCCGCAAACCAATGTCCAAGTAGAAGTGGCCAACAAGATCATCGTAAAAGGTCTCAATAAATAACTAGACAAAGCCAAATGTCTTTGGATCAACGAACTCCAATCTATCCTATGGTCATACCGAACATCCCTCAAACCTCAACTAGAGAAACCCCTTTCTGACTGATATACGGCCTAGAAGTCGTAATCCCGGTAGAGGTCGGGGAATCCAGTCCGTGGAGAACTGTGGGAGGACACGATGATGACGTGGAGCAGGACCTCGTGGACGAAGTCATAAATATAGCACACTTCCGGAAGCTAGTCCTAAAACAAAGAATAAGTCTAAGGTACAAACGAGGCATGGTAAAGCGGGACTTCAAACAAGGAAATCTAGTCTTACGACGCAATGACATCGGTCCTCCCACCCCGGGAGAAGGGAAACTCACACCCAACTGGGAATGACTCTACCGAATCAAGTCTGTAATTGAAAAAGCAACCTACAAACTAGAACAATTTAACGGCACCGAGCTGCTGAGATCATGGAACGCCACAAACCTACGGCGTTACTACTCATAAGAAAGACATATTGGTTTGGTAACTTTGTTAAATTTATTTAGTTGCTTTGTAGTTTTTAATTTCTTTAGTTTTACCTTTATTTCATTTTCCTTTGTTATGTATTTTCGTTTCTTCGAGTACTCTTTCCTATCCTGAAAACAACAGGAGGTTTTAGGGAGATCCAACATTAAATAAAGGCATTGTTCTTTTAAATTTTACAAAATTTATACTCGAGCAAAAATAGCACGAACTAAATAGCTACACCAGGGACCGATCACCCCCAAGGCCAACACACGGTTTTTACTTGGGCTTGTTTTAGGCTTCGTTTATTTTTAAGTTGCTATTGGATAATTACAAAATTATAATAAAAACTAAAATTAAAAACTTCTTAACCCAAAAAAATTAAAAATTTTGAAAAATTAAAAAGACAAAATACTATTTTATAGTGAATTTTTAAAAAAGTATAATATGTTTTAATTAATTTCAAAAAAATAAAAATATTTTTTAAGATTAGAGTTGTTTGATTTTTAAAAATAAAAAAATTATGTTTGAATGTAAAAAAGATAAAATTATCCCTTTTTTGAAGATTTAGTTTAAACTTTTACAATATCCATTTAAAGTTTAATTAAAAAGACAACAATATATTTTTTATATTAATGTTGTTTAAATATATTTAAATTTAAAATTTGAATTTTATATTAAAAAATTAAAATATCATGTTTAAGATTAATTTTAAAAAGATCAAAAAAATTTTTTAGTATTAATATTATTTAATAAAAACTAAATTGCTAAACTTTTTTTTGTCAAGGCCAATCACACAACGCCTAATACCATCTCTTTCGTCGCTGCAGTTTGTGCACTCTTGAAGCAAGATTGGGATCAGCAGAAAAAGCTTTGACGCGATTTGTTTTTCAATACTCTGATTCTGCAGTCATCTCAGCTCCTCCTTGGTCACATGTAGTCTTTCTTCTATACTGGATTCAAGCCTTCCAGTAATCAGTGATGCTTGCTCCACCTCAATTCCAAGATGTTCACTCTCAAGCGTATGGGTCTTGCCTTCGGCCGAAGCCGCCCCTTCTCCTCTGTGATTCTGTGTTGATTCCCGATGTTACTTGATCTCCGACCGCAACGGCTTTAGATTTTGGTTGCAAGGATCTAGGTTAACAGACTGACCTTGATGCGGTGGAAGCGCAGCGGCAGTAGGTGAGATAAGATTGAGGAGAGGAAAGGGATGTATAGTGAGGTGACTTACTAAGTTAGAGAGAAAAGGAAGAGATGGTAAATAAGACAATTAGATTATTTTAAATAAATAAAAAAAATAAAATAATTTTTTATTTTAATTTTATTTTAAATTTGAACCTTATGAAATCTTATAAAAAGACAAAAATGCACCATTTTAGAATTAGAACTTAATTATTTTAAAAATAAAAAATTATATTTAAATTTAAAAAGATAAAATTATCTTTTTTAAAGATTAATTTAAAAATTATAAAATATTTATTTTAATATTAATAAAAAGGTAAAAATATCTTTTTGGTATCGACGTTGTTTAAATGCATCAAAAAATTAAAAATTTAAAAATAAAAATTATTTTAGAATTAAATTTTTTTAAATGAATTAAAAAACAATTTTAAATTTTAATTTATCAAAAACTCTTATAGTTAATTTTATAAACACAAAAATGTCCTTAAAAAAAATTAATAATCGACTTAGAAGTTCGAACAACCAATTCAACAACAAATTATATAACTTTTACCTAGTCATAATCTCACCTCAATTATCATTCACTTTTTTCTTATTCATATTTTTCTTCATTGCAGAAAATTTTTTCTTTTCTTTTTTCTTTTATTTAAAAATCTAATTCTAATTTGGATTGATATCATTTAATAAATTTATAATGTTAAAAATAAATTTGATTTTAAAAGTATAAAATGTACTTTTCATATAATTTTAAATGATAAAAATACTCTTCAAATAATTGAAATTTTTTTATTAAATTAAAAAATAAAAAATTGAATTTGAATTTTTTTTTAGTAAATAAAATAAACAACATGGGAATGTGAATTTGAATTTAATTAATAGAACCAAATATATTATTTAGCATTAAGTTTAAATATTAAGATATTTTTTAGGATTAGATTACTTAAATGAATTAGAAAGTAAAAATTTTGATTTTAATTTAATACACTAAAATAGAGGTAAAAATAGAAGATGAGAACAATTAAAATAGGAGCAAAAATTGAAAAATAGCTAAAGAACGTATCCATAATAGAGGAACATAACAACCAAATTAGGGGTTAAAAATTCTAAAATTTCCTAAAAATATTCTATTTGAAATAAAAATTTGAAGAATAGGAACAAGAACATATCCTTAACAAAAGAACAGATCCAAAATACAGAAATAAATTCAAGATAGACTAAACAGAGCAAGCAAAAGAAGGGAACATGACTCAAGCAAACGGAACGACGACAGAAAAGTAGAAGCAGAATGGCAGTAGAGAAGCACAGCAGCACGAGAATGGAGGATGCTGAAGGTGCCGAGAAACAGCATCACCACTCACACCACATGGGAGAAGTAGGTGGCGAGTAACCACAGTGAGTAACCACAGCGAGTAACCAATATGTAAGTCTCATAAGTCTCATCTGTTACAAAGCATGCAGCAAAGACAACAGTTTGGTTGTGATGGTTGACACCTGTGAACACAACAAAAGGACACTTATATTTATTCTTGTTGTATGTAGCATCAAATGCAACAACATCTCCAAACAATTCATAGTCCTCTCTACATAAACCATCACACCAAAAGAGATTTAGTAATCTTCCATCTGTCGCCTGAAGCTCTTGATAGTATAAAGATTTATCTTTTGCAGCCATTTCCTCCAAAAAATTTAATGCTCTACCCACATCCTCTGGAATCTCACGCCTCACTTTATCAATTTGATTGTATATGTCTCTAGGACCATAGTTCAACTTGTCAAAACCGCCACTTTGACTTGCTAGCAAAGCATAAACCTGGGATGTGCTAATTTCTAACTTGCGCAAGTTGTTCATGAGTGCAATTTTGGCTTTGGACATACTCCGATGACCTGGCAATAACCTGCTCAACCGTCCTTCCAATAGTTCGTGATTATGAACATTTGAAAATCGGGTCACATGCCATCTTCCAGTTACCCCTACAAATTTGACTTAGAATTATGATTCGCACCCAGTTCTTGTCTCAGTCTTTGGTTCCTTTTATCTCTTTGGCAAAGTGTACCACTTCTCTCATATATATCCTTGCCGAAAATACACAAATCTCTGCATGTAGGTATTGTCATTTGAGTTCTTTCATTTTTTGTCTTTTCTTGTACTGAAACCTTAACTCTTTGCAAATCTGTTGTAAAGTTCTTAAGCAATGGGTAGGGTTCCAAAGTGAAACTTGTCAACTTCAACCTCACCAATGCTTAAAAAGTCAAGTTTCAATAAATCCTCAATTGTATCTAATCCATATGCATAATCATAATCATAATCTGTCAATTCTTTAAATATCTCCTCATCGTCTAACTGATCACCCAACTCTTCTTCCTGCTCTTGCAACTGCAACTCATCTAAATATGACTCATCACCAAAATACTTCTCATCATAAAAAATATTATCCTCATGCTCATACACACATTCATCCATTATCTCGTCCTCTCCCATGAATGACATTTGCAAGAAAATAATCTGAACATAAACAATACTGTAATAAAAATTAAGATCTGAGTACTAAGTACTACAAGACAAAATGCCTTCGGATAAAATTTCAAAAATTAGACTTACAAATGAAGAAATCAAACAACACCAAAATATGTACGTTATTTATTTTTTGCCTAATAAATTAAACACTACACAATGATAATTAGGCATAAATTATTAAGAAAACTTAATAATAGATTCCATCAGTCTACGTAACATTATTTTTACAGACAAAAATTATTTATCAAATCACTCAAATTTATTATAGAAAAAATAACATGTCTCAAATTTAAAGAAAAGCAATCAAAAGAAAAAAAGAGTACAAAATTTTGATTACAAAAAATGTATATTTTAAACAATTTTGAGTCTATTCAATTAACAAACTTACAAATTTAGCGATCATGAATAAATATCATATCATCACAATAGCTTACAACAATAATCGGTAATGTGCCAATTAAAAATTATTTTAAATTTTAACTTTTATTTATATACTAGGAGAACAAAATTCAACAGCACAAATATGTCCATATAATAACCACAAATCAATAGCAATATCACATTTAAAGTAGCATTAATTTGCAAGCAAAAAAAAATCTTAACATGCATTACTAGCAAAATACAATAAACTAGTATCAACTAAGACAAATTGCTAAATCCCAAACTAAAATAAGTATAAAACGAGTAAATGGATATTGCAATGCAAAAAATTTGATTTAATAATATTTAAAAATAAAAAAGTAGATAGCACGCATAGAGGATAGTGTTTACCTGTAGTAGTAATAGCACGCAGATGAAGCCACTTGTGGCGGGGACAAAAATGAAGGTTAGAAGAGGAATAGGCACCAGTTCACTAGGTCTTCGAGATGCAAAACGGCAAATATGAAACCCAATTTTGTACCTATGACAGTGAGAAGATGATCAGCGGTGTCTTGTTCAAGCTCGGACGACCATGGAAGTATCACGACCGGAGAGGAAAGCGAGCTAGGTATTGTAGCGGCACAGCAGTGGTCAGGGACTAGCGGCGCCCTGGAAGAGTGGCGTGCAGTGACAGGCGACGGCTTGGAACTCTTGACAGCGCGGCAGCGTTTTTGAATCTTGAGGTTATTGGAGTGGCAGCCCTGTTTTCGGTTTCATCATAGTGGCTGAAGAAGAAGTTGATTCACGGTCCAGATTTCTTGTTGTATCTGAGTCAGGTAGATTTGGATTTTTTTCTTAGGCTTTGCCTATATCAAAAAAGAAAAACTGATTAAACTGAATAATTATTAATTATAATATTAATAATATAAAAGAGTTTCAAAACTCCAAACAATTCACGGCTTACCTACTTAGGGAAATTGTTCGCAAAAAGAAACATACATGCCGAACAGACGGCTTACAAACTTAAAAGGAAATTGTTATGCCAAAAATGGCTTATAAACTTAGAAATTTTTTTTGCATAAAAAATAAAAAGATCACTCCATATCCATGATCTCTTTATCCATCACGGTTCGGAATGCACCGATGACAGACACATCAACATCAGGGGCCAACACCTGCACTTGAGCCTTCAATGTCTCCTTCGTTGCCGAAATCGCATCCTTGGCATCTGTGAGCAGACCGTCCTTCTCCTTCTTCAACTTGGCAAACTCAGTCTTCGGTGTCTCTGCCTCGGCAAGCATAGCAGTGATCCTCGAATCAGCATCGGCTGCCCGCTTTTGCTCTCAAGCTAGCTGAGAAAGAAGTGAGGTCTCTAACTCGGAAAGACGAAGGATCTCTGAGCCAGTGTCATCTACATCCTTCACAGCCTTCAAATGAGCAGTCTTGGCCACCTCCAGCTGCTCCTTTAACTTACTAAACTATGCCTGAGACAGACGAAGCTTGTCGTCCAAAAGGGCCACATGAGTTAACATCGGCTCCGCCTTCCAGACAATGGTAGCCAAACCGAGGAGAGCATGGTATACAGACTTCGCCTGCTCGGCAACATCACAGTCGTGGAAAAAGTCCTTGGTACCTGGCAGGAGATGCTGATCAATGAAGGATGGGCATCGAAACTCTGGTCCATCACGGAAGGCACAGGCCCCTCATCTTCCAAGTTTTCCCCTAAACTACCCTCAATCGTTCTCTTCTGCTTCCTGCCAGTCTCGAAAATTGGAACCTCCATGACCTCCACATCAGCTTCAACACTAGTTGCCAGTCGCAAGCACCTCTTGAGAAATCGTCTGCAAATCTAGCTGACTCACAGACAGAGGCATCGATGAGGCCTTACCGCCCTCACTCCCAGCATCCCGGCCCATAGCAGCCTTCAACCTTGCGACCGTAGTCAAACCTCCATCCATCTCAACTGAAAAGAAGTAGGAAAATTCATTAAGTTACAAATTCGGTAACACAGAAGTAGAAATAAAAAAGAAAGACAACTTCAAAAACCCACCAACGTAAGATCGGCACGCCACTGGATCACCCATAACATCCCGAGGGTTTAACGGCCTATCCCTAAAATTGCCAATAGAACGTCATCAATATGCTTGTTCTCGAGAGACAAACCTATAACACCCTTACTTTTAACACTTCATGATCGTACTAAAAGTTCAGGAGTTACTTACCTCTAATCCTTTAATTTGATACTATATTTATTTAATATTGAGCTTTGCGAATATGAACCGAATCTTCAATTATGAAAGCAAAAATGTCTTCACTTTAAAATCACATAATCAGATATCATATCCACACAATCATAAATACATAGACTTATTCAAAACTTCTTAATATACAAAACTCCTCAAAAATCTCAAAATGACAAATGACGAGGGGTAAAAAAATATATATATACATAGAGCTCCGTAGTTCGATCACAGCTTCAAACCAAAGTTTTCTAAACTTGTTACTGAAAAAAAAATTCTATAGGGGATTGAGAATATCGTCCTCGAAAGGGTTCTCAGTAGAGGGTTTAAGAATTGTTATAAGAAGATATGTTTAAAGATAAGAATTGATTTCAAGGCAGTAATTATCATTCGTCCTATGAATCTTTTTAAACCAATGGCTATCCATTCCGAAAACTTTTCAAAACCAATATTTAATTATCCAGAAATCCAAACCTTTCTTTTCTTATAAGAAAATCTTAATCAGTTTCTTAGACTGTATGAATGACCAACCTGTTCCAAGCATAGGTTTATTAAGTCTATGCTAAACCAGCTTGATTTTTTATACTTTACTAAAACCTCAATCAGAAAACAATCACGGCCTCCAAGTCAAGCAATTCAATCAAATCAGCAATCAAATTATCACATCAACAAAACAACCCTCAGCTTTACCACCACCAGCATGAAGGACCTCTCAGTTGCACACACATACAATACAAACAAGGAACTCATAAGTAAGATTTAGATACAACAAGTAATACAAATAGCAGATAAACATGACTAAACAATTAGGCAAACCAAAACAAATGCACATTCAATCAAACATACAAATGCTTATGATGCATTCCTTCCTATGGCTAATGAGATCATCTGTCGGTTACAAAGCCAAACCCGTCATCTCCAGTAGCTAACCCTGGACAAAATACCAAATACAAAGCAAGTGGGACATCACCGTAACCCTTGCATCTTACTTGTGTACCCGGATCAAGAGGACCACCTCATCCTTCCCTCTTACCCAGATGGTGTTACAGTTCTCAACCCGGAGCAAGCAGCGACAGAACTCAACTCTTGCATCTTACCCGGAGTCTCAACATATACTCAGTGCAAGTGGGAAATGCCACCGCCTCTTACCTGGTCACATATATCTCAATCAAATTCAATTTTTATTTTCAAATCCATTCTCAATATCATTCAATTCAATTTCATAATTCAAACTCAATTTTCATCATTCTTTTTCCCCATCTCTCTCCCAGAGCAAGTGGACAATGCCACTACTTCTTACCCGGGGTACACATGTCTCATTCATTTACAAATCATCATTTCCGTACTTCTCCAACCACATTTCATTCTTCTCTAAATAAAGCAAAACTCTAAACATAATCCTTTTCCTAATAACTCAAAATCAAATCATATAATCCTTAAAATCCAAATCTTTCTAAATAATGATTTCAAACGAAGCTTTTCTGATTTTTATAAAAATTTCGACAGCATCTTCTCTAAAACTCGGACTCTACCACCCTTCTCAGGTCCCATCCAAACATTTCTCAAACGCTGCTCAACCATTTCCAAACAGTAACTCATTTCTAATAATCAAACTGTTTCCAATATCAAATCCTTTTTAAATTTATTTTAAACCAAATTTCAATATAAAATCATTTCTAATACCAAATTATTTTCAGAATTGAACTAAATTCCAATATTAAATCTTTTCAAAAGTCAACTCATTTTCAATAACGAAACATTTCCAAATCTCAAGAAAACTAACTCGGTAACCGCCAATTTAACAAAATCAATAACTCAAAGTATTCAACCTTCTAAAACACTCAATAATCCCACCAGACAAATAATCACAATTACCAAAATATATTTTTGCATCAATATTGATTTATAACCATTTTCATAAATAAAATGAGTTCAAGGAAAGCGTTCCTACCTTGAATAGTCAAAACCCGAAAGCTATAAAACATGTCAAAACTCTCTTTTTACCGACCCGCAACAGTGGCAGCCGCAACCACAGCTCCGTATTACTTCTACAACAACAGCAATAACTCCAAACGTGACACGCAATAACTATAACTTGACCCTACGTTACCAAAACCTCCTAATCTCTAACCAAACATAACAGAATACTAAATTTCAAGGGTTCCAGAACAAAATACACTTACTGTAACAAAAGAAACCAATAACAGACCGACGGCAGCTCTGGTGAACTCCATCAACGGTGACTTTGACCACTGCGACCCAAACGGCAACGACAGTGGTGAAGCTTCAGCGGCGACTAAGCACGCGACAATGATAGTGACGGCTTCAATTCGCCACCTCTCGCGTGCATCAAACTCCCGTCAGTCTCTCTCTTCGTGAGCTTTTTCTGTTCGGCTTCACCATGGATGACGGAAACTCGGGCTTCGTGGTTAAGACGACGACTGATAAACCACTATTTTATGGTTTATCTTGTGCTAATTTGGGTGATTTTTATCAACTCTTCACTCACTTATTCATATGATTTGCATGATTTTACAATCCCTTCCCAATTTTATTCTATGGCTGAAAACTTGCTTCCCAGACCTCTAAATTATATATTTTTAATTCCCCTTATACTATTCGATGCCGTGATCTGTGCGTTGAGTGTTTTCAGGCTTTATAAGGCAGGAATGGCTTAGAGGGTGGAGAGGAAGCTTGCAAAAATGGAAGCAATGCAAGGAAACAAAAGAGCTGACCAGCAAGGAGTGACGCGGATATGCACTTGGCGCGCACGCGCACATTAGCGCGTTCACACATCGATGCGCACGCGCAACAGGCAAAGAGGACAATCGACGCGCGCGCGCACCTGGCGCGCATGCGCGACATGCGCGACGTACAGCAGTTGCAGAAAAACACTGGGGGCGACTTCGGGCCAGTTTTAGACCCAGTTTTTGGCCCAGAAACACAGACTAGAGTCAGGGAACAGCAGAGACTCAATACATATTCTCATTACGCATAGTTTTAGTTTAGTTTTGAATCTTAGAGAGAATTCTACTACATCCTCTAGGTTTTCTTCACATTCAAAGTTTTTAGAATTTTTTTGCTTTTGCTTTGGATATTGAGAAGAGTCATTACCTCCGTTGAAGCTTCATTATTCTAGTCTATTTTCCTATTCCTTTACTCTTTTTATTGCCCATTAACCCTGTTTAGATAAGTATGTTATGATTTTGGGATTTATTAATACAAAGAACCATTTTTACTTTTAATTAATTTTCAATTATTGTTTATTATATCTTCCTTTTATTCCCTTCTTAATTCTGTGAAAGTTATATTCATGATTATGGAGTAGTCTCTTAACTTGATTCGGAGTGGATTAAGAGGAGAACCTTGAGTTGAAATACTCAAGTGTTAATCTTAATTGGGAGTTGTTGGCTGACTCTCTAGTCTCCGACTCTAACCCTTTCTTAGGAAAGGATTAGGACGCGAGCGATAGGGTTAGTTAGTTAGTTACTTGACTTTCCCTTATTATATAAGGGATGACCAAGTAGAACAACAACATTTTATTATTACACTTGAAAAAATTCAACAAGGATAGAACTTCTCATTAATCTCCTCCCGGTCAAGGTTTTTTATTTGAATTATATAAATTCTCTCGTTAATTTTCGTTGCTTAAATTCACTACTATTTATTTTTTTGTTCTCAACTCAAAAATCTCTTGGAAAACCTCTGACCAATAAGCTGCACTTTTTTGTCAACTCGTTGGGAGACGACCTGAGATTTCTACTCCCAGTATTTGTTCTTAATTTTGTGACAACTCTTTTCTAAATTGATAAGCGGATTTTAGTCGGTTAAGAACTGTACTTGCAACGCTGTTTTCTCTATAAATTCTTAATCGAACAATTTTTGCCACGTCAACGACGGCGCAAACACAATAGCAACGGCGGTGAGCTAGTCAATGGCGAGGATGATGATGAAAGCCCCATGTTCGGCCTCTCTCTCTCTTTTCGGCGCCGCTCTCTGATGAGCGGAGATTTTATACGCTTTTTGGGGGTAATTTCATGTAGATTTGAGTATGTTTTCATTGGTTTTTAGTAGAATATTATTGGTTTTTAGGCAAAAATCATATTTCTGGACTTTACTATGAGTTTGTGTGTTTTTCTGTGATTTCAGGTATTTTCTGGCTGAAATTGAGGGAGCTGAGCAAAAATCTGAGTTAGGCTGAAAAAGGACTGCTGATGCTGTTGGATTCTGACCTCCCTGCACTCGAAATGGATTTTCTGGAGCTACAGAAGTCCAATTGGCGCGCTCTCAACGGCGTTGGAAAGTAGACATCCAGGGCTTTTCAGCAATATATAATAGTCCATACTTTGCACGAAGATAGACGACGTAACTTGGCGTTAAACGCCAAGTACATGCTGCTGTCTGGAGTTAAACGCCAGAAACAC
Source organism: Arachis stenosperma (assembly GCF_014773155.1). Taxonomy (NCBI): domain Eukaryota; kingdom Viridiplantae; phylum Streptophyta; class Magnoliopsida; order Fabales; family Fabaceae; genus Arachis; species Arachis stenosperma. The sequence continues at coordinate 30,886,914 of NC_080385.1, read as the reverse complement.
GTCATGATCCGGAGTTGAACGCCCAAAACACGTTATAACTTGGAGTTCAACTCCAAGAAAAGCCTCAGTTCGTGGATAGCTTTAGTCTCAGCCCCAGCACACACCAAGTGGGCCCCAGAAGTGGATTTCTGCACCAATTATCTTAGTTTACTCATTTTTCTGTAAACATAGGTTACTAGTTTACTATTTAAACAACTTTTAGAGACTTATTTTGTACCTCATGACATTTTAGATCTGAATTACATATTTTTTGGCAGCATGAGTCTCTAAACTCCATTGTTGGGGGTGAGGAGCTCTGCAGCGTCTCGATGAATTAATACAATTCCTTTATTTTCCATTCAAACACGCTTGTTCTTATCTAAGATGTTCATTCGCGCTTAATTATGGAGAAGGTGATGATCTGTGACACTCATCACCTTCCTCAATCCATGAACGTGTGCCTGACAACCACCTCCGTTCTACATCAGATTGAATGAGTATCTCTTAGATTCCTTAATCAGAATCTTCGTGGTATAAGCCGGATTGATGGCGGCATTCATGAGAATCCGGAAAGTCTAAACCTTGTCTGTGGTATTCTGAGTAGGATTCTGGGATTGAATGACTGTGACGAGCTTCAAACTCCTGAAGGCTGGGCGTTAGTAACAGACGCAAAAGAATCAATGGATTCTATTCCAACCTGATTGAGAACCGACAGATGATTAGCCGTGCTGTGACAGAGCATAGGAACGTTTTCACTGAGAGGATGGGAAGTAGCCATTGACAACGGTGACACCCTACATAGAGCTTGCCATGGAAGGGACCTTGCGTGTGGAAAAGGATTTCAAGGAAGAGTTGAAGTTCAGAGGACAAAGTATCTCCAAAACTCCAACATATTTCTCATTACTGCACAACAAGTAACGATTTTATTCTCTTTTATTTTTCTAATAATTCCAAACACTTTTACTTCTTACAATTAAATCCAAATAACCTTATTGGCATCCTGACTAAGATTAATAAAATAAATATAGCTTGCTTCAAACCAATAATCTCCGTGGGATCGACCCTTACTCACGTAAGGTATTACTTGGACGACCCAGTGCACTTGCTGGTTAGTTGTGCGAATTGCCAAAGAGTTAGATTGCATTTCGTGCACCAAGTTTTTGGCGCCGTTGCCGGGGATTATTCGAGTTTGAACAACTAAAGGTTTATTTTATTTCTTAGATTAGGAATAATTTATTTTTATTGTTATAGAGTCATTAAATTTTGATAGGATAGTTTCTTTTCAAAAATTTCTTTTCAAAATTTATTATTTTTCTTAATTAATTGCTAATTTTCGTGAGTTTAGTGTCTTATTCTAAGTTTGGTGTTAATTGCATATTTTACAATTTTCTTTAAATTTTCGAACTTGTGTTCTTTGTTCTTCATTGATCTTCAAGTTGTTCTTGTTTTGTGTCTTTTCTTGTTTTTCTTGTGCTTTTTCAAAACATTAACTTTCAAAAAATTATATTTTTATCTATAAATATAATACATTTTTAAAATCAACATTGAAGTTACTGCCCAATTGGCTGGAGCATTGGTAGTTGTTCTTGATAATTGGGTATCTTCTTTGGAATCTTTTTCAAAAATAATTTTTCTTTGATTGAATCTTGTGCCAAACTCTAAGTTTGGTGTTTTCTTGTTGATCTTTCTTTAATTTTCGAAAATTTGTCTTGGATTTCTAAAAATTTTAAGTTTGGTGTTCTTTCTTTTGTTCTTGGTGTTCTTGTGAATTTTCAAAGTGTTCTTGAGTTTTTCTTGTGTCTTGATCTTAAAATTTTTAAGTTTGGTGTTCCTTGGTGTTTTCCCTCCAAAATTTTCGAAAATAAGGAGCATTAGATCTAAAAATTTTAAGTCTTGTGTCTTTTATGTGTTTTTCTCTTTCATCATAAAATTCAAAATTCAAAAAAAAATAATATATTTTCTAACTAATTTTGAACTACATTTTTCGAAAATTTTATATAAAAATTCAAATTTCAATTTCAAAATATTTCCAATTTCTTTTATTTATTTCGTTTTTTTTATTTTATTTTATAAAAATTAATTTTTTAAAAAAAATAATAATAAATAATATCAACATGCATATCATCTCTTTTATTCCATCATAGAATTAAGTGGGAATGAACAGTCCAGGAGGACTCTGGGGTCATATGCTAACCCCACTACTGCTTCATATGGGAGTAGTATCTGTATACCCTCCATTGGAGTTAGTAGCTTTGAGTTGAATCCTCAGCTCATTATCATGGTGCAGCAAAACTGCCAGTATTCCGGTCTTCCACAGGAAGAACCTACAGAGTTTCTGGCACAATTTTTACAAATTGCTGACACAGTACATGATAAGGAAGTAGATCAGGATGTCTACAGATTATTACTGTTTCCGTTTGCTGTAAAAGATCAAGCTAAGAGATGGTTAAATAACCAGCCTAAGAACAGCATAAAAACATGGAAACAGCTGTCAGAAAAATTCCTGAATCACTATTTCCCTCCAAAACGGATGACACAGCTAAGGCTAAGCATCCAAGGCTTCAAACAAGGAGATAACGAATCCCTTTATGATGCCTAGGAGAGATACAGAGAGATGCTAAGAAAATGCCCCTCTGAAATATTTTCAGAATGGGTGCAATTAGACATCTTCTACTATGGGCTTACAGAAAAAGCTCAGATTTCTCTAGACCACTCAGCTGGTAGATCTATACATATGAGAAAAACAATTGAAGAAGCTCAAGAGCTTATTGATACAGTTGCCAGAAATCAGCATCTGTACCTAAGCAGTGAATCTTCCATGAAAGAAGAAGCTAAAACAATAACTGCTGAACTCAGTCCTGTAGATCAGGCTAATGAATTTAATCAGCAATTAGACTTTCTGACTCAGCAGCTAGCCGAATTCAAGGAAATACTACAGGAAACAAGAATGGCTAACAGGAATATGGAAGTACAGCTAAAGCAAACAGAAAAACAACTGTCAAAACAAATAGCAGAAGAATGCCAAGCAGTTCAATTAAGAAGTGGGAAAACATTAAATACCTCACTTCAAAGCAGCAGGAAGCCAAGAAGTGAACAAATGGCTACTCAAAATCCCTCTGAGGACAATCAGAGTCCAGAGAGGAATAAAGCTGGCGCTGAACGCCCAGTCCATGCTCATTCCTGGCATTCAACGCCAGAAACAAGCATGAATTCGGCGTTGAACGCCCAAAGGGAACATAGTTCTGGCGTTCAGACGCCAGTAACAAATAAGGAGGTGGCGTCTAACGCCACTCCAGCTTCCACCCCTGGCATTCAAATGCCAGTGGGGGATCAGTCACATACAAGTGCTGATAACAACCCTTCTAAAAAGGCTTCCCAACCCACTTCTGTAGGTAATAAACCTGCAGCAACTAAGGTTGAGGAATACAAAGCCAAAATGCCTTATCCTCAAAAGCTCCGCCAAGCGGAACAGGATAAGCAATTTGCCCGCTTTGCAGACTATCTAAGGACTCTTGAAATAAAGATTCCGTTTGCATAAGCACTTGAGCAAATACCCTCTTATGCTAAGTTCATGAAAGAGATCTTAAGTCATAAGAAGGATTGGAGGGAAACTGAAAAAGTTTACCTCACTGAAGAATGCAGTGCAGTCATTCTGAAAAGCTTACCTGAGAAGCTTAAAGATCCTGGGAGCTTTATGATACCATGCACATTAGAGGGTACTTGTACCAAGCAAGCTTTATGTGATCTTGGGGCAAGTATCAACCTAATACCTGCATCTACTATCAGAAAGCTTGGTTTAACTGAAGAAATCAAACCAACCAGGATATGTCTTCAACTTGCTGATGGCTCCATTAAATACCCATCAGGCGTGATTGAGGACATGATTGTCAAGGTTGGGCCATTTGCCTTTCCTACTGACTTTGTGGTGCTGGAAATGGAGGAGCACAAGAGTGCAACTCTCATTCTAGGAAGACCTTTTCTAGCAACTGGCCGAACCCTCATTGACGTCCAAAAAGGGGAAGTAACCTTGAGAGTCAATGAGGAGGAGTTCAAGTTGAATGTTGTCAAAGCCATGCAACATCCAGACACCCAAAATGACTGCATGAGTGTTGATATTATTGACTCTCTGGTAAGAGAGGTCAATATGGCTGAGAGTCTCGAATCAGAATTAGAGGACATCTTTAAAGATGTTCAGCCTGATCTAGAGGAATCAGAGAGAATAGTAAAACCTCTGAAAATCCCTCAGGAAGAGGAAAAACCTCCTAAACCCGAGCTCAAACCATTACCACCATCCCTAAAATATGCATTCTTAGGAGAAGGTGATACTTTTCCTGTGATCATAAGCTCTACCTTAGAGCCACAGGAAGAGAAAGCACTAATTCAAGTGCTAAGGACACACAAGACAGCTCTTGGGTGGTCCATCAGTGATCTCAAGGGTATTAGCCCAGCCAGATGCATGCACAAGATCTTACTGGAGGGTGACGCCAAGCCAGTGGTTCAACCACAAAGGCAGCTGAATCCAGCCATGAAGGAGGTGGTGCAGAAAGAGGTCACTAAGTTACTAGAGGCTGGGATAATTTATCCTATTTCTGATAGCCCCTGGGTAAGCCCTGTCCAAGTCGTCCCTAAGAAAGGTGGCATGACAGTGGTTCATAATGAAAAAAATGAACTGGTTCCTACAAGAACAGTTACTGGGTGGCATATGTGTATTGATTACAGAAGGCTCAATACAGCTACCAGAAAGGATCATTTTCCTTTACCATTCATAGACCAGATGCTGGAAAGACTGGCAGGTCATGAATACTACTGCTTCCTGGATGGATATTCAGGTTATAATCAAATTGCAGTAGATCCAAAAGATCAAGAGAAAACGGCATTCACATGTCCATCTGGAGTATTTGCATACAGAAGGATGCCATTTGGCCTGTGCAATGCACCTGCAACCTTTCAGAGGTGCATGCTCTCAATTTTCTCTGATATGGTGGAAAAATTTCTTGAAGTCTTCATGGATGACTTTTCAGTATTTGGAGACTCATTCAGCTCCTGTCTTGACCATCTAGCACTTGTTCTAAAGAGATGCCAAGAGACTAACCTGGTTTTAAACTGGAAAAAATGCCACTTTATGGTAACTGAAGGAATTATCCTTGGGCACAAAGTCTCAAACAAGGGAATAGAGGTGGATCAAGCTAAGGTAGAGGTAATTGAAAAATTACCACCACCTGCCAATGTTAAGGCAATCAGAAGCTTTCTGGGGCATGCAGGATTTTATAGGAGGTTTATAAAGGATTTTTCGAAAATCGCCAAACCTCTGAGCAACCTGTTAGCTGCTGACACGCCATTTATCTTTGATAAAGAGTGTCTGCAGGCATTTGAGACTCTGAAAGCTAAATTGGTCACTGCACCAATAATCTCTGCACCAAACTGGACATTGCCATTTGAATTAATGTGTGATGCCAGTGACCATGCCATTGGTGCAGTGTTGGGACAAAGGCATGACAAGCTTCTACACGTCATTTACTATGCCAGCCGTGTTCTAAATGACGCACAGAAGAATTACACAACCACAGAAAAAGAGCTACTTGCAGTGGTTTACGCCATTGACAAATTCAGATCCTATTTAGTAGGATCAAAAGTGATTGTGTACACTGATCATGCTGCTCTTAAATATCTACTCACAAAGCAGGATTCAAAACCCAGACTTATAAGATGGGTGTTGCTTCTGCAAGAGTTTGATATAGAAATAAGAGACAGAAAAGGGACAGAAAACCAAGTAGCAGATCACCTGTCCCGAATAGAACCAGTAGAAGGGACGTCCCTCCCTTTCACTGAGATCTCTGAAACCTTTCCGGATGAGCAACTCTTTGCCATCCAGAAAGTGCCATGGTTTGCAGATATTGCAAACTACAAGGCAGTGAGATTCATACCCAAAGAGTACAGTAGGCTGCAATCAAAGAAATTGATCACAGATGCAAAGTACTATCTTTGGGATGAACCATATCTCTTCAAGAGATGTACAGACAGAGTAATCCGTAGATGTGTGCCTAAGGAAGAAGCACAGAAGATTCTATGGCACTGCCATGGATCACAGTATGGAGGATGGTGCACGAAATTGTGATCACTACAACTTCGCACAACTAACCAGCAAGTGCACTGGGTCGTCCAAGTAATACCTTACGCGAGTAAGGGTCGATCCCACGGAGATTGGTGGTATGAAGCAAGCTATGGTCATCTTGTAAATCTTAGTCAGGCAGACTCAAATGCATAATGGTGATGAACGAAAATAACATAAAAGATAAAGATAGAGATACTTATGTATATCCTTGGTGTAAGAGCTTCAGACAAGCGTATGAAGATGCCTTCCCTTCCGTCTCTCTGCTTTCCTACAGTCCTCATCCAATCCTTCTTACTCCTTTCCATGGCAAGCTCGTGTAGGGTCTCACTGTTGTCAGCAGCTACCTCCCATCCGCGCAGTGAAAGCTAATGCAGAGCACTCTGTCACAGTGCCGCCAATCACCGGTTTGGTTCCCTCCTCTACCGGAATAGAATCACTCTTTTGCGTCTGTCACTAACGCCCAGTAGATTACAGGTTTGAAGCACGTCACAGTCATTCAATCATTAAATCCTACTCAGAATACCACAGACAAGGTTTAGACCTTCCGGATTCTCTTGAATGCCGCCATCAGGTCCTGCCTATACCACAAAGATTCCTAAGAATCCAAGAGATATTCACTAAGCCTCAGATGCTTGTAGAACAAGAATGGTTGTCAGTCACCTTGTTCATGAGTGAGAATGGTGATGGGCGTCAATCATCACCTTCATCATGTTGAAGAACAAGTGATATCTTGGTAAAAGAACAAGTGGAATTGAATGGAAGAACAATAGTAATTGCATTAATACTCGAGGTACAGCAGAGCTCCACACCCTTAATCTATGGTGTGTAGAAACTCCACCGTTGAAAATACATAAGAACAAAGTCTAGGCATGGCCGAATGGCCAGCCTCCCAATGAGGGTTCAATCATCAAAACATGATCAAAAGATTGATACCAAGATGAAAATACAATAGTAAAAGGTTCTATATATAGAAAACTAGTAGCCTAAGGTGTACAAAGGTGAGTAAATGACATAAAAATCCACTTCCGGGCCCACTTGGTGTGTGCTTGGGCTGAGCAATGAAGTAATTTTCGTGTAGAGACTCTTCCTGGCGTTTAACTCCAGCTTTTATGCCAGTTTGGGCGTTTAACGCTGGGAATTTTGAGGCCGGATTGCTTCGCGGGTTTGGGCCATCAAATCTTGGACAAAGTATGGACTATTATATATTGCTGGAAAGCCCTGGATGTCTACTTTCCAACGCCGTTGAGAGCGCGCCAATTGGGCTTCTGTAGCTCCAGAAAATCCACTTCGAGTGCAGGGAGGTCAGAATCCAACAGCATCTGCAGTCCTTTTTAGTCTCTGGATCAGATTTTTGCTCAGAACCTTCAATTTCAGCCAGAAAATACCTGAAATCACAGAAAAACACACAAACTCATAGTAAAGTCCAGAAAAGTGAATTTTAACTAAAAACTAATAAAAATATAATAAAAACTAAACTAAAACTACTAAAAACATACTAAAAACAATGCCAAAAAGCATACAAATTATCCGCTCATCACAACACCAACTTAAATTGTTGCTTGTCCCCAAGCAACTGAAAATCAAATAAGATAAAAAGAAGAGATATACTATAAACTCCAAATTATCAATGAAACTAAGCTCCAAATTAGATGAGCGGGACTAGTAGCTTTTTGCCTCCGAACAGTTTTGGCATCTCACTTTATCCTCTGAAATTCAGAATGATTGGCTTCTTTAGGAACTCAGAATCCAGATAGTGTTATTGATTCTCTTAGTTAAGTATGATGATTCTTGAACACAGCTACTTATTGAGTCTTGGCTGTGGCCCAAAGCACTCTGTCTTCCAGTATTACCACCGGATACATACATGCCACAGACACATAATTGGGTGAACCTTTTCAGATTGTGACTCAGCTTTGCTAAAGTCCCCAATTAGAGGTGTCCAAGGTTCTTAAGCACACTCTTATTGCCTTGGATCACAACTTTATTTCTTTCTTTTTCTTTTCTTTTTCTTTCTCCCTTTTTTTTTCGTTTTTTTTTTTTTGTATTCACTGCTTTTTCCTGCTTCAAGAATCATTTTTATGATTTTTCAGATCCTCAGTAACATGTCTCCTTTTTCATCATTCTTTCAAGAGCCAACAATTTTAACATTCATGAACCACAAATTCAAAAGACATATGCACTGTTCAAGCATACATTCAGAAAACAAAAAGTATTGTCACCACATCAAACTAATTAAGCTAGTTTTAAAGATGAATTTGAAATCCTGTACTTCTTGTTCTTTTGTGATAAAAACAGTTTTCATTTAAGAAAGGTGATGGATTCATATTGATAGCTTTAAGGCATAGACACTAAGACACTAATGATCATAAGACACAAACATAGATAAACATAAAGCATAATTTTCGAAAAACAGAAAAGCAAAGAACAAGGAGATTAAAGAACGGGTCCACCTTAGTAATGACGGCTCTTTCTTCTTCTTGAAGATCCTATGGAGTGCTTGAGCTCCTCAATGTCTTTTCCTTGCCTTTGTTGCTCCTCTCTCATGATTCTTTGATCTTCTCTTAAGGAAAGAGAGGAGGATGGCATGTGCTTCACCCTTAGTTGTCCTATGTTGGAACTTAATTCTCCTAGGGAGGTGTTCAGTTGCTCCCAATAGTCTTGTGGAGGAAAGTGCATCCCTTGAGGTATCTCAGGGATTTCTTGATGAGAGGGGTCTCTTGTTTGCTCCATCTTCTTCTTAGTGATGGGCTTGAGGTCATGCCTTCTCAGTTGAACCGGCTTTGGATGCCATAAATGGTTATGGAAAAGCAAAAAGCAATGCTTTTACCACACCAAACTTAAAAGGTTTGCTCGTCCTCGAGCAAAAAAAAGAGGGAAGAGAGTAGAAGAAGAAGAAATGGAGGAGAGGGAGATGGCTTTGTGTTCGGCCATGTATGGGGAGAAGTAGTGGTTTATGAAGGATGGATGTGAGTGGTGAAGAGAAAGAGATGTTGAGGTGATTGGTGAATGGGTGAAGAAGAAGAGAAAGAGTGGTGGGGTTTATGGGGATCCTGTGGGGTCCACAGATCCTTAGGTGTCAAGGAAAAGTCATCCCTGCACCAAATGGCATCAAAATCCACGTTTTGAGCCATTTCTGGCGTTAAACGCCGGGCTGGTGCCCATTCCTGGCGTTTAACGCCAGGTTGGTGCCCTTTACTGGCGTTTAACGCCAGTCTGGTGCCCCTTTCTGGCGTTAAACGCCCAGAATGGCACCAGACTGGGCGTTAAACGCCCATCTGCTAGCCTGACTGGCGTTTAAACGCCAGCAGGTTCTTCCTCCGGGGTGTGCTGTTTTTCTTCCTGTTTTTCATTCTGTTTTTGCTTTTTTCATTGTTTTTGTGACTTCTTATGATCATCAACCTACAAAAAAGATAAAATAACAAAAGGAAATAGTTAATTATAAAACATTGGGTTGCCTCCCAACAAGCGCTTCTTTAATGTCAGTAGCTTGACAGATGGCTCTCATGGAGCCTCACAAATGATCAGAGCAATGTTGGAACCTCCCAACACCAAACTTAGAGTTTGAATGTGGGGGTTCAACACCAAACTTAGAGTTTGGTTGTGGCCTCCCAACACCAAACTTAGAGTTTGACTGTGGGGGCTCTATTTGTCTCTGATTTGAGAGAAGCTCTTCATGCTTCTTCTCCATGGTGACAGAGGGATATCCTTGAGCCTTAAACATCAAGGAGTTTTCATTCACTTGAATGATCAGTTCACCTCTATCAACATCAATCACAGCCTTTGCTGTGGCTAGGAAGGGTCTGCCAAGGATGATGGATTCATCCATGCACTTCCCAGTTTCTAGGACTATGAAGTCAGTAGGGATGTAATGGTATTCAATCTTAACCAAACATTCTCTACAAGTCCAATGGAATCTCTATGGTCTCATTTTGAGCCTCAGATTCCCATGGTTCCTCATTTGGGGAACTCAGAGGAGGTTGGTGCACGCCCATTGAGGTCTTCCTCAGTGGCGTCCACCTCCTCTCTTTCCTCTCCATATTCGGCCATGGTTGTGGCTTTGCACTCTCCTTTTGGATTTTCTTCTGTATTACTTGGGAGAGTACTAGGAGGGAGTTCAGTAACTTTCTTACTCAGCTGACCCACTTGTCCTTCCAGATTTCTGATAGAGGACCTTGTTTCATTCATGAAACTTTGAGTGGTCTTTATTAGATCAGAGACCATTGTTGCTAAGTCAGAAGTACTCTGCTTAGAACTCTCTGTCTGTTGCTGAGAAGATGATGGAAAAGGCTTGCCATTGCTAAACCTGTTTCTTCCACCATTATTGTTGTTGAAACCTTGTTGAGGTTTCTCTTGATTCTTTCATGAGAAATTGGGGTGATTTCTCCATGAAAAATTATAGGAGTTTCCATAGGGTTCTCCTAGGTAATTCACCTCTTCCATTGAAGGGTTCTCAGGATCATAGGCTTCTTCCTCAGATGAAGAGATCCTCCAGCAGAGCTATCCAAGGACATCTTGGATAGTTCAGAGAGACCATCATAGAAAATACCTATGATGCTCCATTCAGAAAGCATGTCAGAAAGACATTTTCTGATCAATTGTTTGTATCTTTCCCAAGCTTCATAGAGGGATTCTCCATCCTTTTGTCTGAAGGTTTGGACTTCCACTCTAAACTTACTCCATCTTTGTGGTGGAAAGAACTTTGCCAATAAGGCATTGACTAGCTTTTCCCAAGAGTCCAGGCTTTCTTTAGGTTGAGAATCCAACCATATCCTAGCTCTGTCTCTTACAGCAAAAGGGAATAGCATCAGTCTGTAGACCTCAGGGTCAACCCCATTAGTCTTGACTGTGTCACAGATTTGCAAGAACTCAGCTAAGAACTGATGAGGATCTTCCATTAGAAGTCCATGGAACTTGTAATTCTGTTGCATTAGAGAAACTAATTGAGGCTTAAGCTCAAAGTTGTTTGCTCCAATGGCAGGGATAGAGATGCTTCTCCCATAAAAATCAGGAGTAGGTGCAGTGAAGTCACCCAGCATCTTCCTTGCATTGTTGGCATTGTTGTTGTTTTTGGCTGCCATGTCTTCTTCCTCTTTGAAGAATTCGGTCAGGTCCTCTAAAGAGAGTTGTGTTTTGGCTTCTCTTAGCTTTCTCTTCAAGGTCCTTTCGGGTTCAGGGTCAGCTTCAACAAGAATGCCTTTGTCTTTGTTCCTGCTCATATGAAAGAGAAGAAAACAAGAAAATATGGAATCCTCTATGTCACAGTATAGAGATTCCTTGAAGTGTCAGAGGAAGAAAAATGGAAGACAGAGGTAGAAAATTCGAACTTATCAAAGAAGATGGAGTTCAAATTTTGCATTGAGGGATAGTGTTAGTCCAAAAATAGAAGGATGTGAGAAGAAGGGAAGTAATTTTCGAAAATTAAGTAAAAGATTTTGAAAACATTTTTGAAAAACACTAATTGATTTTCGAAAATAAAAGTGGAAAAGAAATCAAATGATTTTTGAAAAAGGTTTTGAAATTAGAAATTAAAAAGATTTGATTGAAAACTTATTTTGAAAAAGATGTGATTAAGAAGATATGATTGGTTTTAAAAAGATGTGATTTAAAAGATATGATTGAAAAACAATTTTAAGATAGATATTTGAAAACAATTTTAAAAGATATAATTTGAAAACAAGACAAGATATGATTTTAAAATTAATGACTTGCCTAACAAGAAAAGATATGATTCAAACATAAAACCTTCCTTAACAGAAAAGGCAAAAAATGTTCAATCAAATCATTAATTGTTAGTAAGTATCTTTGAAAAAGGAAAGAAATTGATTTTGAAAACATTTGATTGAAAAGATATGATTGGAAAAAGATTTGATTTTGAAAAACTTTGAAAACTTGAAAAAAATTGATTTTGAAAACAAAATCTTCCCCCTTAGCACCATCCTGGCGTTAAACGCCCAGAATGTGCACATTCTGGCGTTTAACGCCCAAACCTATACCTTTTTGGGCGTTAAACGCCCAACCAGGTGCCCTGGCTGGCGTTTAAACGCCAGTCTGCCTTCTTCACTGGGCATTTTTGAATGCTCAGCTTTTTCTGTGTAATTTCTCTGCAGTATGTTTTGAATCTTCAATTCTCTGTATTCTTGACTTGAAAAGACACAAATTAAAAATATTTTTGGATTTTTAATAATGAGGGATAATCAAAATGCAACTAAAATCAAATAACAATGCATGCAAGACACCAAACTTAGCAGTTTGTACACTACTGACATTAACAAAATGAGAATGCATATGAGAAACAACAAAACACTCAAGTCAATAGAATTCAAAGATCAAAACAAGAAAATCATCAAGAACAACTTGAAGATTAATTAAGACACATGCAAAAATTCGAAAAATGCAAGAAGAACAGAAACATGCAATTGACACCAAACTTAAGATGAGACTCTAGACTCAAACAAGAAATACTTTTGGATTTTATGATTTTGTAATTTTTTTTGGCTTTTTTTTTTTTCGAAAATCAAGTGAAAAGGAAAATAAAGGTATCAAAGTTCTTAATGAGAATTCCAGGAATCATGCAATGTTAGTCTAAAGCTTTAGTCTAAAGGAATTAGACATGGCCGGCCAAGCTTCAGCAGGACATTGCATTCAAGAGCTAAATTGATGAGAATCAATCAGCCTTGGTGATGATAAGAACATCACCTTGAAACACTAGAATTCATTCTTAAGAACTCTGAAGAAAAATACCTAATCTAAGCAACAAGATGAACCGTCAGTTGTCCATACTCAAGAACAATCCCCGGCAACGGCGCCAAAAACTTGGTGCACGAAATTGTGATCACTACAACTTCGCACAACTAACCAGCAAGTGCACTGGGTCGTCCAAGTAATACCTTACGCGAGTAAGGGTCGATCCCACGGAGATTGGTGGTATGAAGCAAGCTATGGTCATCTTGTAAATCTTAGTCAGGCAGACTCAAATGCATAATGGTGATGAACGAAAATAACATAAAAGATAAAGATAGAGATACTTATGTATATCCTTGGTGTAAGAGCTTCAGACAAGCGTATGAAGATGCCTTCCCTTCCGTCTCTCTGCTTTCCTACAGTCCTCATCCAATCCTTCTTACTCCTTTCCATGGCAAGCTCGTGTAGGGTCTCACTGTTGTCAGCAGCTACCTCCCATCCGCGCAGTGAAAGCTAATGCAGAGCACTCTGTCACAGTGCCGCCAATCACCGGTTTGGTTCCCTCCTCTACCGGAATAGAATCACTCTTTTGCGTCTGTCACTAACGCCCAGTAGATTACAGGTTTGAAGCACGTCACAGTCATTCAATCATTAAATCCTACTCAGAATACCACAGACAAGGTTTAGACCTTCCGGATTCTCTTGAATGCCGCCATCAGGTCCTGCCTATACCACAAAGATTCCTAAGAATCCAAGAGATATTCACTAAGCCTCAGATGCTTGTAGAACAAGAATGGTTGTCAGTCACCTTGTTCATGAGTGAGAATGGTGATGGGCGTCAATCATCACCTTCATCATGTTGAAGAACAAGTGATATCTTGGTAAAAGAACAAGTGGAATTGAATGGAAGAACAATAGTAATTGCATTAATACTCGAGGTACAGCAGAGCTCCACACCCTTAATCTATGGTGTGTAGAAACTCCACCGTTGAAAATACATAAGAACAAAGTCTAGGCATGGCCGAATGGCCAGCCTCCCAATGAGGGTTCAATCATCAAAACATGATCAAAAGATTGATACCAAGATGAAAATACAATAGTAAAAGGTTCTATATATAGAAAACTAGTAGCCTAAGGTGTACAAAGGTGAGTAAATGACATAAAAATCCACTTCCGGGCCCACTTGGTGTGTGCTTGGGCTGAGCAATGAAGTAATTTTCGTGTAGAGACTCTTCCTGGCGTTTAACTCCAGCTTTTATGCCAGTTTGGGTGTTTAACGCTGGGAATTTTAAGGCCGGATTGCTTCGCGGGTTTGGGCCATCAAATCTTGGACAAAGTATGGACTATTATATATTGCTGGAAAGCCCTGGATGTCTACTTTCCAACGCCGTTGAGAGCGCGCCAATTGGGCTTCTGTAGCTCCAGAAAATCCACTTCGAGTGCAGGGAGGTCAGAATCCAACAGCATCTGCAGTCCTTTTTAGTCTCTGGATCAGATTTTTGCTCAGAACCTTCAATTTCAGCCAGAAAATACCTGAAATCACAGAAAAACACACAAACTCATAGTAAAGTCCAGAAAAGTGAATTTTAACTAAAAACTAATAAAAATATAATAAAAACTAAACTAAAACTACTAAAAACATACTAAAAACAATGCCAAAAAGCATACAAATTATCCGCTCATCAGAGGACATTTTGGAAGTGAGCGAACAGCCACAAGAGTCCTCCAATGTGGCTTCTACTGGCCTACTCTCTATAAAGATTCCCGAGCATTCGTACTTAATTGTGACAATTGCCAAAGATCTGGCAATTTGCCTCACAGTTATGCCATGCCTCAACAAGGAATCTTGGAGATTGAGTTGTTTGATGTATGGGGTATTGACTTCATGGGACCTTTCCCACCATCATACTCAAATACTTATATTCTGGTGGTAGTGGATTATGTATCCAAATGGGTGGAGGCTATTGCAACACCCACTAACGACACTAAAACAGTGTTAAAATTCCTCCAGAAACACATCTTCAGCAGATTTGGTACCCCTAGAGTATTAATCAGTGATGGGGGCAGTCATTTCTGCAATAAACAGCTTTACTCTGCTTTGGTTCGTTATGGAGTTAGCCACAGGGTAGCTACTCCATATCACCCACAGACTAATGGGCAAGCTGAAGTCTCAAATAGAGAACTCAAAAGAATCCTGGAACGGACTGTAATTAACCGTAGAAGGGATTGGGCAAGGAGCTTGGATGATGCTTTGTGGGCATACAGAACAGCATTCAAGACCCCTATAGGGACCTCTCCATACCAGCTTGTGTATGGAAAGGCATGTCACTTGCCAGTGGAACTGGAACACTAGGCCTACTGAACAACCAGATTCCTGAACCTTGATGCCAAGTTAGCTGGAGAAAAACGTTTACTCCAGCTAAATGAGCTAGAGAAATTTAAACTCAACGCTTTCGAGAATGCAAAAATCTACAAGGAAAAAGCGAAAAGATGGCATGATAAGAAATTGTCATCTAGAGTCTTTGAGCCGGGGCAGAAAGTTCTGCTATTTAATTCTAGGCTTAAATTATTCCCCGGAAAATTAAAATCCCGGTGGAGAGGTCCATATGTAATTACAAGTGTATCACCATATGGATACGTAGAGCTTCAGGATAATGACTCTAACAAAAAGTTCATTGTCAATGGACAGAGAATTAAACATTATCTTGAAAGTAACTTCGAGCACGAATGCTCAAAACTGAGACTTGATTAGAGCTCAGTGGTAGTCCAGCTAAAGACAATAAAGAAGCGCTTGCTGGGAGGCAACCCAGCCATTTACAAAGTTTATTCACTAATTAAATAAATTTCCTTTTTTTTTACAGGTTTGGGTCCAAGTATCTTCAAAGGGTAAAAATAGCAATTGATTGAATTCACAGAGTTACAGGGAAATTTGGAAGCTCACTGGCATGAAAAAGCCAGTAAGAAACATTTTGGGCGTTGAACGCCCAAAAGAAGCACCCACTGGGCGTTCAACGCCAGTAAGGGTAGCCATCTGGGCGTTAAACGCCAGAAAGGAGCATCTTCTGGGCGTTGAACGCCAGAAAGAAGCACCTTCTGGGCGTTTAACGCCAGACTATTAGCATCCTGTGCGTTCAGAAAAACGCCCAGTGACAAAGGACTTCCTGGCGTTCAACGCTAGAAAGAAGCATCAGCTGGGCGTTGAACGCCCAGGAGAAGCATCATTTGGGCGTTAAACACCCAAAACATGCATCATTTGGGCGTTTAACGCCAGGATGGTGGGGAGGAGGTAAAATTCGTTTTTCTTCACAATTTTTCTAAATTTTTATGTTTCAATTCATTATTTCTTGCTTAAACATGTTTCAAAATGTCATCCTCCAACATCTAATTAGTTTTCTAAGAACCCTAATTTCTAAAATCCCTTTTTCAAAAATATCAAATATATCTTAATCCATAAAGACAAACTGTTTTCCAATCCAATCCAACTCTTTTAAGTTTGTTTTCAAAACTCAATTATCTTTTTAAAATCTTTTTCAAATCTTTTTCAACTCATCATATCTTTTGATTTCGAAATTGCCTTTCCCTCTATTCCTCTTCTATCCTTTATTTCTCTTGAGGACAAGCAAACCTCTAAGTTTGGTGTGATTTGCCATGATCACTGAGCTAAAACTCATCAAGATCATGGCACCTAAGGGAACAGGAAGAGCAAGGATGTGAACTTAAGGGAGCTGAAGCATCAGAAATTAATTCTTGAAGGCACCCCACAGACTAGAGGAACATCCACTTCCCAAAATACAGGTTGTTAAGTTCTAATTCTAGCTTTAACTCTGTGATATTATTATTATAGGATTTTACCTTAGAAGTTATATAGGAGTAGTAATTAGTATATCTATTCTGGTTTTATTCCCAATTAAGTTATAATTTATTTTTCTCATCATCATCAGGCATGAATAAAATAGTAGATAATTAGAATAAAGAAGTAATTTTTCTTTTTTGAGTTCTTAATAATAAAAATTATAATTGACTATATGTGGTGGCAATACTTTTTGTTCTCTGAATGAATGCTTGAACAGTGCATGATTTTGATCTTGAATTTTATGAATATTGGCTCCTGAAAGAATGAGGAACACGAAAAATATTATTGATGATCTGAAAAATCATGAATTTGATTCTTGAAGCAAGAAAAAGCAGTACTCAAAAAACCAAAAAAAAAATTTCAAGAAAAAGAATAAGAGCCAGCAGCCCTTAAAACCAAAAGGCAAGGGTGAAAAGGATCCAAGGCTTTGAGCATCAGTGGATAGGAGGGCCCAAGGAAGTAATTCCAGGCCTAAGCGGCTAAATCAAGCTGTCCCTAACCATGTGCTTGTGGCATGCAGGTCCAAGTGAAAAGCTTGAGACTGAGTGGTTAAAGTCGTGATCCAAAGCAAAAGAGTGTGCTTAAGAGCTTTGGACACCTCTAACTGGGGACTCTAGCAAAGCTGAGTCACAATCTGAAAAGGTTCACCCAGTCATGTGTCTGTGGCATTTATGTATCCGATGGTAATACTGGAAAACGAAGTGCTTAGGGCCACGGCCAAGACTCATAAAATAACTGTGTTCAAGAATCAACATACTACACTAGGAGAATCAATAATACTATCTGAATTCTGAGTTCCTATGGATGCCAATCATTCTGAATTTCAAAGGATAAAGGGAGATGCCAAAACTGTTCAGAAACAAAAAGCTACAAGCCCCGCTCATCTAATAAGAATCTAAGCTCCATTTAAAACTCTTAGAGATTGTTACTTCTTAATTTCTTTCATCCTATTTTATTTATCTAGTTGCTTGAGGACAAGCAATAATTTAAGTTTGGTGTTGTGATGAGCGGAGATTTTATACGCTTTTGGGGGTAATTTCATGTAGATTTTAGTATGTTTTCATTGGTTTTTAGTAGAATATTATTGGTTTTTAGGCAAAAATCATATTTCTGGACTTTACTATGAGTTTGTGTGTTTTTCTATAATTTCAGGTATTTTCTGGCTGAAATTGAGGGAGCTGAGCAAAAATCTGAGTTAGGCTGAAAAAGGACTGCTGATGCTGTTGGATTCTGACCTCCCTGCACTCGAAATGGATTTTCTGGAGCTACAGGAGTTCAATTGGCGCCCTCTCAACGGCGTTGGAAAGTAGACATCCAGGACTTTCCAGCAATATATAATAGTCCATACTTTGCACGAAGATAGACGATGTAACTTGGCGTTGAACGCCAAGTACAT
The DNA here is from genome assembly GCF_014773155.1 of Arachis stenosperma. Lineage (NCBI taxonomy): Eukaryota > Viridiplantae > Streptophyta > Magnoliopsida > Fabales > Fabaceae > Arachis > Arachis stenosperma. The sequence continues at coordinate 30,868,893 of NC_080385.1, read as the reverse complement.
GCTGCTGTCTGGAGTTAAACGCCAGAAACACGTCATGATCCGGAGTTGAACGCCCAAAACACGTTATAACTTGGAGTTCAACTCCAAGAAAAGCCTCAGTTCGTGGATAGCTTTAGTCTCAGCCCCAGCACACACCAAGTGGGCCCCAAAAGTGGATTTCTGCACCAATTATCTTAGTTTACTCATTTTTCTGTAAACCTAGGTTACTAGTTTACTATTTAAACAACTTTTAGAGACTTATTTTGTACCTCATGACATTTTAGATCTGAATTACATACTTTTTGGCAGCATGAGTCTCTAAACTCCATTGTTGGGGGTGAGGAGCTCTGCAGCGTCTCGATGAATTAATACAATTCCTTTATTTTCCATTCAAACACGCTTGTTCTTATCTAAGATGTTCATTCGCGCTTAATTATGGAGAAGGTGATGATCTGTGACACTCATCACCTTCCTCAATCCATGAACGTGTGCCTGACAACCACCTCCGTTCTACATCAGATTGAATGAGTATCTCTTAGATTCCTTAATCAGAATCTTCGTGGTATAAGCCGGATTGATGGCGGCATTCATGAGAATCCGGAAAGTCTAAACCTTGTCTGTGGTATTTCGAGTAGGATTCTGGGATTGAATGACTGTGACGAGCTTCAAACTCCTGAAGGCTAGGCGTTAGTAACAGACGCAAAAGAATCAATGGATTCTATTCCAACCTGATTGAGAACCGACAGATGATTAGCCGTGCTGTGACAGAGCATAGGAACGTTTTCACTGAGAGGATGGGAAGTAGCCATTGACAACGGTGACACCCTACATAGAGCTTGCCATGGAAGGGACCTTGCGTGTGGAAAAAGATTTCAAGGAAGAGTTGAAGTTCAGAGGACAAAGCATCTCCAAAACTCCAACATATTTCTCATTACTGCACAACAAGTAACGATTTTATTCTCTTTTATTTTTCTAATAATTCCAAACACTTTTACTTCTTACAATTAAATCCAAATAACCTTATTGGCATCCTGACTAAGATTAATAAAATAAATATAGCTTGCTTCAAACCAATAATCTCCGTGGGATCGACCCTTACTCACGTAAGGTATTACTTGGACGACCCAGTGCACTTGCTGGTTAGTTGTGCGAATTGCCAAAGAGTTAGATTGCATTTCGTGCACCACTCTCCCCCTGCGACTTTCCTGTGTGCGACGTGACAGCGCAGCGACAGTAATGCCTGCCAGCACCGTCCTCCCACTTCTCTTCTCCCTCCTCAAGCTCTCTTCTCTGGCATTGGGTGACTGTGTGTGCGTTTGTTTCTGGAACAATGGGGAGGTGGTATGGCGGCTGGGAGAAGGAAATTATGCTAGGGTTAGGGTTTGTTATGTTAAAATTAGGGTTTGTAAATTAAAAAGTGTAAGGATAATTCTTGGTATTTCAAATAAAAATAGGGATAATATAGTAATTGGAAACCAAATTTAATCCAACAATAATTACGTATAAAATACTATTTGTTCATCAATTTATAAATTATTTTTTAATAAATATTCTAATTCAAAAATTAGAGATAATATGATTAATTTTTTTACTTATAAAAATTAAAATAATAAATTTCAAAATCTCAATTATTTAAATCAATTCACATAAAATTCTTATTATTTTACAATTACTAAACTTTATAATTTAAATATGAAAATTATCTAATAATTATAAAATTAGATAAAAATCCTAATTTAATTATCAAAACTTTATTTAATTAGCTTTAGTAAAATAATTTCTGAAATTAAAATCTTAAATGAATAAATAAATAATTTAAAATTGACTCATAATAAGACTTTCGAAAAGTGTTGAGTCTTACAAAATTCTCGTATGTAATCCGCTTTAGGTACGACACACCGGCACCAAAATTCCAGTACGTAGCAAAACGACGTTCTCCTTTGAGGGTTAGTTAGAAAGGATGGTTCCCTGAGCAGGTCGGACGTTGAAGCATTCCTTCTTAAAGTCATGGAAGGAATCTTCAAGCAACCCGAAGATCCACCAATTCGGCTGGGCTCGAAAAGATACATAACTTTTCTTATGCTTCACCTCCTTGATTGGAAGGGTCCATAGAAAGAAATATAGGAAGACCTTCACAAGAGTCAGGAGCCCTAGATAATTGCAAATTAATTCAAAAGTTCGGATGGCCGTCCAATTATTTGGATGCAGTTGAGACAGCGTCACCGAACATCGATTTAGCAGGGCCTGAACAAACAGGAAGAAGGGATGCTGCACCCCCAACCGCGTGAGCATAGACTCAAAAATCCATAACCAATCAACAACTCAGGGGAGTCAGGGTTTATATAGTAGACCTTCTCGTCCGCCCCAGAAAGCGAAAGCTTGTATTGTCGCTCTGCCTCGCCACCTCCACAAATCGCGCCATCATTGTGCAACTTCTGAAGATCCTCCTCTGTAACCCGGGAGGGCCTCCCCCACACGTCAGAGATCACCTAACGGTAAGTATTGGGAACGCCACCACTGGGACAACGGGAGCCCTAGTGTAACACCCTAACTTTTAGCACCTCATGATCGTACTAAAAGTCCGAGCGCTACTTATCTCTAAAGCTTTTTACTATATACTATTTTTATTTAATATTGAACATTTGCAAATATGAACCGAAACTTTAATCAAGAAAAATGAAAGTTTTTTACGTTAAACCTCTTAATCACAAAAATATGTATATTCACGTAGCATTAAATACTTAGACTTATTTCAAGATTCTCAAAAAACAAATCCTACCCCTCTAAAAACTAAAAACAATAAACGACGAGGAGAAAGTAAATTCTAACAACTCAACTTGTGAACATAATCTTCTATGCTCTTGTAGCTCCGCACTAAACTTTCACACCTGTAGCTGAAAGGGAGAGGAAATAGGGGATAAAAACTGGAGAGTTCTTAGTAAAATCGGGGTTAGAAGTTAAGTTCGTTTCATTAAGTTCTCAGTCAATAACAATAGTCAACAAAGTACAATCCAACTCAACAATTACAAAATATAGAATCCAATCAACAAGCACACACAGTCATAGAAAACACAATCACAAACAAATATGCGCAAACAAGTATGATGCATGTCTGTCCTAAGGCCGATGATATCATATGTTAGTTATATAGCCAACCCGACACGTCCTGGTAGCTAACCAAGGACAGAAACACCCATTGCGGAGTAAGTGGGTTTGCGCTACAACCCCTTACTACTACTCGCTTAATCCAGAGCGAGTGAAAGAGCCACTACTACCGCTACTACCCAGGCAGGTATTTAAAAGCTTAATCTGGAGCAAGTGGAATAATCCACTACTGCTGCTACTACCCAGGCATCAGAAACACTAACTTGGAGCATGCAGGATGAACCACAATTCTTGCTACTGCCCAGGTATCTCAAACATACATTCATTCAGTCTAAATCAATCATCATTATTATTAAATCTCAAACATTGTCCCAGAGCAAGTGGGACGAACCACCATCCTTGTGTACTATCCAGGTGTTTTTCAAATATCAAAATCTCTCTTTAAAAACAATTCAAATCCATTTCTCTTTCATTAAACTCTTTTCTTGATAAATTAAATTCAAATATAATACTTTTCTCGATAAAACTCAAAACAAAATTATTTTTTAATAATTCAAAATTAGCTAATGTAATTATTAAAGCTTTTGAAAATCTATTTTGACTCCCAAAATAATCAAAATATTTCAGATGGCTGTTCATATATAACCGAATCAAAATCTCAAGCAAACAACAGTAATTCAATAATAATTCAACATAAACTCATTCAAACTCAAACAATAATTAATCAAACTAATATTCACTTACAAATTCATTTAATTATTATAAAATTACCAAACTCTATTTTCGTGCAGAAATTACAACAACGAAAACTGTGGAAAAACTTTCTGACCGAACTGTTGAAGAGAAAAACGTCAAAAATCGTATGTACCTCCTAAAACTTCAATTGGTCAAACCTAAAGAGAAGGAGAACTATGTCACCGTCAGATTCTACTAAACAAAAATGATATCAACGTGTAAAGAAAGAAGATACAAACACTTTTATCGAATTAGATTTTTTATTAAAATTACAGATCTCAAGAAATCAAAACCAGAAGTTCAGAAATTCCATAGTTTCTCTTTTCTTTATCCACGTTTCTTTCTTTAATTTTCTTTGGTTTTTCTTAATGGCCTTCGCCAAATATGAATTAAACTAAGGAAATAATAATAATAATATAATAATAATAATGATAATATAATAATAATAATAATAATAGTAATAATAATAATAATAATAGTAATGATAATAGTATATTAATAATAATAATAATAATAATAATAATAATAATAAATTTAAATTTTGTCTATAAAAATAATTTTTAATAATTAATTCAAACTAATAGAATAAGTTATAATTAAATTATACTTCAAAAATCTTAAAATTTTATTTAATTACTTTTGTTAAAAATAGCTTTTTTAAAAATAAAACCTCAATATAATATAATAACTTATAAATAACTAATTATTTAATTTTTAAAAATTTGGAGTGTTACACCTAGTTCCCTCAATTTTCTGACGAACCATACCTAAAAATAAAAAGGAAAACCTTACTCTAATGGTATAAGACTTTATTATTGTTGTAAGCATCTAAAAGTCTTATACCATCAAACAACTCCGCGGAGCAAAAAATGATACAAATTTCATACTAACGCACCTAAAGGCACCTAAAAGACACGGGCACCTTTCCCCTATTCCTCTACCATTACCGCAATCATGAAAATTATGTTAAAGCAATGGCACCCCCTGATTTTCCACTACCCTTACTCAGAAAATAAAAAGCATAATGCAGAAGCAATAAAATAATACAGATGCAACGAAGGAGCACCAACCTAATTTTTTTTTAGAAAAAATGAACAAGAGAAGCACAAGAAATGGAACACATCACTAACAACGCAACTGAAAGCAATTCCAAAAATGGAATATGGAAAGCACACGAGCAAGAAAAATGGGAGAAGAAAAGGTAGTTACAGGCAAAGAAAATACAGAGAAAAGGAGAAATGAGCAGTTGTAGTAACAAGGCAAGAAGAAATAAAGTCCAAAAATTTTCAAACGTTTCAAAAATAAATGAAATGAAGGATAAAAAAAAGGCAAAAATGCCAAATCCCTCTATCCCGTTAAACGTCGTAATAATGCCTTGAGAGCCGCAACAGTTGCAGTCCCATCACCAAGAAAAGCAACAAACGAACGACGACGCGAACAAGTGCGCCAGACATCGTGAAATTCCGACCCCACACGAAGACAAGAATTGACGTCCCATCTTCCAACACGAGGGTCACGAACCCCCGATGCCACGAGGAAATAAGCTCACCCAGCGATGAGACTAAACAAGCATACTCTTCCGCTTTGGGGGCAACTGTTCCGCACCCGACCTTTGGCTCTCCAAACTGCCTCACCACGACTTGAATTCCTGGGTTCAGGCCTAAATTGCAGCCCAAGGTGGCCAAGAGATCACAAATCTCTAACTAGTATTCAAAATTGAAATATCTCCCTTATCTTAACCGACAAGATAAGATAAGATAGCATAACCAACTATATAAGGGGAGCAGAGGCCCCCTCAGGTACGTTACACATTCTTATTCTTCACCTATACCTCTTAGATCCATTTTGACTTGAGCGTCAGAGTGTCTTTGCAGGTACCATCTTCCGTCGCTCCAGAAATCCAGTCCCATCACCACCTTGGCCACCGAGTCCCCAATCCATCTCACAACCCGTACCAATAACCTCTTGTACACCAAGACTCAATAATATGGTACAATTTATAGAGTCAACCTCACCTAATGGTATAAGACTTTATTATTGTTGTAAGCATCTAAAAGTTGAATAGGTTTCACCGGTTTTTTATTTTTTAACCGATAAAATGAAATGATTCAGAGATGATTACCATAAAAGAAAAAAGAAACAACTCCAATAATCAACAAGCAGTGCAACTAACTGTAGTCAACTAGCAACTTTATTTTAATTTTTTCAAATGGAACGTGAATTCAAATTATCATAAGAAACATCCAAAAAAAATTCAAAAAGACATTGTAAAAAGTAAATATCCAAAAAAACATTGTAAAAAGTAAAAAACATTTAAAAAATGAAAAGAAACATTTAAAAAAAAGAACATCTAAAACCAAATGAAAATAAATATCCAAAATCATTATAAAAAGTATATCAAAAACATAATAAAAAAAGAGATACCCAAAATTATTTTAAAAAATCCAAACCTAACAAAATGAGACATCCAAAAATATTGAAAAATGTTTGAAAACTAAGAAAAAAATATCTAAAACTATTAAAGAAAATCATCCAGAACCTAAAAAGAAGACACATATAAAAATGTCCAAAATAAATAAAAAGAATCATCCAAAATCTAGAAGAAAAAAATCTAAAACCTAATACAAAAAAATATCTGAAACGTAACAAAAAGAAACATCCAAAACCTTAGAAAAATGAGATATCCAAAATCATTTTAAAAATTTCAAAACCTAACAAAACATGACATCCAAAATTATTGGAAAAAGAACATCCGAAGACTAAAAAAAGAAATATCTAAATCTATTAAAAAATATCCAAAACTCAAAAAGAAGAAACATCCAAAAACATAAGAAAAATAAATATCTGAAATCTAAAAAAAAGAAACATCTAAAACTAGTAAAAAAATCATTCAAAACCAAGAACGAGGAGAAGGAGGTGGAGGCCACAGCATTCTTGCGCAAGGAGATGAAAGGGGTGGTCGCGCTTCTTGCACAGGGAGATGGATATCGCGATGAGAAGCATTTGGAAGGAGGCATGGTTTTCCGGCAGTGCAACTGCCAATGACAGACCAGGAGGGGCCGACAGCACGAAGAGCGAGGGGGAGGCGACATTACGGCAGCAAAAGAAAAGGAGATTGCGGTCGTACCATTCTTCCACTATGAGATACGCGTGACAGTGAAAAGCGTTTGAAAGAAGAGGCGCGGGTGTGCGACAACGCAAGGGCTGGCAACAAACCAGGAGGGGTCGACGGCACGAAGAGCGAGGAGAGGCGACGTTGCGGCAGCGAAAGAGAAGGAGATCGCAATCGTGCCATTCTTGTGCGAAAAGATAGACGTCGCAGTGAGAAGCGTTTGAAAAATGAGGTACGGGTGTGGGACAGCGCGACGACCGGCAAAGGACTGGGAGGGGTCGACGACGCAGAGAGTGAGGGGTAGGTGACATTGTGGCAACAGAAAAAAAGGGAGATTGCGGTCCCAAAACGTTTTAAATTAGGCAAAAGGGCAGAGCACATCCAAAGGACAATATTAAATTTCGGGGAGGAATTAAGTAAGAGAACATAAGATGAGAAGACACCACATCCAACACAAAACCTTAAAATAGTAAATTAATGGGTCTCTCATCTTATAAACTCCTCATTCTTCCTTGTTTTTTTTATGTTGGACTAACTTTAACACTTTTCATACTTGCAACATTAACCGTGGTTTCTTTCAGTTTTCATTCTTTTAATCTAGGTTGTCAATGACACGTTCTTTAAAAGTCTAACAAATACAAATTTCTTAAAAATTTAGGAGAAAAAAAAATCTATTTATTTATCTTTTTATGTTTCTGCCGTATTTTTTTTAAATGTGCCCTCTACTAAATAATTTTTATCTATTGTGATAAAATTCCTAAACCCCAAACAATTTTTTATCATTTAATCTGTTTTTCACTCTTTTGTGAACGCAAAAATAAAATTTAAAATTAGATTTATGACTAATTAATTGAATCCAGGTTGGTTATCCATAATTTAAAAAAAACAAACAAAAAACACAAGTTGATTGATTTATGTTTGATTACTACTTGATATATGAATATTATGCTATAATTCTTTACGGCATTGTGCTTTGTTTGAAAGTGGCTCCCACGCCCGACGCACCGTCCTCTCTCCTCTTGTTCTATTATTTCTATATTATATATGTATATTTTTGTATTACTAATACTATTCATCATTTTTTCCTTTCTCTCTCATCTAATCGGAATCTTCACCAGTTAATGTCAACTTTGAGCAGATAAGACTGGTGGATGTGTCACCACTTTTATTCGACCTTTAACATTCTTATTATTCGAGGTATGCAGCAAATTTCTCTCTAAATTCCCTCTTTTCTTTCTTACTTCCTTCAAAAATAAAAACCGTACCTTAATTTTAATTAACTCTTTCCTTTTTCCCAGTTAGTTAATAATATGTCTGGGTTTTTGGATCATTTAGCTCTGTGATCATCAGCTCCATTTTAATGGTGGCGTCCTGGTCCATCTTCGTGTTTAATTTAATTTGATATTATTTATCCTTTGGTTCTGTAATTCAACCATAACTATAGCATGATGCTCAAACAATTATTTCTCGGAAAACGTGTTGAAACATCCTTAGTGAAACAAAACGCAATTTAACGTGTTCTGACATCTGTTTTTTTTTTTTTCCTAAAGAAAAAAAATTCCTTCTTACTGTTACTGTTGAAAACCTTTTCTTTTATGCCCAATTGCCAATTTGATTTTGGGGTTCTTGTGTAAAAATTTGAGTGAAACCTTTTTATTTGACCATCTTGTCTAATTTGCTTAACTTGTAAGCAAGCATTAAAATATGATTATTAAATTATAAATCTTGAACTTTATGCAATTCGTCAGAATAGTAGTGTTTTCTCTTTCGTTGAATCAAAGCTAAGTATAGATGTCTTCTACATTATTGTATAATTATTTAATTTCTTTGTATATTCTTATAATATAACATATGATCTCCACCATATAAGAAAATAGTGGAAATTTTAGTGTCCAATTTGGTCAAATTTGCTCATCAATTTGTTGCAGGAACTTAGAAAATACTTTGTGGTAGAAATTCCCAATATTTAGAGCTTTACAATAATTGGCAAATGGGGTCTGAAGGTCCTCCAGCGGCAATCACAACAGTTCATGTAACAGGTTTCAAGAAATTCCATGGTGTTTCGGAAAATCCAACCGAGACGATTGTGAATAATTTGGCAGAGTACATGAAGAAGAAGGGTTTGCCGAAAGGCTTAGTCCTTGGGAGCTGCAACATTCTTGAGACTGCTGGTCAAGAAGCACTTGTTCCCCTGTACCAGACATTGCAATCTGCTATTACCGCCAGGGATTCGGATTCCCAATCTTCGAGTTCCAACAAAATTATTTGGGTCAGTTGTCGTAGTTTTGGAATTTATCTTCATTAGGGTAGCTCTTAGTTACAAGATCATATCCAAATTTATTTATTTGGATTTATTCCCAAATGAATAGGTTATGAAAAATGTCACAGAGAGAAATAGATCAATAATTATGACCATTGACCAAGAGGCAGATTGTCTTCTGATTCAGCAGTGTTAAGTGGTATTCCTTGTGCACCTGTGTTTACCAATTGCAGTTTGTAGTAGCTACAGAGGACCTTAATTTTGTTTTAGAAAATTAAAAGTAGGAATTATTGACCCAAGCACCGGATAGGCAGATAGCATGTGAATGTGGCTTCTTGTTTATCGAAGTGCTCTTGTTAGAAGTTATCATGCAAGTATCCACCTATTAGTGTCTTGAGATAACGACTTAGGCATGAGAACCCTTACATAGGATTTCTGAAGGTGCCAAGTTGACTTGGATTTTGATGTCATCCTTAGTCTCTAGTCATTTGATTAGATTTTCACGTCTGTGTCCTTGCATTCTTAAATTCTGTTGTTAATGTTTATTCAGCTGCATTTGGGAGTAAACAGTGGTGCAACAAGGTTTGCTATTGAGAAGCAAGCTGTAAATGAGGCTACTTTCCGTTGCCCCGATGAAATGGGATGGAAGCCGCAGGTTCGATTAGAATATTGGCTTATTTAAAGCTTACTTTTATCTAACCTTAAGACCTTCAGAAATTTGCACTTTTTGCAATTGTATTTGTATGTCGCAGCAACTTCCACAATAAGGCTATATTTCATTCACTGAAAATTTCACAACTTGTTATGTTGCAGAGAGTCCCCATTATTCCTTCAGATGGTCCAATTTCACAAATCCGCGCAGTAAGCTGGATTCTTGACTTTTTATTTCTCGCATACTTGAATTGCTAAATTTGAGTATTTGTTGTCTTGGTGCTTAGTCCTGATATATTAACACAAAGCTTTCTTGTTCTCGCATATGAAAGATCATTCGTTTTGTGCCGTAAAGTTTACTCCTATCTTTTTTCATTGTTTTGATGATCCTGATGCTGCAGCTTTCATGTAATCAATTTTCTCAAGTATCATTTAGCAGGCTTTTCAATTTCATAATTGCCTCAACAAAATTTTGGAATGATGATTCTCTCATGTTCCAAACTGTAAATTATAAAATATTTGAACATGGATATGATTTATGATAAGGCACTTTAGTGTCGAATGAACCATTTAGCCAATTCACCTAATGTAACAAGGTCTATTTGTGGTTATTGATTCTCCAATTTTTTCATGTCACATGGTTGGGTCCTACATCCTAATCCTATGTAGACTTCCCTTCCTGTGGAGGACATCACCAAGGCCTTGGCAAAGAAGGGTTACGATGTGATGACATCTGATGATGCCGGAAGATTCGTGTGCAACTATGTTTACTATCATTCCCTCCGATTCGCTGAGCAGAATGGGACCAAGTCCCTATTTGTGCATGTGCCACTCTTCTTTACAATCAATGAAGAGACCCAAATGCACTTTGTCGCTTCCTTGCTAGAGGTACTTTCTTCCATATGTTAGTACCATCCAAGCGCATATGGTTTGTTCAGGTGTTGTAAAGCTTATTGATGGTGGATGAGTGTAACTCTGAGTGAAATATTCTTATAGTATGATATTGTTTTCGAATGGAAAAAACGGTTTATGAAAATGGTATAAGCAGCAGTGGCAATTGCTTTCACCATTAAATGTTTCTTATTCAAAGAAGCCTTTGAGAAGTGTCAAGACAATTTGGCACCTGCAGTGTTACCCTGTGAATAAATGTTCATTTTCCTTAATACTGCTTCTGCTAATGACTGTGATTTTGCTTATAAATGAATTGTCTCAGGTACTGATGTTATGTCCAAGCAATTTATCAGCCCCTTAATAATGTGATGAACTTCTTGCAAAATAATTAACTAATCACACCCTTTAACAAAAAGTCTAAAGAAAAAGCAAGAACAAATGTTCAAAAGATTAGGTGAAAATTTACATGTAATTATTTTTTATAATTGAGAATCGTTAAATGATATAATATATTTGACTAAATTTAATTTTACACGAAGATAATTGCGCATGAGTTTCTACCAAAAAATTAAGGACCATCGTTAATGATCTAATTTTTAATGGTTGTGTAAAGTTCCCGTAATAGATGGTTTAATTTTGATGCACTATTATAGTATAACACAAGTATTTTATAACTTCATTAAGGTAACAATGTAACATTTACTTTCATGTTTAGTCTTCACCTAAACATACCGTTAGTTCAATAAATCTAGTAACTTTAGATTTCAATGTAATATTCATTGAGCACTTTCATTTTCACCATTCATACGATGCTATTGCTACAGTGCAGTTAACAATGAAACATTTACACTGTAAATTAATTCTTGATTTCTAAATTTGGTTAATTAGTATTACAATACAAATGATGAAATTGGCGTATATAACAAGTCAGAGTCAGTATAATGTCCAAATCAATGTCTTTTTCTTCTCTTCGAGTTTAAGGCATTTAACGTATTTATCGAAAAGAAATTAAGGAAAATTCAACACTAGAGAATAACTAATATCAGAACAACGAAAATAGAACAAGGAGGAGTTGAGGACTAATTGCAAAAATACACCTCAAGCAAATTCAGAAACTAATGCTGTAATGCAGAAGCTTCTTCACGGTAAATACTTTGCATACATACTCCTTAAACACATGGAGTTGGGGACTCATTGTAATAGTAAAAATAACAATTCAAATGCTCTAAAGCACATCTAATATAATCTGAGAATACATAAATACTAAGAATAAGTGAGCATGAATGTTCTTGTAGCTAAAATTCTATCCCCAGTCCACAAAAGGAAGAGAGGGATATCCAGCTTCTGGTGGAGGCTGCAGTGATGGAGGCAAATTATCCCATGACAACCCTGTCCTATCTTGTAGTACTACATTTCCTGCATATCAATCATCCACAAAAATTGTGTCATATACTATAATAACTGTAATTAGTGGCTAGTAATGGCCAAAGTACAATGCAATAACTAATTAATTCAAGTGATACCAAATTATAAATCTTAGGAACCAAACTGAGCATGTTCTAAATCGAGTAAATACTCCGAAGAAAGTGAGCTTTATCTCTGCATAAAATTCTAGTGAAACAAAAACTTATTACACTCGAATTAACAAACATAACCGAAAAATTATGACTATTTCTAAGCACTGCGTTTGTTTAACAGCACAATACACGGAGACAATGACAAGAAGACACAAAATCATGTTTGACATATGACATGCCCATTCTAAATACTGAATTAGTATATTTCATGTCCTTCTGGATAGAAATCACTCAGAAATACCCATAAGAGAGACAATGTTTTTCTTTTTGTATCCTTTCATTATTCTTATTAATTTTTTTTTTAGTTACATTTTTTATTATTATATTTTTTCTTAAATTTTGTATAGAAAAAAATGAAAACAAATTGAACTTTCATCATTTGTTCTTTTTTATATTTAGTTTATTACCAAACAAAATATAAAATACTAATTTTTATATCTATGTTCTTTGCGTTTTGTTCTTCCACTCTCTTATTCTATTCTCAAAACCAAAAATAGTAAGTACTAATTAATAAATTTACCTGACGGATTAGGCGCACTTATCATTGATGGGTGTGGTGCGTTGTTGGCACTGGGATGAAGATATTTGCATGAGTTACCATAACGACAAAATCCCTGAAATAGCCCCAACAAAAACCAGAGAAAGAAAGAAAGAGTGATTGACTAAAAATATCTAATTCCAGTGTTAGGGAGTTCAGTTGAGATTTGATTACATACAGTGTTGACAAAGTTATAGCAAAGAGGTTGAGGCATGCCTTGGGGTAGTGGTGCATTAGAAGGAAACTGCTGTTGTTGTTCAAGTTTGAAGGAATCATACCAGCGAGCTTTGGCTTGTTGGTGCTGAATACCTCGCTCATGTCGCTTCCGATCGGCCGCCGTGTCCGGAAACTGCTTGTCGCAGTAATCACAGTAGAACTTTCTTGCCGGCATTTTCTATGTTTTACCAACACTTGGTGCTTGTTTTTGGCTATTTTCCTAAGTGGTCTTTTTGTTAAAGGTCTAGCAGTAATTTTATGATTAAATATTAGTGAAATCTTAGTGCACTCAACTTTATGAAATTAATAATTAAAAATTATTAGATAAAAATTCAGTTATCATCTTTCACTCAAAATTCACTATACCTAAATTTTCACCTTAAATATTTCACATAAAAATATCTCCTGCAACTGCAACATCGTTTTCTTACCAATTTACTCATAAACACGGGTTCAGCATAACTAAGGACCATATTAACCACATTAAACTGCAAATCAAATAAAGATCAAAAGCGAAAGAAAAAGAACAAATACCAATCAATTGTTTCTCGTTCGGCAAAAACTATATCAATTACGCCGAAAGAAGTTTCAGTGACGCGGAGAAGGGGAGAAGAATAGACGGTGGCGCTGGCTGGCTCCACTTAAGACAAAAATGCAAGAGGTACCTTCGGTAGAAAACGAGAGGGGTTCAACGTTCACGAGAACAAAGGAGAAAGCTCGAATTGATGCAAGGGGAAATGATAAATTTTTAAATACGAAGAATCTGACCAGGCTCTTAATTTTTTTTAACAATTAAAAAAATAAAATATAATTTTTAATTTTTTAATATTTTTTTATATTTTTTTTGTCTTATTTATAAAATTAATAATAATAAATCACATTTTAGTGATTTTATTCTCTAAATTATTAAAAAATTAAAAGAATTTATTTTCGATAATCATGACCTAAATATTGTTAAAATAAATTAAAATCATTATTTACCCTAAACTTTTTTATTTATTTCGCCTAAATTTATAATCTATACGGTGTATAATAGAATATAAAAAAGGTTTGCACATAATTTTATAATTTTTTTATTTTAAAAACTTAAATTTAAAATCTTGTAATTAAGTTATAAATAATTTATTATCATATTTGATTATATTTTTATTATTTGTATATATATTTAATGAATAAATATCTAAAATGGTCCATAAATTTTAAATCACTATTCAATTTAGTTTTTTAATTTAATAAATGGTCAAACAAATTTTTGAAACTCCAAATCGTGCATCTTCATTCGTCCTTTAAAAAAGTATCGTCTAAACGTCGATAATGTAAAACGTGAAATGTCAGGGTGAACATTCCATAAAATAACGCCGTTGAAAGAGGAATACTCTAAACATGTGAAAACAACGTCGTTTCAACATCTTCTCCTCTTCGAATAAATTATTTGCATTAATCCCTCCCTCCCCCTCCCCCCCCTCTCAACATTCCCACCAAAAACCTCAAAGATATATTTTCTTTTTCTTTGTTCGTTCATTCTTCGATTCTTCTCATTCATATTTTTTTGCCGGCGATCATCCTTGGAATCTACTTTCTCCAACTAGTAAAGGACTTAACGACGAAGCATCACCTTCACACACTGCCTACGGCGAAAGATAAGGGTTTATGTTGATGCTTCTCTTCCATTTTTTGTATTTCGTTGAGGGTTCTTGGTACTTATGTGTAAATGAGTAAGTTAGAATGTTATCGTTGTATGTGTAAAAGAGTAGTTTAGAATGTTGTCGTTGTTAGTGGCGTAAATATTAGGGGTTAGGATTTCTAATATAAACTTTCTAACCACTATATCATACTGTGGTTTAAATTATAGTCATTAGGAAGTAAATATGTGTTCTTGTAGCTTATTTTTTTGTAACATTGTAACTGTTCATACCTTGATCCAACACTAGTGCGCAGGTCCAAGTAAACTAAAAAGGCTCAATCCTAATATTGGCCTTCACTACCTACCGACCTCCCTAGAAGAGGTCGGATTCGACACAGACTCCTCCTCGAAGAAGTCAGGCTCGAAAGATAGCTGGCAGATAACACTTATTCTAATAAGTAACTCCCTCTAAAATCTCACACCCCACTTTCAGGAGCCATATCTCAACTACCCTAAGATAAAGGAACGGTTATCCACCCTGAAAAGTGGAACTACTCCAACGTGGTTATTGGATCACCACTATAAATACACTGACACCCCTCAGGTATCACTAAGTTCCAATACTCTCAAACCTGCTAAATCCTTTGCTGACTTAGGCATCGGAGTGTCTTTGCAGGTACCATGGTGCACGAAATTGTGATCATCAATGGCGCCATCAACATGGTACGCTCAATTGCAATCTCAACTCTTTATCACAACTTCGCACAACTAACCAGCAAGTGCACTGGGTCGTCCAAGTAATAAACCTTACGCGAGTAAGGGTCGATCCCACAGAGATTGTTGGTATGAAGAAAGTTATGGTCATCTTGTAAATCTCAGTCAGGCAGATTCAAATGGTTATGGATGATATATGAATAAAGCATAAAATAAAGATAGAGATACTTATGTAATTCATTGGTGAGAATTTCAGATAAGCGTATGGAGGTGCTTTGTCCCTTCCGTCTCTCTGCTTTCCTACTGTCTTCATCCAATCCTTCTTACTCCTCTCCATGGCAAGCTGTATGTTGGGCATCACCGTTGTCAGTGGCTACAGTCCCGTCCTCTCAGTGAAAATGTTCAACGCGCTCTGTCACAGCACGGCTAATCATCTGTCGGTTCTCAATCAGGTTGGAATAGAATCCATTGATTCTTTTGCGTCTGTCACTAACGCCCAGCCTTCAAGAGTTTGAAGCTCGTCACAGTCATTCAATCATTGAACCCTACTCAGAATACCACAGACAAGGTTTAGACCTTCCGGATTCTCTTGAATGCCGCCATCAATTCTAGCTTATACCACGAAGATTCCGATTAAGGGATCCAAGAGATAAACATTCAAGCCTTGTTTGCTTGTAGAACGGGAGTGGTTGTCAGGCACGCGTTCATAAGTGAGAATGATGATGGGCGTCACATAATCATCACATTCATCAAGTTCTTGAGTGCGAATGAATATCTTAGAATAAGAATAAGCTGAATTGAATAGAAGAACAATAGTAATTGCATTAATACTCGAGGTACAGCAGAGCTCCACACCTTAATCTATGGTGTGTAGAAACTCCACCGTTGAAAATACATAAGAACAAGGTCTAGGCATGGCCGTGAGGCCAGCCCCATGATCTAAGATAGCATAAAACTACTCAAAGATAGCTACCCAGATGAAAATACAATAGTAAAAGGTCCTATATGTAGAGAACTAGTAGCTTAGGGTTTACAAAGATGAGTAAATGACATAAAAATCCACTTCCGGGCCCACTTGGTGTGTGCTTGGGCTGAGCATTGAAGCTTTCATGTGTAGAGACTTTTCTTGGAGTTAAACGTTAGCTTTTGTGCCAGTTTGGGCGTTTAACTCCCATTCTTGTGCCAGTTCCGGCGTTAAACGCTAGAATTCATGAGCTGACTTAGAACGCCTATTTGGGCCATCAAATCTCGAACAAAGTATGAACTATTATACATTGATGGAAAGCCCATGATGTCTACTTTCTAACGCAGTTGAGAGCGCGCCAATTGGGCTTCTGTAGCTCTGGAAAATCCACTTTGAGTGCAGAGAGGTCAGAATCCAACAGCATTTGCAGTCCTTTTCAGCCTCTGAATCAGATTTTTGCTCAGGTCCCTCAATTTCTGCCAGAAAATACCTGAAATCACAGAAAAACACACAAACTCATAGTAAAGTCCAGAAAAGTGAATTTTAACTAAAAACTAATAAAAATATAATAAAAACTAACTAAAACATACTAAAAACATACTAAAAACAATGCCAAAAAGCGTATCAATTATCCGCTCATCACAACACCAAACTTAAATTGTTGCTTGCACCCAAGCAACTGAAAATCAAATAAGATAAAAAAGAAGAGAATATGCAATGAATTCCAAAAATATCTATGAAGATCAGTATTAATTAGATGAGCGGGGCTTTTAGCTTTTTGCCTCTGAACAGTTTTGGCATCTCACTTTATCCTTTGAAATTTAGAATGATTGTCTTCTATAGGAACTCAGAATCCAGATAGTATTATTGATTCTCCTAGTTAAGTTTGATGATTCTTGAACACAGCTACTTTATGAGTCTTTGCCGTGGCCTAAAGCACTCTGTCTTCCAGTATTACCACCGGATACATACATGCCACAGACACATAACTGGGTGAACCTTTTCAGATTGTGACTCAGCTTTGCTAGAGTCCCCAATTAGAGGTGTCCAGGGTTCTTAAGCACACTCTTTTTGCCTTGGATCATGACTTTATTTTTTTCTTTTTCTTTTCGGTTTTTTTTTTGCTATCCACTGCTTTTTCTTGCTTCAAGAATCATTTTTATGATTTTTCAGATCCTCAGTAACATGTCTCCTTTTTCATCATTCTTTCAAGAGCCAACATTCATGAACAACAAATTCAAAAGACATATGCACTGTTCAACCATATATTCAGAAAACAAAAGTATTGCCACCACATCAAAATAATTAATCTGTTATAAAATTCAAAATTCATGCAATTCTTCCCTTTTTCAATTAAGAACATTTTTCATTTAAGAAAGGTGATGGATTCATAGGACATTCATAACTTTAAGGTATAGACACTAAGACACTAATGATCATAAGACATAAACATAGATGAACATAAGCATGAAAATTCGAAAAAAAAAACAGAAAAATAAAGAACAAGGAGATTAAAGAACGGGTCCACCTTAGTGATGGCGGCTTGTTCTTCCTCTTGAAGATCTTATGGAGTGCTTGAGCTCCTCAATGTCTTTTCCTTGCCTTTGTTGCTCCTCTCTCATGATTCTTTGATCTTCTCTAATTTCATGGAGGAAGATGGAATGTTCTTGGTGCTCCACCCTTAGTTGTCCCATGTTGGAACTCAATTCTCCTAGGGAGGTGTTGATTTGCTCCCAATAGTTTTGAGGAGGAAAGTGCATCCCTTGAGGCATCTCAAAAATTTCATGATGAGGAATTTCTTCATGTCCATAAGTGGGATCTCTTGTTTGCTCCATCCTCTTCTTAGTGATGGGCTTGTCCTCATCAATGAGGATGTCTCCCTCTATGTTAATTCCAACTGAATTACAGAGGTGACAAATGAGATGAGGGAAGGCTAACCTTGCCAAAGTAGAGGACTTGTCCGCCACCTTATAAAGTTCTTGGGATATAACCTCATGAACTTCTACTTCCTCTCCAATCATGATGCTATGAATCATGATAGCCCGGTCTATAGTAGCTTCGGACCGGTTACTAGTGGGAATGATTGAGCGTCGGATAAACTCCAACCAACCCCTAGCCACGGGCTTGAGGTCATGCCTTCTCAGTTGAACCGGTTTCCCTCTTGAATCTCTCTTCCATTGAGCGCCCTCTTCACAAATGTCTATAAGGACTTGGTCCAACCTTTGATCAAAGTTGACCCTTCTAGTGTAGGGGTGTTCATCTCCTTGCATCATGGGCAAGTTGAATGCCAACCTTATATTTTTCGGACTAAAATCTAAGCATTTCCCCCGAACCATTGTAAGCCAATTCTTTGGGTCCGGGTTCACACTTTGATCATGGTTCTTAGTGATCCATGCATTGGCATAGAACTCTTGAACCATTAAGATTCCGACTTGTTGAATGGGGTTGGTAAGAACTTCCCAACCTCTTCTTCGGATCTCATGTCAGATCTCCGGATATTCACTCTTTTTGAGTTTGAAAGGGACCTCGGGGATCACCTTCTTCATGGCCACAACTTCATAGAAGTGGTCTTGATGCACCCTTGAGATGAATCTCTCCATCTCCCATGACTTGGAGGTGGAATCTTTTGCCTTCCCTTTCCTCTTTCTAGAGGTTTCTCCGGCCTTAGGTGCCATAAATGGTTATGAAAAAACAAAAAGCAATGCTTTTACCACACCAAACTTAGAAGGTTTGCTCGTCCTCGAGCAAAAAAAGAAAGAAGATAGTAGAAGAAGAAGAAATGGAGGAGATGGAGGAGGCTTTGTGGTTCGGCCAAGGGGGAGAAGTAGTGTTTAGGTTGTGTGAAAATGAAAGAGTGAAGATGGGTTTATATAGGGGTGGAGAGAGGGGTAGGGTTCGGCCATTATGGGTGGGTTTGGGAGGGAAAGTGGTTTGAATTTGAATGGTGAAGTAGGTGGGGTTTTATGAAGGATGGATGTGAGTGGTGAAGAGAATAGTGGGATTTGATAGGTGAGGAGTTTTTGGGGAAGAGGTGTTGAGGTGATTGGTGAATGGGTGAAGAAGAGAGAGAGTGGTGGGGTAGGTGGGGATCTTGTGGGGTCCACAGATCCTGAGGTGTCAAGGAAAATTCATCCCTGCACCAAGTGGCGAGCAAAAAATGCTCTTTATGCCAATTCTGGCGTTAAACGCCGGGCTGGTGCCCATTTTTAGCGTTTAACGCCAGCTTCTTGCCCTTTCCTGGCGTTTAACGCCAGTCTGGTGCCCCTTTCTGGCGTTAAACGCCCATTTGCTGCCCTTACTGGCGTTTAAACGCCAGCAAGGTTTTCCTCCAGGGTGTGCTATTTTTCTTTCTGTTTTTCATTATGTTTTTACTTTTTCAATTGATTTTGTGACTTTCCATGATCATCAACCTACAGAAAACATAAAATAACAAAGGAAAATAGATAAATATAACATTGGGTTGCCTCCCAACAAGCGCTTCTTTAATGTCAGTAGCTTGACAGTGGGCTCTCATGGAACCTCACAGATACTCAAAGCAATGTTGGAACCTCCCAACACCAAACTTAGAGTTTGAATGTGGGGGTTCAACACCAAACTTAGAAGTTGGTTGTGGCCTCCCAACACCAAACTTAGAGTTTGACTGTGGGGGCTCTGTTTGACTCTGTTTTGAGAGAAGCTCTTCATGCTTCCTCTCCATGGTTACAGAGGGATATCCTTGAGCCTTAAACACAAAGGATTCTTCATTCACTTGAATGATCAATTCTCCTCTGTCAACATCAATCACAGCCTTTGTTGTGGCTAGGAAGGGCCTTCCAAGGATGATGGATTCATCCATGCACTTCCCAGTCTCTAGGACTATGAAATCAGCAGGGATGTAATGGTCTTCAACCTTCACCAGAACATCCTCTACAAGTCCATAAGCTTGTTTTCTTGAGTTGTCTGCCATCTCTAGTGAGATTCTTGCAGCTTGTACCTCAAAGATCCCTAGGTTCTCCATTACAGAGAGAGGCATGAGGTTTATACTTGACCCTAAGTCAGACAGAGCCTTCTTAAAGGTCATGGTGCCTATGGTACAAGGTATTGAGAACTTTCCAGGATCCTGTCTCTTTTGAGGTAATCTCTGCCTAGACAAGTCATCTAGTTCTTTGGTGAGCAAAGGGGGTTCATCCTCCCAAGTCTCATAACAAATAACTTGTCATTTAGCTTCATGATTGCTCCAAGGTACTTGGCAACTTGCTCTTCAGTGACATCTTCATCCTCTTCAGAGGAAGAATACTCATCAGAGCTCATGAATGGCAGTAGTAAATCCAATGGAATCTCTATGGTCCCAGTGTGAGCCTCAGATTCCCATGGTTCCTCATTAGAGAACTCATTGGAGGCCAGTGGACGTCCATTGAAGTCTTCCTCAATTGCGATCACTGCCTCTTCCTCCTCTCCAAGTTCGGCCATGTGGGTCATGTTAATGGCCTTGCATTCTCCTTTTGGATTCTCTTCTGTATTGCTTGGAAGAGTACTAGGAGGGAGTTCAGTAATTTTCTTACTCAGCTGTCTAGTGGACGAAATTGTGATCACATGCTCTTTGTACTTGTATGAAATTTAATAATTGGCTCTATTTGAATTCACAACTCCGTTCAACTAACCAGCAAGTGTACTGGGTCGTCCAAGTAATAAACCTTACGCGAGTAAGGGTCGATCCCACAGAGATTGTTGGTATGAAGCAAGCTATGGTCACCTTGTAAATCTCAGTTAGGCAGATTAAATTGGTTTATGGATTTTCGAATAATTGATAATAAATAGAAAATAAAAAAGGGATAGAAATACTTATATAAATCAAGAGTGGGAATTTCAGATAGGCGTATGGAGATGCTATGCTCCTCTTGAATCTCTACTTTCTCATTGCTTCCATCCAATCCTTCTTACTCCTTTCCATGGCAAGCTGTATGTAGGGCATCACCATCATCAATGGCTACTTTCAATCCTCTCGGGAAAATGGTCCTATGCGCTGTCACTGCACGGCTAATCGTCTAGAGGCATCACCCTTGCTGATGGCTACATCCCATCCTCTCAGTGAAAATGGTCCAAATGCTCTGTCACAGCACGGCTAATCATCTGTCGGTTCTCAATCAGGTTGGAGTAGAATCCATTGATTCTTTTGCGTTTGTCATCACGCCCAGCCTTCAGGAGTTTGAAGCTCGTCACAGTCATTCAATCCCGGAATCCTACTCGGAATACCACAGACAAGGTTAGACTTTCCGGATCCCCATGAATGCCGCCATCTATCTAGCTTATACCACGAAGATTCTGTTGGGGAATCTAAGAGATATGCACCCGGCCTAAGGTAGAACGGAAGTGGTTGTCAATCACGCGCGTTCATAGGTGAGAATGATGATGAGTGTCACGGATCATCATATTCAACAAAGTTAAGTGTAGCGTATATCTTGGAATAAGAATAAAAGAGAATTGAATAGAAAGTAATAGTAATTGTATTGAAACTTGAGGTACAGCAGAGCTCCACACCCTTAATCTATGGTGTGCAGAAACTCCACCGTTGAAAATACATAAGTGAAAGGTTCAGGCATGGCCAAATGGCCAGCCCCCCTAAACGTGATCAATAGCCTCTTAAGATGAAGAATAAAAC
Source organism: Arachis stenosperma (assembly GCF_014773155.1). Taxonomy (NCBI): domain Eukaryota; kingdom Viridiplantae; phylum Streptophyta; class Magnoliopsida; order Fabales; family Fabaceae; genus Arachis; species Arachis stenosperma. The sequence continues at coordinate 30,846,889 of NC_080385.1, read as the reverse complement.
AAAACTGAGACCAAAGATGAAACGTGGTCAAAAGACGTCTAATACACTAGTTAAATGTTCTATTTATAATAAACTAGCTCCTAGGGTTTACATGAGTAAGTAATTGATGCACAAATCCACTTCCGGGGCCCACTTGGTGTATGTTTGGGCTGAGCTTGATCTATCCACGAGCTGAGGCTTCTCTTGGAGTTGAACTCCAAGTTATAACGTGTTTTGGGCGTTCAACTCCGGATCATGACGTTTTTCTGGCGTTTAACTCCAGACAGCTGCATGTACTTGGCGTTCAACGCCAAGTTACATCGTCAATTTCCGAATAAAGTGTGGATTATTATATATTGCTGGAAAGATCTGGATGTCTACTTTCCAACGCCGTTGAGAGCGTGCCAATTGGAGTTCTGTAGCTCCAGAAAATCCATTTCGAGTGCAGGGAGGTCAGATTCCAACAGCATCAGCAGTACTTTTGTCAGCCTTTTTCAGAGTTTTGCTCAAGTCCCTCAATTTCAGCCAGAAATTACCTGAAATCACAGAAAAATACACAAACTCATAGTAAAGTCCAGAAATGTGAATTTAACATAAAAACTAATGAAAACATCCCTAAAAGTAGCTTGAACTTACTAAAAACTACCTAAAAACAATGCCAAAAAGCGTATAAATTATCCGCTCATCACAACACCAAACTTAAATTGTTGCTTGTCCCCAAGCAACTGAAAATCAATTAGGATAAAAAGAAGAGAATATACTCTAAATTCCAGAATATCAATGAATATTAATTATAATTAGATGAGCGGGACTTGTAGCTTTTTGCTTCTGAATAGTTTTGGCATCTCACTTTTTTCCTTTGAAGTTCTGAATGATTGGCTTCTCTAGGAACTTAGAATTTCGGATAGTGTTATTGATTCTCCTAGTTAAGTATGTTGATTCTTGAACACAGCTACTTATGAGTCTTGGCCGTGGCCCTAAGCACTTTGTTTTCCAGTATTACCACCGGATACATAAATGCCACAAACACATAACTGGGTGAACCTTTTCAGATTGTGACTCAGCTTTGCTAGAGTCCCCAGTTAGAGGTGTCCAGAGCTCTTAAGCACACTCTTTTTGCTTTGGATCATGACTTTAACCACTCAGTCTCAAGCTTTTCACTTGGACCTGCATGACACAAGCACATGGTTAGGGACATCTTGGTTTAGCCGCTTAGGCCTGGATTTTATTTCCTTGGGCCCTCCTATCCATTAATGCTCAAAGCCTTGGATCCTTTTTACCCTTGCCTTTTGGTTTTAAGGGCTATTGGCTTTTTCTGCTTGCTTCTTCTTTTTCTTTGCTATTTTTTTTTCGCCAATATTTTTTTTCTATTTTTTTTCCGCAAGCTTTTGTTTTTCACTGCTTTTTCTTGCTTCAAGAATCAATTTCATGATTTTTCAGATCATCAATAACATTTCTCTTTGTTCATCATTCTTTCAAGAGCCAACAATTTTAACATTCATAAACAACAAGATCAAAAATATGCACTGTTCAAGCATTCATTCAGAAAACAAAAAGTATTGTCACCACATCAATATAATTAAATTAAATTCAAGGATAAATTCGAAATTCATGTACTTCTTGTTCTTTTGAATTAAAACATTTTTCATTTAAGAGAGGTGAAGGATTAATGGAATTTATTCATAGCTTTAAGACATAGTTACTACATACTAATGATCATGAAGTAAAGACACAAAACATAGATAAACACAACATTAAAAACCGAAAACAGAAAGAAATAAAGAACAAGGAATGAATCCACCTTTAGTGGCGTCTTCTTCTTGAAGGACCAATGATGTTCTTAAGCTCTTCTATGTCCCTTCCTTGCCTTTGTTGCTCCTCCCTCATTGCTCTTTGATCTTCTCTTATTTCATGGAGAATGATGGAGTGCTCATGATGTTCCACCCTTAATTGTTCCACATTGTGGCTCAAATCTTCTAAGGAGGTGTTTGAGTTGTTCCCAATAGTTGTTGGGAGGAAAGTGCATCCCTTGAGGCATCTCAGGGATTTCTTGATGATGAGCTTCCTCATGCATCTCTTGAAAACCGTGAAGGGTCTCTCTTGCTTGCTCCATCCTTTTCTTGGTGATGGGCTTATCCTCTTCAATGAGGATGTCTCCTTCTATGATAACTCCAGTTGAGTAACATAGATGGCAAATAAGGTGAGGAAAAGCTAGCCGTGCCATATTGGAGGGCTTGTCGGCTATTTTGTAGATTTCATTGGAGATGACCTCATGAACTTCTACTTCCTCTCCAATCATGATGCCATGAATCATGATGGCCTGATCCACAGTAACTTCAGATCGGTTGCTTGTAGGAATGATGGAGCGTTGAATGAACTCCAACCATCCTCTAGCCACAGGCTTGAGGTCCAGTCTTCTTAGTTGGACTGGCTTGCCTTTGGAGTCTCTCTTCCATTGAGCTCCTTCCACACATATGTCCATAAGAACTTGGTCCAACCTTTGATTAAAGTTGACCCTTCTAGTGTAGGGGCGTTCATCTACTTGCATCATGGGCAAGTGAAACGCCAACCTCACATTTTCCGGACTAAAATCTAAATATTTCCCCCGAACCATTGTGAGATAATTCTTTAGATTCGGGTTCATACTTTGATCATGGTTCCTAGTGATCCATGCATTGGCATAGAACTCTTGAACCATTAAGATTCCGACTTATTGCATGGGGTTGGTTAGGACTTCCCAACCTCTTCTTCGGATTTCATGTCGGATCTCCGGATACTCATTTTTCTTGAGCTTGAAAGGGACCTCAAGGATCACCTTCTTCTTTGCCACAACATCATAGAAGTGGTCTTGATGGCTCTTGGAGATGAATATTTCCATCTCCCATGACTCGGAGGTGGAAGCTTTTGTCTTCCCTTTTCCTTTTCTAGAGGATACTCCGGCCTTAGGTGCCATTGATGGTAATGGAAAAACAAAAAGCTTATGCTTTTACCACACCAAACTTAAAATATTGCTCGTCCTCGAGCAAGAGAAGAAAGAAGAGAAGAAGAAGAAGAAGAGAAGATGGTAGAGGGGGAGAGATGTAGGTTCGGCCAAGTGGAAGAAGAGGGATTTGTGTTGTGTGAAAATGAAGTAGAATGGAAGGGTATTTATAGGGAGAGTGGGGAGTGTATGTTCGGCCATTTAGGGTGGGAATGGGTGGGAAAATGGTTTTGAATTTTGAAGGTAGGTGGGATTTATGGGGAAGAGTGGATAGATGTGAGTGGTGAAGGGGGTGATTGGGAAGAGGAATTGAGGTGATTGGTGAAGAGTGTTGGGAAGTGTGACATGGGGAAGAGTAATCACAAAAACTAGGATTAGGAGGTAAGGTGGGAATATGGTAGGTGGGGATCCTGTGGGGTCCACAGATCCTGAGGTGATCCTGTGGGGTCCACAGGTCCTGAGGTGTCAAGGAATTCCATCCCTGCACGAAATAGGCATGTAAAATGCCTTTGTATACCATTCTGGCGTTTAAACGCCGTGTGGTGCACATTCTGGGCGTTCAACGCCCATGTAAAGCATGTTTCTGGTGTTGAACGCCAGTTTTATGCTTGTTACTAGCGTTCAGCGCCAGCTTTTCTTCTCTAGGCACATTTCTGGCGTTCAGTGCCAGAATGTTGCTTGTTTCTGGCGTTCAGCGCCAGAATGATGCTCTGTTTTGGCGTTGAACGCCGGCCAGATGCATCTTACGGGCGTTGAACGCCAGCCTGTGCGTCCTCCAGGGTGAAAATTTTTTTCTTCTGCTGTTTTTGATTCTGTTTTTAATTTTTATGATTTTTTCGTGACTCTTCATGATCATGTACCTAATAAAACACAAAATAAAAATAAAATAGAATAAAATAAAAATTAGATAAATAAAATTGGGTTGCCTCCCAACAAGCGCTTTTTTAATGTCAATAGCTTGACAGTGGCTCTCATGGAGCCACAAGGTGATCAGGTCAATGTTGTGTAGTCCCAACACCAAACTTAGAGTTTGGATATGGGGTTTTAACACCAAACTTAGAGTTTTGTTGTGGCCTCCCAACACCAAACTTAGAGTTTGACTGTGGGGGCTCTTCTTGACTCTGAATTGAGAGAAGCTCTTCATGCTTACTCTCTTTTGTCACAGAGAGGTGGCCATGTGCCTTAAACACAAGGTAGTCCCCATTCAAGTGAAGGACTAATTCGCCTCTGTTGACATCTATCACAGCTCCTGCTGTGGCTAGGAAAGGTCTTCCAAGGATGATGCAATCATCCTCTTCCTTCCTAGTGTCTAAGATTATGAAATCAGCAGGGATGTAAAGGCCTTCAACCTTTACTAACACGTCCTCTACTATTCCATAAGCTTGTCTCAATGACTTATCTGCCAATTGTAATGAGAACAAGGCAGGTTGTACCTCAATGATCCCCTACTTCTCCATTACAGAGAGTGGCATAAGATTTATCCCTGACCCTAGATCACACAGAGCTTTTGCAAAGGTCATGGTGCCTATGGTACAAGGTATCAAAAACTTGCCAGGATCTTGTTTCTTTTGAGGTAGAATTTGCTGAATCCAGGTATCCAGTTCACTAATGAGCAAGTGAGGTTCACTTTCCCAAGTCTCATTACCAAACAACTTGGCGTTCAGCTTCATGATAGCTCCTAAATATTGAGCAACTTGCTCTTCAGTAACATCTTCATCCTCTTCAGAGGAAGAATAGTCTTCAGAGTTCATGAATGGCAGAAGGAGATTTAATGGAATCTCTATGGTCTCTATATGAGCCTCAGATTTCTTTGGATCCTTAATAGGAAACTCCTTCTTGCTTGAGGGACGTCCCAGGAGGTCTTCCTCACTAGGATTTTCGTCCTCCTCCTCCCTTGTGCATTCGGCCATATTGACTATATCAATGGCCTTGCACTCTCCTTTTGGATTCTCTTCTGTATTGCTTGGGAGAATACTGGGAGGAGTTTCAATGACTTTCTTACTCAGCTGGCCCACTTGTGCCTCCAGATTTCTAATGGAGGATCTTGTTTCACTCATGAAACTGAAAGTGGTATTTGACAGATCAGAGACTATATTGGCTAAATTAGAAGTGTTTTGTTCAGAATTCTCTGTCTGTTGCTGAGAAGATGATGGAAAAGGCTTGCTATTGCCCAGCCTATTACGTCCACCATTGTTAAAGCCTTGTTGAGGCTTTTGTTGATCCTTCCATGAGAAATTTGGATGATTTCTCCATGATGAGTTATAGGTGTTTCCATAAGGTTCACCCATGTAATTAACCTCTGCCATGGCAGGGTTCTCAGGATCATAAGCTTCTTCAGAAGCTGCCTCTCTAGTACTGTTGGATGCATGTTGCCATCCATTCAGATTTTGAGAGATCATGTTGACCTGTTGAGTCAACACTTTGTTCTGAGCCAATATGGCATTCAGAGCATCAATTTCAAGAACTCCTTTCTTTTGAGGTATCCCATTATTCACGGAATTCCTCTCAGAAGTGTACATGAACTGGTTATTTGCAACCATGTCAATGAGTTCTTGAGCCTCTTCAGGCGTTTTCTTCAGGTGAATAGATCCACCTGCAGAATGGTCCAATGACATTTTCAAAAATTCAGATCGACCATAATAGAATATATCTAATATGGTCCATTCTGAAAACATGTCAGGTGGACATCTTTTGGTCAGCTGCTTGTATCTTTCCCAAGCTTCATAGAGGGATTCACCATCTTTTTGTTTGAAGGTTTGAACATCCACTCTCAGCTTGCTCAGCTTTTGAGGAGGAAAGAATTTATCCAAGAAGGCTGTGACCAGCTTATCCAAGAGTCCAGGCTATCCTTAGGTTGTGAATCCAACCATATTCTAGCTCTGTCTCTTACAGCAAAAGGGAAAAGCATGAGTCTGTAGACTTCAGGATCAACTCCATTCGTCTTTACAGTCTCACAGATCTGCAAGAACTCGGTTAAAAACTTATAGGGATCTTCAGATGGAAGTCCATAAAACTTGCAGTTTTGTTGCATTAATGCAACTAGCTGAGGTTTCAGCTCAAAATTATTGGCTCCAATGGCAGGAATGGAGATGCTTCTTCCATCAAATTTGGACGTTGGCTTTGTGAAGTCACCAAGCATTCTCCTTGCATTATTATTATTTTCGGCTGCCATCTCCTTCTCTTGTTCGAAAATTTCTGAAAGGTTGTTTCTGGATTGTTGTAACTTAGCTTCTCTTAATTTTCTCTTCAGAGTCCTTTCAGGTTCTGGATCAATTTCAACAAGAGTGCCTTTATCCTTGTTCCTGCTCATATGAAAGAGAAGAAAACAAGAAAAGAAGAAGAATCCTCTATGTCACAGTATAGAGATTCCTTTATGTTAGTAGAAGAAGAAAGGGGTAGAAGAATGAAGAAGGATGGATTCGGATTTTTGGATGAAGAGAGGTGAAGAGAAGTGTTAGTAATTAAATAACTAAATAGAATAAGAAAAGAGAGGGAGAATTTCGAAAATAATTTAAAAAAAAGGGGTTAGTGATTTTCGAAAATTAGAGATAAATGTAATTAAAATTAAAACATGAAACAATTAGTTAATTAAAAAGAATTTTTGAAAAAGGGGTGAGATATTTTCGAAAATTAAAGAGGGAAAAGTAGTTAGGTGGTTTTGAAAAAGATAAGAAACAAACAAAAAGTTAGTTAGTTGATTGAAAAAGATTTGAAATCAAAATTGAAAAAGATAAGAAGATAATAAGTTAGATAAGATATTTTGAAATCAAATTTTGAAGAAGATAAAATTTTTGAAAAAGATAAGATAAAAGATAAAAATATTTAATTTTTAAAGTTAAAATTAATTACTTCACTAACAAGAAACTACAAGATAAGATTCTAGAACTTAAAGATTGAACCTTTCTTAACAGGAAAGTAACAAACTTCAAATTTTTGAATCAATCACATTAATTGTTAGCTAATTTTCGAAAATTTGATATAAAAGTAAGAAAAAGATTTTGAAAATAATTTGAAAAATATTTTTGAAATTTTCGAAAATGATAAAAAAATGAAAAAGATATGATTTTTGAAAAAGATTTTAAAAAGATAAGATTTTTAAAATTTGAAAATTTGACTTGACTTGTAAGAAACAACTAATTTTAAAAATTTTTGACTAAGTCAACTCAAATTTTCAAAAATTTGGAGAAAAATAAGGAAAAGACTTTTTTTTATTTTTTTGAATTTTTAACTATGAGAGAGAAAAATAACAAAAATACTCAATGCATGAAATTTTTAGATCAAAACAATGAATGCATGCAAGAATGCTATGAATGTCAAGATGAACACCAAGAACACTTTGAAGATCATGATGAACATCAAGAACATAATTTTGAAAAATTTTTGATGCAAAGAAAACATGCAAGACACCAAACTTAGAAATCTTTAATGCATGGACTCTAACAAACAAAAAATGCATATGAAAAACAACATAAGACACAAAATAAGAAAACATCAAGATCAAACAAGAAGACTTGTCAAGAACAACTTGAAGATCATGAAGAACACTATGAATGCATGGAATTTTCGAAAAATGCAAGAAAAATTTTTAAAGCATGCAATTGACACCAAACTTAAAAATTGACTCAAGACTCAAACAAGAAACACAAAATATTTTTTTATTTTTATGATTTTCTGATTTTTTTGGATTTTCATTAAAAAATTTTTTTTTCGAAAATATAGTTTGGCAAAATGAAAAATAAAAGAAAAATTTTGAAAAAGATTTTTGAAAAGAAAATTACCTAATCTGAGCAACAAGATGAACCGTCAGTTGTCCAAACTCGAACAATCCCCGGCAACGGTGCCAAAAACTTGGTGGATGAAATTGTGATCACATGCTCTTTGTACTTGTATGAAATTTAATAATTGGCTCTATTTGAATTCACAACTCCGTTCAACTAACCAGCAAGTGTACTGGGTCGTCCAAGTAATAAACCTTACGCGAGTAAGGGTCGATCCCACAGAGATTGTTGGTATGAAGCAAGCTATGGTCACCTTGTAAATCTTAGTTAGGCAGATTAAATTGGTTTATGGATTTTCGAATAATTGATAATAAATAGAAAATAAAAAAGGGATAGAAATACTTATGTAAATCAAGAGTGGGAATTTCATATAGGCGTATGGAGATGCTATGCTCCTCTTGAATCTCTACTTTCTCATTGCTTCCATCCAATCCTTCTTACTCCTTTCCATGGCAAGCTGTATGTAGGGCATCACCATCATCAATGGCTACTTTCAATCCTCTCGGGAAAATGGTCCTATGCGCTGTCACTACACGGCTAATCGTCTGGAGGCATCACCCTTGCTGATGGCTACATCCCATCCTCTCAGTGAAAATGGTCCAAATGCTCTGTCACAGTACGGCTAATCATCTGTCGGTTCTCAATCAGGTTGGAGTAGAATCCATTGATTCTTTTGCGTTTGTCATCACGCCCAGCCTTCAGGAGTTTGAAGCTCGTCATAGTCATTCAATCCCGGAATCCTACTCGGAATACCACAGACAAGGTTAGACTTTCCGGATCCCCATGAATGCCGCCATCTATCTAGCTTATACCACGAAGATTCTGTTGGGGAATCTAAGAGATATGCACCCGGCCTAAGGTAGAACGGAAGTGGTTGTCAATCACGCGCGTTCATAGGTGAGAATGATGATGAGTGTCACGGATCATCATATTCAACAAAGTTAAGTGTAGCGTATATCTTGGAATAAGAATAAAAGAGAATTGAATAGAAAGTAATAGTAATTGTATTGAAACTTGAGGTACAGCAGAGCTCCACACCCATAATCTATGGTGTGCAGAAACTCCACCGTTGAAAATACATAAGTGAAAGGTTCAGGCATGGCCAAATGGCCAGCCCCCCTAAACGTGATCAATAGCCTCTTAAGATGAAGAATAAAACAAAACTGAGACCAAAGATGAAACGTGGTCTAAAGACATCTAATACACTAGTTAAATGTTCTATTTATAATAAACTAGCTCCTAGGGTTTACATGAGTAAGTAATTGATGCACAAATCCACTTCCGGGGTCCACTTGGTGTATGTTTGGGCTGAGCTTGATCTATCCACGAGTTGAGGCTTCTCTTGGAGTTGAACTCCAAGTTATAACGTGTTTTGGTCGTTTAACTCCGGATCATGACGTTTTTCTGGCGTTTAACTCCAGATAGCAGCATGTACTTGGCGTTCAATGCCAAGTTACGTCGTCAATTTCCGAATAAAGTGTAGACTATTATATATTTCTGGAAAGCTCTGGATGTCTACTTTCCAACGCCGTTGAGAGCGCGCCAATCGGAGTTGTGTAGCTCCAGAAAATCCATTTTGAGTGCAAGGAGGTCAGATTCCAACAACATCAGCAGTCCTTTTGTCAGCCTTTTTCAGAGTTTTGCTCAAGTCCCTCAATTTCAGCCAGAAATTACCTGAAATCACAGAAAAACACACAAACTCATAGTAAAGTCCAGAAATGTGAATTTAACATAAAAATTAATGAAAACATCCCTAAAAGTAGCTTGAACTTACTAAAAACTACCTAAAAACAATGTCAAAAAGCGTATAAATTATCCGCTCATCACTGTCCCACTTGTGCCTCCAAATTCCTAATGGAGGACCTTATTTTAGTCATGAAACTTTGAGTGATTTTGATTAGATCAGAGACCATGGTTGCTAAGTCAGAGTGGCTCTGCTTAGAATTCTCTGTCTATTGTTGAGAAGATGATGGAAAAGGCTTGCCATTGCTAAACCTGTTTCTTCCACCATTATTGTTGTTGAAACCTTGTTGAGGTCTCTGTTGATCCTTCTATGAGAGATTTGGATAATTTCTCGATGAATGATTATAGGTGTTTCCATAGGGTTCTCCCATGTAATTCACCTCTTCCATTGAAGGGTTCTCAGGATCATAAGCTTATTCTTTAGATGAAGCATCCTTAGTACTGCCTGGTGCAGCTTGCATTCCAGACAGACTTTGAGAAATCATATTGACTTGCTGAGTCAATATTTTGTTCTGAGCCAATATGGCATTCAGAGTATCAATCTCAAGAACTCTTTTCTTCTAATTCGTCCCATTGTTCACAGGATTCCTTTCAGAAGTGTACATGAATTGGTTATTTGCAACCATTTCAATGAGTTCTTGAGCTTCTGCAGGCGTCTTCTTCAGATGAAGAGATCCTCCAGCAGATCTGTCCAATGACATCTTGGACATTTCAGACAGACCATCATAGAAGATACCTATGATGCTCCATTTAGAAAGCATGTCAGAGGGACACTTTTTGATCAATTGTTTGTATCTTTCCCAAGCTTCATAGAGGGATTCACCTTCCTTCTGTCTGAAGGTTTGGACTTTCATTCTAAGCTTACTCAATTTTTGAGGTGGAAAGAACTTTGCCAAGAAGGCATTGACTAGCTTTTCCTAAGAGTTCAGGCTTTCTTTAGGTTGTGAGTCCAACCATATCCTAGCTCTGTCTCATATAGCAAAAGGGAATAGCATAAGTCTGTAGACCTCAGGGTCAACCCCATTGGTCTTGACAGTGTCACAAATTTGCAAGAATTCAGCTAAAAACTGATGAGGATCTTCCAATGGAAGTCCATGGAACTTGCAATTCTGTTGCATTAGAGAAACTAATTGAGGCTTAAGCTCAAAGTTGTTTGCTCCAATGGCAGGGATAGAGATGCTTCTCCCATAGAAGTCGGGAGTAGGTGCAATATAGTCACCCAGCACCTTCCTTGCATTGTTGGCATTGTTGTTGTTTTCGGCTGCCATGTCTTCTTCTTGTTTGAAGATTTCTGTTAGGTCCTCTACAGAGAGTAGTGCTTTAGCTTCTCTTAGCTTTCGCTTCAAGGTCCTTTCAGGTTCAGGGTCAGCCTCAACAAGAATGCTTTTGTCTTTGCTCCTGCTCATATGAAAGAGAAGAGAACAAGAAAGTATGGAATCCTCTATGTCACAGTATAGAGATTCCTTGAAGTGTCAGAGGAAAAGAAAAATAGAAGGGGAGGGTAGAAGAAGAATTCGAACTTATCTAGAAAGATAGAATTCGAATTATGCATTGATGAGGAGTGTTAGTCCATAAATGGAAGGATGTGAGAAGAGGGGAAGAAATTTTTGAAAATTAAAGTGAATTAATTAAAAGAAATTTTGAAAAATGGTAATTGATTTTCGAAAACTGAGATTGGGAAAGAAATAAAGTGAAATTGAAAAAGATTTTGAAATTAGAAATCAAAAAGATATGATTGAAAACTATTTTGAAAAAGATGTGATCAAAAAGATATGATTGAAAAGATATAGTTTGAAAAACAATTTAAAAAGATTTGATTTTGAAAATTAATGACTTGGCTAACAAGAAATTTAAAAGATATGATTCAGACATTAAACCTTTCTCAACAGAAAAGGCAACATAATTGAAATGTTGAATCAAATCATTAATTGTTAGCAAGTATTTTTGAAAAATGGAAAGAAATTGATTTTGAAAATATATGATTGAAAAGATATGATTTGAAAAAGATTTGATTTTGAAAAATTATGAAAACTTGAAAAAAATCTGAATTAAAAACAAAATCTTCCCTCTTGTGCCATCCTGGCGTTAAACGCCCAGAATGGTATACATTCTGGCGTTTAACGCCCAAAATGCTACCCTTTTGGGCGTTAAACGCCCAGCCAGGTACCCTGGCTGGTGTTTAAACGCCAGTTTTCCTTCCTCACTGGGGGTTTTGAACGCTCAGCTTTTTCTGTGTAATTTCTCTGCTGTATGTTCTGAATCTTCAATTCTCTGTATTATTGACTTGAAAAGACACAAATTAAAATTTTTTTTGTTGGATTTTTAATAATGATGAGGAATAATCAAAATGTAACTAAAATCAAATAAACAATGCATGCAAGACACCAAACTTAGAAGTTTGTATACTACTGACACTAACAAATTGAGAATGCATATGAGAAACAACAAAACACTCAAGTCAAGAGAATTTAAAGATCAGAGCAAGGAAATCATCAAGAACAACTTGAAGATCAATGAGGACACATGAATGAATTCGAAAAATGCAAGAAGAATAGAAACATGCAATTGACACCAAACTTAAAATGAGACACTAGACTCAACAAGAAACATAAAATATTTTTGGTTTTAAGATTTTATAATTTTTTTGGATTTTCGAAAATTAAGTGGAAAAAGAAAATAAGGATATCAAAATTCTTAATAAGAATTCCAGGAATCATGTAATGTTAGTTGGTGCACGAAATTGTGATCATCAATGGCGCCATCAACATGGTACGCTCAATTGAAATCTCAACTCTTTATCACAACTCCGCACAACTAACCAGCAAGTGCACTAGGTCGTCCAAGTAATAAACCTTACGCGAGTAAGGGTCGATCCCACGGAGATTGTTGGTATGAAGCAAGCTATGGTCATCTTGTAAATCTTAGTCAGGCAGATTCAAATGGTTATGAATGATATATGAATAAAGCATAAAGATAGAGATACTTATGTAATTCATTGGTGAGAATTTCAGATAAGCGAATGGAGATGCTTTGTCCCTTCCGTCTCTCTGCTTTCCTACTGTCTTCATCCAATCCTTCTTACTCCTTTCCATGGCAAGCTGTATGTTGGGCATCACCGTTGTCAATGGCTACAGTCCCGTCCTCTCAGTGAAAATGTTCAACGCACCCTGTCACGGCACGGCTAATCATCTGTCGGTTCTCAATCAGGTTGGAATAGAATCCAGTGATTCTTTTGCGTCTGTCACTAACGCCCAGCCTTCAGGAGTTTAAAGCTCGTCACAGTCATTCAATCATTGAATCCAACTCAGAATACCACAGACAAGGTTTAGACCTTCCGGATTCTCTTGAATGCCGCCATCAATTCTAGCTTATACCACGAAGATTCTGATTAAGGAATCCAAGAGATAAACATTCAAGCCTTGTTTGCTTGTAGAACGGGAGTGGTTGTCAGGCACGCGTTCATAAGTGAGAATGATGATGAGCATCACATAATCATCACATTCATCATGTTCTTGGGTACGAATGAATATCTTAGAATAAGAACAAGCCGAATTGAATAGAAGAACAATAGTAATTGCATTAATACTCGAGGTACAGCAGAGCTCCACACCTTAATCTATGGTGTGTAGAAACACCACCGTTGAAAATACATAAGAACAAAAGTGATCATTGGCTTCGGCCCCAGAGAGGGAACCAGAAAAACCAAGATGACAATACAATAGTAAAAGGTCCTATATGTAGAGAACTAGTAGCCTAGGGTTTACAGAAATGAGTAAATGACATAAAAATCTACTTCCGGGCCCACTTGGTGTGTGCTTGGGCTGAGCATTGAAGCATTTTCGTGTAGAGACTTTTCTTGGAGTTAAACGCCAGCTTTTGTGCCAGTTTGGGCGTTTAACTCCCATTCTTGTGCCAGTTCCGGCGTTTAACGCCGGGCAGTTTTGAGCTGATTTGGAACGCCGGTTTGGGCCATCAAATCTCGGGCAAAGTATAGACTATTATACATTGCTCAAAATCCCAGGATGTCTACTTTCCAACGCCGTTAAGAGTGCACCAATTGGGCTTCTGTAGCTCCAGAAAATTCACTTCGAGTGCAGGGAGGTCAGAATCCAACAGCATCTGCAGTCCTTTTCAGCCTCTGAATCAGATTTTTGCTCAAGTCCCTCAATTTCAGCCAGAAAATACCTGAAATCACAGAAAAACACACAAACTCATAGTAAAGTCCAGAAAAGTGAATTTTAACTAAAAACTAATAAAAATATACTAAAAACTAACTAAAACATACTAAAAACATACTAAAAACAATGCCAAAAAGCGTATAAATTATCCGCTCATCACAACACCAAACTTAAATTGTTGCTTGTCCCCAAGCAACTGAAAATCAAATAAGATAAAGAAAAGAGAATATGCAATGAATTCCAAAAACATCTATGAAGATCAGTATTAATTAGATGAACGGGGCTTTTAGCTTTTTGCCTCTGAATAGTTTTGGCATCTCACACTATCCTTTGAAATTCAGAATGATTGGCTTCTATAGGAACTCAGAATCCAGATAGTGTTATTGATTCTCCTAGTTAAGTATGATGATTCTTGAACACAGCTACTTTATGAGTCTTGGCCGTGGCCCAAAGCACTCTGTCTTCCAGTATTACCACCGGATACATACATGCCACAGACACATAATTGGGTGAACCTTTTCAGATTGTGACTCAACTTTGCTAGAGTCCCCAATTAGAGGTGTCCAGGGTTCTTAAGCACACTTTTTTTGCCTTGGATCACAACTTTATTTCTTTCTTTTTCTTTTTCTCCCTTTTTTCGTTTTTTTTTCGTTTTTCCTTCCCTCTTTTTTTTTCTTTTCTTTTTTTTTGTATTCACTGCTTTTTCTTGCTTCAAGAATCATTTTTATGATTTTTCAGATCCTCAGTAACATGTCTCCTTTTTCATCATTCTTTCAAGAGCCAACATTCATGAACAACAAATTCAAAAGATATATGCACTGTTCAAGCATACATTCAGAAAACAAAAGTATTGCCACCACATCAAAATAATTAATCTATTATAAAATTCAAAATTCATGCAATTCTTCTCTTTTTCAATTAAGAACATTTTTCATTTAAGAAAGGTGATGGATTCATAGGACATTCATAACTTTAAGGCATAGACACTAAGACACTAATGATCATAAGACACAAACATAGATAAACATAAGCATTAAAATTCGAAAAACAGGAAAATAAAGAACAAGGAAATTAAAGAACGGGTCCACCTTAGTGATGGCGGCTTGTTCTTCCTCTTGAAGATCTTATGGAGTGCTTGAGCTCCTCAATGTCTCTTCCTTGTCTTTGTTGCTCATCTCTCATGATTCTTTGGTCTTCTCTAATTTCATGGAGGAGGATGGAATGTTCTTGGTGCTCCACCCTTAGTTGTCCCATATTGGAACTCAATTCTCCTAGGGAGGTGTTGATTTTCTCCCAATAGTTTTGTGGAGGAAAGTGCATTCCTTGAGGCATCTCAGGGATTTCATGATGAGTGAGATCTCTTGTTTGCTCCATCCTTTTCTTAGTGATGGGCTTGTCCTCATCAATGAGGATGTCTCCCTCTATGTCAATTCCAACTGAATAACAGAGGTGACAAATGAGGTGAGAAAAGGCTAACCTTGCCAAGGTAGAGGACTTGTCCACCACCTTATAAAGTTCTTGGGCTATAACCTCATGAACTTCTACTTCCTCTCCAATCATGATACTATGGATCATGATGGCCCGGTCTAGAGTAACTTCAGACCGGTTGCTAGTGGGAATGATTGAGCGTTGGATAAACTCCAACCATCCCCTAGCTACGGGCTTGAGGTCATGCCTTCTCAATTGAACCGGCTTCCCTCTTGAATCTCTCTTCCATTGGATGCCCTCTTCACAAATGACTGTGAGGACTTGGTCCAACCTTTGATCAAAGTTGACCCTTCTAGTGTAAGGGTGTTCATCTCCTTGCATCATGGGCAAGTTGAATGCCAACCTTACATTTTCCGGACTAAAATCTAAGTATTTCTCCTGAACCATTGTAAGCCAATTCTTTGGGTCCGGGTTCACACTTTGATCACGGTTCTTGGTGATCCATGCATTGGCATAGAACTCTTGAACCATTAAGATTCCGACTTGTTGAATAGGGTTGGTAAGAACTTCCCAACCTCTTCTTCGAATCTCATGTCGGATCTCCGGATATTCACTCTTTTTGAGTTTGAAAGGGACCTCGGGGATCACCTTCTTCAAGGCCACAACTTCATAGAAGTGGTCTTGATGCACCCTTGAGATGAATCTCTCCATCTCCCATGACTCGGAGGTGAAAGCTTTTGCCTTCCCTTTCCTCTTTCTAGAGGTTTCTCCGGCCTTGGATGCCATAAATGGTTATGGAAAAACAAAAAGCAATGCTTTTACCACACCAAACTTAAAAGGTTTGCTCGTCCTCGAGCAAAAGAAGAAAGAAGAGAGTAGAAGAAGAAGAAATAGAGGAGATGGAGATGGCTTTGTGGTTCGGCCAAAGGGGGAGAAGTAGTGTTTAGGGTGTGTGATGTAACACCCTAACTACCAAAGCTCACGCTTCCGGCTGCGCAACTCTGATAGCTCGGACATTACGACGACACTTATACTATCTAATACAAAAATATGAGCCTGTTTAAAACTTTTTACCACAATATCGTTCCCAAGATACTCCATTCGATAACGTACATCCATAGATATCATACAACTTATAATAAACTCGTAAAGAGTCATCCATGTATATACATACATACATATATATATATATAATTAATACTACAAACATTAACCAATACAATCCCTATTCCTCTTACAGAATATATCAAGATAAAGGCGAGGGTACAAAAATAATAATCTAAAGCAATACAGAGCATCTCAATAACAAATAATTAAACCCTTCATAACTTCTGCGCCCAAATCCTGAAAGGGAAAAAATGTAGGGGGTGAGAACATCATCCTCGAAAGGGTTCTCAGTAGAGGGTTTTTGGGAATTACTGTAATAGGATACATGAAGATAAACCGTACCAATGATTATTAACCATCGTGTGCCTCTTTTCAAAAACAACAGTTTACAATAAAAGTAAAGTCAGAAATCTTTTCTGAAAGAGGAACCGTTCAATTCTCAAAACATCAAAGCATTTCAAAAAGGTTTATCTATACTGAACCAAAATAACCTTTCATATCTCATTCCAAACCAGAACCACAAAACCGAAATCAACCATCGGTCCATCTCATTCAACCACAGCCCTAGGCCCAAACAATCCAACCACAACCAATCCACCACAACCCAACATAGTTCCAGAAGCAAACACAAGTAGGAAGATGCAAACACAAACAAACAGTTATTGCAAGTAGAACAATTAGCAGTTAATCACATAGGCAAACCAAGTACAATATGCATACCCAAACAATGTCACATAGATGCATATGATGCATGCCTGTCCCTAGTGGCTGATGATATCATTTGTCGGTTATAGAGCCAACCCGACAAGTCCTGGTAGCTAACCATTGGACTGTCCCTCTGTCGCGCATCCCCAACTCGAGTTATACTCATCATAAACTTGATCATAAACATGATCCATATCCATCACCCTCACTGGTGAATATTTCGGGGGCGAGCTCATCCGGGACTTTCACAGTGTCCGGCCACACTTACGACATAGGGTGAACAGAGTATCAAGTCTCAACCTGGAGCACATGGTGGCTAGCCACTGCTACTACCCAGGGAAACCCGTATCTCAGATAGTGGAAGTGCAACATTCACATTTATCAATGATTCAGCATAAACATGCATTCAATCTCATCCATGGATCACCATCCATCTCAGCCATCCGGCTCACGGTTCATTCCAGAACCAGCCAATATTCATATCATACACAGCCATTCCGGCTCACGGTTCAATCCAGAACCAACCAATATTCATATCATACACAGCCATTCCGGCTCACGGTTCAATCCAGAACCAATCAATATGTATAAACATACACAGCCAATCCGGCTCTCAACAAAACAGCACTTCCACATTCAAAATCATCAAATTCATGAAATTGGCATTTAAGCCATAAATCATTTTCTCTATTCATTTCACTTTGAAATCAAGTTTCAACTCTTTTCAGCCTTGGCTTTAGAAATCTCGTTTCTCAAATCATCTCAGGCTCATAAGCCAAATTTACTCAAAGTGAGTTCCCTTTTTAAAACAGAGCCACTCTCGGCATTCTCTTTCCAAAACTTCCAAAACCATGACAAGTTAAGGATTTATTTCAAAGCATTCAAAATCACCCATCCAACAATGGGATTTTATAACAAAAGTTTCTCGGCAGAGTCCCAGGTCTTTAGGGAAGGTCAACCTATATCAATTTCTTAAAATTCATTGAAACTCTTAAAATCATAGATTTCTCGGTTCAAGTAAATAAAACTGAATTTACTATAAACCGGCCATACAAAATCACAAGTTCCAACCCGGTCCAAAAATCAACTCATTTGAAACAGAACCGGTTCATTTGAATCAAACCACTTTCAAGTTTCTTTTTAGAACCCATTTTTCTAACTCGTCCAAAATGCCTCAAACTTGATTAATCAATCAAAAGTCTAGATTCCTTTGAAATCACTAAAAACCCCTTTTTGTATTGAAATCAACCTTAGAGCATCATTCTTTCCTTTAGTGATTCAAACGGTGCAAATAGTTCATTTCTAAATAAGCCGAACTCAACGCATAAAGTTCATTAAATAAGTTAAGCATGAAACATAAAGATTCTCTTAATAAATCAAATAATACAATTTCTCAAATCCAACCCTTTTTAAATAACTTTTCAAATAAGGCTAGGATTTTGTAGAAATTCTGGCAGCACCTCCCCTAAAACTTGGACTTTTGCCACCCGGTTCGGGTCCCAACTAAACCATTTCTCATTCCTTTACAGCAGCTCAAAACCAGAAATCAATTTAAAGCAAGCTAAGTCCAACAATCGCCTCAGTGGCGTATCTCAAAGATACCATTTCAAAATCAACTCAATATCAATCGATATAACTCATTTCCAAAGCTTTAAAGAAACGGTTCAATAACAAACCACTTGTCCAAAACCAAATCAATTAAAATGAACCAGGCTAAATTCAAAGGTACATTCGACTTTTCAAATCATCAAAATAATTTACTCAAATCAAATCAATCCTCAACGGATTAAACTCAGATTTCAAATCTTTAAAGAATCAACTTCAAACATTACATTTCACAAGCCGCACAACAATTCAGCCAAATCAACATCCATAATCATTCGAGTTAATCAAATAATACATAAGGCAGATACAATCACTAAATACACAATATCTCACATCAGTATCCATATGTAATAATTCCAATACATAAAACATAGTTTTTGGAAAGCGCCCCTACCTCAAAACACAATTTCCATAACCCAAACGCCTCATCAAGTCCTTTCCGCCTCAACCCGAAATCAACAATCGAAATCCCGGCAACCAAAACCTCGGTTCCAAGCCACTTTCGCAACAGTCTCAACAACTCTAATCGCAACATACAACAACCGAAACTCAATCGTATAGCAATTAACGCCACAAACCTCAGCGTGAGATAATAGAATAATAACAAAAGGGCTTTCAAACCGAAACGCTAACCGAACGAAGGAGCGGCTGAACCGGAACAGTGGCGGCCTCCGAACCGGCTTAGCGGCAGCGGTGATCAGGCTCCGGCGATGGCGACTGAAACTAATATGCAGTGATTGTAACGTTTCCGAAAACTCAGGAGAACGAAACCCAATACTTAAAATCTTACCGGCAGGATCTTCTGGCGACGGCAGTGAGATTTTTCGACGGCTGGAGCTTACCGGCACACCCCCATGATCGGCAACAAGGCTCCTGACAGCTGCTGGGTGCAGCGGCAGGGACAACTCCGCGACGGTTCTTCTCCGGCGTGACTCTCTTTCTCTGAATCTCTCCCTTTCTCCAACGATGGTGGGTCTCCGGTGATGACACAAGCCACAACAAGGACGGCAGAGCAAGCGCGACTGGCGATGGCGCTGCTGGAGGCCACAGCGCGTACGGTGGCGACGTGCGGTGGAGGTGACGGCGACGCGACACGACGGCAGCTGCGAGTCCCTCTCTGCACGACGTTGACACCACACCTCTCTTCCTTCGAGTCGGGTCTGACGGCGGACTCCTAGGCGGCGACAGGGAACTCGACGTGTTCGGCCTCCACGGCGACAACGGTGAGGAACCAGTGATGAGAGGCTGGAGGACGGCTGAACGACGACGCAGATGAAGTTCCTTCTCTCTCTCTCTGTATCGGTTCGGCGGCGACGGCAGTGGAGAAGCCCACCGGTGCCAGCGCCCCTCCCCCTTCTCTTATCCTCCCTGCCGCACTCAGTCCCCCCTTCCCTTTCTGCTAGATCTCCCTTCTCAAGCTCCCTCCCCCATTATTTTCTGTTTCTGTTTCCTTCATTGGGTTGCAGGTTTGCTGAAGGGAAGAAGAAAGGGTGGCGGCTGCTATGCTTGGAAATTAGGGTTTCTCATTTTGAAAACTAGGGTTTGTGTTAGGCTAGGGGTAGTTTAGTAATTTCAAATAAAAGTAGGGATAATATAGTAATTGAAACTCAATTAAATCCAACACTAATTATATATAGAAAATACTATTTGTTCATCACTTTTACACTTTATTTTCAATAAAATGTCCAAATCCAAAATTTAGAAATAATATAATTAATTTCTCTATTTTTCCAAAATAGCAATATCAATATATTAAAATATTGATTATTTAGTCCATATCATATAAAATCCTTATTATTTCATAACTATCAACTTTATAATTTAAATATAGAAAATAACCCAATAATTATAAAATTGGATAATAATTACAACTTATCTCAAATCCAATAAATCAAAACTTGCCTTAATTATCCTTAACAAAATAATCTATGAAATTAAGGCTATAAATAACTGTAAGATTTGAGACTTGATCATAATAAGACTTTTCAAAGATTCTGGGTCTTACATTCTACCCACCTTATAAAAATTTTCGCCCTCGAAAATTGATACAAAATGAAAGAAATTCCATAACAGTTCACCCTTGAATACATTTAAGGAAGAAGCAAAAATATCTCAAAATATAATCTTACATACGATTTTCAAATACTTTGATTATCATAAGCATAAGGATGTAAAGGTAGGAGTGTGATTGCAAAGCAGACGTTACAAGGTAGGCTCAATGCAAAAGTTAACATGGGTCAATCATGTGATAGAAGGGCAAGGCATCAAAGGCTATAAAACAAGATGGAGTTAAAACGACGTGCTTAACCTCCGCACACTAATCTCATATCAACCTCAAAGTTTCAACTTTCCAATTCCATCAAGCACTTTACAAACCCCAAATTCGATCATTAGCCTGACAACCACAAACCCGTTCGCAAGGAACAAAACGCCCACAACTCTTACGTTGCACACCTACCGCTTCAACTTCCGTATACACATCACGTCTTAAAGAACTAACGTATCGCGTGACTACGTCTACAAGTCACGCGTGATATCAAAACAATTCTTGAGTCTACTCAGAAGGATACAAGATTTAAAAAGGAGAGTCAAATGCCAAGGATAGTACTCAAAGATTTAAGGGAATGTATCCAATTCCAAATAAACAAGGACACTCAAGCAATGAAGCTTGCTAGACTCAATTCAATTGACAACTTCAAGATAACCCTTGGATCAAGGCAATTCATTAGGATCAATAGGAAGGAGAATCAGCGCATTAGTTTGAAACAATTTCAAGATGAGTCGAAGAAATAAGAGGTTACAGAAAAGAATATCTCAGACCCAAGCCAAGCTCACAGAACTCAAGAGCATAATCACTATACTTTCGAATACATTGTTCTTAAATGAATCAAAACTTATAAAAATATCACTTCGCAGTCTGAAAGAGAAGTTAAACAACAAACATCCTTCAAGAGAGTAACAAAAGCATAAACGTGGCTTTGCTTCGATACGATTTCATGTTGAAGTAGATTATGTAGAGTTCCAAAAACAAAATGCACACAACTTTGGCTAAGAGCTAAAATATTTCCTCAAATATTTTAGAAAGATAATTAGATGCACAACTTAACCAAAAGCAGTTCATAAAAACTCGGAAGTAATCAAATGCTTGTTCATAATTCTCAAAATTTCATATTCAAACAAGCGTGTATAACATTTATAGCAAGTACAAAAGAGGAAGTTAAACTCTTTTTAGAAAAGAAACTCCAAAGTAAAAATTTGTTTACAATTTGGTAAATGAAATAAGTGGTGCGTTACAAACGAATCAGTTTCCACTAAACAAGGAAACTTTTCAAAACCTCATTTAAAATAGCACATGCCAACTTTGAAATTAACTTCGTCAAAATCGAACAATTGTTTCAATCTCAATCAAGCAATAGAAAATAAATTCCATTTAGAACTTCTTTAAAGAGAATTCAAAACTTCTTTAAAAGGTTCAAAACAAGACTCCAAAAGTGTTCTTGAAATCACCATCTCAGAAGAACATTCAAGAAGTTTAAGATGTACTAAAAAGAAGTCAAGCCATGCAAAAAAAAGGATTTTAAACCAGGATAGCTCAAACAAGATCCACTATGCATGAGACATCAAACAAGCTTTCAACTGATCCAACGGAAAACAAAAGTCATAGAAAAAGACAACTCAATCATTAGTAATTTCTCAAAATTAAATCTTTGACTAAAAACTCTTGTAGAGATAATGAGAGAATAAACGATGCACTAATTTGAAACGAATCAAACCGACCCACATAAGGATGAAATTCACCAGAGAAGAAAAACCAAGATCAATGGTAATGTTCACAAAATGTAAGAAATTAGTTAAAAATAAAGTCAAGTATGACATTCATAGGGATGGAAGGTTTAATAGAGAATGAGTCCGTTCATAAGAAGAAAGCTATGAGTCCAACATCTTCAAAAGAACAACAAGGGCATAAATCATATAGCATGCTAAATCAAACTCAATTCAAAATAAGTTAAGTAAAGCTTATCAAATGAGACTCAACTGGGATAAAAGTGAAAAAGCTTTCCTTTCCAAAATTTTGAAAAATATCCAAATTCATAATCGAATGAAGATGTGCATTAGAACTATGGTAAATTTACTAGAAAGTCAAATTGTAATTTAAAGTAGATGCAGTTCTGTAAACCAGTAAAAGTACAGGCAAGGTATTAGAAACAATTAGTTGTTAAACTGTATAAGAAATATTCAAAGTTTCATATATGGATAAGTATGTATCTATTCAACAGCAATTTTCATAAAAATCTCAAAACTGGTTGTAATCACTGTCAAGTAAGAGAAAAACTGAATCAACAATTTCTATAAGAATGGACTCGGAATCCGGACTTAAAAAGGCACAGTGCATTAAGACAAGTTCAAAGCTATATCAAAGGATACGTGAATCAAAAAGAACTCAAACAGAGAAAGATAGATACAACAAGGATCTCAAACAAGCATATGCACTTAGGATCAAACAAGAATGCATATGAATAAGGGAATAGAGTAGAAATATCAAACTACTTTTCAAAAGGAGTAGCAAACAAGAATTTCAAGTTAGGACATGAAAGAACAGGTCGACTCGAACAAAATCCAAAACACACAACTGAATAGCCTCGAGAAATAATTTCCAACATTCCCAAAACCCGCGATTCGCTTTGCTCAAAACTCGTATATCGCCTATGATAACCCATTAGTGCTTTCATAGACATAATTCACTAGTATTAAGCCGGCCAAACTTAATACCAAGAATTATGCAATGCAAGACTAACGGCGTTAATCAATAGACCGTCATGTGCATAAAGCTCTAATTCTCATCATTCGACAAGACCTAATACATGACAAACGCTCAGAGCATGCAATTGAAGCATAGTCAGTCCATTCCTCAGGCTCTACAGGAAGAACTGCTCTGATACCATAATGTAACACCCTAACTACCAAAGCTCACGCTTCTGGCTGCGCAACTCTGATAGCTCGGACATTACGACGACACTTATACTATCTAATACAAAAATATGAGCCTGTTTAAAACTTTTTACCACAATATCGTTCCCAAGATACTCCATTCGATAACGTACATCCATAGATATCATACAACTTATAATAAACTCGTAAAGAGTCATCCATGTATATACATACATACATATATATATATATAATTAATACTACAAACATTAACCAATACAATCCCTATCCCTCTTACAGAATATATCAAGATAAAGGCGAGGGTACAAAAATAATAATCTAAAGCAATACAGAGCATCTCAATAACAAATAATTAAACCCTTCATAACTTCTGCGCCCAAATCCTGAAAGGGGAAAAATGTAGGGGGTGAGAACATCATCCTCGAAAGGGTTCTCAGTAGAGGGTTTTTGGGAATTACTGTAATAGGATACATGAAGATAAATCGTACCAGTGATTATTAACCATCTTGTGCCTCTTTTCAAAAACAACAGTTTACAATAAAAGTAAAGTCAGAAATCTTTTCTGAAAGAGGAACCGTTCAATTCTCAAAACATCAAAGCATTTCAAAAAGGTTTATCTATACTGAACCAAAATAACCTTTCATATCTCATTCCAAACCAGAACCACAAAACCGAAATCAACCATCGGTCCATCTCATTCAACCACGGCCCTAGGCCCAAACAATCCAACCACAACCAATCCACCACAACCCAACATAGTTCCAGAAGCAAACACAAGTAGGAAGATGCAAACACAAACAAACAGTTATTGCAAGTAGAACAATTAGCAGTTAATCACATAGGCAAACCAAGTACAATATGCATACCCAAACAATGTCACATAGATGCATATGATGCATGCCTGTCCCTAGTGGCTGATGATATCATCTGTCGGTTATAGAGCCAACCCGACAAGTCCTGGTAGCTAACCATTGGACTGTCCCTCTGTCGCGCATCCCCAACTCGAGTTATACTCATCATAAACTTGATCATAAACATGATCCATATCCATCACCCTCACTGGTGAATATTTCGGGGGAGCTCATCCGGGACTTTCACAGTGCCCGGCCACACTTACGACATAGGGTCAACAGAGTATCAAGTCTCAACCTGGAGCACATGGTGGCTAGCCACTGCTACTACCCAGGGAAACCCGTATCTCAGATAGTGGAAGTGCAACATTCACATTTATCAATGATTCAGCATAAACATGCATTCAATCTCATCCATGGATCACCATCCATCTCAGCCATCTGGCTCACGGTTCATTCTAGAACCAGCCAATATTCATATCATACACAGCCATTCCGGCTCACGGTTCAATCCAGAACCAACCAATATTCATATCATACACAGCCATTCCGGCTCACGGTTCAATCCAGAACCAATCAATATGTATAAACATACACAGCCAATCCGGCTCTCAACAAAACAGCACTTCCACATTCAAAATCATCAAATTCATGAAATTGGCATTTAAGCCATAAATCATTTTCTCTATTCATTTCACTTTGAAATCAAGTTTCAACTCTTTTCAGCCTTGGCTTTAGAAATCTCGTTTCTCAAATCATCTCAGGCTCATAAGCCAAATTTACTCAAAGTGAGTTCCCTTTTTAAAACAGAGCCACTCTCGGCATTCTCTTTCCAAAACTTCCAAAACCATGACAAGTTAAGGATTTATTTCAAAGCATTCAAAATCACCCATCCAACAATGGGATTTTATAACAAAAGTTTCTCGGCAGAGTCCCAGGTCTTTAGGGAAGGTCAACCTATATCAATTTCTTAAAATTCATTGAAACTCTTAAAATCATAGATTTCTCGGTTCAAGTAAATAAAACTGAATTTACTATAAAACCGGCCATACAAAATCACAAGTTCCAACCCGGTCCAAAAATCAACTCATTTGAAACAGAACCGGTTCATTTGAATCAAACCACTTTCAAGTTTCTTTTTAGAACCCATTTTTCTAACTCGTCCAAAATGCCTCAAACTTGATTAATCAATCAAAAGTCTAGATTCCTTTGAAATCACTAAAAACCCCTTTTTGTATTGAAATCAATCTTAGAGCATCATTCTTTCCTTTAGTGATTCAAACGGTGCAAATAGTTCATTTCTAAATAAGCCGAACTCAACGCATAAAGTTCATTAAATAAGTTAAGCATGAAACATAAAGATTCTCTTAATAAATCAAATAATACAATTTCTCAAATCCAACCCTTTTTAAATAACTTTTCAAATAAGGCTAGGATTTTATAGAAATTCCGGCAGCACCTCCCCTAAAACTTGGACTTTTGCCACCCGGTTCGGGTCCCAACTAAACCGTTTCTCATTCCTTTACAGCAGCTCAAAACCAGAAATCAATTTAAAGCAAGCTAAATCCAACAATCGCCTCAGTGGCGTATCTCAAAGATACCATTTCAAAATCAACTCAATATCAATCGATATAACTCATTTCCAAAGCTTTAAAGAAACGGTTCAATAACAAACCACTTGTCCAAAACCAAATCAATTAAAATGAACCAGGCTAAATTCAAAGGTACATTCGACTTTTCAAATCATCAAAATAATTTACTCAAATCAAATCAATCCTCAACGGATTAAACTCAGATTTCAAATCTTTAAAGAATCAACTTCAAACATTACATTTCACAAGCCGCACAACAATTCAGCCAAATCAACATCCATAATCATTCGAGTTAATCAAATAATACATAAGGCAGATACAATCACTAAATACACAATATCTCACATCAGTATCCATATGTAATAATTCCAATACATAAAACATAGTTTTTGGAAAGCGCCCCTACCTCAAAACACAATTTCCATAACCTAAACGCCTCATCAAGTCCTTTCCGCCTCAACCCGAAATCAACAATCGAAATCCCAGCAACCAAAACCTCGGTTCCAAGCCACTTTCGCAACAGTCTCAACAACTCTAATCGCAACATACAACAACCGAAACTCAATCGTATAGCAATTAACGCCACAAACCTCAGCGTGAGATAATAGAATAATAACAAAAGGGCTTTCAAACCGAAACGCTTACCGAACGAAGGAGCGGCTGAACCGGAACAGTGGCGGCCTCCGAACCGGATTAGCGGCAGCGGTGATCAGGCTCCGGCGATGGCGACTGAAACTAATATGCAGTGATTGTAACGTTTCCGAAAACTCAGGAGAACGAAACCCAATACTTAAAATCTTACCGGCAGGATCTTCCGGCGATGGCAGTGAGGTTTTCCGACGGCTGGAGCTTACCGGCACACCCTCATGATCGGCAACAAGGCTCCTGACAGCTGCTGGGCGCAGCGGCAGGGACAACTCCGCGACGGTTCTTCTCCGGCGTGACTCTCTTTCTCTGAATCTCTCCCTTTCTCCAACGATGGTGGGTCTCCGATGATGACACAAGCCACAACAAGGACGGCAGAGCAAGCGCGACTGGCGATGGCGCTGCTGGAGGCCACAGCGCGTACGGTGGCGACGTGCGTTGGAGGTGACGGCGACGCGACGCGATGGCAGCTGCGAGTCCCTCTCTGCACGACGCTGACACCACACCTCTCTTCCTTCGAGTCGGGTCTGACGGCGGACTCCTAGGCGGCGGCAGGGAAGTCGACGTGTTCGGCCTCCACGGCGACAACGGTGAGGAACCAGTGATGAGAGGCTGGAGGACGGCTGAACGACGACGCAGATGAAGTTCCCTCTCTCTCTCTCTGTATCGGTTCGGCGGCGACGGCAGTGGAGAAGCCCACCGGTGCCAGCGCTCCTCCCCCTTCTCTTATCCTCCCTGCCGCACTCAGTCCCCCCTTCCCTTTCTGCTAGATCTCCCTTCTCAAGCTCCCTCCCCCATTATTTTCTGTTTCTGTTTCCTTCATTGGGTTGCAGGTTTGCTGAAGGGAAGAAGAAAGGGTGGCGGCTGCTATGCTTGGAAATTAGGGTTTCTCATTTTGAAAACTAGGGTTTGTGTTAGGCTAGGGGTAGTTTAGTAATTTCAAATAAAAGTAGAGATAATATAGTAATTGAAACTCAATTAAATCCAACACTAATTATATATAGAAAATACTATTTGTTCATCACTTTCACACTTTATTTTCAATAAAATGTCCAAATCCGAAATTTAGAAATAATATAATTAATTTCTCTATTTTTCCAAAATAGCAATATCAATATATTAAAATATTGATTATTTAGTCCATATCATATAAAATCCTTATTATTTCATAACTATCAACTTTATAATTTAAATATAGAAAATAACCCAATAATTATAAAATTGAATAATAATTACAACTTATCTCAAATCCAATAAATCAAAACTTACCTTAATTATCCTTAACAAAATAATCTATGAAATTAAGGCTATAAATAACTGTAGGATTTGAGACTTGATCATAATAAGACTTTTCAAAGATTCTGGGTCTTACATGTGAAAATGAAGGAGTGAAGATGGGTTTATATAGGGGTGGAGAGAGAGATAGGGTTCGGCTATGGGAGGGTGGGTTTGGGAGAGAAAGTGGTTTGAATTTGAATGGTGAGGTAGGTGGGGTTTAATGAAGGATGGATGTGAGTGGTGAAGAGAAAGATGGGATTTGATTGGTGAGGGGTTTTTGGGGAAGCGTGGTAGAGGTGATTGGTGAATGGGTGAAGAAGAAGAAAGAGGGTGGTGGGGTAGGTGGGGATCCTGTGGGGTCCACAGATCCTGAGGTGTCAAGGAAAAGTCATCCCTGCACCAAGTGGCGAGCAAAATTGTTCTCTGTGCCAATTCTGGCGTTAAGCGCCGGGCTGGTGCCCATTTCTGGCGTTTAACGCCAGCTTCTTGCCCTTTCCTGGCGTTTAACGCCAGTCTGGTGCCCCTTTCTGGCGTTAAACGCCCAGAATGGTGCCAGACTGGGCATTAAACGCCCATTTGCTGCCCCTTATTGGCGTTTAAACGCCAGCAGGTTCTTCCTCCAGGGTGTGCTATTTTTCTTTCTGTTTTTCATGCTGTTTTTGCTTTTTCAATTGATTTTGTGACTTTCCATGATCATCAACCTACAGAAAACATAAAATAACAAAGGAAAATAGATAAATATAACATTGGGTTGCCTCCTAACAAGCGCTTCTTTAATGTCAATAGCTTGACAGAGGGCTCTCATGGAGCCTCACAGATACTCAGAGCAATGTTGGAACCTCCCAACACCAAACTTAGAGTTTGAATGTGGGGGTTCAACACCAAACTTAGAATTTGGTTGTGGCCTCCCAACACCAAACTTAGAGTTTGACTTTGGGGGCTCTGTTTGACTCTGTTTTGAGAGAAGCTCTTCATGCTTCCTCTCCATGGTGACAGAGAGATATCCTTGAGCCTTAAACACAAAGGATTCTTCATTCACTTGAATGATCAATTCTCCTCTGTCCACATCAATCACAGCCTTTGCTGTGGCTAGGAAGGGTTTGCCAAGGATGATGGACTCATCCATGCACTTCCCAGTCTCTAGGACTATGAAATCAGCAGGGATGTAATGGTCTTCAATCTTTACCAGAACATCCTCTACAAGTCCATAAGCTTGTTTTCTTGAGTTATCTGCCATCTCTAGTGAGATTCTTGCAGCTTGTACTTCAAAGATCCCTAGCTTCTCTATTACAGAGAGAGGCATGAGGTTTACACTTGACCTTAAGTCACACAGAGCCTTCTTAAAGGTTATGGTGCCTATGGTACAAGGTATTGAAAACTTCCCAGGATCTTGTCTCTTTTGAGGTAATCTCTGCCTAGACAAGTCATCCAGTTCTTTGGTGAGCAAAGGAGGTTCGTTCTCCCAAGTCTCATTACCAAATAACTTGTCATTTAGCTTCATGATTGCTCCAAGGTATTTAGCAACTTGCTCTTTAGTGACATACTCATCCTCTTCAGAGGAAGAATACTCATCAGAGCTCATGAATGGCAGAAGTAAATCCATTGGAATCTCTATGGTCTCAGTGTGAGCCTCAGATTCCCATGGTTCCTCATTAGGGAACTCATTGGAGGCCAGTGGACGTCCATTGAGGTCTTCCTCAGTGGCGCTCACTGCCTCTTCATCCTCTCCAAGTTCGGCCATATTGATGGCCTTACATTCTCCTTTTGGATTCTCTTCTATATTGCTTGGAAGAGTACTAGGAGGAAGTTCAGTAATTTTCTTGCTCAGCTGACCCACTTGTGCCTCCAAATTCCTAATGGAGGACCTTGTTTCAGTCATGAAACTTTGAGTGGTTTTGATTAGATTAGAGACCATGGTTGCTAAGTCAGAGTGGCTCTGCTTAGAATTCTCTGTCTGTTGCTAAGAAGATGATGGAAAAGGCTTGCCATTGCTAAACCTGTTTCTTCCACCATTATTATTGTTGAAACCTTGTTGAGGTCTCTGTTGATCCTTCCATGAGAGATTTGGATGATTTCTCCATGAAGAATTATAGGTGTTTCCATAGGGTTCTCCCATGTAATTCACCTCTTCCATTGAAGGGTTCTCAGGATCATAAGCTTCTTCTTCAGATGAAGCATCCTTAGTACTGCCTGGTGCATTTTGCATTCCAGACAGACTTTGAGAAATTATATTGACTTGCTGAGTCAATATTTTGTTCTGAGCCAATATGGCATTCAGAGTATCAATCTCAAGAACTCCTTTCTTCTGATTCGTCCCATTGTTCACAGGATTCCTTTCAGAAGTGTACATGAATTGGTTATTTGCAACCATTTCAATTAGTTCTTGAGCTTCTGTAGGCGTCTTCTTCAGATGAAGAGATCCTCCAGCAGAGCTATCCAATGACATCTTGGATAGTTCAGAGAGACCATCATAGAAAATACCTATGATGCTCCATTCAGAAAGCATGTTAGAGGGACACTTTCTGATCAATTGTTTGTATCTTTCCCAAGCTTCATAGAGGGATTCTCCTTCCTTCTGTCTGAAGGTTTGGACTTCCACTCTAAGCTTACTCAATTTTTAAGGTGGAAAGAACTTTGCCAAGAAGGCATTGACTAGATTTTCTCAAGAGTTCAGGATTTCTTTAGGTTGTGAGTCCAACCATATCCTAGCTCTGTCTCTTACAGCAAAAGGGAATAGCATAAGTCTGTAGACCTCAGGGTCAACCCCATTAGTCTTGACAGTGTCACAGATTTGCAAGAACTCAGCTAAAAACTGATGAGGATCTTCCAATGGAAGTCCATGGAACTTGCAATTCTGTTGCATTAGAGAAACTATTTGAGGCTTAAGCTCAAAGTTGTTTGCTCCAATGGCAGGGATAGAGATTCTTCTCCCATAGAAGTCGGGAGTAGGTGCAGTAAAGTCACCCAGCACCTTCCTTGCATTGTTGGCATTGTTGTTGTTTTCGGCTGCCATGGGTTCTTCTTCTTTGAAGATTTCTGTTGGGTCCTCTACAGAGAGTTGTGCCTTAGCTTCTCTTAGCTTTCGCTTCAAGGTCCTTTCAGGTTCAGGGTCAGCCTCAACAAGAATGCTTTTGTCTTTGCTCCTGCTCATATAAAAGAGAAGAGAACAAGAAAATATGGAATCCTCTATGTCACAGTATAGAGATTCCTTGAGGTGTCAGAGGAAAAGAAAAATAGAAGGAAGAAGTAGAGAATTCGAACTTATCAAGAAAGATGGAGTCCGAATTGTGCATTAAGGAATAGTGTTAGTCCATAAATAGAAGGATGTGAGAAGAGGGGAAGAAATTTTCGAAAATTAAGTAAAAGATTTTAAAAACATTTTGAAAAACACTAATTGATTTTCGAAAACCAAGAGGGGAAAAGAAATCAAGTGATTTTTGAAAAAGATTTTGAAATTAGAAGTCAAAAAGATATGATTTGAAAAACAATTTAAAAAGATTTGATTTTAAAAATTAATGACTTGGCTAACAAAAAAAGATATGATTCAAACATTAAACCTTTCTCAACAGAAAAGGCAACATACTTGAAATGTTGAATCAAATCATTAATTGATAGCAAGTATTTTTGAAAATGGAAAGAAATTGATTTTGAAAAAGATTTGATTGAAAAGATTTTATTTGAAAAAGATTTGATTTTGAAAAATGTTGAAAACTTGAAAAAAATTTGAATTAAAAACAGAATCTTCCCTCTTGTGCCATCCTGGTGTTAAACGCCCAGAATGGTGCACATTCTGGCGTTTAACACCCAAAGCACTACCCTTTTGGGCGTTAAACGCCTAGCCAGGCTCCCTGGCTGGCGTTTAAACGCCAGTTTGCCTTCCTCATTGGGCGTTTTGAATGCCCAGCTTTTTCTATGTAATTCCTCTGCTGTATGTTCTGAATCTTCAATTCTCTGTATTATTGACTTGAAAAGACACAAATTAAAAATATTTTTGGATTTTTAATAATGAGGAATAATCAAAATGCAACTAAAATCAAATAACAATGCATGCAGGATACCAAACTTAGCAGTTTGTATACCATTGACACAACAAAACACTCAAGACAAGAGAATTTAAAGATCAGAACAAGGAAATCATCAAGAACAACTTGAAGATTAATGAAGACACATGCATGAATTCAAAAAATACAAGAAGAACAGAAACATGCAATTGACACCAAACTTAAAATGAGACACTATACTCAAACAAGAAATATACAATATTTTTGGTTTTTATGATTTTGTAATTTTTTTTTTTGGATTTTTTGAAAATTAAGTGGAAGAAGAAAATAAAGATATCAAAATTCTTAATGAGAATTCCAGGAATCATGCAATGTTAGTCTAAAGCTTCAGTCTAAAGAAATTAGACATGGCTAGCCAAGCTTCAGCAGGACATTGCATTCAAGAGCTAAATTAAGGAGAATCAATCAGCTTTGGTGATGATAAGAACATCACCTTGAAACACTAGAATTCATTCTTAAGAACTCTGAAAAAAAATGCCTAATCTAAGCAACAAAATGAACTGTCAGTTGTCCAAACTCAACAATCCCCGGCAACGGCGCCAAAAACTTGGTGCACGAAATTGTGATCATCAATGGCGCCATCAACATGGTACGCTCAATTGAAATCTCAACTCTTTATCACAACTCCGCACAACTAACCAGCAAGTGCACTGGGTCGTCCAAGTAATAAACCTTACGCGAGTAAGGGTCGATCCCACGGAGATTGTTGGTATGAAGCAAGCTATGGTCATCTTGTAAATCTCAGATAAGCGAATGGAGATGCTTCGTCCCTTCCGTCTCTCTGCTTTCCTACTGTCTTCATCCAATCCTTCTTACTCCTTTCCATGGCAAGCTGTATGTTGGGCATCACCGTTGTCAGTGGCTACAGTCCCATCCTCTCAGTGAAAATGTTCAACGCACCCTGTCACGGCACGGCTAATCATCTGTCGGTTCTCAATCAGGTTGGAATAGAATCCAGTGATTCTTTTGCGTCTGTCACTAACGCCCAGCCTTCAGGAGTTTGAAGCTCGTCACAGTCATTCAATCATTGAATCATACTCAGAATACCACAGACAAGGTTTAGACCTTCCGGATTCTCTTGAATGCCGCCATCAATTCTAGCTTATACCACAAAGATTCTGATTAAGGAATCCAAGAGATAAACATTCAAGCCTTGTTTGCTTGTAGAACGGGAGTGGTTGTCAGGCACGCGTTCATAAGTGAGAATGATGATGAGCGTCACATAATCATCACATTCATCATGTTCTTGGGTACGAATGAATATCTTAGAATAAGAACAAGCCGAATTGAATAGAAGAACAATAGTAATTGCATTAATACTCGAGGTACAGCAGAGCTCCACACCTTAATCTATGGTGTGTAGAAACTCCACCGTTGAAAATACATAAGAACAAAAGTGATCATTGGCTTCGGCCCCAGAGAAGGAACTAGAAAAACCAAGATGAGAATACAATAGTAAAAGGTCCTATATGTAGAGAACTAGTAGCCTAGGGTATACAGAAATGAGTAAATGACATAAAAATCTACTTCCGGGCCCACTTGGTGTGTGCTTGGGCTGAGCATTGAAGCATTTTCGTGTAGAGACTTTTCTTGGAGTTAAACGCCAGCTTTTGTGCCAGTTTGGGCGTTTAACTCCCATTATTGTGCCAGTTCCGGCGTTTAACGCCGGGCAATTTTGAGCTGATTTGGAACGCCGGTTTGGGCCATCAAATCTCGGGCAAAGTATGGACTATTGAAAGCCCAGGATGTCTACTTTCCAACGCCGTTAAGAGCGCGCCAATTGGGCTTCTGTAGCTCCAGAAAATCCACTTCGAGTGCAGGGAGGTCAGAATCCAACAGCATCTGCAGTCCTTTTCAGCCTCTGAATCAGATTTTTGCTCAAGTCCCACAATTTCAGCCAGAAAATACCTGAAATCACAGAAAAATATACAAACTCATAGTAAAGTCCAGAAAAGTGAATTTTAACTAAAAACTAATAAAAATATACTAAAAACTAACTAAAACATACTAAAAACAATGCCAAAAAGCGTATAAATTATCCGCTCATCATTAGTCTAAAGCTTTAGTCTAAAGAAATTAGACATGGCTAGCCAAGCTTCAGCAGGACATTGCATTCAAGAGCTAAATTGATGAGAATCAATCAGCTTTGGTGATGATAAGAACATCACCTTGAAACACTAGAATTCATTCTTAAGAATTCTGAAAAATACCTAATCTAAGCAACAAGATGAACCGTCAGTTGTCCAAACTCGAAACAATCCCCGGCAACGGCGCCAAAAACTTGGTGCACGAAATTGTGATCATCAATGGCGCCATCAACATGGTACGCTCAACTGCAATCTCAACTCTTTATCACAACTTCGCACAACTAACCAGCAAGTGCACTGGGTCGTCCAAGTAATAAACCTTACGCGAGTAAGGGTCGATCCCACGGAGATTGTTGGTATGAAGCATGCTATGGTCATCTTGTAAATCTCATTCAGGCAGATTCAAATGTTTATGGATGATATATGAATAAAGCATAAAAAAAGATAGAGATACTTATGTAATTCATTGGTGAGAATTTCAAATAAGCGTATGGAGGTGCTTTGTCCCTTCCGTCTCTCTGCTTTCCTACTGTCTTCATCCAATCCTTCTTACTCCTTTCCATGGCAAGCTGTATGTTGGGCATCACCGTTGTCAGTGGCTACAGTCTCGTCCTCTCAGTGAAAATGTTCAACGCGCTCTGTCACAGCACGGCTAATCATCTGTCGGTTCTCAATCAGGTTAGAATAGAATCCATTGATTCTTTTGCATCTGTCACTAACGCCCAGCCTTCAGGAGTTTGAAGCTCGTCACAGTCATTCAATCATTGAACCCTACTCAGAATACCACAGACAAGGTTTAGATCTTCCGGATTCTCTTGAATGCCGCCATCAATTCTTGCTTATACCACGAAGATTCCGATTAAGGGATCCAAGAGATAAACATTCAAGCCTTGTTTACTTGTAGAACGGGAGTGGTTGTCAGGCACGCGTTCATAAGTGAGAATGATGATGAGCGTCACATAATCATCACATTTATCAAGTTCTTGAGTGCGAATGAATATCTTAGAATAAGAATAAGCTGAATTGAATAGAAGAACAATAGTAATTGCATTAATACTCGAGGTACAGCAGAGCTCCACACTTTAATCTATGGTGTGTAGAAACTCCACCGTTGAAAATACATAAGAACAAGGTCTAGGCATTGCCGTGAGGCCAGCCCCATGATCTAAGATAGCATAAAACTACTCAAAGATAGCTATCCAGATGAAAATACAATAGTAAAAGGTCCTATATGTAGAGAACTAGTAGCTTAGGGTTTACAAAGATGAGTAAATGACATAAAAATCCACTTCCGGGCCCACTTGGTGTGTGCTTGGGCTGAGCATTGAAGCTTTCATGTGTAGAGACTTTTCTTGGAGTTAAATGCCAGTTTTTGTGCCAGTTTGGGCGTTTAACTCCCATTCTTGTGCCAGTTCCGGCGTTAAACACCAGAATTCTTGAGCTGACTTGGAACGTCTGTTTGGGCCATCAAATCTCGAGCAAAGTATGGACTATTATACATTGCTGGAAAGCCCAGAATGTCTACTTTCCAACGCAGTTAGGAGCTCGCCAATTAGGCTTCTGTAGCTCCAGAAAATCTACTTCGAGTGCAGGGAGGTCAGAATCCAACAGCATCTGCAGTCCTTTTCAGCCTCTGAATCAGATTTTTGCTCAGGTCCCTCAATTTCAGCCAGAAAATACCTGAAATCACAGAAAAATACACAAACTCATAGTAAAGTCCAGAAAAGTGAATTTTAACTAAAAACTAATAAAAATATAATAAAAACTAACTAAAACATACTAAAAACATACTAAAAATAATGCCAAAAAGCGTATAAATTATCCGCTCATCATACCACCCCCCATTCCTTCATACACACAAGTCGGACGGCGGCTCCCAGATGCAAACCAAGTCGGAGACCACCATATCTTGACTTTTGGGCCAACCTTACAAGCCC
Organism: Arachis stenosperma; assembly: GCF_014773155.1. Lineage (NCBI taxonomy): Eukaryota > Viridiplantae > Streptophyta > Magnoliopsida > Fabales > Fabaceae > Arachis > Arachis stenosperma. Next base: position 30,810,985 of record NC_080385.1, on the reverse strand, counting down.
AATCCCTTAAGCTCAGGTTACCCACGTAACATTGGTGCCGTTGCCGGGGACCTGAGAGATCAACCCATGATGGCGAACAATTTAAACGAAGACGAAAACACAACGTCCGAGTCTGAGCAAGAGAATCAAGACGCTGGTAACAACGATAGAGCCATAGTCACTCATCAAGGGGTGACTAATTAGCACAGAGAAGGCACTTCAGGGGTAAAGGACCCAAAAAGAAAACTCCTCTGAGGGGCACGAATCAGGAAAGGAGGGACAACCCCATGCAGCTAACTTCATGGGATTGTTCCATGGCCACCAGGGACGGCTGAAACAGTTGGAACAAGAACTGGAACGGAAACGAGATGCACAGAGAAACTTAAGAAGTGAGATCGAGCGGCGAAAAGAGCTTGAAAAAAAGCTCTCGAGACTAGAATCCGCTCTCCGAGGTCGAAACTCTCGCAGTGACCGAGAAGACTCTCCCTTGGGGGGAGAGGACCCGTTCAGTGAGGACATAATGAGGGCAAAAGTTTCCAGAAACTTTAAAAGTCCCGATATGGACCTCTACGACTGGACTACCAATCCAAAGCATTACTTGATCATTTTTAAAAGTCAGATGTACCTAGCCGACGCCTCTAATGCTACTCGCTGTAAAGCCTTCCCGACAACTCTGACGAAAGCAGCGATGAAGTGGTTCGATAGCCTCCCCCCAGGTCGGTCACCAGCTTCGACGACCTCACGCGTAAGTTTCTTATGCGATTTTCGATCCAAAAAGATAAAGTAAAGCACGCACCAAGTCTCCTAGGAGTAAAACAGGAGGTCGGAGAACCTTTGATGGATTACATGAAAAGGTTCAGCAAAGCATGCTTAGAAATTCAAGACCTTCCCACGGAGGCAGTGATTATGGGCCTAGTAAATGGACTCCGAGAAGATCCCTTCTCCCAGTCCATCTCAAAAAGGCACCCGACTTCTTTGAGTGATGTACAGAAAAGAGCGGAGAAGTACATCAACATGGAGGAAAACGTCAGGCTAAGAGAGCCGAGCTGGCGACCTGGGCACTCCCACTCTTCAAAGGAAAAGGAAAGGGAGTCCAAGAGAAAAGAATAAGTGGGGCCTGAAAGGCCCAGGAGATATCACTCCTACACTCCTCTACGAGTTTTCCTAGTCGATGTCTACAGGAAAATTTGTCACACTGAAAGGCTACCTCCCCCTAGGCCCATCAAAAACAAAAAAGGGAAAAGTCGTAGCGACTACTGTCAGTACCATAAACTCTATGGACACTCAACAAATGATTATTGCGACCTAAAAAATGTGATAGAAAAATTGGCCAAAGAAGGTCGGTTTGACAGGTACCTCATGGAAAGGTCGGACCATCATTGCAAGAGAAAGCAAGATGAGGAAGACCGAAGAGACCCACCACCTTAGACCCCAGAAAGACATATACATATGATCTCAGGGGGTTTGCTAGGGGCGGTCTCACAAAGTCATCTTGCAAGAGGCACCTGAAGGAAGTCTACCAAGTCGGGGCGAAGTCCTCGACCACCCAACCATCTCTTTCACTAAAGAAGATGGGTAAGGCATCATTCTCGGACATGATGATCCGGTAGTAATCACTATTATCCTTGCCAACGCCCACCTACACAGAACCCTGGTGGATTAGGGGAGCTCGGCTGGCATCCTATTCAAACTGGCATTTGATAAGCTGGGATTGGATGAAAAGGAATTGAGAGCTTACCCTGATACACTATACGGACTAGGGGATACACCAATAAAGCCACTAGGATTCATACCCCTACACACAACTTTTGGAAAGGGGATGAGATCCAAGACTCTGAGTATAGACTTTATCGTCGTCAATGTGAGTTCAGCCAATAATGCTCTAATAGGCAGAATGACCCTTAATCGGCTCGGAGAGGTGGTACCCACCCCTCATCTCTGTATGAATTCCCAACATCAGAGGGAATCGCAACCATCAGGGGAACAAAGAAACTAGCAAGAAAGTGCTACAATGAAAGGTTGAACCTAAGAGGAAAGGGCAAGGAGGTTCACACCATTGAGCTCGGAGGAGTCATGGCTAAAGAAGAGTTACGGCCATAGCCCGGGGGAAAAACTGAAGAGGTGCAGGTCGGAAAGGAGGAAGGAAAAAATACCAACATAGGAGCCGACTTGAAAGAAGGCTTGAAGCAGAAACTTATAAAGCTCCTACAAGAGAATTCCGACCTCTTCGCCTGGAATGCCTCAAACATGCCTGGGATAGATCCCGAACTCATGTCCCACAAATTGTCAGTATACCCCGGATCACGACCTGTCCAGCAGAGAAGACAGAAGCTCGGACCTGAACGGGCTCAAGTGGTAGAAGAACAAGTACAAGCCCTCCTAGAAGCCGGCTTCATCAGAGAGGTCAAATATTCGGCTTGGCTGGCAAATGTGGTGCTAGTCAAGAAACAAAATGGCAAGTGGAGGATGTGCGTCAACTACACCAACCTAAATAAGGGGTGACCAAAAGACCTATATCCACTCCCAAATATTGATACCCTAGTACACTCCAGCTCGGGATATCAATACTTGTCATTTAAGGATGCCTACTTGGGATATAATCAAATTCTGATGTACAAGCCGGATCAAGAAAAGACATCTTTCATCATGCCAAGAGCAAATTATTGCTATGTGGTCATGACTTTTGGGTTAAAAAATGCAGGAGTCACATATCAAAGGTTGATGAATAAGGTGTTTGCACCTCACCTTGGGAAGCTAATGGAAGTGCACATAGATGACATGCTAGTAAAAACCAAGGATAAGGCCGACCTCTTGACTGAACTCTCGCAAGTCTTTAACACCATTAGGATGCACGGGATGAGATTGAATCCCGCAAAATGCACCTTTGCAGTGGAAGCTGGAAAATTCTTGGGATTTATGCTAACACAAAGGGGGATTGAAGCCAACCCCCGACAAGTGTAGAGCAGTACTAGAAATGAAAAGTCCGACTTGCTTAAGAGAGGTTCAGCAGCTAAATGGGCGACTTGCAACTCTCTCCAGGTTTTTGGCAAGATCAGCGTTAAGATCCCTACCACTCTTCTCCCTACTAAGAAAAGGATGCCAGTTCGAATGGACTCCTGAATGCGAAGAAGCGTTCCAAGAGTTCAAAAGGTTTTTAAGCCAACCTTCGATTCTGACCCGACCTAAAATCAGGGAGGAACTCGTCATGTACTTGTCCGTAGCCGACAAAGCTGCAGCATCAGCTCTAATATAGGAAGATGAGGTCGGGCAGCATCCTGTGTACTTCACCAGCAAGGTCCTACAAGGCTCTGAGTTATGGTATCAAAAACTCGAAAAGTTTGCGTATGCCTTAATAGTGGCCTCTCGAAGGCTACGGCCTTATTTTCAAGCTCACACAATAAGAGTTCGAACGAACCAACCCATGAAGCAAATTCTTCAAAAAACAGATATTGCGGGTAGAATGGTTCAATGGGCCATAGAACTGTCTGAGTTGGACCTTAGATATGAAACTCGGACGGCAATCAAGCCCAATGCCTCACCGACTTCGTAGCCGAATGTGTAGGAGATCAAGAGGAAGCTGCCACAGCATGGGAGCTATACGTGGATGGTTCCTCTAACAAGGTCGGAAGCGGTGCAGGCATAATATTGGTCAGCCAAGAGGGAATCCAAATAGAAGTTTCCCTCAAATTTGAATTTCCAGCCTCTAACAATCATGCGGAATATGAAGCTTTGATTACCGGGTTAAAGCTGGCAGAGGAAGTTGGCGCGACCAAAGTAATTGTGTTTAGTGACTCTCAGGTGGTGACCTCCCAAATCAATAGAGAGTACCAGGCTAAAGATCCTAACATGAAAAGGTATTTAGACAAAACCTTGGAGTATCTTAGGCAATTTGCAGAGACCGAGGTCAAACACATAACTCGGGATCTCAACAGCAGAGCAGACGCCCTCTCCAAGCTAGCAAGTACCAAGCCAGGAGGGAATAATAGAAGCCTGATCTAAAAAACTCTCCAAGAATCCTCTGTCACAAAAACAAAGGCCAGAGAGGACGTCCTTGAAGTATCTGGATTAGACCTCGGATGGATGAACCCACTAATCGAATACATGAAATTCGACATCCTGTCCAAAGAGGAAAAAGAGGCCAAGAAAATTCGGAGGAAAGCACAGAACTACACCTTGGTAAAAAATATCATCTACAAAAGAGGAATATCCAGAACATTATTTAAGTGCGTCCCGACCTCAAGGACGACAAAAGTCTTAGAGGAGGTGCATAATGGAATCTGCGGGAATCATCTCAGAGTAAGGTCTTTGGCTAGGAAAGTCATACGAGTCGGGTTCTACTAGCCTACCTTGTAGAAAGATGCCACTGAATTCGTAAAGAAGTGTCACCCATGCCAAATAGATACAAACTTCCACGTTGCTCCCCCCGAGGAGCTCATTAGCATAACTTCTCCATGGCCTTTTTTCAAATGAGGGGTTGGACCAATTAGGGCCCTTCCCCCAAGCGCCTAGACAAGTGAAATACCTAATAGTTGGAGTAGACTACTTCACAAAGTGGATCGAAGCAGAACCATTAGCCACCATCACAGCCTAGAGAAGTCAGAAGTTCCTCTACAAGAACATTATCACAAGGTAGGGAGTTTTCCACTCCATTACCACTGATAATAAAACTCAATTTACCGTATCTACCTTTAGAAACTTAGTAGCCAGCATGAGGATCAAGCATCAGTTCACCTCGTAGAACACCCACAAGCAAATGGGCAAGCCGAGGTAGCTAACAAGGTTATACTGGCTGGGTTAAAGAAAAGGTTGAAAGATGTAAAGGGAGCCTGGGCCGAGGAACTCCCTCAAGTATTATGGGCATATCGAACTACACCTCAGTCTGCCACAGAAGAAACACCCTTCCGACTTGCTTATGGCATAGAAGCCATGATATCAGTAGAAATCAATGAGCAAAGTCCAAGGGTGAGCTTCTATGACAAGGTTGGAAACATATAGGGGCACAAAGAAGAGCTCGAGCTACTCCCTGAAGTCCGAGAACAAGCCCAGATAAGGGAAGCAGCGTTGAAGCAAAGGATGACAAACAGATACAACAAGAAAGTTATTCGAAGAAGCTTCGCCCTAGATGACTTGGTCTTGATCAGAAATAGCATCGGTGTTAACAAGTCGGGGGATGGAAAGCTCTCTGCTAATTGGAAAGGGCCGTATAAGATAAGTGAAGTCTTAAGAAAGGGATACTACAAGATAACTGACTTGAGCGGTACTGAGCTACCAAGGTCGTGGCATATTTGTAACATGAAAAGGTACTATAGTTGAAAGTGAACTCCACTCCGTGGTGTACTCTTTTTCCCGACTTCATAGTTTTTCCCAAAAAGGATTTTCCTAAAGGGGGTTTTAACGAGGCATCAAAGTGGAGGCTAGGAAAAATAAGTCTTTTAAATTTCCCTAGTAGCAAAAGGTACCTTCATCAATCAATAAAGATCTTTTCATTTCATCTCTTTATTAAATTCCATTATTGTTATCATCATTCTACGAAACGCACCGACTTAAGCTTGATAAAATGTGAAAATTACATGCCCGACCTACATGGTCAGTAGGATAAAACGACGAGGTACAAGTCGATGTAAAAAGGATACACGGACGATCATGATAACACAAAATTCCAAAGCTCTGAAACGACCACCTAGTTGGAGGGTCTGAGAAAATCAAAATGCATCGCAAAAATAACCTAAGTTACAAAAATTCAATAAGCAAAAATTGAATATGTAGGAATACAAAAGAGATTAGGAAGATCATCCAAAGGTAAAGGCTGTTGTCGAAAGGATCATGCAAATAACTTAGACAAAAATAGCCTGCCTAGTAGAAAATTTTTTTCCAAAAGGGATTTTTATAAAAACCTAAGGAATCACGACAAAGCATGCACACGCGGAAAATAACTAAAAGCCCTTAACCCAAAAAGGGCAGAATAAAACAATTTTTTTGTTAATGGTCAAAAGGCCAAAAGAGTCAAAGACAACCAATGCAAACAAACAAAGAAATAAAAAATTTTCAAAGAATGGCCCACAAGGGCCCTAATATAGTTGATTCACTGGGAAGGTAGATCGGGGGTGTCCAAAGGTGAGGAGCTTGGATTTGCGGCAGGAAAGATCAGAGTAGTCTCTTCAATGGGAGTCGGGGCCTCTGAAGACGTCGGTAAAGATCCCTCATGTTGATCCTCACGAAGAGGAGACTCAATAAGCTTTTACCCCCCGAGTCTTCAATTCGGAGTCCTTCTCAGGACGGGGAGGAGAAACGATAGCTCTGTTTACAGCAATCTTATCAGGATTCAGAGGAGAAAGGTCCAGGTCAGGATCAATAACTCCAACCTGCTCCTTAAAAATCCTCCAGGCCTCCTCCGATCTCTCCGCCACGGAGTCCTCCAAATCCTGATAAGCCTTCCGACCTTTCTCCAGCTCCCGTTGGAGATCAATGTTTTCAGATAAGAGCCTGACGTAATTTTGCTCTGCCTTCTCCTTGAGACCTCTGCCATGGCACACTAACCCATCAGCTTCTTCTCCCTCTCCTGAAGTCGGGCCCTCTCCTCCTTCAACCAAGTAACCTCCCCCTAGAGCCGCTTTACCTCTTCTTTATAAAGGACAATTCTCCCCTCCAGCTCCTCAACTTTTTGGGAAGAACCCAAAGAACTAAGGGAAGTTTTGTCCAGAATATTAAGAAGTTTTGTGCAGACCCCAGCAGCCCAAACATTCTCCCGAACCATAATTTGAAGATGGTTTCGAAGGTAAACATCATCCATACTAATTTGAGTATGTGGGAAATATGATTCTGAACGAACCGGAGACCTTCAAAGTTTGCCTCCCATGAAGGAGAAGAGCTAGACTCCGAGGTCTTGTGTTTCTTTTTCTCGGGTTCGGAGGGAGGTCGGATTAAGGGAATAGGGAAGGAAGAGGAGAAGCAGAGGAGGAGGTTACTAAGATAGGACGAGAAGAGGTCCCAGAATCATGAAGGGGAGGAGGAGCACCAGCAGCCCTCGCAGCGTCAGCTCGGGCATATGCCTTCTTCTTAGCCTCCTGAACCTTCTGGTAAGCAGCACTTGAACCACTCTTCACCATTTCTGAAAAAAAGAAAACAAGCAATTAGTCTACATGTCGGGAAATATCCTACAAATCGGTAAACTATACAAGTCGGGAAACATTCCACAAGAAGAAAAGCTACCTAGTTGGGTCCGCACAAAACTCGAAGAGCCCAAGAGAAATTTTTTGGTGTCCAAATTGGGGGCCCTTCCCCAATCATCTCGGAAAAATCCCACGACAGCCTCCTCTACCTCATCCAAATCTTCCAGATCATATTTCTCCACAGAAGAGGCCTCTAACCAATAGAGAGGAAATCAGGGGTCGGAGTTCTCATCAAGAAAAAAGGGATGGTGACCCTCTACAGCTTGGACTTTGAAGAAAAAATTTTTAAAATCGTGGAAAGAATTGTCAAAGATAGAAAAAACTTTCCAACCTTGAATGGCCCGGAAAGAGATCCACTGCTGCTTATTATTTTGCCCATTAAAGGGCTTGGTCATATGAAAAAGGTGAAAAAAGATCTCTAAAGAGCTCGAAAAATCTAGCTCTCGACTAACAAGCTGGTAAATTTTTCTGAAAGCCCAAGTGTTTGGGTGGAGTTGGGTAGGAGCAACTCCGCAATGAGACAACACGCTTATCTCAAAATCAGAATAAGGTAGAAGAACCCTCAGACAGGTAAAGAAACAATCATACATAAAGAAAAAGTGAGGGTCAGTATCAGCATCCTTCCCAAAACAAATCCGGTCTTCAGGACCCGGGACTATCAACTCATACTTGGGATCGTCAACATCAGTACCACAAATCCTATGGTGAGTGCAGAGGACGGTGATGTAATCAGTATCTACTAAGGGACTCTCCTCAAGTACGGTATCATCTACCCACCGCGACAGAGACTCAGGGATATAGGAAGACATCTTTCTAGTAAAAAGAAGTAGGAGAAAAAGCAACGAGACCTACAAAGAAAAATGAAAAAAGCTAAAAAAAAAAAAACAGGGCCTCTAAAAGACGAAATAGCCTCTCTCAAAAACTAAAGAACAGAATCGCTAGACCAACAAACTCGCTAAGGAACTACGCATCTCTCTAAATATACAGAGCAAAGTGCCAACGTAAATGATAGAAGAGGAGAAGAAAGGACTAACCTTTGTTGGTAAAAGCAAAGAGAAGCAGAAACGGCAGCAACAAAAGCACTCCAAGAAGGAAGAAGAACTTCTCTTTGGAAAGAATAAGGTCCGCAGGCAAGAAGTTTCAGAAGACGATAGAAAACAGAGAAAAGAGAGGGAAAAGTATTTATAACACGCCAGGGGCATAAGGGTAAATCGACGCAATCATTAAATAAACGCGACGTTACCAATGTAACTGCTCCCACGTGTAAATACGAAAACTCCAACGGATACAACGTTTGATTAGACACGACGGTTGAGAAATTTAAATCACGTCAGTTATGCACCCGAGTTCAAATACTCAAATCCAACTCATGAATAAAAGAGATCGGACTCGAGTAGGGACACTGTTCATACCCTACCCCAACACTAGGGCCCAGGTCCAAGTAAACTAAAAAGGCCCAATCCAAAGATTGGCCTTCACTACCTACCGACCTCCCTAGAAGAGGTCGGATTCGATACAGACTCCTCCTCGAAGAAGTCGGGCTCGAAGGATTGCTGGCAGATAACGCTTATTCCAATAAGTAACTGCCCCTAAATTCTTTCACACCACTTTCAAGAGCCATATCTCAACTACCCTAAGATAAAGGGATAGTTATCCACCTTGAAAAGTGGAACTACTCCAACAGTGGTTATTGGATCACCACTATAAATACACTAGCACCCCTCAAGTATCACTAAGTTCCAATACTCTCAAACCTGCTAAACCCTTTGCTGAGTGATGAGCGGATAATTTGTACCCTTTTTGGCACTGTTTTTAGTATGTTTTTGATAGTTTTAGTTAAGTTTTTAGTATATTTTTATTATTTTTTAGCTAAAATTCACTTTTCTAGACTTTACTATGAGTTTGTGTGTTTTTCTGTGATTTCAGGTATTTTCTGGCTGAAATTGAGGGTCCTGAGCAAAAATCTGATTCAGAGACTGAAAAGGACTGCAGATGCTGTTGGATTCTGACCTCCCTGCACTCGAAGTAGATTTTCTGGAGCTACAGAAGCCCAATTAGCGCGCTCTCAACGGCGTTGGAAAGTAGACATCCTGGGCTTTCCAGCAATATATAATAGTCCATACTTTGCCCAAGATTTGATGGCCCAAACCGGCGTGGCAAATCAGCCTCAGAAATTCCAGCGTTTAACGCTGGAACTGGCATAAAACTTGGAGTTAAACGCCCAAACTGGCATAAAAGCTGGCGTTTAACTCCAGAAAAAGTCTCTACACGAAAATGCTTCATTGCTCAGCCCAAGCACACACCAAGTGGGCCCGGGAGTGGATTTTTCTGTCATTTACTCATTTCTGTAAACCTTAGGTTACTAGTTTACTATTAATAGGATCTTTTGACATGGTATCAGTACCTCATGACACTTTACACGTTTTCTTTGTGTACTTTCCACGGCATGAGTTTCTAAACCCCATGGTTGGGGGTGAGGAGCTCTGCTGTGTCTTGATGGATTAATGCAATTACTACTGTTTCTTATTCAATCATGCTTGCTTCCATTCTAAGATATCACTTGTTCTTAACCCGGATGAATGTGATGATCCGTGACACTCATCATATTCTCAACTATGAACGTGTGCCTGATAACCACCTCCGTTCTACCTTAGATTGAGTAGATATCTCTTGGATTCCTTAACCAGAATCTTCGTGGTATAAGCTAGAACTGATGGCGGCATTCAAGAGAATCCGGAAGGTCTAAACCTTGTCTGTGGTATTCTGAGTAGGATTCAATGATTGAATGACTGTGACGTGCTTCAAACTCCTAGCAGGCGGGGCGTTAGTGACAGACGCAAAAGAATCACTGGATTCTATTCCGGCCTGACCGAGAACCGACAGCTGATTAGCCATATGCTGTGACAGAGCATAGGAACATTTTCACTGAGAGGATGGGAGGTAGCCACTGACAACGGTGAAACCCTACATACAGCTTGCCATGGAAGGAGCCTTGCGTGTTTGATGAAGAAGACAGTAGGAAAGCAGAGATTCAGAAGATGGAGCATCTCCAAAACCCCAACCTATTCTCCATTACTGCAATACAAGTAACCATTTCATGTTCGTTTGCTTTTACAATCAATCCTGATAATTTCTGATATCCTGACTAAGATTTACAAGATAACCATAGCTTGCTTCAAGCCGACAATCTCCGTGGGATCGACCCTTGCTCACGCAAGGTATTACTTGGACGACCCAGTGCACTTGCTGGTTAGTTGTGCGGGATTGCAAAAGTGTGATTGCAATTTCGTGCACCAAGTTTTTGGCGCCGTTGCCGGGGATTGTTCGAGTTTGGACAACTGACGGCTTATCTTGTTGCTTAGATTAGGACTGTTTTATTTTTATTGGTTTAGAGTCTTTTAGTTGAGTCTAGTTCATATTTTAAGTTTGGTGTCAATTGCATGCTTTTGCTTTTCTTTTAATTTTCGATTTTTGCATGTTCTTAGTCCCTTTTTGATTCATAAAAATTCTAAGTTTGGTGTCCTCTTTGTGTTTTTCCCTTAAAAATTTTCGAAAAATTAGTGTTTGATTTTCTGAAAATTTTAAGTTTGGTGTCTTTTTGTGTTTTTCTCTTTCCTCTTTTCAAAAATCAAATCTTTTTCATAAAAATTTTTCAATCATATCTTTTTAATTGCTATTTTCAAAATCTTTTTAATTAACTAATTGATTCAGTTCTCAATTGCTTTGATCTTATTTTCTTTTTGATTTTCGAATTTTTATTTTAACTTTATTTTATTTTATTTTATTTTTTTTCGTTAATTCAAAAAAAATTTTATCTGTTTGCAATCATTATCATTTCCCTTTTGTCCGTTATGGACATAAGTGGGATTGATCAGTCCAAAAGGACTCTGGGGTCATATGCTAACCCCATTACAGCTGCATATGGGAGTAGCATCTGTACACCTCCCATCAAAGCAAGCAGCTTTGAGCTAAATCCTCAACTCATTATCATAGTGCAGCAAAATTGCCAGTATTCCGGTCTTCCACAGGAAGAACCTACTGAGTTTCTGGCACAGTTTTTACAAATTGCTGACACAGTGCATGATAAAAGGTGGTTGAATAACCAACCTACAACAAGCATAAAGACATGAAAACAGTTATCAGACAAATTCCTAAATCATTTTTACCCTCCAAAGAGGATGACACAGCTAAGGCTGGACATCCAAGGCTTTAAACAAGAGGATAATGAATCCCTTTACAATGCCTGGGAGAGGTATAGAGGTATGCTAAGGAAATGTCCCTCTGAAATGTTTTCAGAGTGGGTACAGTTAGACATTTTCTACTATGGGCTTACAGAAAAAGCTCAGATGTCTTTAGACCACTCAGTTGGTGGATCTATACACATGAGGAAGACAATTGAAGAAGCTCAAGAGCTTATAGACACTGTTGCTAGAAACCAATATTTGTATTCTAGCAATGAGTTCTCTCCAGAAGAGGAAGTCATGACAGTAGTCACTGACTCTAATCCTCAAGAACAGATAATTGAGCTTAATCAACAATTACTCCTGATGACAGAACAGTTAGCAGAATTTAAAGAGATGCTCTATGAAACTAAAGTTGCTAACAAGAGCATAGAACTACAGTTGAATCAGGCAAAACAGCAAATATCTAAACAGATAACAGAGGAGTGTCAAGCAGTTCAACTAAGGAGTGGGAAGACACTGAATACCACTGCTCAAAAGAACAAAAAGCCAAACAGGGAACAATTGACAGAGGATAACCAAACCACTGTTCAAAATCCCTCTGAGGACAGTAAGAGCCCAGAGAGGAATGTTATTGGCGTTCAATCGCCAGAAAGGGAAGAAAAGTTGGCGTTAAACGCCCATTCCTTGCCCAGTTCTGGCGTTCAAACGCCAGAAAAGGGAGAGAAGTTGGCGTTTAACGCCCAAACTTCACCCATTCCTGGCGTTCAAACGCCAAGGGAAGATCAGACACCTGAGAGTGCTGACAGTAATCCCTCTAAAAAGGCTTCTTCAACCACTTCTGTAAGGAACAAACCTGCAGCATCTAAGGTTGAAGAATATCAAGCCAAGATGCCTTATCCTCAGAAACTCCGCAAAGCGGAACAGGATAAGCAATTTGCCCACTTTGCAGACTATTTAAGGACTCTTGAAATAAAGATTCTGTTTGCAGAGGCACTTGAGCAAATACCTTCTTATGCTAAGTTCATGAAGGAAATCTTAAGTCATAAGAAGGATTGGAGAGAAACTGAAAAAGTGTTTCTCACTGAAGAATGCAGTGCAGTCATTCTGAAAAGCTTACCAGAAAAGCTTCAAGATCCTGGAAGCTTTCTGATACCATGCACATTAGAAGGCACTTGCACCAAGACAGCCCTATGTGATCTTGGAGCAAGCATCAATCTAATACCTGCATCCACTATCAGAAAGCTTGGGTTGACTGGAGAAGTCAAACCAACCAGGATATGCCTCCAACTTGCTGATGGCTCCATTAAACATCCATCAGGCATAATAGAGGATATGATTGTCAAGGTTGGGCCATTCGCCTTTCCAACTGACTTTGTGGTGCTGGAAATGGAGGAGCACAAGAGTGCAACTCTCATTCTAGGAAGACCTTTCCTAGCAACTGGACGAACTCTCATTGATGTACAAAAAGGGGAAGTGACCTTAAGAGTCAATGAGGATGAGTTCAAGTTAAATGCTGTAAAAGCTATGCAGCACCCAGACACACCAAATGACTGCATGGGCGCTAACATTATTGACTCTCTGGTAGAAGAGATCAATATGGCTGAAAGCCTAGAATCAGAGCTTGAGGACATCTTCAAAGATGCTCAACCTGATCAAGAAGAACTAGAGGAAGCAAAGGAATTTTCGAAAATTCCTCAGGAGGAGGATAAACCTCCCAAACCTGAACTCAAACCACTACCACCATCCCTGAAATATGCATTTCTGGAAAAGGGTGACACTTTTCCAGTGATTATAAGCTCTGCTTTAAATCCACAGGAAGAGGAAGCACTGATTCAAGTGCTAAGGACACACAAGACAGCTCTTGGGTGGTCCATAAGTGATCTTAAGGGCATTAGCCCAGCTAGATGCATGCACAAGATCCTGTTGGAGGATAATGCCAAACCAGTGGTTCAACCACAAAGGAGGCTGAATCCAGCCATGAAGGAGGTGGTGCAGAAAGAGGTCACTAAATTACTAGAGGCTGGGATTATTTATCCTATTTCTGATAGCCCATGGGTGAGCCCTGTCCAAGTTGTCCCCAAAAAGGGAGGCATGACAGTGGTTCATAATGAAAAAAATAAACTGGTTCCTACAAGAACAGTCACAGGGTGGCGTATGTGTATTGACTACAGAAGACTCAATACAGCCACCAGAAAGGATCATTTTCCTTTACCATTCATAGACCAAATGCTAGAAAGACTAGCTGGTCATGATTATTACTGCTTTTTGGATGGCTATTCAGGTTACAACCAAATTGCAGTAGATCCTCAGGACCAAGAAAAAACAGCATTTACTTGCCCTTCTGGCGTGTTTGCCTATAGGAGGATGCCTTTTGGTCTGTGCAATGCACCTGCAACCTTTCAGAGGTGCATGCTCTCTATCTTCTCAGATATGGTAGAGAAATTTCTGGAAGTCTTCATGGACGACTTTTCAGTATATGGAGACTCATTCAACTCCTGTCTTAATCACCTAGCACTTGTCCTGAAAAGGTGCCAAGAGACTAACCTGGTTTTAAACTGGGAGAAATGTCACTTTATGGTGACTGAAGGAATTGTCCTTGGGCATAAAATTTCAAGCAGGGGAATAGAGGTGGATAAGGCAAAGGTAGAGGTAATTGAAAAATTACCACCACCTGCCAATGTTAAGGCAATCAGAAGCTTTCTGGGGCATGCAGGATTCTACAAAAGGTTTATAAAGGATTTTTCGAAAATTGCAAAACCTTTAAGTACCCTGCTAGCTGCTGACACACCATTTGTGTTTGACACACAGTGTCTGCAGGCGTTTGAGACCCTGAAAGCTAAGCTGGTCACAGCACCAGTCATCTCTGCACCAGATTGGACATTGCCATTTGAATTAATGTGTGATGCCAGTGATCATGCCATTGGTGCAGTGTTGGGACAGAGGCATAACAAACTTCTGCATGTCATTTATTATGCTAGCCGTGTTCTAAATGATGCACAGAAGAATTACACAACCACAGAAAAAGAACTACTTGCAGTGGTCTATGCCATTGACAAGTTTAGATCTTATCTAGTAGGATCCAAAGTGATTGTGTACACTGACCATGCTGCTCTTAAATACTTACTCACAAAGCAGGATTCAAAACCTAGGCTAATAAGATGGGTGTTGCTTCTGCAAGAGTTTGATATAGAAATAAGAGACAGAAAAGGGATAGAGAACCAAGTAGCTGATCATCTGTCCCGAATAGAACCAGTAGCTGGGGCGTCCCTCCCTTCTACTAAGATCTCTGAGACTTTCCCAGATGAGCAACTCTTTGCCATTCAGGAAGCTCCTTGGTTTGCAGATATTGCAAATTATAAAGCTGTGAGGTTCATACCCCAGGAGTACAGCAAAGTGCAAAGAAAGAAATTAATTTCAGATGCCAAGTACTACCTCTGGGATGAACCATATCTCTTTAAGAGATGTGCAGACGGAGTAATCCGCAGATGTGTACCCAGAGAAGAAGCACAAAGGATCCTATGGCATTGCCATGGATCACAGTATGGAGGACATTTTAGAAGTGAGCGAACAGCCAATAAAGTCCTCCAATGTGGCTTCTACTGGCCTACTCTCTATAAAGATTCCCGAGAGTTTGTGCGAAACTGTGACAATTGCCAAAGAGCTGGTAACTTGCCTCACGGATATGCCATGCCTCAACAAGGGATATTAGAGATAGAATTGTTTGATGTATGGGGAATTGACTTCATGGGTCCATTCCCACCATCATACTCAAACACTTACATTCTGGTGGCAGTGGACTACGTATCTAAGTGGGTAGAAGCAATTGCTACACCCACTAATGATACCAAAACTGTGCTAAAATTCCTCCAGAAACACATCTTTAGCAGGTTTGGTGTTCCCAGAGTACTAATCAGTGATGGGGGCACTCATTTCTGCAATAAACAGCTATACTCTGCTATGGTTAGATATGGAATCAGCCATAAAGTGGCAACTCCGTATCATCCACAGACAAATGGGCAAGCTGAAGTCTCTAACAGAGAGCTAAAAAGAATCCTAGAACGGACTGTGATAGCCCGGAGAAAGGATTGGGCAAAGAGCTTGGATGATGCTCTGTGGGCATACAGAACAGCATTCAAGACTCCTATAGGAACCTCTCTATACCAATTGGTGTATGGGAAGGCCTGTCATCTGCCCGTGGAACTGGAACATAAAGCCTATTGGGCAACTAGGTTCCTAAACATGGATGCACAGTTAGCTGGTGAAAAGAGATTACTCCAGCTAAATGAGCTAGAGGAGTTTAGACTCAATGCCTTTGAAAATGCAAAAATTTATAAGGAAAAGGCAAAGAAATGGCATGACAAGAAGTTGTCAACCAGAGTCTTTGAGCCAGGACAAAAAGTTCTGCTCTTCAACTCTAG
This sequence comes from Arachis stenosperma, assembly GCF_014773155.1. Lineage (NCBI taxonomy): Eukaryota > Viridiplantae > Streptophyta > Magnoliopsida > Fabales > Fabaceae > Arachis > Arachis stenosperma. The sequence goes on along the minus strand of NC_080385.1, from coordinate 30,795,235 downwards.
GCTCAAATTGTTTCCAGGAAAACTCAAATCCCGGTGGAGGGGTCCGTATGTGACAGTAAAGAAGCGCTTGCTGGGAGGCAACCCAGTCATTAGGAGGTTATATGATTTGTTTTTACAGAGGCAAGTATCAAAAATGAAGGAATTCACAGAGTTACAGAAGGATTCAGCTCAAAAAGCAGAGAAAATGAGCTTACTGGCGAAAAAACGCCAGTAAGGGGCATTTTGGGCGTTAAACGCCAGAATGGGTACCATTCTGGGCGTTTAACGCCAGGAATGGTGCCATTTTGGGCGTTAAACGCCAGAATGGGCACCATTCTGGGCGTTTAACGCCAGGTATGCAGCATCCTGGGCGTTTTGGAAAAACGCCCAGTGATAAAGGAATTCTGGCGTTTAACGCCAGCCAGGGCACCTGGCTGGGTGTTAAACGCCCAAAAGGGGCATCAAATGGGCGTTAAACGCCAGAATGGGTGCCATTCTGGGCGTTTAACGCCAGAAAGGTGGGGGGACCACAATTTTGTTTTCAAACCAAAATTTTTCAAACTTTCCTTTTCTTACCCATACTTTTCTACAAAATCACACTTCAACCACTCATCATTCACTTTCAAATTTTCAAAAATCAAAACCATTCTTCAAATCTATTTCAAATCAATTCCAAATATTGTTCAAAAAAACCCACCTTTCTCTCAAATTCTTTCCATATCTCCTCAAATCTCCTCTCAAATTTTTCTTTTCTTTTCAAAATCTCCCCTCCCCACCTTATAAATACACGTTTGTCCCCCCTCATTCCACCACACCATTCGAATTTCCTCTTCCTCTCTCTCTCTTCTCTTCTTTCTTTGCTTGAGGACAAGCAAACCTCTAAGTTTGGTGTGCTTTTCCGTGATCACTAAGCCAAGATTCATCAAGATCATGGCTCCTAAGGGAAAACAAACCAATTTAAGAGGAAAGAAAGAGAATAATCCAAAGAATCTTTGGAATTAAGAGAAGTTCTTAACCAAAGAACATGAAGACCATTATCACAAGATAATGGGGCTGAGGTCAGTGATCCCGAAAGTGAAATTTGATCTGAAAGAAGATGAATATCCGGGGATCCAAGAGCAAATTCGAAACAGAGGATGGGAAGTTCTAACCAATCCTGAGATAAAGGTTGGAAGGAACATGGTTCAGGAATTCTACTCAAATCTGTGGTTAACAGATAAGCAGAGAATGACTGGAACTGCTTACCATACCTACAGAACCATGGTCAGAGGGAAAGTTATGTACTTCCATCTGGACAAAATAAGAGAAATCTTCAAATTGCCTCAACTGTAAGATGATCCTAACTCCTTTAATAGGAGGATGGTGAGAGCAGATAAAGGGTTGGATCAAGTTCTAGAGGACATATGCCTCCCTGGAACTAAGTGGATAACCAATTCTAAGGGTGTCCCAAACCAACTCAAGAGGGGAGACCTCAAACCAATTGCAAGAGGTTGGCTAGACTTTATTGGGCGCTCCATACTACCCACTAGCAACCGTTCTGAGGTCACCATCAAGAGAGCAGTGATGATTCATTGCATCATGCTTGGAAGAGAAGTGGAGGTTCATCATGTGATTGCTTGTGAGATCTACACAATTGCAAATAAAAATTCCACTGAAGCCAAATTGGCTTACCCAAGCTTGATCTCCTTGCTCTGTAAAGAGGCTGGGGTGAAGATGGGAGTGGATGAATTCATACCCATTGAACATCCAATCACCAAGAAGTCAATGGAAGGACAAATGCAAGACAACTCTATCAAAAGGAGGGCGCAGGAGTTCCTCCCTGAATTCCCTGAAATTGGCTACTGGGCCAGCCTAGAAGCATCTATCACCAAGTTGCAAGAAACTATGGAGCAACTGAAGGAAGAACAGCAGAATCAGAACTGCATGCTCTGCAAATTGCTGAAGGAACAAAAGAAGCAGGGGCGTGAACTCCAAGAGATGAAACGCCAAAAGCTCTCCTCTCAAGCTGAGGGAGCATCCACTTCTCAAAATCAAGGTTGTTGAGTCCTAACTCTGTGAAAACCTCTATCATTAGGAGCCTATTTTTGCGTTTTTCTTTTGTTTTCTATTCCTATTTTTATTTTTTTTAGTCTCATCTTATATCTATATTTGAGTCTTGTTCTTAATTCATAATTAATAAAATTTATGCCTTAAAGATATGAATGTCCTATGAATCCATCACCTCTCTTAAATGAAAAATGCTTTAATCACAAAAGAACAAGAAGTACAGGATTTCGAAATTTATCCTTGAAACTAGTTGAATTAGTTTGATGTGGTGACAATACTTTTTGCTTTCTGAATGCATGCTTGAACAGTGCATATGTCTTTTGAATTTGTTGTTTTAAGAATGTTAAAATTGTTGGCTCTTGAAGGAATGATGGAAAAGGAGAACTGTTATTGAGGATCTGAAAAATCATCAAAGTGATTCTTGAAGCAAGAAAAAGCAGTGAATACAAAAAAAAACAAAAAAAAAACAAAAAAAATATATTTTCGAAAAAAAAGAGAAAAAGAAAGAAATAAAGTTGTGAACCAAGGCAAAAAGAGTGTGCTTAAGAACCCTGGACACCTCTGATTGGGGACTCTAGCAAAGCTGAGTCACAATCTAAAAAGGTTCACCCAATTATGTGTCTGTGGCATGTATGTATCCGGTGGTAATACTGGAAGACAGAGTGCTTTGGGCCACAGCCAAGACTCATACACTAGCTATGTTCAAGAATCACTATACTTAACTAGGAGAATCAATAACACTATCTGAGTTCTGAGTTCTTATAGATGCCAATCATTCTGAACTTCAAGGGATAGAGTGAGATGCCAAAACTGTTCGGAGGCAAAAAGCTACTAGTCCCGCTCATCTAATTGGAACTATGTTTCTTTGATATTTTGGAGTCTATAGTATATTCTCTTCTTTTTATCCTATTTTGATTTTCAGTTGCTTGGGGACAAGCAACAATTTAAGTTTGGTGTTGTGATGAGCGGATAATTTGTACCCTTTTTGGCACTGTTTTTAGTATGTTTTTGATAGTTTTAGTTAAGTTTTTAGTATATTTTTATTAGTTTTTAGCTAAAATTCACTTTTCTGGACTTTACTATGAGTTTGTGTGTTTTTCTGTGATTTCAGGTATTTTCTGGCTGAAATTGAGGGTCCTGAGCAAAAATCTGATTCAGAGACTGAAAAGGACTGCAGATGCTGTTGGATTCTGACCTCCCTGAACTCGAAGTGGATTTTCTGGAGCTACAGAAGCCCAATTGGCGCGCTCTCAACGGCGTTGGAAAGTAGACATCCTAGGCTTTCCAGCAATATATAATAGTCCATACTTTGCCCAAGATTTGATGGCCCAAACCGGCGTGGCAAATCACCCTCTGAAATTCCAGCGTTTAACGCTGGAACTGGCATAAAACTTGGAGTTAAACGCCCAAACTGGCATAAAAGCTGGCGTTTAACTCCAGAAAAGGTCTCTACACGAAAATGCTTCATTGCTCAGCCCAAGCACACACCAAGTGGGCCCGGGAGTGGATTTTTCTTTCATTTACTCATTTCTGTAAACCTTAGGTTACTAGTTTACTATTAATAGGATCTTTTGACATGGTATCAGTACCTCATGACACTTTACACGTTTTCTTTGTGTACTTTCCACGGCATGAGTCTCTAAACCCCATGGTTGGGGGTGAGGAGCTCTGCTGTGTCTTGATGGATTAATGCAATTACTACTGTTTCTTATTCAATCATGCTTGCTTCCATTCTAAGATATCACTTGTTCTTAACCCGGATGATGTGATGATCCGTGACACTCATCATATTCTAAACTATGAACGTGTGCCTGACAACCACCTCCGTTCTACCTTAGATTGAGTAGATATCTCTTAGATTCCTTAACCAGAATCTTCGTGGTATAAGCTAGAACTGATGGCGGCATTCAAGAGAATCCGGAAGGTCTAAACCTTGTCTGTGGTATTCTGAGTAGGATTCAATGATTGAATGACTGTGACGTGCTTCAAACTCCTAGCAGGCGGGGCGTTAGTGACAGACGCAAAAGAATCACTGGATTCTATTCCGGCCTGACCGAGAACCGACAGCTGATTAGCCATATGCTGTGACAGAGCATAGGAACATTTTCACTGAGAGGATGGGAGGTAGCCACTGACAACGGTGAAACCCTACATACAGCTTGCCATGGAAGGAGCCTTGCGTGTTTGATGAAGAAGACAGTAGGAAAGCAGAGATTCAGAAGATGGAGCATCTCCAAAACCCCAACCTATTCTCCATTACTGCAATACAAGTAACCATTTCATGTTCTTTTGCTTTTTACAATCAATCCTGATAATTTCTGATATCCTGACTAAGATTTACAAGATAACCATAGCTTGCTTCAAGCCGACAATCTCCGTGGGATCGACCCTTGCTCACGCAAGGTATTACTTGGACGACCCAGTGCACTTGCTGGTTAGTTGTGCGGGATTGCAAAAGTGTGATTGCAATTTCGTGCACCACTGAGTAAGGCATCAGAGTGTCTTTGCAGGTACCACTCCCATTCCTTCATACACACAAGTCGGATGGCGGCTCCCAGATGTAAACCAAGTCGGAGACCACTGCATCTTGATGTTTGGACCAACCTTACAAGTCCAATCTATTAAGTTCAGGTTACCCACGTAACAGTAACTATAGTGTTGATTTCTTGTTTTGTGCAAAATGATTATTTAATCACAAAATGACTAATGCTATATGTTTTTGCATTGTGCTAGAAACTTCATATGCCTGATCGATTGAAACTTGTTTTTCACTATGGTGGAAAGTTAGAGACACGAGCTGGTGGAAGTGTTATCTACACATCTCACTTGTATGATGAATGGGTTGCAATCGATGAAGATCGTGTTTGCGAAGACAAGTTATTATAAAAAAATTTAGTTATGACAAGGCTGATTCATGTTAGTTTTTGGATCCTAATGAAGGGTTGGAGTTTGGTCTCAGGAGATTGTAAGTGGACCAGGACCTTAGAAATATGATCAGGTACTGCCACGATAATAACAACATCATCTATATCTATTTTGAACATAGACCTTCGATTTCTGATATAATTAACATAATGAATTTGTATGAAATTAAAAACGATGATCAACCTGCTAAAAGTCAAAAGGTTAGAATGGAAGGGATGAAAAAAGTTAAAGTAGAAGATGTTAAAATTGTGAAGGAAACTAGCACAGTATTAAGTCAACTTGAAAAACTAGTTACCTTTGATATCTCAATTGAGTTCAAATCCATTGCTGCAAGCCCACTATCCACTGCACCAAGCTCAGTACCCATTGCCTCAAGCCCACTATAACAAAACTCACTTTTTCCATGTCCACTGCCCCTAAGCTCACTGCACCAAAACCCAAAGCATCTCCTAGCTCAAGTGCACCTAAGATAAATACCCAAACTCAGTGACCCCAAACTTTGTTCACTGGCCAAGTCCACCTTTGCTAAGCCTAAGTCAAATGCTCTGAAGACATGCAATGATGATCCTAAATCTCTATCGCAACCAAATCTCATTATTTCCAAACTCAAAAGAGACATTTTTATATTATGTTTGGATCCATAGAAATTAAGGGGAAAGAAAATACAACAAAAGAAAATAGATGAAAAATAAAATTTTTTATTGATTGAATGAGAAAGAAAATTAGATTGAAAGGAAAAACAGTGGTATGGACCTACGTCCAACTTTTCCTTCCAAAAGAAAACTAATGAGAATTCTAAAATAAAAGTAAAATTATCAATTTATTCATTGTGTTAAAATTAAAAGCGAAATTTCTAATGTAGCTAGCTGTCTCTAAAACTTAAAAAGACTTCTCTCTATCGCAACTTTACCGTCATGCTCAACAATGCCACCTATGAGTAATTTTTATTATTCTTTTAGGAAATTATTTATTTGTATATATTTAAAAAACAATGATATATCTTTTATTTATGACATTTAAAAGATAATAAAAAAAGATAAATTCAAAAAAATATTATTATTAACAAAAATAATACGTTAAAATTCTAAAATACAATTGGGATTACTTTTTTATTAGAAAAATAATTTAAATACATTAGTATATTATAATTTGGTGGAAACTCAGGTGCAGTCGAGTTTACGTGAAGTTGATAACTAAAAGCCGTTAGATGATTTGACTGATTTGACTAAATTTTCATCTAACGACTCTCAGCTATCAACTTCATATGAAGTCGATTGCATCTGAGTTTTCACCTTATAAGTTATATATAATATAGATAAGGGTATTAATGTAATTTCACTTAATTATGATTTTCTCTCCTTATTTTTCTTTTTATCCAAACAAAAGATTTTTTTTACTTTCTTTCCATCTATTTTCTCTTCATCCAAACAATATAAAAAAAAATTAACTTTTCTTTCTATTTTCTTTCTTCTCATTTTCTTTCCTCCCATTTTCTTTTCTCTCATTTTTTATCTTGCATCCAAACAAAGTGTTAATGTGTACATCCATGTTATTATAAGAAGAGACTTTATTATATTCATATTCATGAATTACAACATTCTTACTTCACAATGACAATTATTTATTTATTTTTATTATATTTCTTTTTTAAACTATTTTTAGTATTTTATAGTGATAAGTTAATATAGAGAAAGAATCGTTCTTTTTGTATAATATATATACATCACCTTCCTAACTTCTACATAAAAAAAAGTTTTGAATTTTTTTAAATTTCTGATATTTTAAAAAGACAATATATATTTGAATTTTTACTCCTTTAAATATTAGGAAGATGAATTTTGTTTTGAAAAAAATAACCAAACATTAAATTTGGAATACATATTATGAAATTCAATAATTTTTCAACAAAGTCCACCAAAATTTATCGTTTGATTATTTTTGTGCAAAACAGAACTGTTCCATAAATACATAAATACATAATTTCATTTTTTTTTTCATGAGTAGTTTTATCAACCGTTTACAACTTTTAGAAGTACAAATGATTATTTTTCATATATATCAAAGACAAATGGCCATTGTGAAGCAATTGTGCAGGTTGGTATGATAACTATTATTTAACGAGTATAAAACAAAAAGAGAAAACAGAGATAAGTAGAAACCACCAGATAGCGCGTCACTATTTGTCTGCTAGATTAACGAAGGAACAATGCAATTACATTTATGAATTTGAATACACCCAATACAGCAATGATAGACAACCATGGTGACCAAGTCCAATGTCGTTCCACCACGGATTACCAACACAAAGGAAAAGGAGGTGGAAAAATAAACAGATGCAGAGATATAATAAGGCCATCAAAACTTCCCAACTACCACGCTACAACCATAACTAAACTAGCCAACAACCCATCGCTGTCTCAACAAATACATCATTAAGATAATTGCAGACATTTTTTGTCTTCTATTGCATGTTGCAATCAGCTTTTGATACACGAAACAGGGCATTGTGAATACCCCCGTTGAGGGTTGGGTAACATATATAAGTACTAGACATATATCTCTACTTTTACATGGCAACCAACAACACAGGTAGCAACAAATATCACATTATAAATAGAGGAAAGGCGAGGTATTCATATTGAAACAACACTTAGAGTTTTGTTACATTTTCATGACATCATATCACAAGCCAAGAAACGGGCACTGCTTCCTTGCGTGCTCGGGTACTAATTTCACCAAGGTTTCAACGGGAACTCCCTTCAGTTCTGGTAATGTGATAGTAACATCAGAAAATGTCAGACAGAAGATATATTAATGACAATGAAAAGGCTGTCACATATACACAAACAAAATAGCCATACCATGAGATTTGAAATTAAATAGTGGTGGAAGGAAGCGGCCATTTGGCAAGCGAGTGTTTGGGTCACGAAGCTCATCAAAGAAAGGATGAGTCAAGGCATCTAACTGCACCAGATTGAAGAGGAAAAAGAAAAAGCACACAAATTATATAAAAACTTGGAAGATGAAAAAAGCTGCTGTATCATTAGTGGCTAGAAACCATAAATATGCCCAACAAACTTGCAGAATCATATACTTACTGCTTTGCACCGTAGGTTAGGGGAGTATTGAAGTAGTCTTGACACCAAATCAACAGCTTCCGGTGGCATGCGCTTATGGAAGATCTAGTAAAAGAAAATTAACAAATATATCTTAGTAAAGTACGCTCAATGAGGCTTAAATGTCTTGTGACCTTATGAATGAAACACAAAAGAAGATTTAAGATCAATAATTGTTTGATACCTTGTGCCATGGATGTGCTTTAATCTGCGGGAATTTAAATTCTGTATAGTTAGGGTTCATGCATTTAATTTCCTCCCTTGTTGGAGTGCCGAGAACCTATCAAAACCAACCACAGATGGATCATTCATATGTTAACAATACCAGCACTGCATAAATTAGCAAGGGCACTTATCCAGGTTTTCAAATCATCAAATATGCCAATTCGGTCTTAAAATGCTAAAGCAAAAGACAATGCAAATAAGGCTTGGTTTGGTAAAGCTTTTACTTTTTGAAAGTAGCTTATCAAAACTAGCTTTTGAAAGATGGCTTTTTAAAAGGTATAGCATCTATATTTGGTAAATTAAAAATGGTTTTCAATAATAAGCACAACCAATAACAATTGTGTTTGATAAAATAGTTTTTAAAATTTAAAACACCATAATAGATATAAATATAAGAATAAATTTGGATATTTATTAATATACGATGTTATATTAGACTTTTTAATTTTAATAAATACAAATCAACTCTGAGAAACTCTTCCTTAGGTGCTTCCAAAGGCACCCCTAATTTTTAAAGTTGCTAGCACAAATACATGGTCTTTTCTTATTTACCAAACACGAGGAGGTACTGGTGCACCTTTTCAAAAACTTTTACCAAACCAAGCCTAAGTAGAGCAACGATGAAAAAAGTTTACTTATCACAAAAAGATTACCTTGATTATCTCAACAAGCTGATCAACACCACTCTCACCAGGGAATAAAGGCTGGGAAAAGCAAAAAGAAAATCAATTAAATAACCAAACAAAAAAAAAAATAAAAGAGCTCATATCAGCAGTCACCAACCTGTCCAAGCAATAACTCAGCTAAAACACAACCAACAGACCAAACATCAATAGCTGTAGTATATTCAGTAGCTCCAAAGATGAGCTCAGGTGCTCTATAATATCTGGAGCATATATAAGATATATTTGGTTCGCCTTTTACCTGTCAAAGGTCAGATTACAGTAAGATAGGGATAATAAAAAGTAAAAGAGAATGGTCAAAGAGGAAAGAATTAAAGCACAGACGTATATAACATACCAATACTTTCGCACTTCCAAAGTCACAGAGTTTAACTTGATGGGTGTGAGGGTTGACCTGCAAAGATGAATGCTGAATTAGTATCTCTACCAAACCATCCTGACACCAGAGTTGGGTTTGAATTGATAGTTTCCTATCTTTAAGCCACTAAAACACAATCTTAGATATGAAATATGAGAACAACTAAGCCTTGTGACAGTTCATGTGTCCAAGTCATATTGCTCTATTATAAATCATATTCACTTTTGATGTTTAGACCATTAATATTGAAACATGAGATGAATATGATTTAAAAATTGAAAAAAAAAAAAGATAGCGGATGTATTCACACATATATAAAAGGCATACCAATAGATTTTGAGGCTTGATATCACGATGGCAAACTCCAATACAACGATGAATATAAGACAATGCCCTAAAGATCTGCAGCATATCACACAAATTGTCACAACACCAACAAGGCAATGGCTGAACATATTAAGGGCAACAAAACATACCTGGTACGTGTATAGCTTCACATATATAAGTGGCATCCTTTGGTTCAACTTGTTGTAATGTTTGATAACACGATTAACTGTTTCAGGAACATACTCAAGAACCAAATTAAGGTATAGTTCATCTTTTTCAGTGGTTGAAAAGAAACAATGCTTCAAAGAGACAACATTTGGATGGTCAAGAAGGCGCATTGTTTGCAGTTCCCGATTCTTGTACCTCTTGTCTTGAAGAACCTTTTTGATAGCCACAGTTTCACCTGTCTCCAAGCATTTAGCCTACATTCATAGTATGATACTCAATATCAGTACTAAAAGGCAACACATATCACAATGTTGAAAAATGATAAAACAAGACATATCATCCACCAAACGAGAATTCTTACCTGGAAGACAACTCCGAACGATCCATGCCCTACAACACGCTCTGCCATATAGCTTATAGTCTGAAATATAAAGAAATGTATAAGATTATTGTACACTATTAAAAATCAGAAAATACAGGGTAAACCACACATATGGCATCACCCGATATAAACATCTCATAAGGCTTCATCCACAAGTAGCCAACTGGTGAAGATACTTCCCAATCACAAGACAGAACACAGACATGTTGAACACACCAAGCAAAATGTTGCTCATTGTACACTACCAAAATCTTCAGACCGAAAAGAACTTGTTTAAGGATAAATGCAATTTAATCTCACTTCAAATCTCAAAATTCAGCATTCAAAATCACAAGTCAAAACAGATGTAGGAGTGGAATTTGGGGAGAAAAAAGACAATTACAGACAACCATATCATCATGAAGAATTGATAATCCACCGTCATCGCGCACCACAATATAAGCACAGCATGTTAAAATCATTTCAAACCACATTTGACAGTCAGGGAATCAAAGTGAAGAAGGTATATATACCTGCTTTGGCTGACCATTTCTACCACCAATGGTAGTCACAATGATATGCCCCGTCTCTGTTCCATTCCCATTGACAACTGTGGCTTCCATTTCCTACAGGATTAAGCAAGTTTTAACAAGGTTACCTAACTTAAACATTACAATCAAACCTGCACTAAAAAATATACAGCTATTGTATAATAAAAGAAAAAGGTGACATACTCTATCATCCCTAATCTTCATATCATTCATTTCCTCTGGTAATCTATCAACACCAGCTGCGGCATGACCACTGGGTTCTCTCAAACCAGAAGTTGGTGCAACACCAACAGATGCCATCTTCACTGAAATCCGTTTCTCTTTTTAGCAGCTCACAAAACTACTCGCATAATAATATTTTACCTGCCCCAAGAAATCAATTACATTAGCATCATACCAGAAAAAAGATTCTTTTTCGTGTATATATAAACAAAAAAAAAATAAACAATAATGGAAAGCAATTCTGCAGTTGATGGATAGACGTGGAAACGGAATCTCAAATTTAAAGGTTACATCTTTTACAGAGTCAAACAAGCAGGAAAATTAAAATTAGAAAATTAAAAAGAGCATATTTAATAATAACAACAATAAATAAATACAAAACCTAAAAGCTCGTTTTGGGTAAAAAATGAACAATAAAAAACAAAAATTTGATGAGCCATCAATCACGCAGAACTCCACACAATACAAACGGAAAGTTCACCGTTGAGATCACATACCTCGCCAGAAAAAAAAAATAAAAAATAAAAGAAAATCAAATCCCTAACTGAAGATCCCCGTAACAGAAAGCGAAACAGCCCGATCCGAACACATAGAACAAAATTAATGTGCAAAACAAACATAGTAAAACCCCAGCATACGTGGAAACTCCAGCATACGTGGTTACATCGATGAGAAAGCGAACCACGGAAATTTTGGTGGTGTAAAAAAAATTTAAAATAAAAAAGCTACGGCATAAATATATACACAAAAACATGGGGAGAGAGAAAAAGAGAGATAGAAGATATACACTCTTCGGAATGGAAAAAAATGGAGGAAGAGGAAAACGAAGCTTGGAAAGGATCAAAAGAAATCCATAAGGTGGTGGTGATTTGGGGATTGGCTTCCCTTTTCTTTTTCTTTTTTTTTTTTCGTATTTTGTGTGAGGAAACAGTTTCTGCCTTTTTGTGTGGTGTGCTAGAATGCGCTGGTGACAGTCAAAGAACAAAACCAGTCATATTTATTTTATTTATTATATTTTTATTTATTTTTTAGTAGTATTAATTTTTGGGGAGGGTGGTGGAAATTTAAAAAAGGAAAAATCTGTGTGTATGTGTGTACTGTATCAGGCCTGGTTTGGTCTTTCTCTTTCTTACTCTTTTGACCGTTCAAAGTTCCAAAGTTCAAACTTCAAAGTCACTTCTATATATGTAACTAAATTGGTAGGGGAAAAAGAATAGGTAATAACAATCCAAAATGGATATTACAAGAAAGGGTCCACATGAGGCTGGGATTAACCGAGTTTGATTAAATTCGAATTAATTTGAGTATTTTATCGGGGATTTTTTTTAAATAAATAAAATAATATTTTATTCATTAAAATATATAATTTTTAGTATTTTTACGAAAATCAATAATATCTTTTATCACATTTACAAGTATAAACAAAATAAAAATCATATATCTCGTTTATAATGTTTATATTGTAAACAAGATAAGACACAAAAAGAATGACATGTATATTTTGTTTACAGTGTAAACGAGATACGTATATTTTTATTTTATTTACACTGTAAACGAAATAGTAAAGAGTTATGATGTTTACCGTATAAATGAGATAGGTTACGACAAAGATGGTTGGAGTTGAGTTTCAATTTAAAAAAATGTATCCAGATCTAATAGAATGTTCTAAGCAAGTTGATAGAATTCATCAGTTGTGTAATGAGTTGGTAATGAATACAATCAAAAAATGAGTTCGGATGTATCACATATTGGTACAAAAGAAGTTGATGAAAGTGAAAATGTAAGCCTATTTAAAAGTGATGATTATATGATGTATCTTAAAGAAAAAAAAAGACAAGGAATTCATGTGTGAATGTTGAGTTTGATCATTATCTTGAAGAAGAAATTCATCCTCCAAATGATCTTAACTTTAATATTTTGAAATTGTAGAAGAACAATCAGATGAAATTTAAAGTTTTTGCAAAAATAGCCAAGAATATATATGCTATTTCAGTGTTCACTGTTGCTTCTGAATCTATTTTTAGTAAAAGTGATTGTATAATTTCTTCTCATTGCAAATAGTTCAAAGAAAACATAACTACAACTTTGATTTATGGTCAAAGTTTCACAGCCTTAAGGAATAAAGATGATATATTACTTAATATTCATTTATGTTAACTTTGTATTTAATACTAATTAATTTAGTAATTGTTATTTTTTTATTTTTAAGTTTGAATCTTGACTTTTAAATTTTTTATGATGATGAAAATGTAAAAAGTGATAAAAAAATAAGAATTGAAAATTTTTTTATATTTAATGATATAATTTTTTATTATAATGCCAAATTTATAGTAATCAATTTAACTTTTTAAAATTTTAAGTTATTTAATATTGTATAAATTTTATGTTTGTATTTTAATTTAGATATAAATTTTAAATTTTTATTTTAATTTATATATAAATATGTAAAAATTAAAATATTATTTAATTTTTATAAGAATAGATAGCAACGAATCGAATTAGAATAAAGCAATCTACTATAAAACAGATAATAGTAGAATACTAGAATGAAATTAAATGAAGATGAGATAGAGTGAGATAGGACAAAAATTTGTTCATATCCACTTCATTACCACTTACCGGTTAATGAAAAAGAAAAATTAAAAATTATTATTTTTTATGAACATTATTTTAAATATAAAATTACTTCTGTATTTATAAGTAAAAAAATAGCCAAATTAAAAATTGGAATTTTCAAAAAATTTAAACGTCATTTTCTTCTTTCAAGCGCAAAAACAATTATTCTTTGCAAAACTTTTTATGGGGATCTAGGCTAGGGATTAGAAAAATTCAAATCTTATCCTAGAATTTTGTGTGTAACTCTAAAAGGTTATAAATTAATTTTAAAAATTATGTCAAATATTAAGACCATAAATTTTTATGTTAAAAATTAAAAAAACATTACTCGTAGATCTTCTCAATGGGGACCTAAATAAATAAGGGTCAACACTAATTTACATTATTTTAACTATCTAACATTATCGAGTTAGTTTAAAAATTTCATGGGCCGGGTTAGCTATATAAATGAGTATTTAACTTCTCATTCTTGAAAAACTTATCACGAATTTGACCAAGTATGACTGTGACGTGCATAACTCAAAGAAAAAGAATATAAATAAATGGAGAGATTGAGAGACACTATTTAATTTTAAAATTTTAAAGAAAATGTTGATTGAAGAATGAAAATTATGAAATTCGAAAGAGACATTTAATGGAAGTCGTATCCTACAACTGGTGCCTATGAACTATATGATGTTAATTTGTTAAGTAAAAGCGACGAGGCATTGCCATTTGACACTCATTATAGTCGCAGGTAACGGGTGGCAAGTGAGGAAGTTGGTTCCGTCCCATTCTGTCTTATTGAAAGTCTGTTTTTTAGTGGGTTAGCCTATTTTGCTTAGTGAGTGATCTTAAAATTTCACTTCGTCTTGTTTAACGGTGGTAGTCCGTCAAATCTTTTCTTTTTTTATTATTAACTATTAAATAATATATATAATTTCATAATAATTTTAATAAATTTATAATTTCTAAAAATATAAAAAATATAATTTTTATATTTATAAATATTAAAATATTTATAATTATAAATATCTAATAAACATAATTATTAACTAAGTTTTTATCCAAAATATAATTATAAATATTGTCTCCAAAGTAAAATAAACATAATCCAAAACATAATTACAAATATTATCTTCAAAACATAATAAACATAATCCAAAACACTCAATTTTCATCTTCATTCTCTTGTAAATTTGGTTGGAGAAAATTGGGTTTGACAAAAAATTTACAAAAATACCCCCTTGCCAAAAAATACTAAACTCGGCAGAAAAGCCCGTCCCGCCCCGCCCTGCCTCGCCAAAACCCACCAAAACCCGTGGTTTAAGAGGTGCGAGTTAAGTGGACATTTGCTATTTGGCAGTCCCAATTTTCCAGCCTAACCCGCCTTTTCTTGTGGGTTATATGGGCTGGTTTGGCGGGTTTAACCTCGTTTGCACCCCTAGTCGCAGACAATAAAAAATATGCTATGGTATCTTTTTACCGTTTAAATAAATAAGTCAATTAATTAATTAAAAATATTTAAAATAAAATTAAAATAAAATAAAATTTAAAAATAGTCTTATAATTAAAGGAATTTTTTAAAATGATAATTTAATTATTTTATTTACTAAAATATATAATTTGTAGTATATTTATCAATTTACATCATATTGATTTATTTTATTTACCAATTACTATATATATATATATATATATATATATATATATATAATTTGAAAAATACACTATTTCATTTACAATATAAACGAGATATATTTATAATTATCTCGTTTTTACTATAAATGAGATATATGTATTATTATAAAAAAATTACGATTAAATATCAATTTTATTATTGATATTATTTTAATTGTAATTTTTTAATAATATATATATATATATATATATATATATATATATATCTCGTTTACAGTTTAAACGAGATAATTATAAATGTATCTCGTTTATCCAGTAAACGAGATAAATAAATGTGATTTAAATTAATAAATATGCTACAAATTACATATTTTTGTAGCTAAAATAATTAAATTATTTATTAAAAAAACCCTATAGTTAAATTATAAAATACTAATACTACATTATTTTTAGCATTACTTTTAGAAAACAAAAAACCCCTTATAATATTAATTAAAATTGTTTGAATTTAGGAGAAATTTGAAACAAAAAATTTGAATTAAATATTAGAAAGTTTAAAATAATCTTTTAGGATTAATATTTAAAACATAAAATATCCCTTTAGAATTAAAGTTGTTCGAATTTTTTTTTTAAAAAAAAATATCTTTTAGCATTAATTGTAAAAAGACTAAAATATTCTCATAGGATTAATTAAAATTATTTGATCGTATTAAAAATTAGATATTTAAATTTGATTTTAAAAGTTTAAATGACCATATTGCTTAATTTTTAAAAGATTAAAATAATCTTTTAAAATTAGTTCTAAAAGAGTAAAATACCGACTTAGGATTTAAGTTATTTAATTGTATTAAAAATTTGAAATTTATTTTTTTTAGAAAAGCTAAAATAGTCATTTAGTTTATTTCAAAAGACTAAAATACCAATTAGCATTAATTTTAAAAAGAGTAAAATACCCTAAATGATTTTAAAAAGACTATATGTAATACCCCTATTGTTAATTTTAGAAACACCAAAGTAATATTTTAGGATTAGTTTTAGAAAGACTAAAGCACCCTTACAAGATTAATTAATATTGTTTGATAATATTAATATTAATATTAATATTATAAATTTAAATTTAATTTTTAGAAGGCTAAAATACTATTTTAATTAATTTAAAAAGACTAAAATATTTGTTTAAGATTATTTTTAAAAAGACTAGTCACCAAAAAAAAATTTAAAAAGACTAAAATATCTTTTCAAACTTAAAATTTTTTAACTGTATTAAAAATTATGTATTTTAATTAATTTTTAAAAATCTAAATTCTTAAAAAATAGACGTTACGCATTATCTATGTTAGATTAACAATATGATTAAGAACTTTAAATATTTTATTGATCTTTTTAAGCAAGATTTATATTGGATATCCCATAATCTCTAGGTTTTACATATTATTTTTTCAATATCTTTTTAGTTAAGTTTGTAAAGTAACTCATATTGCATATCACACAAATATTAAAATTTTAGGTATTTGCTTATCTTTTGAGACAAGACTCAAAATAGACCGCAACCTAATCTAAAACATTAGATATTTTTTCTTTAAACATTTTCGAAACTAGATTATTGTGGTTGTTTTCGATAAAATTATTGAAAATTAGAGCACTTAATTTAAAAGACATCAGCTTTTCAAATCAGCAATAATTATCATTAAAATCTTATTACTACTGTTTCACTCGACACGTCTCCCAAGACTTGCGCTTTCTCTCTCTCACCACTTCACCTTCCCCACGAAGTTATTTCTATTCATATTCCATCTACAATAACGACTACGGTGGGTTTAAATTCATCATTCTTGCCTTTGTTCAAACTTCCTGAACCCTATCATTTTCTGAATTCTCTCTGCACCTTAAAATTTCTTCTCAAAATCTTCAGTCTTTACTCTTCGCTAAAAATGGCTGGTTCTTCTTCCCAAACCACCACCCAAGATAAGGGAAAAGGTCACGAAATAACACCGCCATCTCCACCAGCTCTTCACATTCTCAACCAAGTCAATGACGAGGTCATCGACGATCCCCAACTGTCATCTAAGGACACTAGAATGTTGATTCCTTTTACCATTAGAGCCGAGACACACTGTTTCCTCGGACCCATTGAATCTCAGAAAAAGGCGAACAAAAAGCTCTCTTTCTTTCCCAGCGCCAAAGGAAAAGATTTGTTTATAAATCATTCCTTCAACATTTCTCATTTTATCAACCAGAAAACTTTTCGAAATAATCCGAAGATTAGTCCCAGGGGCTATGATTTCACAGCTTGGTATCGACATCTTGAACCCACTAAAAGTGCTGATTGGAGATCTTCAGGAATTCATGAATTACTGAGACTCTCCCACTTCGCCCTTACCACACACCATTGGATGATGGGGGCTACAACCTATTTCTGGAACAGGACGACTAACAATTTCTACCTCCCTAGTGGAATGATTGGAATGTTTCTTCTGGATGTGGCTGCCATTACAGAGCTTCCAATCAATTCTCCAGACTATACTCCTGACATGCAGCCAAAACGTCAGTACAATGTAGTTCTGACCACCTCTTACAGTGATTTCATTGCCCACAATATGGGTGCTGAAGGTACAAAAATTACTGATAATGAACATGTTGCCTTTTTGTTTTACTGGTTGAATGCTATCTTATTCTGCTCACGAAGCGTCGAAATGTTAAAAATTTATCTTCATTTAGCCACTCTTTTTCACAAAAGGAAATCCCTCAATCTGGCCAAACTTCTTCTAGGACATATTTTTGAAGAACTCGGTCAATTTGTTTGTGACCTCCGAGACAACAAACTCATCAGTGCAAGAGGCCCTCTATGGCTCCTCCAATTATGGCTTAATGCCATTTTTGAAAACTTCATGACAAAACCTGAAGGAGGCAATACTGACAAACAGTATATTGATGGTTTTCGATTGTCTGAATACAAACCAAGTTTTCCAGATACTGAATTAGATGAAGATAAATTTTGGGTTGTTTTCTCCATTTTTCATTCTTGCAAAGACTTTGACAATAGCCAACTCAATTTTACTCCCTTCTTGCGTCGCAATCGCGGTCCTGCTTGGTTGGACCATTTACTCTTTCCTGACACCAATGAAGCAAATGAACTCGCAAATCGAATTTGGGCAAACATACTGGCTCTACAAGTAATACCAACAGGGTTATCTTTGCACAAAAAAGAAAATTCAAAATCATTCTGTATGCTCCAAACATGACAGCCAGACAGTTTGGATTATCTCAAGCCATCCCAACACCACAACCCCAAAATGATGAGCCTTTCTGCCACTTCACTTTAACCACTCAAGAAGACTTCGATTCTTGCCTCTTAAAGAATCAGCAGCATAGGGACCGCTTCAATTTCGTGGTATACGAACGTAGTTTCTATATCACCAAATCTTGTTTCAAATGGTGGGCTGCTTATTACTCTAGGTACACCCGTACCTTAGAAGAAATTCAACAAGCTGTGATTCGGACCACTCCTATTTCTGAGAGTTCCCCAAAAAGAACTCAAAAAAAGAAAGCTGAAACTGCTCGACCACCACCATCTAAAAGTAGAAGACTCCTACCAGAACTTCTCGAAAGGTAACAATTTCACAACTTCCTTTTCTAACTTAAGATGTATCTTAATTCATATTTCCTTAACTATTTTCAACTCTGAATTTCTTATCAGTTGATACTACAGTCATCAACTGAGAGTTCTGAAGAGAGCAAACAGGTCAACAAGGACACACCTACTGTCTCCTCTCAATTAGAAGATGTAGCCGATTATGATTCCGGTTCTCAATTACGACACATATCCAAAATCTCCCAGGTAACACAATCATTACTACACATTTTATGTAGTTCAAAATAAAATTTAAACTCGAAAACTGATGTGTACCTTTTATACTAGTTTGTCCATATTAGTCATCCGACTCCAACTACTGAAGCACTTGGCCAACCAATTTTGCAACAACAACATGGTCAAGAACAATCCACATCACATGACTCCATTCAATTCACAGGACCTACTCAAGCAATTCCAGCTGCTTTTTCACCTGCTTTCCAATCAACGCAAGTGATTGATTCCACGGCAAATCCCCTGCAGCATTCTCCAGAAGAAACTCATAGACTTGAGTCATCCTCACCAAATCATCAAGCTTCCTTCACTGAAGAAAATCAAGCTGTCCCAGATTCTGATTCTGCTTCTAAGGCCGCTGACACTACCAACTCTGATTCTTCTCGATCCAAAGTTTTCGAAACCCCTCCAAAATTACAACCTAATCTTTCCTCCCAGGCTAATTTCCAGACTCCTCTAAGACCAAGACCAGGGACATCAAATGTTTCTACTACTCCAGCCAATACTACTTTGGAGGATTTTACTTCTGTTTTGAATAAAGTTATTCAAGAGAACAAAGTACCAGTACCTGTACCGGTAATTTCAAGACATGTTACATCAAAGCCTTTGATCAAATTAGATTCTACTACTCGGGAACAACTTCGATCACTCATCAAACTCTTGGATCACCCTTCTACCACCTGGGTTAATGACCCAATTCTCAACCAAATCTTGGCTGATGTTTTAAAATTCCCTTTTGAACTCCCAACCAACACACCATATTCTGCTTCGATTCAAGAATTCAAACCACTTCTCAATGAGAGTGTTGCTCTCAATTTTAACTTCAAGAAACTGAAAATGAAGAAGCCATAGCCAAATAAAAAATAGGCAATGTTCTTGCAACTGTTCAACCCATTCAAGCTTCTCGTGAAAAATTTGATCTGAAAATCTCTCATGCTATCTCTGTACAAACTTTCCATGATCAGGAAGAAGCAAGACACGAAGCAGAATTGGCTCGAATTCAAGAATAACTTGCTACCATCCACCAGAATCGAGCCACTATAGTCAAACCTCTTGTGCAGCCCAACAAGAACAGCACCTCTTTATCCAGAAACTTGTTTCACTCGATACTTAACGAGGAGAATATGAAAAATAACTTGAGAAAATCCAAGCTGACAAGTTCAAGCAGATTGAAGTGCTTACACTCCTGAAAAACAAGAGAACAAAACTGCGCTCCGATTTAGCAAAACTATTAGCATCTTGAATTCCTTTCGTCTCTAACTTTATTTTGTAGCAATTTCCATCCTTTCTGATCTCTAATATATGTTGAACTTTAAGTTTGACAACAATAGAAAGGTTTTAAGTATTTTCCATTGATCGAGTTAATCACTTTTTCTTACTCGATATCCTTAATCTGATAGGCATTCCCAGAATATGTACCTATCACTTGAAAAGGACCTTCCCAACTATGGGACCACTTACCTAGAAACCTCGACTTCTTTTCCTGCATCAATTTGAAGTTTTTTATTCTGATTGAAACTTCTTCTTCCACCTCTTCCTCTTGGGTATCCTCTAGCTCGCCCTCGATAAGCGGCATACTGATTCCGAAACGGCACTCGGTGTCCCCATTGAGGATTGCATCGATACAAATGATCACGCCTTTGAAACTCTTGACAGTTTCTGATCCACTGAATACCAATAGCCTGAGATCGGCTTAAAGGTGTAGTCACATCATGTTGAGGGATTTTGGAACTTGAACTCTCCACACGTCGAATTGGCTGTCTTTGACATGCTTGTTCCTCTATATGGGCCAATTCTTTCTTCATTCTCTCATTTTCGAAGATTGATGCTGCTTTCGCATCAAAAATAGCATTGCACCGTGGACACAGAGATACGTATCGGTCCTTGATCTTTTGCTGAACCAAGAAGTCCAACAAATCGTCCCCTGTTCTAGGATACACAGATCTTACTTGTGACTCAAAATCATCAAGAGCCACATCAAAATCATAAGACATCCCTGGTGCACAAAAATTACACTCACACCATGTAATTCCGCACAACTAACCAGTAAGTGCACTGGGTCGTCCAAGTAATACCTTACGCGAGTAAGGGTCAATCCCACGGAGATTGCCGGCTTGAAGCAAGCTATGGTTTTCTTATTATTCTTAGTTAGGATACCAATAGGGTTCTTTAGTTTCAATTGTAAAAAAGTGAAAGAGTATGAAATGAGTATTTGTTACGCAGTAATGGAGAATGTGTTGGAGTTTTGGAGATGCTTTATCTTCTGAATCTCTACTTTCCTACTGTCATCTTCTTTACGCACGCAAGGTTCCTTCTATGGCAAGCTGTGTGTTGGTGGATCAATGTTGTCAATGGCTACCATCCCTCCTCTCAGTAAAAATGGTCCAGGTGCGCTGTCACCGCACGGCTAATCATTTGTCGGTTCTCACTCATGCTGGAATAGGATCTATTGATCCTTTTGCTTCTGTCACTACGCCCAACCTTTGTGAGTTTGAAGCTCGTCAGAGTCATTCAATCCCTGAATCCTACTCATAATACCACAGACAAGGTTTAGACTTTCCGGATTCTCAAGAATGCTGCCAATGGATTCTAGCTTATACTAGGAAGATTCTGATTAAGGAATCCAAGAGATACTCATTCAATCGAAGGTAGAACGAAGGTGGTTGTCAGGCACGCGTTCATAGATTGAAAATGGTGATGAGTGTCATGGATCATCACATTCATCATGGTTAAGTATGAATAAATATCTTAGATAGAAACAAGCGTATTTGAATGGAAAACAGAAGTACTTGCATTAGTTCATCGAGACACAGCAGAGCTCCTCACCCCCAACGATGGAGTTTAGAGACTCATGCCGTCAAAGAGTACAAAGTTCAGATCTAAAAATGTCATGAGATACAAAATAAGTCTCTAAAAGTTGTTTAAATACTAAACTAGTAACCTAGGTTTACAGAAAAATGAGTAAACTAAGATAGATAGTGCAGAAATCAACTTCTGGGGCCCACTTGGTGTGTGCTGGGGCTGAGACTTGAGCTTCTCACGTGCCTGGGCTATTTTTGGAGTTAAACGTCAGGTTGTGACCTGTTTTGGGCGTTTAACTCCAACTGGTAACCTGTTTCTGGCGTTTAACGCCAGAATGGAACATGGAACTGGCGTTAAACGCCAGTTTACGTCGTTTGTCTTTGAGCAAAGTATAGAATATTATATATTGCTGGAAAGCCCTGGATATCTACTTTCCAACCAATTGAGAGTGCGCCAATTGGACTCTTGTAGCTCCAAAAAATCCATTCCGAGTGTAGGGAGGTCAGAATCCAACAACATGAGCAGTCCTTTTTCAACCTGAATCAGATTTTTGCTCAGCTCCCTCAATTTTAGCCAGAAAATACCTAAAATTATAGAAAAATACACAAAATCATAGTAAAATCCAAAAATATGAATTTTGCCTAAAAACTAATAAAAATATGCTAAAAACTAACTAAAACATACTAAAAACTACATGAAATTAACCCCAAAAAGCGTATAAAATATCCGCTCATCACAACACCAAACTTAAACTGTTGCTTGTCCCCAAGCAACTAGATAAATAAAATAGGATAAAAAGAAATCAAGAAGCAATAATATCTTAGAGTTTTAAGTGAAGCTCAGATTCTAATTAGATGAGCGGGACTAGTAGCCTTTTGCTTCTGAACAGCTTTGGCATCTCACTTTATCCTTTGAAATTCAGAATGATTGGCATCCATAGGAACTCAGAATTTAGATAGTATTATTGATTCTCCTAGTTTAGTATGTTGATTCTTGAACACAGCTACTTTATGAGTCTTGGCCGTGGCCCTAAGCACTTTGTTTTCCAGTATTACCACCGGATACATAAATGTCACAGACACATAACTGGGTGAACCTTTTCAGATTGTGACTTAGCTTTGCTAAAGTCCCTAATTAGAGGTGTCCATAGTTCTTAAGCACACTCTTTTGCTTTGGATCACGACTTTAACCACTCAGTCTCAAGCTTTTCACTTGGACCTGCATGCCACAAGCACATGGTTAGGGATAGCTTGATTTAGCCGCTTAGGCCTGGATTTATTTTCTTGGGCCCTCTTATCCATTGATGCT
This sequence comes from Arachis stenosperma, assembly GCF_014773155.1. Lineage (NCBI taxonomy): Eukaryota > Viridiplantae > Streptophyta > Magnoliopsida > Fabales > Fabaceae > Arachis > Arachis stenosperma. Next base: position 30,772,063 of record NC_080385.1, on the reverse strand, counting down.
CAAAGCCTTGGATCCTTTTTACTCTTGCATTTTCGTTTAAAGGGTTATTGGCTTTTTCTACTGCTCCTTCTCTCTCTCTTTTTTTTCACTGCTTTTTCTTGCTTCAAGAATCAATTTCATGATTTTTCAGATCATCAATAACATTTCTTTTATTCATCATTCTTTCAAGAGCCAACAATTTTAACATTCATAAAATTCAATATAAAAAATATGCACTGTTCAGGCATTTATTCAGAAGATAAAAAGTATTGCAACCACATATAAATAATTAGAATTTTCCTTATTAAAAACTCAAAAAAAATATTGCCTCCTTATTCTAAAAATCTACTATTTTATTCATGTTTGATGATGATGAGAAAAATAAATTATAGCTTAATTGGAGATAAAATCAAAATAGGGATACTAATTACTACTACTCATATATAACTTCTAAGGTAAATTCCTAATAAGAACAATTATCACAGAGTTAAGGTTAAGATTAGGACTCAACAACCTTTATTTTGGGAGGTGGATGCTCCTTTAATCTGTGGGGTGCTTGGCCCTTCAAGAGATAGCTTCTGACGCTTCAGTTGCTTCAGTTCACGCCCTTGCTCTTCTTGTTCCCTAAGCAGTTTGCAAAGCATGCTGCTTTGGTTTTGCTGTTCTTCCTTTAGTTGGTCCATAGCTTCTTGCAACTTGGTGACAGATGCTTCAAGACGCTCCCAGTATTCAATTTGAGGGATTTCTGGAGGAACTCCTGTGCTTTCCTCTTGATGGGGTCGTCCTACACTTGTTGTCCTTCCATTGACTTTTTTGTGATTGGTTGCTGACAAACCCCATTTTGAGGGTTTATCTTGTGCTGATTTCAGGGGTTTTATCAATGATTCCACACACTTTCTATATGAAAGTACAAGATTTTGCATTCCTTTCCTAGTTTTGCCTCATGGATGAAAACATGCTTATTTTGTACTAAAATAGATACATTTCTAATCTTCTCTTAATGCCATTCGATGCCGTGACTTGTGTGTTAAGTAGTTTCAGGATATAGATAGGAATGGACCGGAAGAGAGAAGGAAGACGGATGCAAAGGAAAGAAGCATGAGAGTTGAGCCTTGGGAATTTCTGCATGGGCGCGTGCGCGCACCTGGCGCGTCCGCGCGGATGAGAGCAACGTGAAGCCGAGACTAAGAGCCAAGCCACGAGCCGGCTTGAGTAGCGGCCAAGCCAGGACCTTCATGGACGCGCACGCGTACATCACGCCTCCGCGCACTTCACAAGACGCCTCGACGGCGCGTGCGCGCACCTTGCGCGTGCGCGCCGATTCGCGAATATGATTCTTTTGAAGTCACGTGACTTAGGCGTGGAGGTAGTTAAGAATCCCACTTTTGGGGAAATGCTTTGGGAGAGAAGGCTTAAGAAGACCAAGGGAGCAGGGGTTAAGGACACTTAGCTCATTTTCTAGAATTAGATATTTTGGGGAGGAGTTAGTTACACTTTTGGAGAAGAGAAGAGAGAAATTCCAAGCTTTTCCCTAGGGTTCATCTTCATTCAATTTCTGGATTTTCAGTGACTCTTTGGTGAGATCCATTGCAATTCTCACTCTCCTTTGTTCATGTCATAGATTTTCCTTTCCAATTTCAAGTAGTAGTTGTAATTGATCAATTCTCATAGATCTAGAATTCAACTTGTAATTTTGGATTTCATCCATACTTTGAGAATTTGATTTCTATTGTTACTCTTTGAGATTTGTTGTTAGATCCTTGTGTTGCAATACTTTTAATTCTACTTTTCTTTTCATTTTACTATGGCTTTCCTTTTTGCTCATCACATGTTTGATAAAATGTCAACACTAGCTATGGAGTAGAATTTTTACACTTGGCATAGGGTTTGGTCATTGGAAGAAGTTGAATAGTTATATCAATGGTTGATTTGGAATTAGGGATTGCTAGTTGGCTTGGAGTGCACTAAAGCTAGATTCCCATGAGGTGAAGCTAGGACTTGTGACTCAAGTTGATTGTTTCCATTTGATTTTCTTCTACACTTAGGGGATAACTAAATGAAGTAAGACCTAATTGTTGTTGTCAACATTGAGTGAACTATAAGGATAGAATTTTCAATGCCAATCCTAAGCCAAGTCTTTTGATAATTGATTGTTTGTTTCTCATTGTTTTGCTAAAACCTTCAAAGAATTTCAACAAAGCTTACTAAACCAATAAGATGCACACTTTGGCAATTCCAAGGGAGAACGACTCGGGAGACTAATACTCTCGGATATAGATTGTAGATTTGTTTGATGATGGATTTTGCGTCGGTTTAGACTATACTACGATTGATCACTTGATAATTTCTATACCGGCAAAAATTCATTTGTCAGTTGCTCAACTGAGATATAGTCATTTACTCCCATCTTCACCCCAGCATCTTTACATAGCATAGAGATTAAGCTTGGATAAGCCAATTTGGCATCTTTGGAGTTCTTGTTTGCAATTGTGTAAAGTTCACAAGAGATCAGCTGATGAACTTCCACTTCTTTTCCCAACATAATGCAATGGATCATTACTGCTCTTTTGATTGTGACTTCAGAGCGGTTACTAATGGGCAGTATAGAACGCCCAATGAAGTCCAGCCAGCCTCTGGCGACTGGTTTGAGATCTCCTCTCATGAGTTGATTTGGGACACCCTTTGTGTTGGTTGTCCACTTGGTTCCACGGAGGCATATGTCCTCTAAAATTTCGTCCAAGCCCTTATTTGTTCTCATCATTCTCCTATTAAAGGAGTCTGGGTTATCTTTTAGCTGAGGTAGCTTGAAGATCTCCCTGATTTTGTCAGGGTAGAGGTGAACAATCTCCCCTCTTACCAAAGTCCGATAGTCATAGAAGGCGGTTCCAGCTATTCTTTGCCTGTCTGTTTGCCACAAATTATAGTAGAATTCCTTAACCATGTTTCTTCCCACCTTTGTTTCAGGATTAGCTAGGATTTCCCAGCTCCTGTTTCGAATTTGCCCTTGGATCTCCGGATATTCATCTTCTTTCTGATCGAATTTAACTTCCGGGATCACTGACCTTAGACCCATTATTTTGTAGTAATGGTCTGAATGTTCTTTGGTTAAGAACTTCCCTTGATTCCAAAGTGGTTTTAGAATATTCTCTTTCTTGCTTCTTGGAGTGGTTTGTTTTCCCTTAGGAGCCATGATCTTAGTGGGTATTGGTTTAGTGATCACAGATAAACACACCAAACTTAGAGGTTTGCTTGTCCTCAAGCAAAGGAAAGAAAAGGAGATGGATAGATGGAGAGCCAAGTTCGAATTGTGGAGGAGATGAGGGAGCCGAACGTGGATTTAAAGGGAAGGGGTGGGTTTTCAAAAGATTTGAAGAAGATATGATAGAAGATATGATTTGTAAAAGATAAGTATGATAGGAAAAAGATGCAATTTAAAATTGAAAAGATATGAAAGATATTTGAAAAAGATAAATATGAATTTTGAAAAGAAGATATGATGAGTTTAAAAAGATTTGAGAAGAATTTAAAAAGATTTGAAAAGAATTCAAAAAGATAATTGAGTTTTGAAAAAGATTTGAAAAGAAGTTGAAGAGGATTTAAAAAAAAAAGAGATTTATGTTTAGAATTAAGATACATTTGATATCTTTGAAAAAGGATTTGAAAAATTAGGATTTGTAATATGTTTATGCAAGAAATTATGGATGGAAACATGAAAATTTGAAAAAAATCAAGTTGGGAACAAAAACTTCATCCCTTCCACAATCCTGGGGTTAAACGCCCAGCTGCTACATGTTTTGGGCGTTTAACGCCCAGTTGGTGCTTGGTCTGGGCGTTTAACGCCCAGCTGTTGCTTCTAGCTGGCGTTAAACGCCAGAAACTCTTTTATCACTGGGCATTTTTCTGAATGCCCAGGACGCTGTAAATCTGGCGTTAAACGCCCAGAAGCTGCTTCTTTCTAGCGTTTAACGCCCAGATGGCTATCTCTGCTGGTGTTAAACGCCCAGCAGATGCTTCTTTTGGGCGTTTAACGCCCAAGACAGCTCTTACTGGCGTTTTTGCACCAGTGAGTTTCTTTTTGCTGTTTTATCCTCTGAATCCTTCTGTAACTCTGTGAACTCATGCAATTGCTATTTTACCTTGAAGATAATTAATATGAACCTGTAAAATTATCATGTAATTAACAAATAAGCTTTGTTAATGGCTGGGTTGCCTCCCAACAAGCGCTTCTTTATTGTCTTTAGCTGGACTATTACTGAGCTTTAATCAAGTCTCAATTTTGAGCATTCTTGCTCAAGATTGCTTTCAAGATAATGTTTGACTCTCTGTCCATTAACAATGAACTTTTTGTCAGAATCATTATCCTGAAACTCTACGTATCCATATGGTGACACACCTGTAATCATATATGGTCCTCTCCACCGGGATTTCAATTTCCCGGGGAATAATCTGAGCCTAGAATTAAACAGCAGAACTTTCTGCCCTAATTCAAAGACTCTGGATGACAGCTTCTTGTCATGCCATCTTTTTGCTTTCTCTTTGTAAATTTTTGCATTTTCGAAAGCATTGAGTCTGAATTCTTCTAGCTCATTTAACTGGAGCAATAATTTTTCTCCAGCTAACTTGGCATCAAGGTTTAGGAATCTGGTTGCCCAGTAGGCCTTATGTTCCAGTTCTACTGGCAAGTGACAGGCTTTTCCATACACAAGCTAGTATGGAGAGGCCCCTATAGGAGTCTTGAATGCTGTTCTGTATGCCCACAGAGCATCATCCAAGCTTCTTGCCCAATCCCTTCTACGGTTAATCACAGTCCATTTCAGGATTCTTTTAAGTTCTCTATTAGAGACTTTAGCTTGCCTACTTATCTGTGGATGATATGGAGTTGCCATCCTGTGGCTAACTCCATATCGAACCATAGCAGAGTAAAGCTGTTTATTGCAGAAATGAGCGCCCCCATCACTGATTAGTACTCTAGGGACACCAAATCTGCTGAAGATATGTTTCTGGAGAAATTTCAGTACTGTCTTAGTATCATTGGTGGGTGTTGCAATAGCTTCCACCCATTTGGATACATAATCCACTACCACCAGAATATCAGTGTTTGAGTATGATGGTGGGAAAGGCCCCATGAAGTCAAAACCCCATACATCAAACAACTCAATTTCCAAGATCCCTTGTTGAGGCATGGCATAACTGTGAGGCAGATTGCCAGATCTTTGACAACTATCATAATTAAGTACAAACTCTCGGGAGTCTTTATAGAGAGTAGGCCAGTAGAAGCCATATTGGAGGACTCTTGTGGCTGTTCGCTCACTTCCAAAATGTCCTCCATATTGTGATCCATGGCAATGCTAGAGGATCTTCTGTGCTTCTTCTTTAGACACACATCTATGGATTACTCCGTCTGCACATCTTTTGAAGAGATATGGTTCATCCCAAAGATAGTACTTTGCATCCGAGATCAATTTCTTTTATTGCTGCCTACTATACTTTTTGGGTATGAATATCACAGCCTTATAGTTTGTAATGTCTGCAAACCAAGGCACTTTCTGGATGGCAAAGAGTTGCTCATTCGGAAAGTTTTCAGAGATCTCAGTAAGAGGAAGGGATGCCCCGTCTACTGGTTCTATTTGGGACAGGTGATCTGCTACTTAGTTATCTGTCTCTTATTTCTATATCAAACTCTTGCAGAAGCAACACCCATCTTATGAGTCTGGGTTTTGAATCCTGCTTTGTGAGTAGATATTTAAGAGCAGCATGGTTAGTGTACACAATCACTTTTGATCCTACTAAATAAGATCTAAACTTGTCAATGGCGTAAACCACTGCAAGTAACTCTTTTTCTGTGGTTGTGTAGTTCTTCTGTGCGTCATTTAAAACACGACTGGCATAATAAATGACGTGCAGAAGTTTGTCATGCCTTTGTCCCAATATTGCACCAATGGCGTGGTCACTGGCATCACACATTAGTTCAAATGGTAATGTCCAGTCTGGTACAGAGATGACTGGTGCTGTGACCAGCTTAGCTTTCAGAGTCTCAAACGCCTGCAGACATTCCTTATCAAAGATAAATGGCGTGTCAGCAGCTAGCAGATTACTCAGAGGTTTTGCAATTTTTGAAAAATCTTTTATAAACCTCCTATAGAATCCTGCATGCCCCAGAAAGCTTCTGATTGCCTTAACATTGGCAGGTGGTGGTAATTTTTCAATTACCTCTACCTTAGCTTGATCCACCTCTATTCCCTTGTTCGAAATTTTGTTCCCAAAGACAATTCCTTCAGTCACCATAAAGTGACATTTCTCCCAGTTTAAAACCAGGTTAGTCTCTTGGCACCTCTTTAGAACAAGTGCTAGATGGTCAAGACAGGAGCTGAATGAGTCTCCAAATACTGAAAAGTCATCCATGAAGACTTCCAAAAAATTTTTCACCATATTAGAGAAAATAGAGAGCATGCACCTTTGAAAGGTTGCAGGTGCATTGCATAGACCAAATGGCATCCTTCTGTATGCAAATACTCCAGATGGACATGTGAATGCCGTTTTCTATTGATCCTGAGGATCTACTACAATTTGATTATAACCTGAATATCCATCCAGGAAGCAGTAGTAATCATGACCTGCTAGCCTTTCTAGCATCTGGTCTATGAATGATAAAGGAAAATAATCCTTTCTGGTAGCTGTATTGAGCCTTCTATAATCAATACACATACGCCACCCTGTAACTATTCTTGTAGGAACCAGTTCATTTTTTTCATTATGAACCACTGTCATGCCACCCTTCTTAGGGACAACTTGGACAGGGCTCACCCAGGGGCTATCAGAAATAGGATAAATAATCTGAGCCTCTAGTAATTTAGTGACCTCCTTCTGCATCACCTCCTTCATGGCTGGATTCAGCCGCCTCTGTGGTTGAACCACTAGCATAGTGTCATCCTCCAATAAGATCTGTGCATGCATCTGGCTGGGCTAATGCCCTTAAGATCACTGATGGACCACCCAAGACCTGTCTTGTGTGTCCAACTTGGTGCGCATAAATTGTGATCATCAACAATGGCGCCAATAGACTTGGAGCTCTCAAACGTGAATCACACTTTGTCACAACTTCGCACAACTAACCAGCAAGTGCACTGGGTCGTCCAAGTAATACCTTACGTGAGTAAGGGTCGATCCCACGGAGATTGTTGGTATGAAGCAAGCTATGGTCATCTTGTAACTCTCGGTTAGGCTGATTCAAATGGTTATAATAGTTTTCGAAAATAAAGATGAATAAAGCATAAAATAAAGATAGAAATACTTATGTAAATCATTGGTGGGAATTTCAGATAAGTGCATGGAGATACTTTGTTCCTGTTGAATCTCTGCTTTCCTACTACCTTCATCCAAACCTTCATACTCCTTTCTATGGCAAGCTGTATGTAGAGCATCACTGTTGTCAATGGCTACTTCCCATCCTCTCAGTGAAAATGGTCCAAATGCTCTGTCACAGCACGACTAATCATCTGTCGGTTCTCGATCATGTCGGAATAGAATCCATTGATTCTTTTGCGTCTGTCACTATGCCCAACAATCGCGAGTTTAAAGTTCGTCACAGTCATTCAATCCTTGAATCCTACTCAGAATACCACAGACAAGGTTTAGACTTTCCGGATTCTCAAGAATGCTGCCAATGGGTTCTAGCTTATACCACGAAGATTTTGATTAAGGAATCCAAGAGATATGCGCTTGATCTAAGGTAGAACGGGAGTGGTTGTCAGGCACGCGTTCATAGGTGAGAATGATGATGAGTGTCACAGATCATCACATTCATCATGTTGAAGTGCAACGGATATCTTAGAATAAGAATATGCTGAATTGAATAGAAAACAGTAGTACTTTGCATTAAAACTCGAGGTACAGCAGAGCTCCACACCTTAATCTATGGTGTGTAGAAACTCCACCGTTGAAAATACATAAGTGATGGTGGTCCAGGCATGATCGAGAGGCCAGCCTCCAAAACATGATCAAAGGATCAAAAGATAATCTAAAGATGTCTAATACAATAGTAAAATGTCCTATTTATACTAGACTAGTTACTAGGGTTTACAGAAATAAGTAATTGATGCAGAAATCCACTTTTGGGACCCACTTGGTGTGTGCTTGGGATGAGCTTGAGCTTTACACATGCAGAGGCTTCTCTTGGAGTTAAACGCCAAGTTGTAACGTGTTTTTGGCGTTTAACTCTGGTTTGTGATTTGTTTCTGGCGTTTTACTCCATAATGCAGCATAGAACTGGCGTTGAACGCCAGTTTGCGTCATTTAAGCTCGAACAAAGTATGGACCATTATATATTGCTGGAAAGCTCTGGATGTCTACTTTCTAACGCCGTTGAGAGCGCGCCATTTGAAGTTTTGTAGCTCCAAAAAATTCATTTTGAGTGAAGGGAGGTCAGAATCCAACAACATCAGCAGTCCTTTGTCAGCCTCCTATCAGATTTTTGCTCAGGTCCCTCAATTTCAGACAGAAAATAGCTGAAATCACAGAAAAACACACAAACTCATAGTAAAGTCCAGAAATGTGAATTTTGCATAAAAACTAATAAAAATATCCCTAAAAGTAGCTAGATCCTACTAGAAACTACCTAAAAACAATGCCAAAAAGCGTATAAATTATCCGCTCATCACAACCCCAAACTTAAATTGTTGCTTGTCCCCAAGCAACTGAAAATCAAATAGGATAAAAAAAGAGAATATACTATAAATCTCAAAATATCAATGAAGATTAGTTCCAATTAGATGAGCGGGACTTGTAGCTTTTTGCTCCTGAACAGTTTTGACATCTCACTTTTTCCTTTGAAGTTAAGAATGATTGGCATCTATAGGAACTCAGAGTTCAGATAGTGTTATTGATTCTCTTAGTTAAGTATGTTGATTCTTGAACACAGCTACTTTTATGAGTCTTGGCCGTGGCCCTAAACACTTTGTTTTTCAGTATTACCATCGGATACATAAATGCCACAGACACATGACTGGGTGAACCTTTTCAGATTGTGACTCAGCTTTGCTAAAGTCCCCAGTTAGAGGTGTCCAGAGCTCTTAAGCACACTCTTTTTGCTTTGGATCACGACTTTAACCACTCAGTCTCAAGTTTTTTCACTTGGACCTGCATGCCACAAGCACATGGTTAGGGACAGCTTGATTTAGCCGCTTAGGCCTGGATTTTATTTTCTTGGGCCCTCCTATCCATTGATGCTCAAAGCCTTAGATCCTTTTTACCCTTGCCTTTTGGTTTTAAGGGCTATTGGCTTTTTCTGCTTGCTTTTTCTTTTACTTTTATATTTTTTTGCCACTTTTTTTTTTCGCAAGCTTCTTCTTTTTCACTGCTTTTTCTTACTTCAAGAATCAATTTTATGATTTTTCAGATCATCAATAACATTTCTCTTGTTCATCATTCTTTCAAGAGCCAACAATTTTAACATTCATAAACAACAAGATCAAAAATATGCACTGTTCAAGCATTCATTCAGAAAACAAAAAGTATTGTCACCACATCAATATAATTAAACTAATTTCAAGGATGAATTCGAAACTTATGTACTTCTTATTCTTTTGTATTAAAATCATTTTTTATTTAAGAAAGGTGAAGGATTCATGGAGTTATTCATAGCCTTAAGACATAGTTACTAGACACTAATGAACATGTAATAAAGACACAAACATAGACATGATGCCCAAAAACCAAAAAACAGAGATATAAGAACAAGAAAGTTAAGGAATGAGTCCACCTTAGTGATGGTGGCACCTTCTCCTTGAAGGACCAATGGTGTTCTTGAGCTCCTCTATGTCTCTTCCTTGCCTTTGTTGCTCCTCTCTCATAGCTCTATGATCTTCTCTAATCTCATTGAGAATGATGGAGTGCTCTTGGTGGTCCACCCTTAATTGGTTCATGTCATGAATCAATCCTTCTAGAGAAGTGTTGAGTTGTTCCCAATAGTTGTTTGGAGGAAAGTGCATCCCTTGAGGCATCTCAAGAATTTCTTGATGATGAGCTTCCTCATACGTCTCTTGAGATCCATGAATATGCTCTCTTATTTGCTCCATCCTCTTCTTAGTGATGGGCTTGTCCTCTTCAATGAGGATGTCTCCTTCTATGACAACTCCAGTTGAGTAGCATAGATGGCAAATCAGATGAGGAAAAGCTAGCCTTGCCAAGGTGGAGGGCTTTTCGGCTACTTTGTAGAGTTCTAGAGAGATGATTTCATGAACTTCTACTTCCTCTCCAATCATGATGCTATGGATCATGATGGCCCGATCCACAGTAACTTCAGATCGGTTGCTAGTGGGGATGATGGAGCGTTGGATGAACTCCAACCATCCTCTAGCCACAGGCTTAAGGTCCAGTCTTCTCAATTGAACCGGCTTGCCTTTAAAGACTCTTTTCCATTGAGCTCCTTCCACACATATGTCCATGAGGACTTGGTCCAACCTTTAATCAAAGTTGACCCTTCTAGTGTAGGGGCGTGCGTCTTCTTGCATCATAGGCAAGACGCCAACATTACATTTTCTGGACTGAAATCTAAGCATTTCCCCCAACCATTGTAAGATAATTCTTTGGGTTCAGGTTCATACTTTGATCATGGTTCCTAGTGATTCATGCATTGGCATAGAACTCTTAAATCATTAAGATTCCAACTTGTTGAATGGGGTTGGTGAGAACTTCCCAACCTCTTCTTTGGATCTCATGTCGGATCTCCGAATACTCATTTTTCTTGAGCATGAAAGGGACCTCGGGGATCACCTTCTTCTTGGCCACAACTTCATAGAAGTGGTCTTGATGGGCTTTTGAGATGAATCTCTCCATCTCCTATGACTCAGAGGTGGAAGCTTTTGTCTTCCCTTTCCTCTTTCTAGAGGTTTCTCTGGCCTTAGGTGCCATCAATAGTTATGGAAAAACAAAAAAACTATGCTTTTACCACACCAAACTTAGAATGTTGCTCGTCCTCGAGCAAAAGAAGAAAGAATAGAGGAAGAAGAAGAAGATATGGATGAGAGGGAGAGATGTGTGTGTTTCGGCCAAGGGGGAGAGGAGAGGGTTGTGTTGTGTAAAAATGAAGAAGGATTGAGGGGTTTATATAGTGGAGGGAGAGGGAATGGGGTTCGGTCATTTAGAGTGGGTTTGGGTGGGAAGGAGATTTTGAATTTGAAGGTAGGTGGGGTTTATGGGGAAGAGTGGATGGATGTGAGTGGTGAAGAGGTGATGGAGAAGAGAGATTGAGGTTATTGGTGAAAGGTGTTTGGGGAAGAGTGTTATTGGATTGTGTGAAGAAGAGAGAAGGTGAGTTGAGGTAGGTGGGGATCCTGTGGGGTCCACAGATCCTGAGGTGTCAAGGATTTATCATCCCTGCACCAATTAGGCATGTAAAACGCCCTCTGCATGCAATCCTGGCATTTAACGCCAGACTAAAGCTTGTTTCTGGCGTTAAACGCCCAAATGTAGCATGTTTCTGGCGTTTAACGCCAGCCTGATGCTTGTTGCTGGCGTTAAATGCTAGCTTCTCTCAGGGTGCAATCCTGGCGTTTAAACGCAAGGATGCTGCTTGTTTCTGGCATTCAACGCCAGATTCATGCTCTGGCGTTGAACGCCAGCCAGATGCTCCTTACTGGCGTTTAAACACCAATAAGCTCTTCCTCCAGGGTGTGCTTTTTCTTCTGCTATTTTTGATTCTATTTTTAATTTTTGCAATTGTTTTGTGACTCCACATGACCATAAACCTAATAAAACATAAAAGAACAATAGAAATATAGATAAATAAAAATTGGGTTGCTTCCCAATAAGCGCTTCTTTAATGTCAATAGCTTGACAGTGAGCTCTCATGGAGCTTCACAGATCATAAGAGCATTGTTGGGACCTCCCAACACCAAACTTAGAGTTTGAATGTGGGGGTTCAACACCAAACCTAGAGTTTGGTTGTGGCCTCCCAACACCAAACTTAGAGTTTGATTGTGGGGGCTTTGTTTGACTCTGTATTGAGAGAAGCTTTTCATGCTTCCTCTCCATGGTTGCAGAGAAAGATCTTTGAGCTTTAAACACAAAGTAGTCCCTATTCAATTGAAAGACTAGCTCTCCTCTGTTAACATCAATCACAACTCCTGCTGTGGTTAGGAAGGGTCTTCCAAGGATGATGCATTCATCCTCATCCTTCCTAGTGTCTAAGATTATGAAATCAGCAGTGATGTAAAGGCCTTTAACCTTCACTAACACGTCCTCTACCAATCCATAAGCTTGTCTTATTGATTTGTCTGCCATCTCTAATGAGAATGTAGTAGCATGTACCTCAAAGATTCCTAGTTTCTCTATTACAGAGAGTGGCATAAGATTTATACCTGACCCCAGGTCACATAGAGCCTTTTCAAAGGTCATAGTGCCTATGGTACAGGATATTAAGAATTTACTAGGATCTTGTTTCTTTTGAGGTAGAGTTTGCTGAACCCATGTATCTAGTTCACTAATGAGCAAGGGAGGTTTATCTTCCCAAGTCTCATTACCAAACAACTTGGCATTCAGCTTCATGATGGCTCCTAGATATTGAGTAACTTGCTCTCCAGTTACATCTTCATCCTCTTCAGAGAAAGAATAGTTCTCAGAGCTCATGAATGGTAGAAGGAGGTTTAATGGAATCTCTATGGTCTCTATATGAGCCTCAGATTCCTTTAGGTCCTCAATAGGGATATCCTTCTTGTCTGAGAGACGTCCCATGAGGTCTTCCTCATTGGGAATCACGTCCTCCCCTTCCTCTTTGGATTCGGCCATTGTGATTATATCAATGGCCTTGCACTCTCTTTTTGGATTCTCTTCTGTATTGCTTGGGAGAGTACTAGGAGGGGTTTCAGTGATTTTCCTACTCAGCTGACCCACTTGTACCTCCAAATTTCTAATGGAAGACCTTGTTTCACTCATGAAACTTAAAGTGGCCTTAGATAGATCAGAGACTATGTTTGCTAAGCTAGAGGGACTCTGCTCAGAATTCTCTGTCTGTTGCTGAGAAGATGATAGAAAAGGCTTGCTATTGCTGAGCCTATTTCTTCCACCATTATTAAAGCCTTGTTGAGGCTTTTGTTGATCCTTCCATGAGAAATTTAGATGATTTCTCCATGAGGAATTATAGGTGTTCCCATAGGGTTCACCCATGTAATTCACCTATGCTATTGCAGGGTTCTCATGATCATAAGCTTCTTCTTCAGAAGACGCTTCTTTAGTACTATTAGATGCATTTTGCCATCCATTCAGACTCTGAGAAATCATGTTGACTTGCTGAGTCAACATTTTGTTCTGAGCCAATATGGCATTCAGAGCATCAATTTCAAGAACTCCCCTCTTCTGAGGCATCCCATTACTCACAAGATTCCTTTCAGATGTGTACATGAATTGGTTATTTGCAACCATGTCAATGAGTTCTTGAGCTTCTGCAGGCGTTTTCTTTAGGTGAATGGTTCCACCTGCAGAATTGTCCAGTGACATCTTAGAGAACTCAGATAGACCATAATAGAATATATCCAACATAGTCCACTCTGAAAGCATGTCAGCAGGACACTTTTTGGTCAACTGTTTGTACCTTTTCCAAGCTTCATAGAAGGATTCACCATCTTTTTGCTTGAAGGTCTGAACATCCACTCTAAGCTTGCTCAGCTTTTGAGGAGGAAAGAACTTGGCCAAGAAGGCCGTGACCAGCTTATCCCAAGAGTCCAGGCTATCTTTAGGTTGTGAGTCCAACCATGTTCTAGCTCTGTCTCTTACAGCAAAAGGGAAAAGCATGAGCCTGTAGACTTCAGGATCTACTCCGTTAGTCTTAACAGTCTCACAGATCTGCAAGAATTCAGTTAAAAACTGATAGAGATCTTCTGATGGAAGTCCATGGAACTTGCAGTTCTGTTGCATCAGAGCAACTAGTTGAGGTTTCAGCTCAAAATTATTTGCTCCAATGGCAGGGATTGAGATGCTTCTTCCATAAAAGTTGAAAGTAGCTGTAGTATAATCACCAAGCATCCTCCTTGCATTATTATTGTTGTCATTATTTTCGGCTGCCATCTCCTCTTCCTTTTTGAAAATTTCTGTAAGATTGTCTCTGGATTGCTGTAATTTAGCTTCTCTTAGTTTCCTCTTCAGAGTCCTTTCAGGTTCAGGATCTGCTTCAACAAGAATGTTCTTGTCCTTGCTCCTGTTCATATGAAAAAGAAGGGAATAGAAAATAATAATAGGGATCCTCTTTACCACAGTAGAGAGATTCCTTTATGTGAGTATAAGAATAAAAGAATAGAAGAAGGAGAAGGGAGAAATTCGAACACAGAGAAGAAGAGGGGGTTCGAATTTTTAAGATGAAGAGAAGAGTGTTAGTAATTAAATAAATAAATAGAAGAAGATGAGGGAGAGAGAATTCAAAAATTATTTTTGAAAAAAAGGTTAGTGATTTTCGAAAAATAAGAGAAGAAATAAAATTAAAATTAAAATTTGAAACAATTAGTTAATTAAAAGAATTTTGAAAAAGAATGAAGGAATTTTCGAAAATTAGAGAGAGAAAAGTAGTTAGGTAGTTTTGAAAAAGATAAGAAACAAACAAAAAGTCAATTAGTTAGTTGAAAAAGATTTGAAAATCAATTTTGAAAAGATAAGAAGTTAGAAAAGATTTTGAAATTGATTTTGAAAAAGATATGATTGAGAAAGATATTTTGGAAAAGATTTGATTTTTAAAATTAAAATTGATTACTTGACTACCAAGAAACTAAAAGATATGATTTTAGAATTTAAAGATTGAACCCTTCTTAACAAGAAAGTAACAAACTTGAAATTTTTGAATCAATCACATTAATTGTTAGTAAAGTTTTTGAAAATCATGAAATAAAGATAAGAAAAGATTTTGAAAAATATTTTCAAATTTTTGAAAATCATAAAAGAAAAATGAAAAAGATTTTATTTTTGAAAAAGATTTTGGAAATATAGGATTTTTAAAATTAAAAATCTTGACTTGACTAACAAGAAACAACTAATTTAAAAATTTTTTGACTAAGTCAACCCAAAGATTTCGAATTTTTGAGTAAAATAAGGAAAATATTTTTTTTGAATTTTTTTTGAATTTTTAATGATGAGAGAGAGAAACAGAAAAATGACTCAGAACATGAAAATTATGAATCAAAACCAATTATGCATGCAAAAACACTATGAATGTCAAGATGAACACCAAGAACACTTTGAAGATCAAGATGAACATCAAGACTTATTTTTGAAAAATTTTCAAGAAAAGAAAAACATGCAAGACACCAAACTTAGAAATCTTTAATGCTTAGACACTATGAATGCAAAAATGCATATGAAAAATAACAAAAGACACAAAACAAGAAAACATAAAGATCAAACAAGAGGACTTATCAAGAACAACTTGAAGAGCATGAAGAACACCATGCATGAGTTTTTCGAAAAAATGCATAAATTTTTAAAACATGCAATTGACACTAAACTTAAAAATTGACACTAGACTCAAACAAGAAACACAAAATATTTTTGGTTTTTTATGATTTTATAATTTTTTTGGATTTTTTTCGAAAATTACTTTTTGAAAAAAAAAACGAAAACAGAGAAAAAATTTTGAAAGATTTTTGAAAACTTTTTGAAAAGAAAATTACCTAATCTGAGCAACAAGATGAACCGTCAATTGTCCAAACTCGAACAATCCCCGGCAACGGCGCCAAAAACTTGGTGCGCGTAAATTGTGATCATCAACAATGGTGTCAATAGACTTGGAGCTCTCAAACGTGAATCACACTTTGTCACAACTTCGCACAACTAACCAGCAAGTGCACTGGGTCGTCCAAGTAATACCTTACGTGAGTAAGGGTCGATCCCACGGAGATTGTTGGTATGAAGCAAGCTATGGTCATCTTGTAAATCTCAGTTAGGCTAATTCAAATGGTTATAATGGTTTTCAAAAATAAAGATGAATAAAGCATAAAATAAAGATAGAAATACTTATGTAAATCATTGGTGGGAATTTCAGATAAGTGCATGGAGATGCTTTGTTCCTATTGAATCTCTGCTTTCTTACTACCTTCATCCAAACCTTCATACTCCTTTCTATGGCAAGCTGTATGTAGGGTGTCACTGTTGTCAATGGCTACTTTCCATCCTCTCAGTGAAAATGGTCCAAATGCTCTATCACAGCACGGCTAATCATCTGTCGGTTCTCGATCATGTCGGAATAGAATCCATTGATTCTTTTGCGTCTGTCACTACGCCCAACAATCGCGAGTTTGAAGCTCGTCACAGTGATTCAATCCTTGAATCTTACTCGGAATATCACAGACAAGGTTTAGACTTTCCGGATTCTCAAGAATGCGGCCAATGAGTTCTAGCTTATACCACGAAGATTCTGATTAAGGAATCCAAGAGATATGCGCTCGATCTAAGTTAGAACGGGAGTGGTTGTCAGGCATGCGTTCATAGGTGAGAATGATGATGAGTGTCACGGATCATCACATTCATCATGTTGAAGTGCAACGGATATCTTAGAATAAGAATAAGCTGAATTGAATAGAAAATAGTAGTACTTTGCATTAAAACTCGAGGTACAGCAGAGCTCCACACCTTAATCTATGGTGTGTAAAAACTCCACCGTTGAAAGTACATAAGTGATGGTGGTCCAGGCATGACCGAGAAGGCAGCCTCCAAAACGTGATCAAAGGATCAAAAGATAATCCAAAGATGTCTAATACAATAGTAAAATGTCCTATTTATACTAGACTAGTTACTAGGGTTTACAGAAATAAGTAATTGATGCAGAAATCCACTTCTAGGGCCCACTTGATGTGTGCTTGGGCTGAGCTTGAGATTTACACGTGCAGAGGCTTCTCTTGGAGTTAAACGCCAAGTTGTAGCGTATTTTTGGCGTTTTACTTCAGAATGCAGCATGGAACTGGCGTTAAACACCAGTTTCCGTCGTCTAAGCTCGAACAAAGTATGAATCATTATATATTGTTGGAAAGCCCTGGATGTCTACTTTTCAACGCAATTGAGAGCGTGCCATTTGGAGTTCTGTAGCTCTAGAAAATTCATTTTGAGTGTAGGGAGGTCAGAATCCAACAGCATCAGCAGTCCTCTTTCAGCCTAAATCAGATTTTTGTTCAAGTCCCTCAATTTTAGCTAGAAAATACCTGAAATCACAGAAAAATACACAAACTCATAGTAAAGTCCAGAAATGTGAAATTTGCATAAAAACTAATGAAAACATCCCTAAAAGTTGCTAGATCCTACTAAAAACTACCTAAAAATAATGCCAAAAAGCGTATAAATTATCCGCTCATCACTCAGCACTTGAATTAGTGCTTCCTCTTCCTGTGGCTCTAAGGTAGAGCTTATGATTATAGGAAAAGTGTCACCTTCTCCTAGAAATTCATATTTCAGGGATGGTGGTAATGGTTTGAGCTCAGGTTTAGGAGGTTTCTCCTCTTCCTAAGGGATTTTCAGAGGTTCTATTATTCTCTCTGGTTCCTCCAGATCAGGCTGAACACCTTTAAAGATATCATCTAGCTCTGATTCGAGACTCTCAGTCATATTGACCTCTTTTACTAGAGAGTCAATAATATCAATGCTCATGCAGTCGTTTGGGGTGTTTGGATGCTGCATAGCTTTGACAACATTCAACTTAAACTCGTCCTCATTGACTCTCAGGGTTAATTCCCTTTTTTGGACGTCAATGAGCGTTCGTCCAGTTGCTAGGAAAGGTCTTCCTAGAATGAGAGTTGCACTCTTGTGCTCCTCCATTTCCAGCACCACAAAGTCAGTGGGAAAGGCAAATGGCCCAACTTTGACAATCATGTCTTCAATCACACCTGATGGGTATTTAATGGAGCCATCAGCAAGTTGGAGACATATCCGGGTTGGCTTGACTTCTTCAGTCAAACCAAGCTTTCTGATAGTGGATGCATGTATTAGGTTGATACTTGCTCCAAGATCACATAGGGCTTTCTTGGTACAAGTACCCTCTAATGTGCATGGTATCATGAAGCTTCTGGGATCTTTAAGCTTCTCTGGTAAGCTTTTCAGAATGACTGCACTGCATTCTTCAGTGAGGTAAGCTTTTTCAGTTTCTCTCCAATCCTTCTTATGACTTAAGATCTCTTTCATGAACTTAGCATAAAAGGGTATTTACTCAAGTGCCTCTGCAAACGAATCTTTATTTCAAGAGTCCTGAGGTAGTCTGCAAAGCGAGCAAATTGCTTATCTTGTTTTGCTTGACGGAGTTTCTGAGGATAAGGCATTTTGGCTTTGTATTCCTCAACCGTAGTTGCTGCAGGTTTATTTCCTACAGATGTGGTTGGAGAAGCCTTTTTAGAGGGGTTGCTATCAGCACTTGTATGTGTTTGATCCCTCATTGGCATTTGAATGCTAGGGTTAGAAGCTGGAGTGGCGTTAGACGCCAATTCCTTACTTGTTTCTGGCGTCTGAATGCCAGAACTGAGCTTCCTTTGGGCATTCAACGCCAGTTCCTTACTTGTTTATGGCGTTTGAACGCCAAAACTGAGCATGGGTTGGGCGTTTAACGCCAGCTCTCTACCCTTTTTTGGTGTTTGGGCACCAGAATTATTCCTCTCTGGGATCTTACTGTCCTCCGAGAGATTTTGGGTAGCAGTTTGTTCATTTCTTGGCTTTCTGCTGCCTTGAAGTGAGGTATTTAATGTCTTCCCACTTCTTAATTGAACTGCTTGGCACTTTTAGTTATTTGTTTTGATAACTGTTGTTCTGTTTGCTTCAACTGTACTTCCATGTTCATATTAGCCATTCTTGTGTCTTGTAATATCTCCTTGAATTTGGGTAGCTGTTTTGTTAGAAAATCTAATTGCTAATTGAATTCAGTAACTTGTTCTGTAGGACTGAGTTCAGCAGTTACTGTTTTAGCTTCTTCTTTCATGAAAGGTTCACTACTTAGGTACAGATGCTGATTTCTGGCAACTGTATCAATGAGCTCTTGAGCTTCTTCAATTCTCTTTCTCATGTGTATAGATCCACTAGCTGAATGGTCCGAAGACATCTGAGCTTTTTCTGTAAGCCCATAATAGAAGATGTCTAACTGCACCCATTCTGAAAATATTTCAGAGGGGCATTTTCTTAGTATCTCTCTGTATCTCTCCCAGGCATCATAAAGAGATTCATTATCTCCTTGTTTAAAGCCTTGGATGTTCAGCCTTAGCTGTGTCATCCGTTTTGGAGGGAAATATTGATTCAGGAATTTTTTTGACAGCTATTTCCATGTCCTTATTCTAGCCTTAGGTTGGTTATTTAACCACCTCTTAGCTTGGTCTTTTACAGCAAATGGAAACAGTAATAATCTGTAGACATCCTGATCTACTTTCTTATCATGTACTGTGTCAGCAATTTGTAAAAACTGTGCCAGAAACTCTGTAGGTTCTTCCTGTGTAAGACCGGAATACTGGCAACTTTGCTGCACCATGATAATAAGCTGAGGATTCAACTCAAAACTACTGATTCCGATGGAGGGTATACAGATACTACTCCTATATGAAGTAGTAGTAGGGTTAGCATATGACCCCAGAGTCTTTCTGGACTGTTCATTTCCACTTAGGTCCATGATGGAGAAAGGGAGATGACGTGGATTTATTTTATTTATTTTATTATAAATTTTTTCGAAATAATAAAATAAAATAAAATAAAATAAAAACTAAAATAAAAATAAAAATTAAAAAATGTGAAAATATTTTATGAAGATTTTTGAAAAAGTGAGGAGAGAGAAAGTGGTTAGGATATTTTTGAAAAAGATATGATTTTTAAAAATCTTAAAAGGATAAGATTTGAAAAATTTTGAAATTAAAATCTGAATTTTTATAAAAAAAATTTGAAATAATTGCTTAAAAATAGTTAGAAAAGATAATTTTTTTTATTTTTGAATTTTATTATAAAAGAGAAAAACACACAAAAGACACAAGACTTAAAATTTTTCAAATCCAATGCTCCTTGTTTTCGAAAATTTTGGAGGAAAAACACCAAGGCACACCAAACTTAAAAATTTTAAGATCAAAGCACAAAGAAGACTCAAGAACACCTTGAAGACTCACAAGAACAACAAGAACAAAAGATGGAACACCAAACTTAAAATTTTTAGAAAACCAAAATAAAATTTTCGAAAACTAAAGAGAAATTAACAAGAGAACACCAAACTTAAAGTTTGGCACAAGATTTAATCAAAGAAAAGTTATTTTTGAAAAAGCACAAGAAAAACAAGAAAAGACACAAAACAAGACAAACTAAAGATCAAACAAGGAAAATAGACAAGAATAACTTGAAGGTCACAGATGAGCAAAGAACATGCAATTCGAAAATTGAAAGACAAAGAAAAGCATGCAATTGACACCAAACTTAAAACATTACACTAAACTCACATAAAAACTAAAAATTAATAAAGAAAAATAATATTTTTGAAAAATTTGTTGAAAAGAAAATAAAAGACTCTGACCCAACAGACAAAATTTTCCTAATCTAAGCAACAAGATTCACCGTCAGTTGTTCAAACTCAAACAATCCCCGGCAACGGCGCCAAAAACTTGGTGCACGAAAATTACACTCACACCATATAATTCCGCACAACTAACCAGCAAGTGCACTGGGTCGTCCAAGTAATACCTTACGTGAGTAAGGGTCGATCCCACAGAGATTGCCGGCTTGAAGCAAGCTATGGTTATCTTATTATTCTTAGTCAGGATACAAATAGGGTTCTTTAGTTTCAATTGTAAAAAAGTGAAAGAGCATGAAATGAGTATTTGTTACGCAGTAATGGAGAATGTGTTGGAGTTTTGGAGATGCTTTATCTTCTGAATCTTTGCTTTCCTACTGTCATCTTCTTCACGCACGCAAGGTTCCTTCTATGGCAAGCTGTGTGTTGGTGGATCACCGTTGTCAATGGCTACCATCCGTCCTCTCAGTGAAAATGGTCCAGGTGCGCTGTCACCGCACGGCTAATCATCTGTCGGTTCTCACTCATGCTAGAATAGGATCCATTGATCCTTTTGCGTCTGTCACTACGCCCAACCTTTGTGAGTTTGAAGCTCGTCACAGTCATTCAATCCCTGAATCCTACTCGAAATACCACAGACAAAGTTTAGACTTTCCGAATTCTCAAGAATGCTGCCAATGGATTCTAGCTTATACCACGAAGATTCTGATTAAGGAATCCAAGAGATACTCATTCAATCGAAGGTAGAACGGAGGTGGTTGTCAGGCACGCGTTCATAGATTAAGAATGGTGATGAGTGTCATGGATCATCACATTCATCATGGTTAAGTACGAATAATATCTTAGATAGAAACAAGCGTGTTTGAATGGAAAATAGAAGTACTTGCATTAGTTCATCGAGACACAGCAGAGCTCCTCACCCTCAATGATGGAGTTTAGAGACTCATGCCGTCAAAGAGTACAAAGTTCAGATCTAAAAATGTCATGAGATACAAAATAAGTCTCTAAAAGTTGTTTAAATACGAAACTAGTAACCTAGGTTTACAAAAAAATGAGTAAACTAAGATAGATAGTGTAAAAATCCACTTTTGGGGCCCACTTGGTGTGTGCTGGGGCTGAGACTTGAGCTTTTCACGTGCCTGGACTGTTCTGGAGTTAAACGTCAGGTTGTGACCTGTTTTGGGTGTTTAACTCCAACTGGTAACTTGTTTCTGGCGTTTAACGCCAGAATGGAACATGAAACTGGTGTTAAACGCCAGTTTACGCCAGTTTTTGTCAATGACGAAGGAAAAAGTTTTATTTTCAAATTTTTATTATTGGCTAGGTTCCCAATCTCGACCAAATAACGAGCAACATGTTCAGTTGTCGATTCTCCGACTTCTTCAGCAAAATTTGTGGTTATTTTCGGATTTTTCACTCCTCTTGGCACTTCAGCCATTTGAACTACTTGGGGAAAAGCAGACACAAAATGTGGCTGATTGATAAACCCAACATTTAATCCAACCTAATTTAAAACCTCCTTCACAATTCGGGTGACCTGATAACAATCACCACGTAATCCATGTAAAACATTATCGGCATTCTCATGTCGATGAACCATGCGAGGATTTTCTCGATTTGGAATATGATTTTTTATTTTGAAAAATATTTTCCATCCCCTCATTAGTTCCTCGAGCATTATGCCTCTCGCCTTCATCATAATCGACAATTTGAGCAATCCTCTTGACTTGTCTAGGAAGATGCTCGAATCTCGATTCATGATCGGCCATCATAGGATTCAGAATTGTAGTCATTACTGAATCAATAAATTAACCAAATCATGGTGACTCTCCTCCACTTGTTGTCGATATACTGCCATTGAATTGGTAGCATCCGAAGTGGAGCCCACATGATACTCACGAGAATATTCAGAGTGTTGTTGTGGGTTTTGAATATTATTAACTCCATTGGTATTCCCAAAGCGGATAGGTGGCATAAATTCACCCACCGGTGGGGTATAACTAGCAGGAAGACCATAAGGGGGCCATCCAGCGATTAATGGAGGTTGATACAGTGGCGCAGGGCCACGTGGATGAGTATTACGTCCAACATTTCCAGTCTGAATAGTCGTGATGACTATGCTTTCAGTTCCGATTGCACCCTTCCGAACGTGAAGACACGTCGGCTTGTTGCATGGATACCGGTATGCTATCATTGGTGGAAGACCCACCATTCACATTTGATAATTCATCAGCCATGTGAATGATCTTTCCACTTTATAATCGCATAGACTAAGAAAGAAAGCAGTTATTTTGACACACTTTGATTTAAAACTGTCCCACCGGGCGTGCCAATTTGTTTTGTCGATTTTTAGCAAATCGATGGTGGTTCGATTCTAATGGTCTGGGAGCGAAACCAACTCCTCTGTGTGAGTACCAGTTTTCTAGAAGTGCATCAAAGCATCTTCGATTAGACAAGTTTTGACAATAAGAAATAGAATAAATTTGTAAAATTAATAAGTGCACTTCAGAAATTGAAGTTCTTGAAAAACTAAATAAATTATGAAAAGGAAGAGTTGCTTGAAAATTAAAAGAAAGCAATAACAATGATTTAAATTAAATTGAAAGACTAATTAAACAGAATAATGTGCAGAAAGATTAAATAGACAAAGGAAAAAAACACTGGAAGAATAAACTTAATTGAAATGTTAAATTTTACAGAAAAGAAAATGAATTGAAAAAGAAAGTGGAAGGAACCCTACAGAAAGTGTAACTCGATTGCAAACTTAGGAAATCGCTGAGATGTGAGAATGCTTAGAGTGTTTTTCTGAGTGAAAGTTCCAACCCTTATTCCCTAATGCTTTACAGTATTTATAGACTATCTTACATAACGGTTAACTTAATTATAATTAATTACAATTAAATGAAAAATTACAAATTTAAAATGCAATCATTCTTGGTAACCGTTCCCATTGTATGATTGTAGATATTTTCAATATTTTTCTCGTGTGATAAAAGTCACGAACTTTTCCGCTTCCATCAATATTCGAATGGCTCTTTTGAAAACTCCTCCTAATTCTTCAAATCGAGACTCTTACTCGATTTGGCTTTTTCCGATTAGCATCTCAATCGAAACCTAAAAATAGAGCCGATTACTTTTAATCTTCATATCGAACCTATACCTTCTCGAAAAGGCCACACAACTTGTTTCAATTCATCTTATTTGTATCGAAAATATTTTCGATCAACACATAGCAACAATTTTCTCTTTCAATTCTTCTAGGATTTTTGCTCGTATATATATATAGTCACTAGGGATTGATACATTGAAAACTTTTTTTAATGTCTCTGTCTTATCATTTTTTAAACGAAAAGTATAGGTAAATAATAAAAATATTAAATAATGTAAATAATAAATATATTAGATGTTCAATTTATTAGGTGTGTAAATAATTATCTTAATATTAAAATTTAAATAAATAATTTAAGAATGTGTAATGTATTTTTATTTTATTGAACATATTTTAAAATCTATTATTTTAACAAAGCGCAAAAAAGGTAGTGAAGATTAAAATGTTTTTTTGTTTGTGGCAGTGCCTTTTGCCATATATAGAAGTAGAGAGGAAGCTTTTCCAAACAATTTGTCTTGTTAAGTAAGTTATATCTTGAATGTTGGAAATAAAACTTGCGCTATACATGTTTTACCTTTCTGTGGTAGGTATTTTTACACTTAATAATTTCGCAAGTAGAAGTGAGATAACGTATTTTTTGAAGTGTGCTATGTTATTTCTGAGGTTGTATATTAATATTTAGACTTTTTAAAATTTAAAAATATCTAATTTATTTATATTACTTAAAAAAAATTCTTAATACATTAATATTTTACATTTGAATAAATGTTAAATAACATATTAATATAATTATTAAATTATATTTAATTTTATTAATAACCAAAATTAATATGAGATATCGTAAAGCTACGATATGGGTATTTTAGTCTTGTAAAAACCATCTAAAGGTTTGTTTTATGTTTTAATAATTAACAATAGGGATATTTTAGTCTCTAAAATTATATTGGAGTTTTTAATTCTTAATACATTCAACAATCTTTAATTAATTTCATGACGGTATTTTAGATTTTTTTTTTCAAATTAGTTTGTATTGTAATATCTTAAAATTAATTAAATAGGTATTATTTTAGTTTCTTTAAATCAAATTAAAATTTTTTATTTCTAATATAATTAAAAATACCCTTAATCCTAAATTAGTATTTTACAAAAGAATTAATCTTAAAGGATTATTTTAGTCTCTGAAGAACAAACTAATAGGATGTTTCAGACTTTTAAAAATAAAATTTAAATATCTAATTTCTAATACAATCAAATACTCTTAATTAATCCTATAAATATTTTTTAGTATATATCATTAAAATTAATGCTAAAAATATATTCTAGTTTCTTAAAATGAACTCTATTTGTATTTTATTCTTTTTAAAATGTTTAATTTTATAATTTCTAGCACCATAAGATTTAATATTAAATCAAATTAAAATTTTTAATTTCTAATTTTAATATAATTAAACAATATTAACAAATCTTATAAGAATTTTTTTAGACTTTTAAAATCGAAGTGTGATGATATTTTAGTCTTCTAGAGTGAATTTCATGAGTATTTAAATTTTTTTAGTTTTTAAAGTTGATTATAAGGATATAGTTAAATTAGTTCTTGAAAGATAAATATTTTTTAAATTTGTCTCTAAAAATATTTTTCAATCAAATTGGTCCTTCAAATTTTATGAATTAATTATATTTGTCTTTTAGTGATTCCAATAACAATTTTTTTAACGATTGATGACGTAGAATGTTAACTGATATCATATATGATACCTAACATGTCCAATTAAACGCTGGTAATATATGCTTATGAAAATCTATCAATTTTTTTTTGTGACTGAAAATCTATCAATTTAGTTGTTAAGTCATGTTGGGAATATAGATTATGTAATTGCGAAAAAGGAATTAAATTAATAGATTTTGATGAATATATTAGTTAACGTCTAATTAAACAGTATTTTGTATCTTGTCAATTAACGTTTTTTATCATTAATTGTTGACAAAAATCATTAATAGAGTATATGAAGGATAAATATGATTAATTTATAACTTTTGAAAGACCAATTTGATTGAAAAATTCTTTTAAGGATGAATTTGAAGAATGTCTCATTTTTCAAGGACTAATTTGACTATTAACCATTAATTCTAAAAGATTAATTTTGTGAAAATTAAAAAGAATATTTTAGTCTTTTAAAATATTAATTTAAAAATATGAGTGAACTACCATTTCTACTTATGAAAGTTCAGAATGCTGACAAATCTACTCACAAGTCATAAATAAACAAAACTATCATTTCTACCCATAAAATATGGACTTTTGCTAACAAAACTATCCGAAGTTTAGAAAATTATTTAAAATTCTCAAAATACTTTCTAATATAACCTAACTTCTTTTTATTCCACACCACCACTCCTCCAATCTCAAACATCACCACCACCAGAATCCTTCCTCACCACTACCTAAATATCTTTTTAATCCACACCACCTCTCGTCCGCTTCGCCACCTCCGCCGTCTCCTCCCCCGACGGCCCCTCTCTGCGAGTGCCCCATCCACTGCATCGCCGCCGAAGCCTTTAAGAACCTTGACCGCATTTTCTCCCTAATTTGCAAGTGCAAGCACTGCTCCATTCTCGGCCGTGTCGTCACCATCATCTCCGTCGTAGACTTTCGCAAGGTCCTCTCCTACCTCAAAGCCTCCATCGGTGACATGCATGGACTCCTCTCCATCATTGACGCAGATGACTTCGCCGTGGCTGCAGGTGGTAGTGGCGGCATCATCCTCTCACTCCTTCCAATCGGCAGCAACGACCCATTTTGTCTTGGGTATGGTTGATAAACCACTATTTTATGGTTTACAATGTGTTTAATTGTGTGGTTTTATCATGATCTTTACCCACTTATTCATATAATTAGCATGCATTTATATTTCCTTCCTAAAATTATTACATGATTGAAAACTTACTTCCTAGAGACTTTTAATTAGGTATTTTAATTCTCCTTTATTCTATTTGATACCGTGATCTGTGTGTTAAGTGTTTCAGGCTTTATAGGGTATGAATGAGTGGGAGATTGGAAAGGAAGCTTGCAAAAATGGAAGGAATACAAGAAATTGAGGAGATGACCAGCGAGAAGTGATGCGGCCGCATGACTCATGCGACCGTGCGAAAGAGAGAAAATCGCAGTGACGCGGCCGCATGGCTCACGCGACCGCACAGATTGGAAAAGCATAAGCGACGCGGAGGCATGAACGACGCGCCCGTGTGGAAAAGCGAAACGTTGAATGACGCGTCCGCATGAATGACGCGACCGCGTGACGTGCGCGATCTGCAGAATCTCAGAAGTCGCTGGCAGTGTTTCTGGGCCGGATTTCAACCCAATTTTCGACCCAGAAACACAGACTAGAGCCAGAGAACATGCAGAAACAAGATACAACATTCATTCCGCATAATTTTTAGTTTCTAGATCTGAAATTGCTCATCCCCTAGGTTTTACTCACTTGAACATTCATAGTTAGGATTTTGAAGATTTTGGCTTTAACTTTTGAGAAGAGTCTACCTCCGGTACTAGTCATTATATTCTGTCAATTACTTTTCATTTATTATTCCATATTCTTAATTCCCCTAGAGTTGACATTGGATTATTTTTACAAGTCATTAATATAGACTATTTTTATTTTCAATTAATCCTTTTCATTACTATTTATCATGTCTTCTTTTATTTTCCCCATTAATTCTGTGATGTTTATAATTATGATGAGTGAGTAGTTCCATAACTTGATTGGGAGATGATTGAAAGGAAACCTTGAGTTGAATTACTCGAGAGAGAAATTATAATTAGAATTATTGTTGGGTCAACCTCTAATCATTGACACTAGTCCTCCCAAAGAGAGAGGATTAGGACTTGTGATTAGAAACAGCTTTTCAACCTGCTTGACTTTCCTTTACCTAGTAAGGGATAACTAAGTAGAGCAACTTCCAATTATTAATTAATCTTGAGAATACTTCAACAAGAATAGGGCTTCCAATTAATCTACTCCCAGTCAAGGCTTTTATTTAAGATTAATTAAATTCCCTAATTTAATTTCCTGTTATCAACTCAACCATTTTTTGAAAACATCTGATTGATAAAATAGCACATTTCTCTGCAACTCGTTGGGAGACGACCTGGGATTCATACTCCCAGTATTTTAATTTTAATATTGTGACAACCCTTTTAAATTAGAAGTCGCTAATGAACTTGCTTCTCTTGCGAATGATAACGATAAGAACAAGAAGAACATTGTTGAGAAAGGTGGAATTCTACTTTTGTTGTAGCTCTTAAAAGAGAATGGTGGCGTGGTGGAATTTGAGATTGAAGGAATGGTGGTGTGGAGTAAAAAAGAGAAGTTAGAGTTAGGTTATAATATTAAAAGGTATTTTAAAAATTTCAAATAATTTTTTATAATTTAAAAAATTTTATTAACAAAAGTTTATTTTTTATCGATAGAAATAATAATTTTATTTATTTGTGGATAAATTTATTAGTATCTTACATTTTATAAATAAAAATAATAGTTTTTTAAAAATATTTTAATCTTTCTGTAATTAATTAATAAGCTATTTTAGTATGAAGATAATATATAATGTATGTTTATATAAAAAAATTACTGAGATGGATTATATTCTACGAATAAGTTTTATTTTCTATGGTAAAGGAATAAGCATCTTATTTCTTTTAGTTTGAGTTATCGTCAAATAAAAAAAAAGTTATAGTCAAATAAGCAATTAATTATGTGGTCGACTTCTGAAGGTCAATATGTCTGCAATCAGGAACTGATTTTCTTCATCATTATTGTGGTGGTCATACTTAATTAATGGACACAATTTCACATGCCACAAAATTGAATACAATTCGGCCATGCAAGAAGGAATTCAGCGCCAGTTTCGGTCAATGAATTTTGTGGGAAGTTTGTTGGGTAAACGGTCAAGTCACTAATTATTTTGGGGTCTTACTAAGACTTATTAAAAATTTGGATTTAGCTACCGTATGTTTTTATGGCCTATCACAAATTTATTATTAGTAAAAATTTTTAAATATTTTGATTTAATAAATATATTAAAATTAAGGTGCTGAGAATCGGATTGATAAATAAATCGATATGTTGACGATTTAATATTTTAATGATTCGATTAGAGTTTAATTGATTTAATTAAATATTAAATAAAATTATTAAAATTTTAATATATAATTTTAAATATTTAAATTCAATTATTTTTAAATTAATAAAATTTAAATTTTCACAATTTTATATAATAAATTGTTCATAATTTATTATAAAAAATTCACAAATAATTTTAAAAATAAAAATTTATAATCAAAAAAATCAAAACGATATAAATAACAAACACATAAGGTTCTATTATAAAAAAAACATTATCTGAATAATATTATTTTGTTGCTGTTAATCACTTTATGATTGTTCCATCTTCAGTATACAGCAAAAAAAAATTAACCATCAATAAAATTAACTCAAAACTTTAGAAAATTAGCCATAGTTGTTAGAACAAAACCGGTAATTAAATCGGTCAAGTCACTGGGTCACTGGATTACTGGTTTAACCGGTGGATCATTAGTTGAACCGGTTGACTCGGTATTATGCAAATAAAAAAAAATAGTCAAAAACCTAAAATTAAATTTTGAAATACATATTTTTATTAATATTTTAAGAACAATTAAGTCGAATTCTATAAATAACTAATACAAAAATAGACATATAATTAGTTCATACTATTATATAGTATCTTAATTAGATACAATAAGAATAACAATCTATGAATTATATCCAAAGAATAATTTTAAGGTCTAAATATTTTTATATAATTAAATAATTATATAAATTTATTTTTTTTTCTCAGAATAAATAATTTTTATTTTATTTTTATATTCATTATTAGTTTTTATTTTAAAATTAATTAATTTGTACTTCAATCAAAAAATAATTAATTTAAAATATATATATATATATATATATATATTAGTTATAAAAAATTGAAATATATATTATAAAAAACATTAGCAATACTAAAGGAACGGGTTAGTGCAGTGGTTGTCAATTTGATTTTCAATTTAGAAGACCTAAGTTCGACTCCTACTTCTTGCAATAAAATTTTAAAACACGCAAAAATAAGTTCAAGAAGTAGTACTTACTATAAACACCAGATAATTAATAAATAATTAACTAATAAATTACTTATTATTCAAAGAAAATTAGGAAATTAAAATCGGTTACTTATTATTCAAAGAAAATTAGGAAATTAAAATCGGATCCAAATCGAACCCAAGACCCAATATATAAGGCAATGAGATTCAGCCTCCTTCCATTCATCATAATGGAATCACGCTGCAACTTGGGGGAGAGGGGAGCAAATAAAACCCTAACCCTCACCTCAACTTCAATTCCACATATCTTTCAATTCAGAGTTTCGATTGACAAGTCGTTTGTTGCTACATTTTCATCTCGTTGAGCTCTTCGATTCTAGCCCAATAATGTGGTAAAACATTATTTTGAATTTCATGTCCAGTTTTCACCCTTTCAATTTCTCTGATATTTGGTTTTTAATATTGAGAGATTTTATAATTTTGATGATTTAGGAGTGTTCTAGTACGAAAGATAGCTGGGTATTGTTCCATTACTTAGTGGGTAATACTAAAAAAATCCTAACTCTTGTGAATTAGTGAATTAGTAAACCTTGTGTCAAATTATTGTTAAATTGTGTGAAATTAGATTATATGCATGTGAAATTGGAGTCAAATGGAAGGTCTTGAATGCTTGATTTATAGTAATTGTGCATGGGCTAACCGAATTGGAGTTTGGAACCTTTAGAGGCTTATGCGGAGAAGGAGAGGTGTTTTGAGGTATTTCATGCTTAGGAAGGAATTAACCATGGTATAGTTTTTATTTTTCATAGTTAATGTTTAATGTCACGTGAAAACTTAGGCTAGATAACTATAGGATAAGTTGAATTGTAAGAATTGATTGTTTGAGTAAAGACTTGATTTAGTATGTGGATAATAGTTGAATTTGGTGGATTGAGGAATGTATTGAAATGATTGTGAATTGATTGAGAAAGTGAGAATGTATGTTGATATTTAATATTGATGTTGGTGGTAATTATGAGTAAAAATTGTGGATTTGATTGATGAATTAGGTGCTATTGTGTTTGTAAAGTGATTGAAAAACTTGTGATAAAGGTTAATAGCAATTGGTATGGTTGTGGTTGGGGTTTGATTAATTTTGAAAGTTGAGCATTTTGGAAAAAAAAAACTAAAGGATTTGATGAATTCAATGAAAAAGTTGAGTTTAGTTGGAATTGTTGAATATAATTGATGAATTTATATGTTAGAAGCTTGTGGAATGATTGGAAAACATGTGAACATGATTTAAGAACATTGGGACTGATTTGGTTGAGAAACAATTGGTTCTTAATAGAGAGTTTTGGCAAATTTAAGGCTTTAAGGTTTTTGGTAAAAACAGATTTTTGACCAATTTTGGTGGGCCATAACTTAGCTTCTGAACCCCCAAATTTTGTAAAACTTATTTTGAATGAAAAATTGGGTTCGTGAAGTTTATAACATTCGAAGAACGGGTTAAAAATGATTTTTTACAAAAAAATTATGCGCATTAGAAGTTGAGTGTGTAAAACTGGTTTTCTGCAACTTAACAGCTTTTTGAAGGATTTTAGACTCAGGTGTATGTGACATGCCACGCGACGTGAGCATCGGGCTCTGCCCATGAGTCTTGCGTACGCATGAGGCATGCATACACATGACTTGCCAGCTTTGCACAAGTTGTGTTTTTAAGTTTTAAACCATTTCTCTAACTTTCCAAACCTCTATAACCCCTATCTAAGGTTCGATAGCTAGCTGTTAGGCTTCGAAAAGAGAGAAAACCAATTGGAAAAATTAGATTGACACTAAAGAAGATTTTGTGAAGTAAATAATTGAATTAATAAAGCAAGGATAAAGTTGAATGAGATAAGATTGATGATGAGGTTGGCTATGAGAATGAAAGATGATGAGGATTGAATTATAATGATATTGAGGATGATTTTGAAAATGAAATTGATTTTGATTTAGTTGAGACTTTGGGTAAGATGCAATGGTGTTATCCACTTGCTCTAAATAAGAGTTGAAACTCTCAGTAAGATGCAGTAGTGTTATCCACTTGCTCTGGTTAACAGTTGAAACTCCGGGTAAGATGTAGTAGTGTTATAAACTTGCTCCGGGTAAGAGTTGAGAATCCAGATAAGATGCGGTGGTGTTGTCCACTTGCTCCAGATAAGAGTTCGAGACTTCGGGTAAGAGGCAAGGGTTGAGTTCTGTTGCCGCTTGCTCTGAGTCGAGAATTGTAACACCGCCTGGGTAAGAGACAAGGGTGACAGTTTGGCCCCACTTGCTCTGTGTTTGGTTTTCTATCCAGGGTTAGCTACCAGACATGTCGGATTTGGCTATATAACCAATATATGAGACTCATCGGCTATAGGATAGGTAACAGAGGGAAATCATTTGTTCGAAATTTTCACAAAATAATTCCGTTGAAGTATAGATCCAAACCAATAGACAACTCTCAATTAAAGTTTAATTTGTTTGTCACAATGCAAACCAATAAAAATCAAGAATATTTAAACCTTGGGTCGCCTCTCAAAGGAATTGTAGAGAAGTGTGCATATTATTGGTTATGAGAATTAGGGGTTTTTAGTATGATGAACAAGAAAGTAAAGCTACAACTAAGGAACTACAAATGCTAAAAGACACTCATGGAAAGGATTAAGAGTCAAGGTTTTCTATCTAGGTCATTGACCACAACATGGTAATTACAAAGAGTTAATTCCACTTAGTTATCCTCTAACATCGAAGGGTGAAGTCAAGTGGACATAATTAATCCTAAAATCAACTAACAATGCTAAATTACTAATTACACTGGACATCAATGACATCAAGGAACCTAAGTCCTCAATCTCAAGCCAAGAGTGTTAAAAATTTACCATAAAACTAGACTAAGCATTTTATCAAACATTTAGAAGGCATAAAATAAAAGCATGGTAAAATTGCAATGATAATGAAATCTAAAGCTATCAAATGCAAGATAATAATAATAACAACCCAATTAAACAACAATTAACATAAAAACATCAAATTGCATTAAATGAAAATCCAAATCAACAAGAGTTCATGAATATAAAAATGACATAAAAGAAAAATTAACAATGTAGACTAAGAGAATCAAGACAAGTAAATAAGGAGAAGCAATTGAAACTAGATCAAGACAAGAAATAAAATCTAAATCTAAGAAGAATTAACTAAATCGACCCTGATTCTAGAGAGAAGAGAGAGTTTTTCTCTCTAAAATATAACCTAAAACATGATAATAAACTAAACCTAATTGTTCTCCCCTTGTTCTTTCTTGAAAATTGCATGAAATACTTCAGAAATGAGTTGGATTTGGGTTTGAAGAGGTCCATAAATCGCCAGCCACATTTTCTTTAAGTGAGTCACGTGCCTCGTGTCACACGTATGCGGAAGGCGTGCGTACGCACAACATGGCGAAATCTCAGGTCACGCATACGCGCAAGGTCATGCGTACACACAACTGGGCAGATTTCCAAAACTTTATTTCTTCATGAATTCTCCACTTTGCATGCTTTTTCTTTACTTATTCAATCCAATCTTTGCCTTCAAAGCCTGAAATCACTAAATAAATACATCAAGGCATCAAATGGGATTAAAGTGAATTAAAGTTAGCAAATTAAGAGCCTAAAAAGTATGTTTTTACTCTTAAGTACAAATTAGAAAGAATTCACAAAACTCTGTAATTTCATTGAATAAATATAGGAAAAGTTGATAAAATTCACCGAAGTCAATACAAGATAAACCATAAAATTGTGACTTATTAATCTCTCCACACTTAAATAATAGCAAGTTCTCATGCTAAACCCAAGAGAGACAAGAAATGGGTATAAATTTTTTATTCAATGCAAACTATCTAAATGCAACCTATCTAAACACAAGGGCTAAAGCAATCACAATCCAATCAAATCCAACAATTGATTATAGTTCTTAGAAAATAATTTACAAACTTGCAAGATAAGAGATAATCATAGGTGAAAATATAGAATTGAGCAATCGAACCCTTTACCAGATGTGTATACGCTATAATCACTCAATTGTTTAGGGTTGATTCACTCAATTCTCCTCTAATCATGCTTTCTAAGATTTGTTTTTCATCTAACAATCAACAATTATTCAATACATGCATACAAATATCATGAGAACTTATCCAAATGTTATAATGGGGTTAGGGTCAAGGTAAGATTGTATTTGGTTAAGTAGACTAGAATTTGAATATTTGATTAACTTAAACTTTCCACCTAACCTATGACAACCTATTTAATTCTAATGCAAAACCTAGCTATCCATTATTCACTTTGTCACACACTCATGCGTTCTTTTCAATTCACAATACATATGCATTATTATTACTTTACTTTGGGGTTAACATTTGTCCCTTTTTTATTGCTTTCTTTTTCTCTTTCTCTTTTCCTATTCCTTCTTTTTATTTTTATTTTTATTTTTCTTCTTTTTTTCTTTTCTTTTTTTTAAAAATAAAATATATACAAAAGTATCAATACATATGATTTAAACATTTAATGCATTAGTATGTACCCAAATTCTAAAATCTTCAACAAAAATATAAAAATATACTTTTATCTCAACCAATATTTCCAAACTTCTCCACATTTAAATGATATACACTCTCACTAGCTTAACCTAATCAAAGATCCAAATTAAGAATATTTATTATTTTTCGCTTAGGGATAGTGATGTGCTAAAATAAAGAATAAAAGGGGATTAAAATAGGTTCAAAATTGGCTAATAATGGTGGATAAAAGGGTAAGACTATTTGGGTAAGCGAGCTATTTGAAATGATGGCCTCAATCATATAAATGCATTTATACACAGAATAATGGACATAAAAAATCAAACAAATTAAAGATTACAATCATAGAAAGAGAAATACCACATACAACAATGAAATAATAGTTATATGATGTAACCACACAATTAGGCTCAAAACTCACATGGTTGTGTGTTCTTAGCTAAAAAACTATGTTCCACAATATAGTTCAAGCAAGTTTAATGAAAAATATTTTAAATCAAATCAATTTTGGAATGTCAATGCCCTATTAAGAATGTTTTTCTTGAAAATTTTATTATTTTGACTAAGATTTTATGTATGTATATATAAAAAAGAATGCAATGAACTAAGACAGATGCAAATAAAGCTCTAAAATATATGCAAATCATGAAAATATATAACTAAGAATTCTAAAAAAAAATGTGAAAGTGTTTGATATTAGAACTTTTCACCCAAGATTGGCCGATTGGTTGGACGACCTCGCCACACTTAAAAATTTGCACAGTCCTCTGTGCATTCAAAGATAAGCAAGGGGATACGGTGACTTCACGGATTGCCACCTTCAGCTGGTGGGTCATTTGGCTGCTATATGTTCTTTCTTCTGCTTCCCTTTTGCTTATAGTAACTCATCCTAAAAGATAAAAATAGGATGTAAGACGAGTAAATGCAAAAGTAAGGAAGCATAGATTGTTGGAATGAGGTAGAATCACTAGAATGAAGTGAGTTAATCAATGTGTCACATTAAGGAAAATCATGCGTGAATTTTAAATTCTGCACAGTTTAGAACACACACTAGCATTGAAAGCTATGTCACAATTACACAAAAGAAGTATACACTTCACTCATTCTAGTGTGCTTGAGATACTTTTAAAAAAAACTTGCATGTTAAGACAAACAAACAAGTAATAAAGAAGCATAAAAGCATTCAAACAATAATCAGGCAATTGTGAAATGGATAATGAATGGACATTAGTTGATGTGAAAGAGAACTTAATGATTAAATGAAATATGAAACTTACACATAAATCAACGACACACATTAAACTTTTGTTCACATCACCTAATTGACATAGAGTGAAAAACATGGGTGCTATGCAACTTAAGAAAAGAAAGATATAAGATGAAATCAATCACATAGCAAGCATGGTTCACAAAGTTTAAAAAGCTCAAAAAATGTCACTAGGTGAGCTTACGATTCAATTTCACAATTCTACAATCTCAATTTATTAACTAAGTGATGTAAATAAAAATCAATTATAAACAAGCATCACCTAACAAAAAAATGCATCAACTACATACAATTGCCATATAATAGATAGTGAATTCAAATTACATGATGGCTACCTACAACATGCAATTTAAAAATACGACATTCTTGAAGGCAATGTCATAAGTACTTGGTATACATAAATATCAAGCATGCAAAACTTAATACCAAGCAATAAATTATAACCTCAATAAAGAAATCCAACAATGAATAATTCAGCAGTAAGAAATAGCAAATCAGATTAATAATCCAACACTTATCACTAAAATTTAACCTATACTAACAACCTAATCTACTAAAATAGAAAATTAAACTAATTAACTAATAAATGGAGATGGTGGTGATGGATGATGGTTGAAGGAGGGAAAGAAGAGAGGAGAAGAGAAAAGACGAAAAGAAATGGAGAGAAGAGAAGAAAAAAAAAAGACTGTGAAACAGGGGGTTACACGTAGGTGGAAGGTCATGCGTACGCGTGATTCATTGAAATGGGAAATGACGCGTACATGTGAGATGCAACCGTGCCAAACTTACGGTATTTGCACGGCATCGACACAATGAGCCAAACTCTCTGTTTAGGTGTTGCGCGTATGCATGAGACCCGCGTACGTGCAAGTGGTTCCTTTTTTTAAGCAACCTATAGCTAAAAAGAGTTTTCTAACCTATCTTTTGGCATTCTAAAAATAAAACCCAACCCAAAATAAGCAAAATAACTAAGAGCCAAACAAAAGCAACAAAATTAGAAAATCAAAGTAAACTCCAAATTAACAAGATTTATAACTCCTATAACTATTTCAACTATTCACACATGACTTCAAAATAAAATTCCACCAAAACAAACTAACAACTAAGAAATATTTACAAGAGTGCTAAAAAGAAGTGAAGTACCTAACAATTGAAATTTAATTTATTCATCAACTATATACAAAGGAAAAAGTGGAAAGAGTTTACCATGATGGGGTATCTCCTACCTTGTACTTTTATTTATTGCCCTTAAGTTGGACAATTGGGAAGCTCCTTGTCATGGTGGCTTATGCTTATACTCATATTTGAACTTCCAACAATGCTTGGTCTTCAAGTGATTATTAGAATTTCCAACTAATTTTACCAAGCTCTGATGAAATTCTTCACAAGCTCAGGGCTCCCAAAATTGATCCTCATCACATATGCCGGGATCCCAAACTTTGTTCTTATACCCGTCTTCTAATTGGTCATCACAATTCCATCCGGGTGATAAGCACCTAAAATTCTCATTTAGACACCAAAGCAACCTCCTAGACCCATTCAATGTAGCTCTACGCTAACCTTTGTATTTAAACCTTGATGATGCAACCACTATGAACCTAGAATGGTGTTTTCAACCACTAACCATCTCCCTTTTGCTTTTAAACCCATAGAGAGCTCTAAGTTGACCATCCGTCTCAAGCAAACCATATTCAAACGGAATAATAAAGCTTAAGCATAAGAGATTTACCCACTTGAATGATATAATGGACGGGGATGGCTTAGGGAGAGATGTCTCCAACGGTCTTGATAAAGAAATCTTCACTCCCGTTTGTCCTTTTTGAGGAACTTCAACCACTTAATAAGCTTCTTCAAATTCAGCCTTTTCTTCACCAAATTCTTCTAGCTCTTCCCCATCACTCAAGTAATAAGTCGAAGGTTGAGTAAAGTCTACATCAACATTCAATTCCAATTTCATGGGGGAAGATTCAACAAACTCAAGGAGATCAAACGTTGATTCATCCATGGGAGTACTTTGAGTGCATAAGCATTGTGAGACAAAATTGCTTACTACCTCAGTCAAGATAGCCATGAATTCTACTTGTTTTCTTTGAGTTTCACATTGTTCCTGAAGAAATGAAATGAGAGTGTCATTCATGAGTGTTTGAGATGGAGAGGGGGTTCATTGTTTGGAAGAAAGGTTTCATATTGGTGAGAGCATTAAGGTGGTATATATAGAGGCGATGGTTCTTGGGAGTATTGATGTTGAAATTGTGGTGGCTATAAGTATGATTCATATAGCTCAGATGGTTCTTGGCATGGTGGATATGGGTTGGGATCATATGGAGGTGTTTGGTGGTATGGGGCTTGTGAGTATGGTTGAGGACTATATTGAGGAGGGGGTTCATAGGCATATAGTGGTTGTGGTTGATAACCACAAGGAGGTCCGCAAAATCTATTATATTGGTATGCACCATGGGTTTAATTATGCTCATAGTATGCTGAAGGAGATTGTTGCCATGAAGATTGTCCATATGTTTGAGGTTTCTCCCATGTTTGATTTTCCAATCCTTGATGCAAACCCTCATTGAAACTTCTATTTCCTACAACATAGTTAGAACCAAACTCATAGCCAAATGGGTGAGAATTCATAGTAAAAAGAGAGAATAAAGACAAAAGCTAATAAGAAACAGAGAAAAGTAAAGTCCTACAACTAGCAGGAACTTGCAAAGAAACGAAAGCAAACTATTTACAATATTCACATATATACAATAACCAATAACAATCACATATTGCAATTTTCCGACAACAGCGCCAAAACCTTGACGGAGGGAAATTGTCGGTTCGAAATTTTTACAAAATAATTTCGTTGAAGTATAGATCCAAACCAACAGAAAACTCTCAATCAAAGTTTAATTTTTTGTCACAATGTACACCAATAAAAACCGAGAGTATTTAAACCTCGGGTCATCTCTCAAAGAAATTGCAGAAAAGTGTGCATATCATTGGTTATGAGAATTTTGGGAGTTTTTAGTATGATGAATAAGAAAGTAAAGATACAACTAAGGAACTATAAATGCTAAAAGACACTCATGGAAATGATTAAGAGTCAAGGTTTTCTATCTAGGTCATTGACCACAACATGGTAATTATAAATGGTTAATTCCACTTAGTTATCCTCTAACATCGGAGAGTGAAGTCTAGTAGACATAATTGATCCTAAAACAACTAACAACCCTAAATTATCAATCACATTGGACATTAATTACATCAAGGAACCTAAGTCCTCAATCTCAAGCCAAGAGTGCTAAAAATCTACCATAAAACTAAGTCAAGCATTTTATCAAACACTTAGAAGGTATAAAATGAAAGCATGGTAAAATTGTAATGATAATGAAATCTAAAGCTACCAAATGCAAGATAATAATAATAACAACTCAATTAAACATCAATTAACATAAAAACATCAAATTGTATTAAATGAAAATCCAAATCAACAAGAGTTCATGAACATAAAAATGACATAAAAAGAAAATTAACAATGTAGACTAAGAGAATCAAGACATGTAAACAAGGAGAACCAATTGACACTAGATCAAGACAAGAAATAAAACCTAAATCTAAGAAGAATTAACTAAATCTACCATAATTATAGAGAGAAGAGAGAGCTTCTCTCTCTAGAAGATAACCTAAAACATGATACGAAACTAAACCTAATTACTCTCCCCTTGTTCCTTCTTGAAATTGCATGAAATACTTCAGAAATGAGTTGGATTTGGGCTTGAAGAAATCCAGAAATCACCAGCCGCATTTTCTTTAAGTGAGTCACGTGCCTCGTGTCAGGCGTACGCGGAAGGCATGCGTACGAGCAACATGGCGAAATCTCAGGTCATGTGTATGTGCAAGGTCATGCGTACGCGCAACCGAGCAGATTTCCAAAATTCATTTCTTCATGAATTCTCCACTTTGCATGCTTTTTCTTCACTTCTTCAATTCAAACTTTGACTTCTAAGCCTGAAATTACTAAAAAACACATCAAGGCATAGAATGGGATTAAAGTTAGCAAATTAAGAGCCTAAAAAGAATGTTTTCACTCTTAAGCACAAATTAGGAAGAACTCACAAAACTCTACTATTTCATTGAATAAATGGAGGAAAAGTTGATAAAATCCAAAATTCAATACAAGATAAACCATAAAATTGTGGTTTATTAACAGGCATACATCATGTGCATTTGTATGTTTTGCTTGAGTGTGCATTGTTTTGGTTTGCTTAACTGCTTAACTCTGCTTATCTGCTACTTATTCTACTTGTAGTTATCTATACTTGTGCTTTCTTTGTCTATTTTATATGTGTTTGCAATTGAGAGATTCCTCATGCTGGCAGAGGTGATGCTGAGGATAGTTCCACCGGTGATTCAGAGGGTTAGAGGAGACAGAAAGTAAAATGTTAGGTTAAAGTTAGATTATAATTTGAATACCTTAGAGAGTTTTACCAAATTTCTGGTTTAGTTGGACCTTAAGTTTAAATCTGAGTTCGAAGTTCTAGGATTGCCTTTGGCTTTTCTAGGACCATTTATATTAACTATACGGGCACCTTTACCATGTTGAGAACTCCCGGTTCTCATTCCATACATATATTATTGTTTTTCAAATGCAGGTTGATAGACACCTCGTTGAGCATTCTGGAGACTCTTGGAAGCGAAGAACTATTTTGGGACTTAGTGGTTGTATTTTGCTTATGTATATATATGTATATAGATTCTCTGCCTTGTATATTTTGTATGTTCTCCCTCATAGAGATTGACTTGGAGAAACAAAAATTATATGTTGTATTTTGGGGTACTTTTGAATTGTATATATGTGTACTCCAGTCTTTGCTTCACAGGTCGAGTCTAGAACTTTTTTATGCATCTTTGCATTTGAAACTATATGTATATGCCTTTTGGTTTTCTATATAAGCTTTCTGCCTTATCGTTTTCGTGAGTGACGCATCTCTGGTTTCGTTTTGATCGTACCCTTTTCTTTCAAGGCTCCTATCTATATATTTTTTCTTGTTATATATGTATGTGTTTTTGTTTCTAGAGGTTGTAGCGCTTCACCACTGTTGATTTATGACTTAATCGTAATGTTTCGTGTGGTAGGATGTTACACTTACCGGCAGCAAGGGAGGAAGCAGCTGGCAGCGACGAAGAAGAGCTCGAACAGAGAGCGCTACATGAGCTTGAATAGAGAGACAGAGAGCTCGAACAAGGAAGTGAACTCAGATAAAGAGACAGACTGGTCGAAGAGACGACGGTCGATGGACCCAGCAACCCTTCGCGACAACGACGCAAGGAGCTCGACGCAGACTGGCCAGGAAAGGAGGAACGATGAGAAGAAGGTCGAGCAGACCTTTCCACAGGCGACAACGGCACCCACAACGAGGAGAAGAGATTGGGATGGTGGCTAGTGGATGGTGGTGTCTGCTTGAACTTTGAAGTTCGAAGAGAAGTGATGGAGTAAGGGGACAGAACAAATTAGGGGTTTTTGAGTGAGGGATGAACGAAAAGGAAGGGGTGGTGTTCGGGTTCTGTTGCTGAGTGACTAAGAA
Organism: Arachis stenosperma; assembly: GCF_014773155.1. NCBI lineage: Eukaryota > Viridiplantae > Streptophyta > Magnoliopsida > Fabales > Fabaceae > Arachis > Arachis stenosperma. The sequence continues at coordinate 30,730,974 of NC_080385.1, read as the reverse complement.
AATTTTTTTTGAAACTATGCCATTTTTAGGTGTTTGAGTCTGAATCGAAAAATCTCTAAAACCGGGCCGGTTTTGACGGTTCACCGGTTAACTGTCGGCTTGACCAGTTCTCATACTGGTTTTTTTTAGGCAGTTTTTTGAGTCAACCGTACCGGCTAGGTGACCAATTTTCCCGGTTCGATTTATTTTCAGAACCATGATTAAAATAAAATTTTTTAGATTTTTAATAAAAAAATATTTTAATTTATAAATTTAATATGTATCCTTAAAGTACAAGATAGATAAATCTTTAAAATTTTAAAACACATGTTTTAAGAAAGAAGAATTTAAAAAATTTTAGTGAGGACATTTTGCTCTCTCATTAAAATTACAGAATTTTTATTTAAATAAATTGGACTATAGAATTTATCAATATACATATTTACTTGTATTTTCGCAGGCTAAAAATGCAAAAATAATATTTACATAATTTATGTAGTATATGACTACAAAAATGAATAGAAAAAAATTATTTTTATTCTTCTAATATATGAAGAGGGACACAAAAAATAAGCTCATTTTCTTCATGAGTACCACAAAAACAAAAAAAAAGGAGACAGAAAATTATGATTAGAAATTATGAATTGACAGACAAATAAATGATAGAAAATAAGATTCTGAAAACGGGTTTGAACTGGCTGGTTGAACCAGTCGAACCATAAACTGATAGAAATAACAAACCAGCCAGATATTGCGATTTAGAAATCGTAGTTGGACCTCTGAACCGGTCAGTCGAACCGAAATTGGACTCGGCCAATTTTTTCTTAAAAATCTAAAATGGTGCCGTTTGGTTTAGAGGAGAAGAACCCTCGTCTCTCTCACAGTCTCACTCAACCACTCTCCAATCTCCATCTCCTTCCTCTCATTGAGCTTCTCCCTCACTCCTTCATTTCCATCTAGCCACCGTCTTGCTATCGCTGCCATCACAACTTCTGGAAGCTGCCTCCATTGCGCAACCACCATTTGAACTTCGAAGCCACTGTAGTCGTTGCAACTGGTCTCGCATCTTGCCTCCCTTATGCAACCACTATCCTGTCGGTGCCAGTTTTGTTCCACCGCATCCTTGCCCTTCAGCCGCGCCAACTCTCTCACGTCATGCTCCCTGTTTTCCTGTGTGCTCACTGCTCAGTCTGCTTTCTTTTAGGTATTTTTTAACTGTAATTATTGTTAGTTAATTTGTGAACTATGATTTTTCATTACTGTGTGGTTTAGGATTGTGAATAATGTGAAGTTTGCTGTTGTTAATTTTTTTATTGTGTAATTATATGTATTGACTGTTGAGATTATGCTGTGGGTTGCTGTAAGCCTGTGATATTGTTATTGGATTGTTTTATTGACCGTTGAGACTGTATCGTTGTTATGATATTGTGTAATTCCATTTGTTTTTATTGAATTGTATTGTTGTTGTGGGTTGAGATTTTAGGTATGGATGAGAGTATCAACCAAGAATTAAGCACGTAAGGATAATAATATAGAGAATAATTCGGTTTCGAATTTTGTTACTTCGAATGAAACTTCTCTTCCTCCCGATTCTAACAATAGTCAAAGATAGGTTGCTTCTAATGTTCGGAGAAAAATCGATCCAACTTGGAGATATGTTGCTTTACAAGTAATAAACAAAAAATCACATTACCAATACTTGTTTTGTCTGAGTACTTTTGGAGGAGGAAGAATTAATAGAATGAAGAAATATTTAGCAAAGATAGGTGGAGATATTAAAAAGTGTTCTAAAGTCCCTTATGACGTAGAAAAACAAATGAAAGGTTTATTGAAAGAAATTTAGAAAAGTAAAACTAGTAAAAAAAAATAAGTTTTAATGAAGACGAATTTGGATGTTGGCATTTTATGTTTGTTTTTTTTTTGTTATTTGACTTTTAAATTTGTATTTGAATGATATGATAATATTGTATTTTATATAATACTTTTAATTTGGATAATATTTTAAAGTTTATATTAGACTATAATTATATTTTAGTGTGTATTTTATTATATTTTATTTATTATTTTATTATAAAATAATTTTTTTGGTTAAACTATAATTAAACTGATTGAATTAATAAACTAATAAACTAGTAGATAGAGCAATTCAATGATCGATTTGATAAACAGACCTCGGTAAAAAGAGATAGAAAGAAAAAGTTATTCTTATAGAACATAGATATTTAACATAAAGACTAAAGACATACCAGTGTCAAGATATTACATTAATATTTTTTGAATTTATCTGTTATGTGTTCTAAGTATATATGATAAAATTATAAAATAAAAAAGTTTTTATTAAAAATATAAAAAATCAAATTTTTAATATATTTATTAAATAAAAATATTTAAAATTTTTCATTAATAATAACTTTATCATGTATCCTAAGAGCACATGTTAGTTAAATTCATATTCTTTTAGGATAAATTCATTTAGTTAGTCTTATTGAAATATAGTACGTGTGAAAATACATTAAAAAAATTTGAAATAATAAAAAAAGAGTATTATATATTTCTAAAATAGGAGTATTTTTTTTTAAAAAAGTTCATATCCACATTAAAAGTTAAAGTTTTAAAATAAGAGTAATTATTATGTACTTTTATATGCATTTTTATATTTTAAATAAAATAATTAACTATTGAAATTATTAAATTTTTACAGTAAAATAATCAAATGTTTTATAATATATAATCAAATACATTTTAACAAAATCAATTATCAATATATTTTATTTTTTCATTTTAATTATAAAATAGATTTATTTTAATATTATTATTTATAAAAACTTATAATTTATTGATAATAATTTTTATGGTTCATATATTATACTTAAAAAAGAAATTACCAATGGATATAAATAGTGGTAGACTTGTATAGTGGTATGATGTCAAGGTATTTTTCTCTCTTTTTTTGCTACTAATTATTTGATAGCCAATTCACGTTTATCAATCACAATTTTTCTCTCCTTTTCTTTTTGGTATTCGCTGGTTGAGAAAATGAGCTTATTTTTTGCGTCACATTTTTGCATGCTGGGAGAACGAAAATTTTTTTTTTCACATTTTTGTAGTCATATATACTACATAAATTATGTAAATATTATTTTTGTTTTTTTAGTCTGTAAAAATAGAACTAAATGTGTATTTGATAAATTTTTGTAGTCCAATTTATTTGAATAAATAACTAATTTTTTATTTAAATTAAAAAAGACTTAAAATTACTTAATTATTAAATAGATTGATCCATCTACTATTTTAAAGATGGGTTATTTGTTTTAAATATTTTTTATTGAGAACTAATAATTATCTTACAATAATATATATGTTTAAAAATTTATTTGTCTAACATTAGGAAAAATTATGTTGTTAGCTATTGGAGAGGCATTAGGGACTGTTTCACATTTCAGACTCGTTCTAATGAAAAATTATCAAGCAAATTGTCATGTGCTAGTTAACTGCAAGGTTGTGGTTCTATTTCTTGAGTAAGTATACACATGTATTTTTAACACACAAATATAACTCTTTTCACTCAGTGACTAGTTGGACTAATTTTTTTCTCATAAATTACATTTAGGGAAAAAATAAAGCGAAAATTACGGGCTCAAACAAGGTCGCAGTCTAAAATAGACAATTTTCTCGGTGATTCAAGCATGAGGTTAATAGAATATTAAACTGACCAATGTGTTTTTAGCCTAGAATTCATACTTTATGAAATCCAAATTTAATATAAAGCATGAATGTTATGTGGTACCAGGTTCCAATGGAAAGTACGCTTCATTTGAAAGAAATGAAGTTGCTTGCATGCGGTCCCATGATTCAGGCAAGACATTTTTGAGCGTACAACGTTAACGGCTACAAGTTTAGAACCATCACAAAGGAAGACGGAATGAAAATCCAAAATAGTGGAGTTGATACAAGAAGATATGCAAGCATGCGTGATAATAAAGTGGCTGTTGGTAGTGTTCCGTATTATGAAAAAATTGTGAACATAATTAAATTGAATTATAGCTATCATTTCACAATGATATTGTTCAAATGTGTGTGGGCTGATACCACTACCAGCAGAGGTATCAAACAAGATCATTTAGGCCTTACCAGCGTTAATTTCTCTCGTCTGATACACACTGGTGATCGAGAAGATGATAAACCGTACATATTAGCATCAGAAGCTCATCTTGTATATTATGTGGATGATGAAGCAGCTAAGGAATGGAGTGTTGTGGTTCATGTGAAACCACGAGATTTGTATGACATGGGAGAAGAGAATGAAGAAGCTGAAGTTGATTTTTCTCCATAGCCAGGGTTGAACATGTCAGCAGAAGGTGACCTTGGAGATTTACAGTTGACAAGGGTGGATGATATAGAAGACCCCACAGAAAATGCTTCAGAAATTTCGATGATGTTGAGTAATGCTTATATGAAGAAAGTTAACATAATTTAAAAAGGATTTTTGTGTCATGAATAAGTACAATAAACTCAACGATGTACGTTGTTTTCTTTGGTTACAAAAATTTGTGTATTTTCGATTTGGAATTAAGTCTTTAATGTATTGTGGGTTTTCATGAATAAAATCAGATTTTCCATTTCTTTCAACAGTTTTTTTCGTCAAAAGTTAGTTTACGTTAAATCTTTAATGTTGTTTCAGTTGTTGTTGTTCTTAATGTTGCAGTTTTGATAATCTTGATATCTAATATTCGATATGAATTCCAATAATGTTAGGATTTTTAAACATTAGTGAACATAACATGATGGTGAAACATGACAAATGAAAACTAAGGACTTTTCATCATACTGTGCAACCACAACATTCGCTCCAAAGCTTCTGTTTAAGAAATTTGTCCAAACTACCAACAAGGGAGATGGTAATTGTTATTTATTTGCATTTAGTTTTAAAATTGTCTTAGCATATTGTTGTCCCTTTTTTCTTTTAAATCACTTTCTAATGACTTAGGAGTTCTTAGTTTCTTTTGGGTATAATTATTTTGTTGTATGCATGTTGTTATTTTTAGTATCTTCTAAATATTCTAGGAAAATAGTTCCTAACAGTCTAGATGGGGAAGAGTCTGGTTCAGAAGACAATTTAGATGATTTTTCTCCATTGAAATTGATAGATCTATGCATTTTGATCTCAATAAGGTTCCATAAGAAGGCAATAAAACTTTAGAAGACTAACAAAGGAAAGATGATATACATGTTACGAAAATGTGCTTTAATCTGAACAGAAAGCCACAGTATGGAGATGATATATCAGATCCTGTAAGATGTGAAGGCCATAGTTTCTTGTCAGAGTATTTTTTTGCCAGGTCAATATGATGTTGAAGAGAAATTTTGACCTTTTATTATAAGAGTTACGTTGACTCCCTTAATTTAATGGTTTAGGTCGTAGTTTAACATATTCATTTACTTTTAGAATTTCTTGATTTAGGTTTAGTAAGGCATAACTTTATTTAAGTTTATAAATTCAGACTATGACTTTATTTTTTTTCCTTTACATTTATGTTTGAATGCAAATTTAAATGATAATATAGTAAATGAGAAAATCTTATTGGTAAATTTGTTCACATGAGTTAACATATATAAGTTATTTAACTTGTGAACCTCTTTATGTAAAACGAATCTAGAAATAGTGTTACGAGTTTAAGTAAGAATGAGTTTAAGTAAGAATGATTTAAACATATGTATTTTAAAAAAGTAGTGTTAACTAAACTAGATTATACCCAGATGGTTATTACTAAAAATAACATTGAAAAATGTAGTTAAACGCATTTTGCAGGGGTTGGAAAAAAATATGCACAAGATGTAAAATAATAATTCACCCCAAGTTATATATCACGGCAGTTCTAAGAAAACAGCCGCTAAATACAAGGTTGATTGCAGCCCTACTATTAACCGCTATTTGCAGAAATTGTTGTAGTGAACCTGCATGTTAAAATAATAAAAAGACTATGATCCCAAGGCTGATGAGGTTGAGTCATGGGATGATCACGTTGATAACTTATATGCCGAAGAAGAAGCTGTACGCTGTAACAAGCCCAATAGTCGCAAGGATACGGATTATTGGAGTGTTGTTGTAAGCGGTAAAAATTTTTCCTACGGTCTCGATTATTTAATTATAATTGGATGACCTTGGTATTCTATTTAATTTTTAGGCAACAATAATGCAACTAAACCTTGTAATTTGTTTCTTAGATGATGGCGTCACAAGAATGATGAAATTGAGCGTCAAGGAGGCTATAGTACTTTCTCCTGGTAGATAGATCATTCTAGAGTTTAATAGAGAGTTGCAATCGATCGATGAGGCAGTTGGATTATTAAGTGGGTTTCTAGGGAGTTTGGGTGTTGACTTTCAACATTTTTCCATTAATAAAGGGAGTTGGAAGTCAATGGACAATGCTTTGAAGAAACATGCATACGACACAGTTAAGGTATAATGTTAATTTTCATAGCCTATTTTTTTAAAAATAAGATTTACATGTCCTTATTTTTTTTGTTGACATGCATCACATTATGTCTCAATTTTTTAGCAAACCTTTCTGTATGAAGAGAATGACAATGAGAAAAAAAAGTGGGTAATAATCAAAGGATAGGAAAAATCTAGAAAGAGGCAAGAAACAACTTATTTCACAAGTTTTATGACGAAAGAAAGAGTTTAAAAGAAAATGCTAAGTACAAACCATCAGGAATAAATGCACAGTAGTGGAAATGGTTCCTTTAATATTGTTTGAAGGACTCTACGAAGGTAATTAACATGGAATTGGTACTCCATCTAGTGTTGCAATTTTAAACATTTTGAATACCTGAATAAAATGATTGATTGAAAGTGATAGAATTAAAAAGGCAAAAAACTAGTCCAATAAGTTTCTAACCCTAAAAAAAATACCGGGACACTATTAAGGAGTCATTACGTTCTAAAATTCATTACATGATCAACTATATTTTTGTCCTTATTTATAGAAAAAATGTAGACAAAATGCTCTAAATTGGTCGAAGCAACTTTATACACATATTGGGGGTTCTAAGACAACGGCAAGGCTAAAGGATGAAGAGGTAATTATGTGTGTATTATCTTTCATATATTTTTGTATGTTTTGTGATATTCTTTTGTAACATGTATGATTGCGTAAATATTTAATGTGGTTATCGGAGAAAAAATAGAAAAGGCGCATTGATAGAGGAGAGATATTTATTATGACTCATAAAAAAAATGATGGCTCGTATATGAATGATGATGCGCGTGCTATTGGAGTAAGTATTGGTTAATAATGATTTGTGTAATACCCGGTCTAACCGAAATTAATTAAATAATGAGTTAAGTAGGAGCGAATATGGTTGGAAGATTTGGCCATTGGAATTTGATGATTTAAATATGATATTTGGATTCAGTGAGTTTTTCTGAGTCGGAAGACATAGTTTCCTGTGTAAAAGCGCGCAGTGGAATTTTGACCGGCAGTACCGGCTGAGACCTGTCTGGTACTGCAGCTGAGAAAATTAATTATGAGTAAATAAGATTAAGAAATGAGGAATTATAATTAGGGGAGGTAGAAATATTTGAAGTGCGATTTAGAGCGCTAATCTTAAAGGTTTTGGTCCAAAATTGGGCCACGGATAAAAATAAGTGAACTGGGCCTAAGTGGGCCCAAGACCCAACATATATAAACATTAGTTATGAGCATTTCAGCTCATTTTACCCTAAAAAGAAGGGTTGGGGCGCTGAATTAAGAAGAGAGAAGAGAAGAGAGAAAACCTAACTCTCTTTGATCTTCAAACCACCATAACTTGAGCTACGGAGCTCCGATTGACGAGCCGTTTGCGGCCACGCGTCGCTCTTCTCATCCTCTACATTTCTATCTAAGTTTTGTGGTGAGTATTCCACTCATCTCTGCCCAGTTTTCGAATTTCCCCACTGTTACACGTTTTTGGGAAGTTAGTGTTGAAATCTTGTGATTTTGGGTGTTTAGGGATACTCCAACATGGATTCTAAGTGAGTTCTATCCCTACTTCATATGGGCTGAGGTAAGAAGTGCTCAAACCCTTGTGATTTGTCATTTTTATGAGCCCTAGGTTGATGTATGTATGTCATATTGGTTATGTTAGTGCATTTGATGGTTTTGGTGCACAATTGGGAGGTTGGTATTGCTTGTGGAGCTTTGGTGAGGCTTGGAGCTAAGGGTTGGTGGAGACTTCCATAGAAGAGGCTCAATTGATTTGGCTACAAGACGGTTTAAGTTTCATTTAAGTACCGTGTGGTGTGATGAGAATTCCTAGGCTAGATGCCCCTAGGATTAAGCTTGGATTGTGTAAATGGTTGATACTAATATGCATAGTTGGTATGTAATGTGAATTGATGATTGGGTTGAGAATTGTGTGGCCTTGTATGCTTGGTGTATTGAAAATTTGATGTATTGGGTAATGAGTATTAATTTGTGGTTTATGCATTTAAATTATGAAATTGGGCCGGAGGCCGTAAATTTTGGGCCGGAGGCCGGAAAGAGGTAAGGGAGGTAAGTTGATGTGTGCATTGTATGATGACACAAGTGATTGGATGAATTTCATATAATGAATATGCGAATGATTGGGTTGATTGTTGAATAATAAGGTTGAGGAGTGAAGGGTGAAATTATGTAGATGAAGTATGTTTGGTTTTGGGTTGAGAAATATTATGTGGTCATATATGTGATTATGATTATTGATGTCTTGATGGTATGACGATGCATGAGAGGTATATATATGTGATATATGCTTGAGGAATGATTAAGGTTGATTTGTGGGTGATACCACGTGATAGTGATTATGATATTGATTATGTATAATGATGGTTGATTGGAAATAGTATTGTTGGAAATTGAGATGAGGAAGGATGTATGACATGTTGATATGTTTGTAATTTAGCCATTTGCTTGAAATAGGTAAGATGGTTATATGATGGTCTTGTGATTCGTGGTAAAGTGTTAATGTATGAGTTGAGGAGGCTTGATGTTGATTTTGGTATATTTTGATTGGTTTCAAAAAGGGTTGAAATTGGCATGTTTTGGTTGATTTTGAAAAGAGTTGAAAATGGCTTGTTTTGAAAATGGCACTTTGTGGTTTTATATGAAAACATGGTTTTTTGGGCATACTTTGACGGGACATAACTTGGACTACGGATCTTTGTTTTGTGCCAAATCTGTTTAGAATGAAATTGGATCCGGGATGTCCATGCCGTTCGAAGACGGGTGAAAAACGATTTAAAATGAGAAGTTATGTCCGTCGGAAGATTGGGGGTTGAATCTGTGAATTCTGCAGCTTTTAACTTAGAAAATTTTTAGGAGAATGACCCTCCACGCGTAGGCGCACTTGGCGCGTACGCGTCGTTCTTCAAGAAGGCACCATCCACGCGTGCGCGTGGTGTGCGCGTGCGCGTCGATGCGCTGCACCCATTGCCCAGCCATTTTCCCGAGAGTTGTGCTAGAGTTGTGCCAGTCTTGTGCTTGGGGCGCAAGTGTACCCACGCGTACGCGTGGCTGACGCGTACGCGTCGTTGTCTATTTTTCAATTCGCGCGTCCGCGTGAGTGGCGCGTATGCGCCGATGAATTTTGTGGCCATCCACGCGTGCGCGTGGAGTACGCGTACGCGTGGCCCTGCTTTCATGCCAAAGTTAATTTTTGAGTTCTAAAAGCCAAATCTCATACTTTTAAGCCTCCGATCTCACCCCTTATGTATTAAATCATTATGATATGCTTAGTAATGAAAGGAACTAGGGGATGTGGTAACTTGCGAGTGAAGCAGGGGAAAAAGTTATGATCAATGGTGATCACGATGATTATATGAGATATGGAGGATGACGTAGGAGTACCGTGTATGCCATGAGCCGAAGGGCTATATCTATTGATAAATGGCTGGTTCTTGATTGAACCATGAGCCGGATGGCTGAGTTATTGCCGGGTCACGGCAAAGCCATTATTGATTATGGCTGAGTATAAATGCATATATGAATAATGAATGAATGTGTTAAATGGATAATAATGGAAAATGTTGAAATGTGATGTGTAACCCCGGGTAGTAGGCAGTGGCATTGCCCACTTGCTCCGGGTATGAGACGGAAAAGGATGTTTATGATAAATGAGTTAATTATGGAGTTTTGAATGAATGTAACTCCGATACCTGGGTAGTATAAGGGTTGGGGTTCGTCCCACTTGCTCCAGGTTAATTGAGATGAATGAATATATGCTTAAGATACCTGGGCAGTAGCAAGGGTTGTGGTTCGTCCCGCTTGCTCCGGGTCAATGAATAAGATACCTGGGCAGTAGCAAGGGTTGTGGTTCGTCCCGCTTGCTCCGGGTCAATGATTAAGATACCTGGGCAGTAGCAAGGGTTGTGGTTCGTCCCACTTGCTCCGGGTTAATGCTTGAGATACCTGGGCAGTAGCAAGGGTTGTGGTTCGTCCCAGTTGCTTCAGGTCAGAGATTGTGACGCCTGGGTAGTAGCGGTAGTAGTGGTGAATCCACTCGCTCCAGGTTGAGCTGTCAAACACCCGCCTGGGTAGTAGCCGCAGTAGTGGTTGTTCCACTGGCTCTGGGCTGAGCGGGTAGTAGCAAGGAGGTTGTAGCTCAAACCTACTTGCTCCGCAAGGGGTGTTTCTGTCCATGGTTAGCTACCAGGACGTGTCGGGTTGGCTATATAACCGACAGATGATATCATCAGCCATAGGGCAGGCATACATCATTTGCATATGTTTGAATTGTTTGGGTTTGCCTATTTGTTATGGATTTCTATATCATATGCTATGCTATTTGCTACGTGTTCTACTTGTATTATTTGTGTATTACTTGTCTGTATTGCTTGTGTTGTACAACTGAGAGATCCCTCATGATGGTGTCGGTGGATGTTGGGGGCTGTTCTTGATGAGATGAGTTGATAATGCGATTGCATAATGATGATGATTTTGAATGAGATCATTTGAGCCCCCTGGGTAGACGCAGTGATGTGATTTCACTAGCTCCAGGCGAGGGTATGATGTATTGATATAAAGTTGAGGCAGAACAACTGGTAATGGTTTTGCTTATAATTCTGAGTCTGATTCGTGAAAGAATCAGCGAATTGGGAAACATGTGTAACATGAACTAGATTTAGTATCCCCTTACGACAGATGCCTATTTATGGATTAGTGAGAATCTAGGCTGGATACTTGGTGAAAAGGAGTTTAGGATGCTTAGTGAGTTTTTATTGCAGTGCATTGTATTTATTTGGCACTTTTACCGTACTGGGAACCCATGGGCCCGGGGTTCTCATTCCGTATATATCTCTTGTTTTTCAGATACAGGTTCAGGTGCTCAGAAGTGAGCTGCGGTTCATCTGAGAGATGGCGAAGATATTTATTTTCTCTACTTTGGGTTTTCCTTAGAATCTCTCCACTTTTGTTTTGAAAAGATTATATTATGTGCTGAACTCTTTTGGAACTTGCCTATAGAGGCTCTTATGTTTCCTTTGGGAGAGATTAGGATGTACTGTTGTCAGTTACTTTCATACTGTACCCTAGCCGGCCTAAACTTCGCGGGTCGCGACTAGTGGCTATTACTTATGTTATATATATCTATCTGTTATCTATCTCTTAATCTCCTTTATGCCTTGTCCGCATATCGCATTCGGGCTAACAGTTTAACTTTTCGTTGTCGAAACGTGAGTGAAACGTCTTCGCGATTTTATTTCTACTCTTTTCAGGCTTCTCGATTAATATTCCTTTCGAATTTACCTATAGTTATATATTAAAAAAATCCACCTGAGAGTCGTACCACCGTAATATCATTGACTTATGACTCGAGCATAAGGATTTGAATATTAGGGTGTTACAATTTGCATCTCTTACTCTATTCATGTTGCTAACTTTGAAATCACAATAACCTAATTCTGGTAAGTCTGTAGGAAGCGATTGCGAATATTGAGAGCTAAGATGGGTCCTCGAAGGAGATTTCACTTACTGATTCGCTTGCGTAAGTACTTAGAAAGAAGCATTCAGGACGAATTTGGGGGTTAGGTTTTGGACCATGTCCAACCGAAATTATTCATAATACTACACAACAATCAAACTCTGGAGTGCAAATTGAGGAGTATCAGAGGGAGATTACAGAATTAAAGGCAGCAACAGCAGAACAAAAGGCGGAGATTACAGAATTAAAGGCAGCAACAACAGAACACAGGGCAGAAGCAACAGAAGAGAAGGCAAAGAGACAGACCATAGAGAATCTGGTAAGATACATAATCCAACAGCAAGGAGACCCTTTACCATCTGAAATTGATGCACAGCTGAAGTCTTTGGAGATTGCAACAAAATAGAGATTTTTTAATAGTTAAATTTTTTTTTGTTTCCTTTATGAACAGTGCACTTTGAGGACAAATTGTTATTAACTATTTTATTTTGTGATCTATATGTATTATTTGGATTATTCTAGCATTGTGTTTTACATCAATTACATTTTTTTATATAATTGCAATTATCACCAGTTAAATTAATACGTAACGTTTTTAAATTAAAAGATTTTTTAAATGTTGATTGTGATATGAACCCAAAATTCAAATAAACTATTTAAATGAAAAAAAGAAGTTTAGCAGCGGTTATGGTTGAAAAATGCAAAATCAAACTTTTTAAACTAAAGTAAATAGCGGCTGTTAGATAACCGTCGCAAAAAGCGTCTCAAATCAATCCTGGAAAATAGCAGCGGTCGTTAATCGTCGCAGAACATTTCCGCCACTAAAACCGGTTTAACAGCGGTTATTCCAGCGGTCAAATAAAACCGCCGCCAAAGGTTTACAGCGCAGTTAGTTTCTGCGGTCATTGAACCGAACTTTCAACTGCCGCTATCTACCGCTCCTTAGACTTAAAAATCAATTCTCACCATCCTTCATTCCTTATTATCACACCTCCCATTTTGTTCATCAACAATTCATACTCTAAACACAATTCATTCTTTTCTAAATAAAGCAAACTCAAAACGTAATCCTTTTCTTAATAACTTAAAATCAAATTATAAAATCGTTAAAAATCCAAATCTTTCTAAATAACCACTTCGAACAAAGCCTCCTATTTTCATCAAAATTTCGGCAACGTCTCCTTTAAAACTTGGACTTTTGCCACCCTTCAAGGGTCCCAACCACCAAACCAAACACCTCTCGGTCATTCAAATCATTTCCAATATCAAATTATTTTAAAATCAAACCAATTCCAATATTAAATCCTTCCCAAAAATCAACCAACTCTAATAAGAAATCAATTGCAAAATTGAACCACACATCTCTCAACCAATCCATTCAATTCAATTTCACAAACCCTCCATCAACCCTCAACACATCAATAATCATCATTATTTTATATTCATTAAAGTCATAATCCAATACATACAAATTCATTCATCCTTTATACACACATCATATACTATATACACAATCCATCAATAATTCATTCAGTTCATTCCTATCTTAAGGTCCTTTACCCTAAGCTTTCACGTGACATTAAACAATAACTACGAAAAACCAAAATAATACCTTGGCCGATTCCTCCCTAAGCCCGGAACACCTCAATTATCCACATTTTCTCAAGCTCCAAAGCTCTAACTCCTCACCAATTAAATTTTCAACTCCCAGGGTTTAATTCCAAGCTTCCAATATCCACTAATTTAACTCTAATTCAACAAGATACACAATCTAATTCATACAATATCACAATAATCAACATTGAGCTCACTAAATTACCAATTCACAAGGGTTAGGGTTTTTTTACCGTTAGTCACGAGTCAAATAGACACAATCCAATGATTATCCACCGCTAGAGTACTCCTAAACCATCAAAATCACAAAATATCTCAATTACCAAAACCCAAATCACGAACTAAAAAGGGAAAAACTGGGTAAAAAAATGTGATTTTCTTACCAATTTGTTCAGTAGGTTTTTGTAGATAATTCCGAGACAAACCCGTGGCCGCTAATGGCTTGTCAATTGGAGCTCCAGATTGAAAGTTATAAATGATTGAATTTTTGGAGGTGAAGGTTAGGTTTTTAACGTCAATTCTCTCATCTTCAATGTAATTCCATTCAATCTAAGGAAAGAAGCCAAGTTTTAGGCTTTTATATAATGGGCCTTGGGTCCGGTTTGGACCCGGTCTAATCGATTCATTCCGTTGGCTCGATTTTAGGTCAAAATATTTAAAATTAGTGTCAAAATTCATATTTTAACTATTTCTACTTCATTAAACTATAAAATTTAATTTTATAATTTTCTTTGAATAATAATTAATTTATTGGCTAATTATTCATTACTTACTCGGGGTTTACACATGACAAGTGCCGCATACGTGAGAGCACTTGGCCAAACTAGATGCTCGCACACGCATGATGTTTTCATGTACGCATGCATACTAAGTTTTCAAAAAGCTGATATGTTGCAGAATTCATTTTTTCAATCGAATTTTTAAACTTTTATAATTTTTTGTAAAAAAATTATTTTTCACCCATTCTTGAACCATTGGAAAGATTATTAAATAAATTTTCATAAAGATCTACTTTCACTGAATTCAGAACTCCGAGGACCGAGTTACAGCCCACTGAAGTTGGTCAAAAATCAGTTTTTGTCTAAAAATAAAATTTACCAAATTTTCCAAGGTTCATAAGCCACCTCAATTTGCACTCATTAAAATGACCCCCAAACCATCCAATGAGATCATTCACAGTCAACCAAGTTCAAACCTACTCCATTTACACAACAACTCTAAATCATCAACTTCACATATCAATTTCAAGCATAATATTTCAACAACTTACCGTACTTACCTTTCACGGCCTTCGGACAAAAAATCCATAACACCTACGACCTCTGGCCCAACATTCATTAATTCACCTCACAATTTATAAATACACAATCATCAACCAAATTCAATTTTAACAATACATCAATTACACATATTCATTCCATCCAATACACAATTCAACTTATTCCTAAGGATTTCATGCCACATTACATGGTATTTAAATAAAATTTAAACCGTACTTCTAAAAAGCCAAAGTTAAGCCTTTAATGTGTGAATTTCTACCAAGTCTAAGCTTCAGGCTCCACCAATGATCACTCTAGTGTCTCTAACATCATTCTATACTATTTTCACATAATATACACAATACTCAATATACTAGGGCTTCATAAAACATCATAATCACATGAGAAAGTGGTTTTTAACTTTTACCCACTAAAAATTATGATGAAATCTAGCTATATATATATATATAGTTGAATTATATAGGATTTTATTATAGGCATGTTAACTTTTTTAAAAAAGATTTAAAACTTAATAATATCCAATTATTCATGGTAGGGATGTCAACGGGGTAGGGCAGGTGCGGAAGATGCCTTCCTGCTCTCTATCATCGCCCCTAGATTTGCTCCCCGTCTCCGTTTTTGTTTTTCACTGTAGAAAATATTGCTCCCCATTCCCATTTTTTATAGGGCCCCATTTCCGGCAGGGACCCCATTTTCCATCTCTCTGATAGTTCTGACTAATTATTAATTTTCATAGGAATAAAACTGAAAGTATCCATCCTATACAAAAATAGCAAGATTTTATACAAAAAGTCTAAACAACAAGATGGTGACTTCTTTCAAAATGACGCAGTAAAAAACGCTATGGCAAGCCAGAGCATAGAGCAGTGGATGAGGTGGAGGTCGTGACAGCAGAGAGGAAAATGGACACGACGATAGAGTTGTGAAAAGAAACGCCACGAATATAGATATAAATGCGGTTGGATAGAGTATGGACGATACTAGGGATCTATAAATTGAAGAAGGGTTATGCAAACGAGGATAGAGTATGGACGATACTAGCATGTGAAATGACTAAAAAACATTGAGAAATAAACTATTAAGGACAATTAAATAAATATATGAATTTTGGGAATTAGCCGGGGTGGGATTGAGATCCCCACTCGGGTCCCCGTGCCTGTCTCGGAAAAATTGTCCCCCATCCTCTTTCTTGCGGGTAAAATTTTTCACAATCAGATCTCCATTTGAAGCAGTCTCTGCAGAAATCCTCGCATCTCGAAAAATTTTACCATCTTAATTCATGGATGCCCAAAAATATATGCCTTCCCTGCAAGAAGAAATAAACAGAGACCCATAATGAAAATGGGATAGGAACAAAGAGCATTTTACTAATTTTTAATCCAACTTTATTATTCTATAGAGAATATTATTTTATTTTTCTATTTTAACTTATAATAATAATTTTTTACATATTTAATAAACATAAAAAATTATTTGTTATATTGAATACTATTGATTCCATAAAATTATTTATTAAATAGTATAATGTCATTTAAGGGTCGTAGGCACAAATATTAAATAGTATAATCAAAGTTGTCGCATAATAAGTTCGTTTTTTACAATGCAAAGATTGTCGGAAAAAAAAGAATGAATCCTCTTACTTTTTTTTAATAATGGAAGGAGTAAAGTGTGATTTCTCACTATTAATTTTATAAATGGGACAAAAAAAATGAAAAAAAAGAACAATAAAAATTTAATAATAATACTTTATTTCCTCAATTTGTAATTTAATTTAATTTAATATTTATAATTTTATAAATATAATATATATATAATATGTTTATTATATGAAAAATTATTTATTTATTTTGACAATAATTAAAGAATATAAAATAAAAAATAAATGTATTAAAAAATAAAAAAATAAATTATGACTCCTTTTCGTTCGCAAATGATGACCTTTAATATTTTTGTTAATATTATTTAGGGTTAAGTATAATTTTGGTCCCTATTGTAGGAGATGAAATTTTTTTTCGTCCTCAACCTTTTTTTACTTACAAAATCGTCCCTAAGATTTAACTTAGTTTTAGAACCGTCATTTGTACCAAAATATCCTTCCCCTTCTTTTCCGAAATCAACCAGAAACAAAAGCAGAGACAAAAGCAGAAACATAGGTAGAGGCAGAAGCAGAAATAAAAGCAGAAGCAGAAGTAGAAAGCAGAAACAGAATCAACAACAATGAAGCAACAACGACCAGAAGTAGAAGAACAACAACAATGGATAATGGAATCAGAGCAACAACAAAAGCAGAAGCAAAAACAAAAGTAGGAGCAGAAACAGAAAGCATAAGCAACAACAATGAAACAACAACTAGAATCAGAAGAACAACAACAACAATGGATAATGGAATCAAAACAACAACAACAACAACCGGCAAGGAGGACGAGGAGCAATGGCGACCGACGAGGAGCATCGACGACCGGCAATCGAGTGAAGAGGAGGAACAGAAATGACGAGTAGTGCGCGACGTCCAACCTCACGGATTTGCTGGCGTTGACGTCGAACGTGGAAGAAGAGCAGCAACGGGATCTGACAAGATCCAGCGGCGAGGACCGAACGACGAAGAGCACCAATGGTGGCGAGGAGCAGCGGCGGCAGATTCCCTTCCCCTTCCCTTCTCTACCTTTCCTTCCCCCTCTTTTTCCTTGAAAATCCCCCCAGCATGATTTCCTTCCCCCTTTCCCTTTTAACCCGTTTTCTTTTTTTTTTTAATATATTTTTTTGGTTAGGGGTAATTTGGTAATAAAAATAAAAAAATTGATAAAAATGATAGTTTTAAAACTAAGTTAAATTTTAGGGACGATTTTGTAAGAAAAAAAAGGTTGAAAACAAAAAAAATTTAACGCCTATCTTAGAGACCAAAATCATACTTAACCATATTATTTATTTATTACTTCATCAATGTACCCAAAAGGTTTTAATTCAAATTTTTTTGAGTGAACTACCAACCTGGTCCTGTCGATTTCTCAGAATGACAACGCGACCCCTCAAGAAAAAAAAATGATTCACTTCGGTCCCTGTTCTTTATTTTATGACACAACACGGTCTCTATGACTGTTTCTCCGTCAACTCTAAATGGAAAATACTGACGTGTCAGGTTCAAAAATGAACAGGAACCTAATTGTCTCTAAATTTAAATTGGTTAGAAATTTATTTGTCCTTATTTTTTAAACGAGATCTTTTTCAAAATTTTTTATTCATTATATTAATATTCCTTTTCAATAAATTATTGAATATATGGTATATATAATAAATACAAACTAATTAATAAATTATTCAAATTTAAAAATATCATTTATTATGAAACTAAATAAATAATTCTCAAATATAATTTTTAAATATATAAATAATTTATTTTATTATATAAAAATCGGATTTCTGCACTTAATGGTGGAGCTGACGTGACATGCTTCCGGGAGTGTTTCTCGATTTATTTCTTTTAACTCATTAAATACAAGTTATTACGATAAACTAACTATATCAAATAATTGATTTGATTAGATATTTAAATATCATTTAATTTATTATAATTTATATCAATTTCATTTGGTAGTATTTTCTAATTTATTTATTTTAATATTCTGTTAATATTTTTTAATTTATTTCTTTTAATTTATTAAACCAAATTTATTGTGTGTACTAATTAATTAATTTGATTAATTTATAGTTATTAAAATAATAAATCTATGAATAAAATAAGTAATTGAAATATTTTTAACTAATAATTAAATCAAATCAAATCATATATATATATATATATTATATAGAGCTAAATTCAAATAATGTGAATTAAGGACTAAATTAAAATAAGATAATTTCTTAGTTATTCAAGTTGAGTGCAATAAATACAAATTAATTTGTTAGATAATCATAGTTGAATGGTCTACTATATATAGATGACCACACAAAATTATAAGAATCGTAATTTTTATCACTCTTACTATTTCAACTCTTCTTTTCTTCTTTTTTTTTTCTTTATGTATAATTTTTTTTATGTATAAATGTACCCAAAATGAGAAAGTATGGATGAGTTTTTTATTAATTATTTGTTTGATGAATATATCTCAATTTAGGCATTCTACTACTGTAGATAGAAGTTGACCTGTAGTAATTCAAAATGGCCAATGTATTTTTTTTATAGTATTAGATAGAAAAATATTTGTTAAAAGGAATATACCCATTGTAATATTTTTTTTTCAATTGTTATATTTTTATGTCAGTAGTGTAAATTCTTTGAAGGCACAAGATAATAAAATAGGTTGACTTTAATATCATTTGAAGCTAAATTTAATAGTTTAAATAAGCACCACTAATTGTGTTCAAAAAGAAATTTTATAATAATAATGTGATTTATATATTAATTTTTTTTGAGTAAATTCATTTCAAAATTAAATGTAGAAATTAGACTTAATTACGCTAAATTTTTAAAGGTAATATAGAATTTGACAACAAAATTAACATTCATTAAGGAAATAAATTTATTTATAGCAATTTTCTAATTATAAATAATAACAAGACTTATGAAAAAATATTAATGTCATTATTTTTATTAATTAAATCATAATATTAGGTAGTTGATAATTTATAGGCAGAAATTATTAAGTAATTACGTAAAAATTAGCAATGAACAAACAATAAGGATTCAGAAAAAATAGATTATATAATACCAATTTCATAATTAAAATATGTCACATATCATATTCTCATATATTCTATTTATTATCTATTCTATTATATAAAAATCAGGTTTCTGCACTTAATGATAGAGTTAACGTGACATGCTTATGAGAGTGTTTAGCGATTTGTTTCTTTTAACTCATTAAATGTAATTTATTATGATAAATTAACTATATCAACTAATTAATTTGATTAGATATTTAAATATCACATAATTTATTATAATTTATATCAATTTTATTTGGTAGTATTTTTTAATTTATTTCTTTTAATATTCTGTTAGTATTTTTTAATTTATTAAACTAAATTAATTATACTAATTATATGTATTAATTAACTAATTAGATATTAATCATTAAAATAATAAATCTATCAATAAAATAGGTTCTCGAGATATTTTTCACTAATAATTAAATCAAATCAAATTATATTTATTGAGCTAAATTTAAATAATGTGAATTAAGGACTAAACTAAAATAAGATTATTTTTTACTCATTCAAATTGAATGCAATAAATAAAATTAATTTTATTAGATAATCATAGTTTTTTGGTCTTTTATTTATAGATAGCAATACAAAATTATGAAAATTATCATATTTTTGAAGTTACAACACAAATATTATATTTTAGGTAATTGTATATTTTTTATGTTATTTTAAAAATTATTATATAATTTTAAGATCATTTAATTATGTCTATTTTGTTAAAAATATTGTCATTATTGGAGAGTAACTAATGTTTGTGATAGTCTAAAATTGAGAAATAAAAATACAAAATTTAATATACTGAGTTTTCGAAATATAAATCTTAAAGTAAATATATGTGATTATAATTAATGATCATAATTAAGTCTTTATTTTATTTCAATTTATTCAGGATATGTTTATCTTAAATTTTATTTTTTTATTAATTAGTATTTTATTTGTATATTTAATTGTCATTAATTTATATAAATTAAAATGTATTACTTTAAAAAATAGATACGTGTCTAAAAAATAAAAAAATATATTTTTTTTTGTTAGTAAAAAATTTATTTCTCTTTAGCTTTTTTTTTTTTGCATCATATCTTACATTTTTACTATAATTAAAAGTTAGAGGTAAATTATTAAATATCAATTAGCAAAAAAAAAAATATAATACTTAATGAATTATCATAATCACATTTAAAGGTATTGAAGTTATTTTCATATAATAAAAGTGATATGCTTCAAAAAATATTTGTATATAATTTACTAACAAATATATGAGATATTTATCATTATTTTATTTTTAATAAAAATATCATTGTATTAAAGTGATGCATTTTAAAGATGTATAAATGATATTTTTTAAAAAAAAAATTTATAAGATAGTAAATGCAATTTTCTTTAATTTTATCCTTAATATTTAGTTTTAATTTTACTTTTAGAGTTTTAATATATTTTAATTATACTATTAGAGTGAACAACATTAATTATAACTAATCAATTATATTATCTGATTTGACTAAAATTAAATAAATATTAAATTATTTAATAAACAATAAATAAAAAATAAAATAAATAAATTTAATTTGAATTATTTTCTTATTATTTTCTATATCTAGGAATCAGAATGTGTTTTATTTATTTTTATTAATAGTTCTTAAAGGAGTTACTATTTTATTTACTAATATTTTAATTTTTTTTATAATATTTTCGTAAAACTTGATTAATAGATTCTTTTTCATAATGTTTTTCTTGAATTTTTTAACAAAAATATATCTTAATTTTTGTCTTTCATCTTTTATATTTATTTATTATACTAAAAGAAAAAAATAATTTTAAATAAAAAAATTTTTATAAAAAATTTTTTAATAAAAAATAAAAATATTTTTTTTGATAAAATTAATGATTCACCAACAGTTATTTTTATATAAAGTGATGAATAACTGATAAATGTTAAATAACAATTTAATATATTTAATTAAATTATTATTTAATAATTTTTAAATATCAATTTTACATAAAAAAATAACAGAATTTTCAGCTTTAATAAATTAGAGCTTGCTGTTTTGATATATTGTGTGATTGTTCTTAGAACATCTATAGAACAAAATAAAATTGGAGCCAGGAAGCATACAATGCAATATATATAAATAAAAAAAAAATAAAAGCTTATTAGAATTTCCCTTCTAATTGTCTCCATATTTTTGTTACGAGCAAAAAACAAAGATAGAGGGAGACAATAAGTATAATTATTTTTGACAAATAATATTTAACTATCATCAGAAGCAGAGTAAAAGAAAATCACTCTGAATTATATGAGTCTTTCTGTACGTAATTAAACGTTTTTATTGTGAAAATTGAGTTAACTGTTTTAGTTGTAAATAAACGTGATTACAATCATTATAGAAAGAAAATCATTCAATTATACATAAAAACTAAAACTGTAATTGAAAAGGTATATATACACATAGTCTTTAATCTTACTTGGTGTTCTATATATCCCTGATTGTGGTCATAATTTACAATTGTTAGAATATAATAAACCTTGATTGAGATTGAAACATTACAAAAGAGTTTCCAAGATGATTACAGCAAATCAATCAAATTTCAAAAAAAGTGATCCAAGTAATAAAAGATTACAGCAAATCAATCAAACAGGCATTATATAGCGTACCTTGGTAGTTATTAGAGCCCATTTGTTTCCAAACTCAGCATGAAGATCAACGATGAGTTTCTCCTCTTCTTCAGAGAGAGGACCCTTCTTCAAATCAGGCCTTAGATGTTCGAGCCATCTATGCCTACAATTTCTGTCACTTCTCCTCAACTCAGAATTCCTTTGAACAAAATTCCAATTACGTTCGCCCCACTTCTTTACGTGCTCGATAAGCATGGCGTCCTCTCTCGGCGTCCAAGGCCCCTTTCTCAAATCATCTCTCCAAGACTCACCATCCTCATTGTTCTTGTTATTCTTGGAAGTCATTTTGACTATATATATATATGGCTGATGCTGCTTCAATTCTTAATTGCACCAATGTATATTTGCTTTGTTACGAAACAAAGACAATGCGTATGTAAGGACTAAGATTTTGATCGAAGGAACAAGAAAGAGATGAGGTCAAAGAAACAAGAAACTAAAGCTTCTGAGAGAGAGAGAGAGCTAGGTATGAGAGCTAACACTTCATAATAATTCCGCACGCGTTATATATAGCAGCACCAATCCAGGGACTTAAAACAAATAATTTTATTAATTTAATTTTGTTTTTTATAAGATTATATAACGAGATGCACATCAAAATTAAATTATTTTTTAAAAATATAAAAGTATTTATAAACATGTCCACAAAAGATATTTTATTAGTTATACGTAATTTTAGTTTGATTTTTTTATTATTTTTAATTATTTACTTAGTATTCATAAAGATAATTTTAGAGATTGACCTATTATAAAAAAATGTTAAACCTATCAGAATTTATTATTTTTTGTTCTGGTCCAACCCAACTCACCAAAAATTCGGGTCCGGGCGTCCACCTGACATGACGGTCTGATGAAACCAAACCGGGAAGTAACCCGAACGTCGCCTCTCCCTTCGCATGATCAAGGACAGTTGGAAAGGAAACTTTCAGGAAAAAGGGTTTGCCAATGTGGGACCCACACACATACAGACTATATAAGGGGAGGGTCCTACCCCTCTCCTAGGTACGTCACCGAACCTTAAACACCACCTCTCGTACGGATCCTGACTTAGGTGTCGGAGTCCTTTTCGCAGGTGGCACCACCTCATCCTCTCTGTGAACTGTGCACTCGGCACGACCTCACTCCCAGAGATCGCCCAGATCCAGTATCCAACCACCCCTTGCTCCTCAACAAATCGTTGAAGCGACCCGTTCAGGACCCGTGCAACAGAACATTGGCGCCATCTGTGGAGATTGGATAAAGCATGGCGGCGTTATTCCCGCACTCGGACAAGCTCGGGAAAGAAGGGAGAGACCGCCTGAGGAGTAGGGTGAGCTCTGCAGGTGCCTCTCGCGAGCAGTTGAGACCCAGGACGCAAGGGGGGAACCAACTCTCCCGATCTCTTGAAAGAAGGCCATTTGGAGGAACGGGGGATGACAACGCAAGGATCAAACAAGAGTCCAGGCACCGAATATAGAATCTCGAACGCGAGCTGGCAGAAAGAGATCGGTACTAGCCTTCCCGCAACATGAACATGCGACCAAGCCTGTCCCATACCGACCTCCTCGAAGGAGGTCGGGAGAGTGTGGCAGAAACCATGAAACGGACAACGAGCGGGCCGAGTCTAATGCTCGAGCCCATTCCCGTACTCTAGAAAGAAACGAAGGGCACAGAGAAACCCAGAGAAAGGAGGAAGGAAAAAAGGGGACCCCGTCATTATGGGAGCTACCCCTTTCCATTCCTCCATCCTTAAGGTCCGGCTGCCGAAACACTTTGACAAGCCGGAAAACATGAGGTACGATGGGACTCAGGACCCCTAGGAGAACTTGATGGCCTTCGAGGCCAGAATGAACCTCAAGGGCGTCGCTGACGCCGTGAGGTGCTGAGCTTTTCCAGTAACATTGGCGGGCCTAGCAATCTGATGGTTTAACGCACTCCCGCAAGGGTCTATTACGGCCT
Organism: Arachis stenosperma; assembly: GCF_014773155.1. NCBI lineage: Eukaryota > Viridiplantae > Streptophyta > Magnoliopsida > Fabales > Fabaceae > Arachis > Arachis stenosperma. Next base: position 30,706,845 of record NC_080385.1, on the reverse strand, counting down.
TTGAAGATATAACTCGAAACTTCCTGGCGTAGTTCACCACGCGCATTGCCAAGGTTAAGCACCCGATCAACCTCATAGCTGTTACTCAAAGAAACGGGGAGCCGACCATGAAGTATCTTGACAGGTTCAATGACGAATGCCTGGAGATTGATGGTCTGACCGACTCAGTGGCCAGCCTATGTGTGATGAATGGGCTGTTAAATGAAGACTTCAGGAAACACCTTACCACCAAGAACACAACGAGGACAATGATCGCGGCCTAATTGTCGTTAATGTTGTTGTCGGAAGGGACACACCCCTAGGTCCAAGTCCGCAACAAAGACGGACGCCAAGATCTTGGCCGTATCATCAAGCAGCCGTAGGACCCTATCCAGGGAAGCTCCAAGGATATCGTTTGAGACAAGAACACAACGAGGACAATGACCGCGGCCTAATTGTCGTTAATGTTGTTGTCGGAAGGGACACACCCCCAGGTCCAAGTCCGCAACAAAGACGGACGCTAAGATCTTGGCCGTATCATCAAGCAGCCGTAGGACCCTATCCAGGGAAGCTCCAAGGATATCGTTTAAGTCAGAGGACCAGTGATTCCATGACATCCCGGAGAACCCCTCCATGGTGATCACAGCAAGAGTCGGAACAGGCTTGTTCAAATGAATCCTCGTTGACACCGGTACCGACTCCAAAATCATGTTCGGAAGTATTTTTGACGCCCTGGGGCTTCGAAAAATCGACCTAAAAACTCATCAGCACGGAATGGTCGGTAATGGTGGAGTTTGTCATACTAAGGGACTCCACGGCCTACAATGTCATCCTGGAGAGGAAAACAATCAATGAATTCTCTGCTGTGATGCACTAAGCTTCTGGTCATGAAATTTGTTGCCAACGATGGATTAGTGGGATCCCTTAGGGGGTCCTAGAAACGGCGGTTGCGTGCGACAACGCTAGTCTCTCCCTAAGGAAGAAATCAAAAGAAGCATCTGGGGTCTTCTTGGCCGATTTGGATGCCAAGATTGACGACAAATCGAGGTCTGAGCCCGAGGGAGATCTGGAGAAATTCAAGGTCGGAGACACGGAGGACAAATTTACCTTCATGAATAGGAACATTCCCCATAATCTGAACGAGCCCCTCATGAAGGCCATAAGGACAAATGGTGACTTGTTCGCCTGGACGCCAGCCGACATGCCTGGAGTAGATCCCGATTTCATGTCCCATCGGCTTGCAGTAAAGCCGGATGCCAAGCCCGTTGCTCAGAGGCGGAGGAAGATGTCCCAAGAGAGATCTAACGAGGTGGCCAAACAAACCGCTAGCTTGTTAGAAGTAGGGTTCATCAGGGAACTTGAATACTCGACGCTGTCGAATGTAGTCCTCGTCAAAAAAGCAAATGAAAAGTGGAGGATGTGTGTCTATTACTCGGACCTCAACAAAACGTGTCCCAAGGACTCCTTCCTTCTTCCCAACATCGATGCCTTGGTAGATGCGGCGGTAGGATATCGTTTTTTAAGCTTCATGGATGCGTAATCAAGGTACAACCAGATACCGATGCACCAACCTGACAAAGAAAAAACAGCGTTCATAATGCCGGGAGGCACTTATTGTTACAGGATAATGCTATTTGTACTGAAGAACGCAGGAGCGACTTACCAGAGGCTGATGAACAAGGTCTTTAGTGATCTAATCGGTAAATCGGTAGAGGGGTACGTGGACGATATCTTGGTAAAGTCCAGCCAACCAGACGACTTGGTCGGTGACCTCGAGACCGTGTTCACGTCTCTTCACAGACACAACATGAGACTCAACCCCCCCAAATGCGCTTTTGCCATGTAAGCCAGGAAGTTCCTGGGTTTCATGATAACCCAGAGGGCGGTCGAGGTGAACCCCGACAAGTGTGAAGCTACTCTGCGAAAGACAAGCCCATGGTGCATCAAGGACGTGCAGAGATTAGCCGGAAGGCTTACAGCTCTATCTCGTTTCCTCGATGTATCGGCGGCTTGAGCTCTTCCCTTCTTCAACCTCATGAGGAAAGGGATAGCCTTTGAATGGACCTCGGCCTGTGAAGAAGCTTTCAACCACTTCAAAAACATACTTTCAGCACCACCGGTCCTAGGCAAATCCAAGGACGGCGAGACGCTATTTCTATACTTGACAGTAACGGACGAAGCCTTGGCGGCCATCCTTGTTTGAAAAGAGCTACAAGGTGCGGAGCTAAGATACAACAAATTGGAAAAGCTAGCTTATACACTCCTGATCTCATTGGGAAGGTTGAGGCAGTACTTCCTAGGGCATTGGATCACCGTCAAGACTGACCAAACCATTCGTCAAGTCCTACAAAAGCCCGATCTAGTGGGATGGATGATGATCTGGGCAGTCGAGCTATCCCAGTACGATCTATAATATGAACCCAGACATGCGATTAAAACCCAGACAATGGTTAATTTCCTAGTGAAAGTGACGGGGGACCCTCGCGAAAACTCGGACACGGTGAAAACTCCATGTCAATGGAGCTTCCAACCAAACGTCTGGGGGGCAGGAATAATCCTCGAAAGTCCGACCAGAATGCTAATACTTCATAATAATTTCGCGCGCATTATATGTAACAGCACCGACATAAATTTAGGGACTTAAAAAATTATTTAATTAATTTAATTTTGTTTTTTATAATATTATATAATAGAATATACATGTAAAGAATGAATGTGTATCAAAATTAAATTATTTTTTAAAGGTATAAAAATATTTATAAATATATCCATACAAAAGATATTTCATCAGTTATAGGTAATTTTAGTTTGATTTTTTTATTATTTCTAATTATTTACTTAGTATTAATAAAGATAATTTTAGAGATTGATCTATTATAGAAAAATGTTAGAATTATCAGAATTTATTATTTTTGATAAATAATTAATTATTAATATTTAAAAGTATAAACTAAAATATATTATATTAAATTACTAAACCAAAAAAAAATTAAATTAATAACTAAAAGTGTGATAAAAAATAATAAATTATAATAGCTATTTAATATTTCTCATTAATAAAATATATTTTTGGCGTAACAAAAGAAAAACACATCAGTAGGATTAATTTCTGCGACCAAGGAAGAAAAAAATTATATTCGACTAAAAAAAAAGAGGTTGAGATACATGGTGACACATGACTTAAATGTTATATAATTTCAAGCTATCTTAATATTTTAATTTCATAACGTCTTAACAAAAGAAAAAGAAATAAAATTTAAACTCTTATTTTTCAGGTTGTAATAATTTCATAATTTTTCTATATTGATGTATGCTCCTCAGTGGCATTTATATATTTATAATTTTCAGATCTTTCTCAGGTTAATTATTGAGGTAATATCTCAAATAGTATTTAAAATTTTTAATTCACTTTAATTAAATTTTTTATTTTTTAAAATGGCTAAATATATTCTTTATATTTAAAAACGTAAATTTTCGTTAGTCCAAATATCATCACTCATTTTAACATTGCTGATGTGTACAATTAAGTGCCAACTTGACAGTTTATTAAACGACGCCGTTCAAATCTAACATTCAATTGCAATAAAACGAAGTTGTTTGTAATCTTTGGTGGTGAATAGCATAGCAGTGAAGATGCCTCCGACACCAGCACCAGTGACAACATCGAAGTAATCGACAATTATGGCATTGGTGTCTCTAGACTTCTTCTTGAGAAAATTTTCAAGATAGGCTAAGGCTTTACCGATGGTGATCCTGCGCATGACGCTGCCACCGTCAATTGAGAGGATGCATATCTTGCTACGCTGGTTTTTGAGAAAAGATACGACATCAAGAATGCTGAGGGTTGGCAGTTGAGGAAGTTCCGATTTAATTTGGGATCAATGGAGATAGGTATGTTCTTGAGGAACAAGAGCTTCTGTTTGTCGTAGCCAAATAAAAATTTGTTGCATTTCCATCTTATTACTTGAATCCATTTTTCTCTCACAAACTCTTCTTCTGATTCACATACAAAATTCACCTCTACAATATAATATTATATTTTATTAGTAAAATATTTACAAGAGAAGATTGAAAAGCAGGTTTGAGCCTCTTCTAACTACTAATCATTTTATGGTAGTGATGACTAGTGCTACATATACATATTTTTTGGTGACTTAAAATAAAATAAACAACAACTAAGAAAGAAAAAATAAATAAGAAACTGCTTAAGAAAGACAGTCCCGTTGAATATTACTCTCAAACTCCTTCCAAGGCAACGGAAGCTCCACTTGGGGAGAAAGGGTCCGCATTGCAGTTTTTACCATGATGTCTGCTACTGTATTTGCATCTCTCAAGATTAACCGAAGACCAGCATGCCATTTTCAAGACAAGATATCTCGAATTTTTAACACCAAAGGATCATAAACCAAGAGTAATCCTGTAAATTATTGACAATAGTAAAAACCTCCACACAGTCTGTCTCACACATAATGTCTCTTTGTCTCGAGTCCCATGCTAAAAGAAAGCCTCTCCAAATAGCAAACAACTCCCTTGCAAAATGCTACGACTCTCAATTGTTCCCAGACAGCCTCGTTGCCACCTTCCCTTCCAATCTCCGCTAACACAAGCAAAACTAACTCGAGCACCATTGCCAGGATAGCTAGCATCATAATTAATCGTAAAGGTACCTACTGAAGGAGAAATCCAAGAGCTACTAATGGTGGAGGGGATAGACAGTCGTTGCAACTCAAAAATATTTTGGAGCTCCTTTTCAAAGGACAAAGCCATACCAATTACTTGTCTGTGGTCCAATGCTCATGAGGATGAAAGATCTCGTTATTCCTCGAACGCCAAATCCACCAGAAACCAGAAAAGAATCTAAAAGGGCGTTATTTGCTGTTATGTAAGAACCAACTCATCAAATCCACTGGTTGATCAGGGATCCCTAAAGCTTGCCAAACTAGTTGGGCTTTTGGACAATCCCGAATATAATGTAAAACTGATTCCTGACCAAAGAAACATCGTGGACAGCTATCCGTGTGTGAAATGCCCATCATAAAACGAAATGCAGCAGTAGGAAGAGCCTCCCGAAGCATAGCCAGGCCAAAAAATTGTGCTTTTCCGAAACATGTTGACACCAAAACCAAAGCCAATTACCCCTGTCCTCCCAACTAAACATCTTCTTACTGAGCCACAAATAACCATTACGAGCATCATAAACCTTTAAAGCCGCACCAGTCCAACACCAACTGACCTCTGAACCAGCTTGAACATCCGAGTTGTAAGAGTTAATGTTGCTCTGCAGAGACTGATTCAGAGGAGAATAGATATTCTCAAGGTTCTATTGTCCAGATGATCAAAGGTCCAAGATCCTGATATTCGAATCAGAAATTTGAACATAATCCATCTCCTGACACAGTCGCCCCTCTCTTCTCCATTTAGAAAATCAAAAGTTCTGTTCCAAATCCCCAATGCACCAAATAAAAAATTCATTCAGGATATCCCAGGCTCGACATATACTCTTCCAAACATAAGATTCTCTTCCTCTAGACCGACTGAAACAATCATCCTTAGAAGAATGGTATTTCTCCGTCAACAGTTGAACCCATAGCTTGTCTGGATGGTGAAAAAGTTGTCAAACTAGCTTTCCAAGAAGAGCAATATTAGCACAAAAAGGGTCTCTAATTCTCAAACCTCCAAACTTCTTAGGGGTGACTAACACTTTTCAGTTAACTAGATTCAAGCCTCTACCATAAGTTTGACCCTTCCATAAAAAGTTTTGCATCATGGATTCTATCTTATTAGTTACCCCTTTAAGGAAGGGAGATACTTGCATGCGGTAAGTGAGAATCACAGTCACTACCGAGTTGAGCAAACAGAGTCTTCCTACCTTATTAAGCAATCTCCCTTTTCAGATGGCTAGCCTTCTCCAAATCTTGTCTAGAACATCGTTGAAAGTGCTACATATACATATATAAACACTAGTATTTATTTTGAAAATAATTAATTAAACAGAGTAAAAAATTATCACAACTCTTTAATTAACTACTTCTCAAAATTAGAAAAACTAGTTGCTACTCAAGTTCTCAAAGAGAGTTAACAAATTTAATAACCAACCAACACTATCAAGCACTAAACAAAACCTTAAAATACCAAATTACTCCTACCAAATATCTGTATTGCTAACATGGTTTTAAGGAAGACAATTGAAGGAGTAAGTGCAAAATATCTTAAAGTTTTGATAAAATTTGTTCCAACACTTAGATTTAAAATATCTAGAGTTGTTCATGCTTAAATTTACTTGACTTCTATCACTACTACCCATCATGCCTCACACACAAAAAACGAAAAGAACAACAGAAGATGGGATGGAGAAGGACACCAAAAACACTACAAAAAAACGTAATATTTGTAACAAAAAAATTGTTACAAAAAACCAGAATTTTGAAACAAAAGAAATTTGTAACAAAAAGAGGCCGTGCAGTATGTCTCGTTTCAAAAAAATTTTGTAACAAAAAATAAAACTGTTACAATTCAAAGTAATATTTTGTAATAAATTTTTTTGATACAAAAATTAAACTTCGCTACGAAAGTGATAACAAATTTTGATCTTCAAAATATTTTATGTGATAATATATTTTTTCTATCATAAAATTTTGTTACAAAATATAACTTGATTTTGTAACATTTTATTTTCTTTAGTTACAAAAGCACAATATTTATTTTGTAACAAATTTTTTATACAAATTACATACATAATTTATCAATTTTTTTTAATTAATTGATATATTAACTATTTTACTGAGCAAGTCAATATTTACATAATATGTAAAAAATATAGATAATTCAAACATGCTTCATTTAACTAAAATTGTTTTAAAACAAGATAACACTAATGTCTACATTGATTAGTTCTACAAGTTATATTTCTTACACAAGTTCAACCAAAAGTTAAAAGTCTAACATATATTAGTGTCTCTATGAATCAAAATATTCTTGAATCCTTTAGGTAGTATATTGTCACTATTTTAGCACTCCTGTATATGAGAAAAACTGAAACAAAAAATTAGAAACAAGATATAACACCAATTACAATTTTTTCCATTAACTTCTATTCAAAATTTTTAGAAAAATTTGGCAAAACCTCCCCTAAAACTTGGATATTTCCACCTTTCAATCCTTTATTTTTCTTCACAGATGATATTAATTGGGATGGACAAGGACCTAATTCAATTTGCTCTTCTTGTTCATAGATGATATCTCTTATTGAGACGCTTGACATTAAAGCTTTGTCTTTCTTGTTTGCCATAGCACTATAACAACTATAAAAGGTACGTAAGATAGAATCTCAAGGCTACATATAGGAGAAGTACCTCCAAAAAATTTCTACCAAACAATTAGCAAAAGTATGGACAGGTTCAATTTGAATGAAATGAAATTAATTAGGAAATGCATGCTTAATTAAACAAATAAAAAGTTTCAAATAGCTAATTAAAAAGACTTTGCAATCAGAAATAAAAAATAGATGCTCAAGAATTGACTCACATTAAACTTTGAAGCATGAAAAATATGGTGGGAGGGCATATGCAATTATAAAAAATGCAGTTGGACTAGCAATTAGCAAACTAAAAGACCTAAAAGCTAGAAGATAACAGCAAAAATTCAACTTACATCTGATCTAGAGTCTACAATAATTTCAAGGACAGAATCTTCTACATGGGGCACATATTGCAGAAACATGATCAGAAATTTAGAATCTTAAACAAGAAAATATATTATTTCATTATTTGGATAGAAATTTTTAATTACTCTATGCACGACAGAAAAAGAAGATAACTTATATAAAATTTTACTGACATGAGATAACTAAAAAAGAAAATTCAAATGAATAGGAGATAGTCTACTGGCTGAATGTAAACAATACTACATTACACACTAAATTCATTCTTGAGACTTTAGCTTACAACTTAAACCAATAAACTTTTTCGAGAGATAACTCATGACATAGTATCAAAGTCTCTTTGACCAATTAATTTTGAACTTGATTATTGTTGCCTACCATTCTTGAAAAAAGATTAAATATAAATTAAACTTCAAAGAAGGTAAACTGAACATATGCATTGCTTAAGCTTCAACTCCAATAGACTCTTTGTGAAACTGCATGTTAGCTATAAAATCATTATAATGCCTCTATCCAACTATTAAGCTTTTAGAAGAACAGGCATAATGATATAAGTATCAAAATAGGTTTTTAAAAAATAAAATAAAGCTCTCCATTGGTGCTCTCTTAATTAACTGTTAATTAATACATTTATATGTTTATGATGTTGGTTTCTTGATTCTTAATTTGATGCAAAAAAATTAAAAATGAGCTAAAGTGTTTATCGAATTTGAATTCCAACCAAAACAACAACAGATATGATCTATGAAAGGGATTTCAGATTTCAAATTTGAATTCTAACCAAAACAACAACAAGACGAATCAACAACAATATTAGATCAAGCATGATTTTAGTATCCAATTTTAGAACTGCAATCAATTTTAACTCTATATGTTTGGATTCTTTGATCACAAGCCTCACTTCTCTATATCCAACAAAAGGGCAAAAAATGCCTAAGATAACATCAAGGAATGTGAAAAATATAAAAAACATAACAGAATTAAAAAAATCATTGTAGTACAAGCAGCAACCTTAAACCAGAATTAAAAAAAAGGTCAAAATAGAACAGAGCACAATCATAATCACACCAAATACAAACACATCCAATTCATAGCAAAAAATTAGAACAGAACCAAAACCTTAAACCAAGAATCACAACCGAGAAAATACTGAATTCATAAATCAGAATAAACACACAAAAAAAGAATAAAATCGGAATAAACCCTAAAATCTAATAAAAATATAACAAAATCAAAATAAACCAAAAACAGATCCCTAAACCATAATTATAAACAAAAAACCTCCCAAATAAATGTTATTACCAATATTCATAATAAATTGAAAATTGTCATAACAATCAGAAAATTAAAATCTCTGAACCAAGAACCAATAATTATAATGAATAGAAAAATCATCATGTCACAACATAAAAAAAATTAGAAGTCAGAATAAAAAAAAATTCAAAAAAATTAGATTTAACAAGAAATCAGAATAAAAATTGAACAAATCATACCTGAGGCTGAGAGACTGAGAATGATAGAGCACAACCGAGAATGATGGAGAATCACGACACTAAGGATGATGTGGCTGTTGAGATCGATAGTGCTGAAAACAACGATGCTGAGAGACGCGGCTTCTGAACGGCATGAGGTATCGATGGACGATGAGACAGAAACGACTATTGCTGGATGGCTGGACAGCGATGGCAAATAGGAGTAAATGACTGTGACTAAGAGAGGAGTGCGTGTGAGTGAGAGACAGTGAGCGAAAGATAGTAGTTTGTGTTTGAGCAAGAAAGGAGCAAGGAAAAGCGGCGCTGGGAGGAAGGGGTTTGCCAGCACTGGGAGGTGTTGGAAGGAAGTGGGTTCGCCGGCTGGGGAGGTGCTGGGAGTGGGTTTCTTTGAGAGTAGAGAGTGCAGAGTGAAAGTCAAAAAGTAGGTTTCTTTCCGTGTGTGTAGTGAGGGGCTAAGTGTGGGGGGGGGGGGGGGGGGTGGGGGAAAGGCGAGGGTACCTAAGTTTTATTTTGAGAATTTTATTAAAATTAAGGTATAGAGTATGTATTTTTAATAAAATTAGGAGTAATTAAATTATTAAAGTTTTAAATTTTAAATAAGAAAATATCTATATATTTATGAAAATTATATAAATCTTAATTAATTTTAAATCTAAAATCTCATCACTTTGATTTAATTTTTTTTTAGTAAATAATTTTTTGAAAATAAAATCATAAATAACTATAATAAATCACAAATAATTTGTTATTTATTTTCTAACAATAAGAAAGTTTAGAGGCTTAATGACGAGTGTTGGGTTATGATGGATTTAGAATTAATAGAGGAAAGGAAAAATCAGAGTTCTATATTTTGTTTTTAAGGAAATTTTTCAAAAAATTATTTAAAGGTAAAAATATGTTAAATTTTAAAGTGGTAATGAAATAAAAAATATTTGTTATAAATTTATCTTAAATAAGAGAAGGAGGGTGACCCAGCAAAGCAGCGACGATGGTTTTGCCTCCTGCAAAAGGCTGCAATGAAACGATGACCTTGAGTATGAGAGGTGGAGCCGTAGATACAGTACGAGTGGACGAGGATAAAGAACAGTAGAATGAAGAGTGAAAGTGAGGATTAGAATTAGAATTTTTACTTTTTATATGTGTTTTTATTTTTAAATTTTAACTATTTTTATTTATGTTTAACAATTAATTTTTTTAATTTAAAAGATTAATTTTTAGTCAACATTTAAGACTTGATTATTAGTAAAAACTATATATTAATTTTATAAAAAATATAAAATAATATATACCATTTTTAAAAATTAATCATTTAATCTTTAATTTTTTATAAAAATAATTAATTAATACAAATAATATTTTAAAAATTAAATTTTTAAAACAAAATAAAATTATCTTAAAGATTTTAACATTTTAAAATATATTTTTAGTTACGAAAATTCTTGTATTTTGTGACAAACAAATAATTTGTTACAAATAATATTGAATTTTGTGACAAATTAATTTTTTGTTATAAAATATTTTGAACGTTTGCAACAACTTCATCCTTTGTTACAAAATATTATAAAATTTTGCAACAAAATATCGATTCGTTACAAAAGCCAATATAATTTGTAACAAAATAATTAAGTCGTTACAAAATATCGAAACATTTTGTAACAAATTATATTGTTGTTACAAAATATTATTATTATGTAACAATCACTATTTTTTGTTACAAAAAAATAATCTTTTGTAATAATTTTAAATTTATTACAAAGTTTTTGTTACAAATGTTCCATTTTCTTGTAGTGATAGCTCATTCTAGAGCAGTCATAAACCATCAAAATCACAAGATTTCTTAATACCCAAAGCCAAAATACGAATTTGTCATGTACAAAAAATGGGGTAATAAAATTCAAAATTTTTAGATAAAAATGTAGAGGATGAGATGAGCGTCGCGTGACCATAAACGGTGCAGCGATCAAAATTTCGGAGAAGAAGTTATGGAGCTTTAAAGATCAAAGCGGTTAATGTTTCTCTCTTCTTCCCTCTCTTTTCCATTTCAGCATGACATTCATAAATGAGGGGGTTTTGTTGCTAAATGGCTGAGTTAACGAAGGTTATATATGTGGGCTTGGCCTCACTTGAGCCTGGTTTACTCAATTTAGTCCGTTGGCCCAATTTTGGGCCAAACCCTTTATGATTAGTGTTTTAATTTGTATTCGAATTATTTTTACTTTTTCAAATTATAAATTTTAATTTCTCAACCCTCTTCACTCAAAATAAAATTTCTCAGTCACAGTAGTACCAGACAAATTTAAGCCAGTTATAATACCAGTACGCGTTTTTACCCAGAAAACTATGTTTTTTCACTCGGAAAAATCATCCGAATCCAAATATCATCGTTAAATTTTCAAATTATGAATGCTAAATTTTCCAATCCTTTTTTTTCCATTTTAATTAAGTACTTATTTAATTATAGTTTAACCTGGTTTTACAATTAGTCTATCATTGCATACTTCATGGTATTAAGTTTGGCCAACTTAGCACTAATGACTTATGTATATGAGAGCACTAACGGGTTATCATAGATGAAATAGAGGTAATAGAAAACACATTTGTGGGTTTTGGAAAACAATATATGTTGCTTCTCGAGGTCACTCGGTTACGTATCTTGTTCTTTCATGGTTTACCTTGAAGTCCTTGTTTGAGATTTTTTTCTTGGAAAGTAAATGGATTCTTTTCCAACCCTTTTCTTTGTTCATATGCATTCTCGTCGATCTTAATTGCATATGTCTACTTAAATTCCTTGGGAGATCTGCTTTTCCTGAGATGCAGTTTAGTTCTTTTGTTTCACGTCTTGCATCTTATGCATATCTCTATCTGATTGTATCCTTGGTACCTTCTTGAAGTTCTTGTTTTGAATCTTTATTGAAAAAGTTTTGATTTGATTTGTTCCCTACTTGATTGTGTTCTTATTCTGGTGAACCCCGTCTATGATTTTTGTTTTTCTCTTAATAAGTTTGGTATCTTTTTTAGTAGCTCGAGATTTGTTTCGATGTCGTGTGCGACCTTTAGATATATAGCTAGCGATATGTTAGTTCTTTAGGACACGTTTGGTGGGTGCAGAAGATAAAGCTTGTAAGGGTGTGATGCCACAAAAGGTTATGATTTGGAAAGTTGAAGATCTGAAATTAGTACAAGATCAGTGTGTGAATGTTAATCATGTTGTTTTAACACCAGCTTGTTTTGTAACCTTTATCCACACTATACTACCATCGCCTATTTAAATCACGTAATCTTTTACATCAAGCCTACCTTGTAGCTTCTATTTAGAATCACATTTATTTTCCCCTCATATTTACACCATATGAATATCCTGGTATTTGAAACTATATATATATATATATATATATATATATATATATATATATATAATGTTGAGACTTTACTTTTTTCCTAATGTGTTTAAAAGAGAAGTTAATCTAGATATCTTTTATTTTGTATTAATTTTTGAGGACAAAAATTTTTATAAGTGAGGTAGGATGTAAGATCCCAAATTTTTAGACATTAGATTATGATATTTATTTATGATTTTAAAGAAAAATTTATTTGATTACCTCTAATTTTAAAATCAGAGTATTTATTTAAAAATAATTTGTGAATTGATGAATAAATAGTATTTTCTTTAAAGATAATTTTGTTAGATTAAAATTGGTTTTCAATTACTATATTACCCTTATTTTTATTAAAAATTACCAACTTACCCTCACTCTTTTTTCCCACATCAAAATTCTAATTTACACACACTAACCCTAACCCTAACACACTCACTCTCACCCCCACACTCTCTACTCACTCATGCCGCCACTCTCTCTCTCATCTTGCACTCATGCACACATACACATCGGGAGAGAAGAGAAGGGAGAGCCGAGGAAGAAGAAGAAGAAAGGGGAAAGAGGATGGAGAGGAGGACGGTGCCAGTGGGCGTCACTACTAGCGTTGTCACTGCGCCGAGTGGAGAAGGAGACGAGCTTCCGAGCCGTCGTCGAGCCACCTTCGTAGCTGCTTTTGTCTAATGTCACTGTTGAGCTGCTGCTGTGGGGATCGCCGCATTCAGTCTGCCATATAGAGGAGTTCACAAAGGAGAGAGAAATGCAATGGTTAGAGAGAGAAGGAGGGTCCCGCGAGAAGGGAGGAGCTGGTACGCACTCTGCCGTCACTACGAGCTGTGCCACCATGCCTCTAGTCGCCAGAACACATAGCCGTATCTACTGTCACTCCGTTGTCTTATTCCACTTTAGCCACAGTAAGTCATTCTTGTCTTGAGTTTGGTGAAGATTTTGAGATTTTGGTAACGTAGAGCCGAGTTTCAGTTATTACATGTTGCGATTGAAGCTGCTGCTGTTGCTGCAAAAGTAAAATGGAGCTATAGTTGCAGTTGCTGCTGTTGCGGACCAGGAGAAAACAAGTTTTTTCGCATTTTATAGCTTTCGGGTGTCGATTACTCGAGGAGATTTTGAGATTTTGGTAACGTAGAGCCGAGTTTCAGTTATTACATGTTGCGATTGAAGCTGCTGCTGTTGCTGCAAAAGTAAAATGGAGCTATAGTTGCAGTTGCTGCTGTTGCGGACCAGGAGAAAAACAAGTTTTTTCGCATTTTATAGCTTTCGGGTGTCGATTACTCGAGGTATGGGCTTTTCCTAAAACATAATTATATATTACGAAATTATTATAAATTGATATTGATGCAAAAGATATATATTTGGTGATTATGTGAGTGTTATGGATTGACTGAGTTATTTTGGATGAATGTGATTGTTTACTTGATTGAATTATTGATTGATTTAGTTGGCATTCTGGTAGTTAATGAAAGCTTGATTTGGAATCTGATTTGTATGCTTATATTGAAAAATGGTTTTGTATTTGGAAATCTAAATTGTATGTTTTATTGAGAAATGGTTTGGTTTTGAAACCATTGGAAAGGGTTGAAAAATAGTTTGGTTGGGACCCTTAAGGGATGTCAAAGTCTGAGTTTTAGAGGAGATGCTGCCGGAATTTTTATAAGTATTTAAATGAATTTAAAGTAATGAACTGGATTATTCAATTCGAGTGGATTTAAATCATTTGAATTTGATTGGTGAAATGAAATAATTTTTAAGTCTTTTTGAAAAAGTTTTGAACTAAAGAAATGAAGTTGAAAATATATTTTAGGTATTTGATTGAACGGAAATAGGTTTCGTTTGACTAATTTTGGTTTAAGAACTATATTTTTAAGGAGTTTTAGAGAAAACTAAAGTAACAGAAGTGAATTGGATATTTAACTTATTTTAGTTTGGTTAATTATGAAAAGAAAAATGTTTTAGGTATTTGATTGAATGAAACAAGTTTTATTAAATTGATTCAAATTAAAGATGAGGTTTTGAGGATTTTTAATTAAAAATAAAATAATGAAAATGAGTTCTATGATTTTGATTGATTTGAGAAATAGGTTTGTGATTTACTTATTTAGTTTTGAGTAACAATGGAAAGAGATTTATTTATTTAGTTAAAGATTAAAAAATTTAATTAATTATTAATCTAAGTATTTTGGAAATGAGCAAGTTGAGATTGAGGTTTCTCTCTCTTGTTGCAATAGACAAGTTGAGGTTGAGAATTCCTTCTCTTGTTGCATCGGGGAGTTGGATAGAAGATTGAGGATTTCCTTTGCTTTAATTCTGTATTGTTAATTCGATTTGTTTTGTTATGATTAAGATTATGTTTGATTAAAATATTATTATAAAGAATTGTGGTCCTGATTATGATCTTGGTTATGTTTGATTACATTTGATTGAAATGAGATTTGTGTTTGAGCAAGGACAGTGGTTTTATCCCACTTGCATGTTTGTGAATGTGGCACTGCCTCAGGAGAATGTGGTAGGGCATTAATCCCATAGAACATTACTCCTTGAGAATACCTTCAAGAGAAGGTGGTAGGGTACTCTCCCAAGAAATTATTTCTCCTGAGGATGTGTTTGCGGTGCAGATGTGGAGAAGGTGGTAGAGCACTCTCCCATGGATTATTTTCCCCATATTCTGTTTTAATTGTGTATGCTAAAAGTGGGGAAGGTGGTAGGACACTTCTCCTCAGAATATTTTCTCCACATCTCTCTCTGGTTACAAGGTGGTAGGGCACTAGCCCACAGAATTTTATGGCATCCAGGAAAAAATGGTAGGCCACTCTCCCATGAAACATTTTTTTCTGAGTATACCTTTAGAAAAAGTTGGTAAGGCACTCTTCCACAGAATTATTCCTTCTAGGGATGCGTGACAGAGAGATTGATCCGAGAGTTGCCGACTGGATTTATGTCCTGTTTGGTAGAATAACCTATACATGAGTTCATGGCCAGTAGAACAAGCATGCATCATATGCATCTATGTAACATTGTTTGGGTGTGCATATTATATTTGGTTTGCCTATGTAAATATTTTTGTTTAAATGCTAATTACTTTTGATTGTGTTTAAACTCCATTACTTGTGTTTGTGACTGGTTGATTTGAACTATGGTGCTTGAGTGTTGATTGATTGTTGGGCCGGAGGCCGTGATTGTTGGGTTGGGGGCCGTGAGTTGGGCACGTTATATGTCTTGGTTAGTTTGATCAGAATGGTTCTCGGGTAAGTAGTAGAATGTTATGGTATACTATGTTTGGTTTGGAGTTTTTACAAAAAAAAAATATGAATTTGGATTTTCGGATAATTAACCATTAGTTTTCAAAAAGATTCATAAGACGAGCGATGATCACTGCGATTGAAAACAGTTTTCTTTTATATATCTTCTTATGACAATTTTGAAACTCCTATGTTGAGACCGTATGGTTAGGTTCTCACCCCCTAAAGATTTCTCTTTTCCCTTGCCAGGTTATATATTTTTGTAAGAGGGATAGTGTTCCGAGGGTTACCTGAAATTGAAGGTCGATCTCGGAGGAGATCTGTTGTGGTGGTCGGAGTTGTCGTGTCCGACTTGTTGAGCTTGGAGATGTTGCTGATCCTTGATCACCGGAGGGTGGTGGTACCTGCAAGAGACTTCGATGCTTAAGTTAGCACGGGCTTTAAGCAGGTTTTTTGTGTGGAATCAGAGTATGAGTTATACCTGGGTGCTCCAGTGTATTTATAGTAGTGTTGAGCGACCTACCTTGAGATAAGTTAGTTATCTTATCATATCTTTGGTGAGATCATCTATCTTGTGGCTAGTCGCCTTTGAGATGGGCCGGTCCTTTTGTTTGGGCCTGCTCGGACCTCTGTGGGGATGTTGGCCGAGCTCTTTACAGAGAGGTTGGTATAGACCAACCTTTATAGAGGTCGGTCACTTCTTGTCTTTGACTCAGGTCGTGTAGCTCGACCCAGGGTATGAACAGTGCCCCTACTCGAGTTCAATCTTTCCCTAGAGGTCGTGTCTTTAAACTTCGACTCCTTTTGAGGAAGTCGTGCTCGAGCATTCGCTTTTGGCTGATCTCATGTGTAACTCCTGATAAGATTTCTTCTGCTTGAATGCGAAGCGTTTCTTTCTTTTCCCTTTTTAGCTAAGCACTTTTGAGCCTTAAGTTGTTTTCAACCTTTTTGACTTTTGACTTGTTCTTTTCTCGAGTTTGTTTCTTTGGATCGCGCTTTTAGCTAACGTCGACCTATCTGGTTTCACTGTCCGGGCTTTTTAGTCATATTCCAACAACTTTTTAGGTAGTGTTCCAAGGGGAACCTTTCCTTTATAGTTTGTTTGGATGACCTTTTAGCTCCATTTTGCTTTGTGCGTTTGCTTTTTAAGTAGTGTCTTTTTCAATACTTCGTACCTTTTAGCAAAGCATTCATGGCCTTTCTTTGACCTTTGCGAGATGTCTTTGTCCCTTTTTAGTGATCCTTTTACTGGTCCGACTTCTTTGTCAGGCCTTCTTAAGTTGTTTTTAGTAATCCATTTTTAGTCAGACCTCGTCAGCTCACTTTCTATGGGTTAATTTTTATAACTTCTTGCATTAACCTGCTTCTATCACTTTCACCTTACCGATCTCTTTGTAATCGGGCGATGAATTTGGTTTTCACCTTGCTGACCTTTTGGTAATCGGGTGATGAATTTTTGCATTTTATGAGCTTAGATTAATGCGTCTTAGTAGGAAACTTTTTTGGGAATCGATAATAATGAGATAAAAACATAAGTAAAGGTATGAACATACAAGTGCTTACCCTTCTAGGTCGGGCAGCTTTCTAGATCTTGGTCTGGTGCCTCATTATAAAACTTTTTTAGGAAAAAGAGTGCGCCTTGACCTAAGATCTTTACTATTTTCTAGCTATAGTACCTTCTTAAGTT
Organism: Arachis stenosperma; assembly: GCF_014773155.1. Taxonomy (NCBI): domain Eukaryota; kingdom Viridiplantae; phylum Streptophyta; class Magnoliopsida; order Fabales; family Fabaceae; genus Arachis; species Arachis stenosperma. Next base: position 30,689,398 of record NC_080385.1, on the reverse strand, counting down.
ACAGGCATGCCATGACCTTGGTAGCTCCTGCCCTTCAAGGTCGGCCACCTTGTAGTAACCTTTCCCCAATACGTCTGTAACTCGATATGGTCCTTTCTAGTTGGCTGTTAGCTTCCCTTCTCCTGACCGACCTTCTCCGATATCATTTTGGATTAGGATGAGATCATTGGTGGTGAAACTTCACTGGAATACCTTCCGATTATACCTTAGGGCCATTCGACGTTTTAGCACTTCTTCTCTAATCCGAGCTCTTTCTCGGACTTTTGGAAGTAGGTGATGAGCGGATAATTTATACGCTTTTTGGCATTATTTTTAGTATGTTTTTAGTATGATCTAGTTAGTTTTTAGTATATTTTTATTAATTTTTAGTTAAAATTCACTTTTCTGGACTTTACTATGAGTTTGTGTGTTTTTCTGTGATTTCAGGTATTTTCTGGCTGAAATTGAGGGATCTGAGCAAAAATCTGATCCAGAGACTCAAAAGGACTGCAGATGCTGTTGGATTCTGACCTCCCTGCACTCGAAGTGGATTTTCTGGAGCTACAGAAGCCCAATTGGCGCGCTCTTAACGGCGTTGGAAAGTAGACATCCTGGGCTTTCCAGCAATATATGATAGTCCATACTTTGCCCAAGATTTGATGGCCCAAACCGGCGTTCAAAGTCACCTCAAGAAATCCCAGCGTTAAACGCTGGAACTGGCACCCAAATGGGAGTTAAACGCCCAAACTGGCATAAAAGCTGGCGTTTAACTCCAAGAAGAGTCTCTACACGAAATTGCTTCATTGCTCAGCCCAAGCACACACCAAGTGGGCCCGGAAGTGGATTTTTATGTCATTTACTCATCTTTGTACACCTTAGGCTACTAGTTATCTATAAGTAGGACCTTTTACTATTGTATCTGGAGACTTTGGTAGCTATCTTCGTTTTATGCTATCTTAGATCATTGGGAGGCTGGCCATTCGGCCATGCCTAGACCTTATGCTTATGTATTTTCAACGGTGGAGTTACACACCATAGATTAAGGTGTGGAGCTCTGCTGTACCTCGAGTATTAATGCAATTACTATTGTTCTTCTATTCAATTCCGCTTGTTCTTTGTCCAAGATATCACTTGTTCTTCAACTTGATGAAGGTGATGATCCGTGACACTCATCATCATTCTCACTCATGAACAAGGTGACTGACAACCATTCTTGTTCTACAAGCAATCAAAGCTCTGGTGAATATCTCTTGGATTCCTGATAACACGATGCATGGTTGATCGCCTGACAACCGAGTGCTCGCCTGACAAACGAGCCAGCCATTCCGTGAGATCAGAGTCTTCGTGGTATAGGCGAGAACTGATGGCGGCATTCAAGAGAATCCGGAAGGTCTAACCTTGTCTGTGGTATTCTGAGTAGGATTCAATGATTGAATGACTGTGACGTGCTTCAAACTCCTGAAGGCGGGGCGTTAGTGACAGACGCAAAAGAATCACTGGATTCTATTCCGGCCTGATTGAGAACCGACAGATGGATAGCCGTGCCGTGACAGGGTGCGTTGAACATTTCCAATGAGAGGATGGGAGGTAGCCACTGACAACGGTGAAACCCTTGCATAAGCTTGCCATGGAAAGGAGTAAGAAGGATTGGATGAAGACTGTAGGAAAGCAGAGAGACGGAAGGGAAGGCATCTTCGTACGCTTATCTGAAGCTCTCACCAATGATATACATAAGTATCTCTATCTTTATCTTTATGTTATTTTCGTTTATCACTATACCCATTTGAGTCTGCCTGACTGAGATTTACAAGGTGACCATAGCTTGCTTCATACTAACAATCTCCGTGGGATCGACCCTTACTCACGTAAGGTATTACTTGGACGACCCAGTGCACTTGCTGGTTAGTTGTGCGAAGTTGTGTAATGCCATGGAATTGAACTACCAAGTTTTTGGGGTTCATGACCGGGGATTATGAGAGTTGTGAAAAGTATTGTTCACAACTTCGCGCACCAAGTTTTTGGCGCCGTTGCCGGGGATTGTTTGTGTATGGACAACTGACGGTTCATCTTGTTGCTTAGATTAGGTATTTTTTTTTCGAAATTCTTGAAGATAAATTCTAGAGTTTCATGATGATTTGTTGAAATCTGGCTGGCTGAGAAGCCATGTCTAATCTCATTGGACCGAGGTTTCAACTTATCATCACAAGAGCTTGTTGATCTTTATCAATCTTGCTTTTGGAGCAGTGATCTGCTAAGGCTTGGCTGGCCCTTGGCCATGTCTAGTGTTTTGGACCGAAGCTTTCTTTGAAAGCTTGGCTGGCTGTGAAGCCATGTCTAATTCCTGGACCGGAGTCTTAGACTAGCATTGCACTGATTCCTGGAATTCTCATTAAGAATTTTGATATCTTTTTCCACTTAATTTTCGAAAAAAACACAAAAAAATCACAAAATCATAAAAACCAAAAATATTTGATGTTTCTTGCTTAAGTCTAGTGTCTCATCTTATGTTTGGTGTCAATTGCATGCATTCATTCATGTGTCTTAAGGATCTTCAAGTAATTCTTGATGATTTCTTACTCTGATCTTTGAATTCTTTTGGCTTGAGTGTTTATGTGTCTCATATAGTGTCAGTAGTATACAAACTGCTAAGTTTAGTGTCTTGCATGAATTGTTATTTGATTCTTGTTGCATTTTGATTATTAAAAATCCAAAAATATTTTTAATTTGTGTCTTTTCAAGTCAATAATACAAAGAATTGAAGATTCAGAACATACTGCAGAGGAATTATACAGAAAAAGCTGGGCATTCAAAAAATGCCCAGTGAAGAAGACAGACTGGCGTTTAAACGCCAGCCAGGGTACCTGGTTGGGCGTTTAACGCCCAAAAAGGGTGCATTTTGGGCGTTAAACGCCAGAATGTGCACCATTCTGGGCGTTTAACGCCAGGATGGCAAAGGGGAAGAATTTTGTTTTCAAATCAATTTTTTTTCAAGTTTTCAAAGTTTTTCAAAATCAAATCTTTTTCAAATCATATCTTTCAATCAAATGTTTTTCAAAATCAATTTCTTTCCTTTTCAAAGATACTTACTAACAATTAATGATTTGATTGAACATCTCAAATTTGTTGCCTTTTCTGTTGAGAAAGGTTTAATGTTTGAATCATATCTTTTCTTGTTAGGCAAGTCACTAATTTTCAAAATCAAATCTTTTAAAATTGCTTTCAAATCAAATTTTTTAACCAATCATATCTTCTCAACCTCATCTTTTTCAAAATAGTTTTCAATCAAATCTTCTTAATTTCTAATTTCAAAATCTTTTTCAAAAATCACTTGATTTCTTTTCCACTTTCAATTTTCGAAAATTATCAATCAATTTTTAAAATGTTTTTAACATCTTTCTAATTAATTTTCGAAAATTCTCTTCCCTCCTTCTCACATCCTTCTATTTATGGAGTACTACTCCTTCTTAATGCACAATTCGAACTTTATCTCATCAAGTTCGAATTCTTCTACCTTCTTTCTTCTATTTTTCTTTTCCTCTGACACCTTAAGGAATCTCTATACTGTGACATAGAGGATTCCACATCTTCTTGTTCTCTTCTCTTTCATATGAGTAGAAGCAAAGACAAAGGCATTCTTGTTGAAGCTGACCCTGAACCTGAAAGGACCTTGAAGAGAAAGCTAAGAGAAGCCAAAGCACAACTCTCTTTAGAGGACCTGACCGAATTCTTCAAAGAAGAAGAACACATGGCAGCCGAAAACAACAACAATGCCAACAATGCAAGGAAGGTGCTGGGTGACTTTACTGCACCTACTCCCAACTTCTATGGGAGAAGCATCTCTATCCCTGCTATTGGAGCAAACAACTTTGAGCTTAAGCCTCAATTAGTTTCTCTAATGCAACAGAATTGCAAGTTCCATGGACTTCCAATGGAAGATCCTCATCAGTTTTTAGCTGAGTTCTTGCAAATCTGTGACACAGTCAAGACTAATGGGGTTGACCCTGAGGTCTACAGACTGATGCTATTCCCTTTTGCTGTAAGAGACAGAGCTAGAATATGGTTGGACTCACAACCTAAGGATAGCCTGGACTCTTGGGAAAAGCTAGTCAATGCCTTCTTGGCAAAGTTGTTTCCACCTCAAAAATGGAGTAAGCTTAGAGTGGAAGTCCAAACCTTCAGACAGAAGGATGGAGAATCCCTCTATGAAGCTTGGGAAAGATACAAACAATTAATCAGAAAATGTCCCTCAGACATGCTTTCTGAATGGAGCATCATAGGTATTTTCTATGATGGTCTCTCTGAACTATCCAAGATGTCTTTGGATAGCTCTGCTGGAGGATCTCTTCATCTGAAGAAGACGCCTGCAGAGGCTCAAGAGCTAATTGAAATGGTTGCAAATAACCAATTCATGTACACTTCTGAAAGAAATCCTGTGAACAATGGGACTAGTCAGAAGAAAGGAGTTCTTGAGATTGACACTCTGAATGCCATACTGGCTCAGAACAAGATATTGACTCAACAAGTCAATTTGATTTCTCAAAGTCTGTCTGGAATGCAAAATGCACCTGGCAGTACTAAGGAAGCTTCATCTGAGGAAGAAGCTTACGATCCTGAGAACCCTTCAATGGAAGAGGTGAATTACCTAGGAGAACCCTATGGAAACACCTATAATTCTTCATGGAGAAATCACCCAAATTTCTCATGGAAGAATCAAGAGAGACCTCAACAAGGTTTCAATAATAATAATGGTGGAAGAAACAGGTTTAGCAATAACAAGCCTTTTCCATCATCTTCTCAGCAACAGACAGAGAGTTCTAAGCAGAATACCTCTGACTTAGCAACAATGGTCTCTGATCTAATCAAAACCACTCAAAGTTTCATGAATGAAACAAGGTCCTCCATCAGAATTTGGAAGCACAAGTGGGACAGCTGAGCAAGAAAGTTACTGAACTCCCTCCTAGTACTCTCCCAAGTAATACAGAAGAAAATCCAAAAGGAGAGTGCAAAGCCATAACCATGGCCGAATATGGAGAGGAAAGAGAGGAAGTGGACGCCACTGAGGAAGACCTCAATGGGCGTGCACCAACCTCCTCTGAGTTCCCCAATGAGGAACCATGGGAATCTGAGGCTCAAAATGAGACCATAGAGATTCCATTGGACTTACTTCTGCCTTTCATGAGCTCTGATGAGTATTCTTCCTCTGAAGAGGATGAGTATGTCACTGAAGAGCAAGTTGCTAATACCTTGGAGCAATCATGAAGCTAAATGACAGTTATTTGGAAATGAGACTTGGGAAGATGAACCTCCTTTGCTCACCAAAGAACTGGATGACTTGTCTAGGCAGAAATTACCTCAAAAGAGACAAGATCCTGGGAAGTTTTCCATACCTTGTACCATAGGCACCATGACCTTCAAGAAGGCCCTGTGTGACTTAGGGTCAAGTGTGAACCTCATGCCTCTCTCTGTAATGGAGAAGCTAGGGATCTTTGAGGTACAAGCTGCAAGAATCTCATTGGAGATGGCAGACAACTCAAGAAAACAAGCTCATGGACTTGTAGAGGATGTTTTGGTGAAAATTGAAAACCATTACATCCCTGCTGATTTCGTAGTCCTAGAGACTGGGAAGTGCATGGATGAATCCATCATCCTTGGCAGACCCTTCCTAGCCACAGCAAAGGCTGTGATTGATGTTGATAGAGGTGAACTGATCATTCAAGTGAATGAAAAATCCTTGGTGTTTAAGGCTCAAGGATATCCCTCTGTCATCATGGAGAGGAAGCATGAAGAGCTTCTCTCAAATCAGAGTCAAACAGAGCCCCCACAGTCAAACTCTAAGTTTGGTGTTGGGAGGCCACAACCAAACTCTAAGTTTGGTGTTGAACCCCCACATTCAAACTCTAAGTTTGGTGTTGGGAGGTTCCCACATTGCTCTGATCATTTGTGAGGCTCCATGAGAGCCATCTGTCAAGCTACTGACATTAAAGAAGCGCTTGTTGGGAGGCAACCCAATGATTATATTTTATATTTTCTTTTGTTATTTATGTTTTCTGTAGGTTGATGATCATAAGAAGTCACAAAATCCATTGAAAAAGCAAAAACAGAATGAAAATAGGAAGAAAAACAGCACACCCTGGAGGAGAATTCACTGGCGTTTAAACGCCAGTGAGGCTAGCAGTTGGGCGTTTAACGCCCAGTCTGGCACCATTCTGGGCGTTTAACGCCAGAAAGGGGCACCAGACTGGCGTTAAACGCCAAAAATGGCAAGAACCTGGCGTTAAACGCCAGGAATGGCACCAGCCCGGCGTTTAACGCCAGAAATGGCTCAAAACGTGATTTTGAGCAACATTTGGTGCAGGATGACTTTTCCTTGACACCACAGGATCTGTAGACCCCACAGGACCCCCACCTACCCACCACCACCCTCTCTTCTCCCCATTCACCAATCACCTACCTCGTCCCCAAAAACCCTTCACCTATCAATCTCTTCACCACTCACATCCATCCTTCATAAAACCCACCAACCTCACCCTTCAAATTCAAACCACTTTCCCTCCAAAACCCACCCATAATGGCCGAACACCATCTCCCCTCTCCCTATAAATACCCTTCTTCACTCCTTCATTTTCACACAACCTAAACACCACTTCTTTCCATAACCATTTATGGCATCCAAGGGGAGAACCTCTAAAAAGAGGAAAGGGAAGGCAAAAGCTTCCACCTCCGAGTCATGGAGATGGGATAGATTCATCTCAAGGGTGCATCAAGACCACTTCTATGAAGTTGTGGCCTTGAAGAAGGTGATCCCCGAGGTCCCCTTTTCACTCAAAAAGGGTGAATATCCGGAGATCCGCCATGAGATCCGAAGAAGAGGTTTTACTTACCAACCCATTCAACAAGTCGGAATCTTGATGGTTCACGAGTTCTATGCCAATGCATGGATCACAAAGAACCATGATCAAAGTATGAACCCGAATCCAAAATTATCTTACTATGGTTCGGGGGAAATACTTGGATTTTAGTCCGGAAAATGTAAGGTTAGCATTCACTTGCCTATGATGCAAGGAGATGAACATCCTTACACAAGAAGGGTCAACTTTGATCAAAGGTTGGACCAAGTCCTCACAGTCATATGTGAAGAGGGCGCACAATGGAAGAGAGATTCAAGAGGCAAGCCGGTTCAATTGAGAAGGCATGACCTCAAACCCGTGGCTAGAGGATGGTTGGAGTTCATCCAACGCTCAATCATTCCCACTAGCAACCGGTCCGAAGTTACTCTAGACCGGGCCATCATGATTCATAGCATCATGATTGGAGAAGAAGTGGAAGTTCATGAGGTTATAGCCCAAGAACTCTATAAAGTGGCAGACAAGTCTTCCACCTTGGCAAGGCTAGCCTTTCCTCATCTCATTTGTCACCTCTGTTATTCAGTTGGAGTTGACATAGAAGGAGATACCCCTATTGATGAGGACAAGCCCATTACCAAGAAAAGGATGGAGTACACAAGAGACCCCACTCATCATGAGATCCCTGAGATTCCTCAAGGGATGCACTTTCCTCCACAAAAACTATTGGGAGCAACTAAACACCTCCCTAGGAGAACTGAGTTCCACATGGGACAACTAAGGGTGGAGCATCAAGAACACTCCATCATCCTTCATGAAATTAGAGAAGATCAAAGAATCATGAGAGAGGAGCAACAAAGACAAGGAAGAGACATTGAGGAGCTCAAGCACTCCATAGGATCTTCAAGAGGAAGAAAGAGCCGCCATCACTAAGGTGGACCCGTTCTTTGATTTCCTTGTTCTTTATTCTTCTGTTTTTCGAATTTTATGCTTATGTTTATCCATGTTTGTGTCTTGTGATCATTAGTGTCTTAGTGTCTATGCCTTAAAGTTATGAATGTCCTATGAATCCATCACCTTTCTTGAATAAAAACGTGCTTAATGGAAAAGGAAAGAATTGCATAAATTCTGAATTTTATAATAGTTTAATTAATTTGATGTGGTGGCAATACTCTTGTTCTCTGAATGTATGCTTAAACAGTGCATATGTATCTTGAATTTGTGGTTCATGAAGGTTGGCTCTTGAAAGAATGATGAAAAAGGAGACATGTTACTGAGGATCTGAAAAATCATTAGAAATGATTCTTGAAGCAAGAAAAAGCAGTGAATACAAAAAAGAGAGAAAGCAAGCGAAAAAAAAAATCGAAAGAAAAAAAAAAAGAGAAAAAGAAAGAAAAAGAAAGAATAAAGTTGTGATCCAAGGCAAAAAGAGTGTGCTTAAGAACCCTGGACACCTCTAATTGGGGACTTTAGCAAAGCTGAGTCACAATCTGAAAAGGTTCACCCAATTATGTGTGGCATGTATGTATCCGGTGGTAATACTGGAAGACAGAGTGCTTGGGCCACGGCCAAGACTCATAAAGTAGCTGTGTTCAAGAATCATCATACTTAACTAGGAGAATCAATAACACTATCTGGATTCTGAGTTCCTAAAGAAGCCAACCATTCTGAATTTCAAAGGATAGACTGAGATGCCAAAACTGTTCAGAGGCAAAAAGCTAAAAGCCCCGCTCATCTAATTAATACTGATCTTCATAGATGTTTTTGGAATTCATTGCATATTCTCTTCTTTTTATCTTATTTGATTTTCAGTTGCTTGAGGACAAGCAACAATTTAAGTTTGGTGTTGTGATGAGCGGATAATTTATACGCTTTTTGGCATTATTTTTAGTATGTTTTTAGTATGATCTAGTTAGTTTTTAGTATATTTTTATTAGTTTTTAGTTAAAATTCACTTTTCTGGACTTTACTATGAGTTTGTGTGTTTTTCTGTGATTTCAGGTATTTTCTGGCTGAAATTGAGGGATCTGAGCAAAAATCTGATCCAGAGACTCAAAAGGACTGCAGATGCTGTTGGATTCTGACCTCCCTGCACTCAAAGTGGATTTTCTGGAGCTACAGAAGCCCAATTGGCGCGCTCTCAACGGCGTTGGAAAGTAGACATCCTGGGCTTTCCAGCAATATATGATAGTCCATACTTTGCCCAAGATTTGATGGCCCAAACCGGCGTTCAAAGTCACCTCAAGAAATCCCAGCGTTAAACGCTGGAACTGGCACCCAAATGGGAGTTAAACGCCCAAACTGGCATAAAAGCTGGCGTTTAACTCCAAGAAGAGTCTCTACACGAAATTACTTCATTGCTCAGCCCAAGCACACACCAAGTGGGCCCGGAAGTGGATTTTTATGTCATTTACTCATCTTTGTACACCTTAGGCTACTAGTTATCTATAAGTAGGACCTTTTACTATTGTATCTGGAGACTTTGGTAGCTATCTTCGTTTTATGCTATCTTAGATCATTGGGAGGCTGGCCATTCGGCCATGCCTAGACCTTATGCTTATGTATTTCAACGGTGGAGTTTCTACACACCATAGATTAAGGTGTGGAGCTCTGCTGTACCTCGAGTATTAATGCAATTACTATTGTTCTTCTATTCAATTCCGCTTGTTCTTTGTCCAAGATATCACTTGTTCTTCAACTTGATGAAGGTGATGATCCGTGACACTCATCATCATTCTCACTCATGAACAAGGTGACTGACAACCATTCTTGTTCTACAAGCAATCAAAGCTCTGGTGAATATCTCTTGGATTCCTGATAACACGATGCATGGTTGATCGCCTGACAACCGAGTGCTCGCCTGACAAACGAGCCAGCCATTCCGTGAGATCAGAGTCTTCGTGGTATAGGCGAGAACTGATGGCGGCATTCAAGAGAATCCGGAAGGTCTAACCTTGTCTGTGGTATTCTGAGTAGGATTCAATGATTGAATGACTGTGACGTGCTTCAAACTCCTGAAGGCGGGGCGTTAGTGACAGACGCAAAAGAATCACTGGATTCTATTCCGGCCTGATTGAGAACCGACAGATGGATAGCCGTGCCGTGACAGGGCGTTGAACATTTCCAATGAGAGGATGGGAGGTAGCCACTGACAACGGTGAAACCCTTGCATAAGCTTTCCATGGAAAGGAGTAAGAAGGATTGGATGAAGACTGTAGGAAAGCAGAGAGACGGAAGGGAAGGCATCTTCGTACGCTTATCTGAAGCTCTCACCAATGATATACATAAGTATCTCTATCTTTATCTTTATGTTATTTTCGTTTATCACTATACCCATTTGAGTCTGCCTGACTGAGATTTACAAGGTGACCATAGCTTGCTTCATACTAACAATCTCCGTGGGATCGACCCTTACTCACGTAAGGTATTACTTGGACGACCCAGTGCACTTGCTGGTTAGTTGTGCGAAGTTGTGTAATGCCATGGAATTGAACTACCAAGTTTTTGGGGTTCATGACCGGGGATTATGAGAGTTGTGAAAAGTATTGTTCACAACTTCGCGCACCAGTAGGTCGAGTTCTTCCCTTTGAGTTTGGGAGTTGGTATCTTCGTTGTAGAGAATCACTCTAGGGGATTCCTCTTCTACCTTCAAAGGGATCATTGCCTCCATTCCGTAAGCAAGTCGGAAGGGTGATTCCCCGGTGGTAGAGTGTGGCGTGGTCCGATATGCCCATAGTACATGTGGGTGTTCTTCAGCCCAGGCTCCTTTTGCATCCCATAGTCTTCGCTTTAAGCCGGCCAATATGACCTTGTTGGCGGCCTCTGCCTATCCGTTGGCCTGTGGGTGCTCTACAGAGGTGAATTGGTACTTTATTTTTAGGTCAGCTACGAAGTTCCTGAAACCCGTGTCGGTGAATTGAGTACCATTATCTGTGGTGATGGAGTATGGAACCCCAAATCTTGTGATAATATTTTTGTATAGAAATTTCCGACTTCTTTGGGCGGTGGCATTAGCTAATGGCTCTGCTTCAATCCACTTTGTGAAGTAGTCTATGCCTACAATGAGAAACTTGACTTGTCCGGACCCCTAGGGGAAGGGTCAAGGAGGTCGAGCCCCCACTTTGCGAATGGCCAGGGTGAAGTAACATAGATGATCTCCTCTGGTGGAGCGATATGGAAGTTAGCATGCTTCTAACATGGTGGGAACGTCTTGACAAACTCTGTCGCTTCCTTTTGTAAGGTTGGTCAAAAGAACCCAGCTCGGAGTACCTTTTTGAAAAGAGCTCGTGCCCCGAGGTGGTTGCCACACATGCCACTGTGTACTTCTTCCAGGACTTCCTTGTGTCGAAGGTTGGCACACGTTTTAGGAGGGGTGTTGAAATCCCTCTCCTGTATAGGATGTTGCCCACTATGGTATAGTACTGTGCTTCTCGTACTAGTCTTTTTGCCTTCTTTTTATCTGTGGAAAGTGTCTCAGACTTGAGGTAGTTGATTATGGGGGTCATCCATCTTTGATCCTGACCTGATATGGTTAGGACCTTTTCTTCCTCCAAGATTGATGGACTTTGCAATGTTTCTTGGATGAGGCTTCTATTATTGCCCTCTGGTTTAGTGCTGGCTAATTTGGAAAGTGCATTAGCGCGGGCATTCTATTCCCGAGGTATATATCGGACCTCATATCCCTCGAACTGTTCGAGCTGTACTCTGGTTTTGTCCAGGTATTTTTTCATGGTGGGATCCTTGGTAGCTTCCTTCTATCTAGGAGGTAACTACTTGTGAATAACTGAAGATGGTAAGCCTTTGGACCCCTACCTCCTTAGCCAGCCTTAAGCCAGCCAGTAGTGCCTCATATTTAGCCTGATTATTTGAGGCAGGGAATTCAAACTTTAGTGATAGCTCGATTTGGGTTTCCTGATCACTTTTGATAATTACACATGAGCCACTCCCGGTTTTGTTTGAGGAGCCGATTACGTAGAGATTCCATTTTGTAGGAGTTTCCAAGGTGTCAGTGTACTCGGTAATGAAGTCGGCCAGATATTGTGATTTGATGACTGTCCGAGTTTTATATTACAGATCGAATTCGGATAACTCGACTTCCCAATGTAGAATTCTTCCAACTAAATCTATTTTTTGTAGAATGCCTTTTATAGGCTGGTTGGTTCGAACTCTGATACTGTGAGCTTAAAAGTATGGGCGGGGTCGTCGAGAAGTGAGTATGAGGGCGTAGGTGAACTTTTCTATCTTTTGATAGTTTAGTTCGGCCCCTTGTAGAGTCTTGCTGATGAAGTAGATGGGTTGTTGCCCACTTTCGTCTTCTCTGACTAGTGCTGAGGCTATTGCCCAACTTTTCACTACGAGGGATAATATGAGTTCTTCACTTTTTCGTGGTCGGGTTAGAATGGGTGGTTGCCCCAAGAATTTTTTAAAATCTTGGAAAGCTTGTTCGCACTCTGTTGTCCATTCAAACCTCTTTCCATTCCTTAATGTTGTGTAAAAGGGGAGAGATCTTATGACTGATCCAGCTAGAAATCTGGACAGGGCTACTAGTCTTCCATTGAGCTGTTGTACCTCTTTGACGCAAGTCAAACTTTTCATGTGGAATATAGCTTGGCATTTATCTGGGTTTGTCTTAATTCCTCTTTGGGTGAGCATGAAGCCCAAGAATTTGCCAGCTTCTACCGCGAAGGTGCACTTTGCAGGGTTAAGTCGCATACCATGCTTTCTTATGGTGTTGAACACTTTGGTGAGGTCGAATAACAACGATTCCTCACTTTGTGTTTTTACCAGCATGTCGTCTACATAAACCTCCATTGACTTTCCGATGTGGTCGGCAAAGACTTTCTTCATCAATCTTTGGTATGTTGCTCATGCATTTTTGAGTCCAAACGACATAACTATGTAGCAGTAATTTGCCTTTAGGGTTAGGAACGAGGTCTTTTCTTGGTCGGGTGGATACATCGGGATTTGGTTGTATCCTGAATAAGCATCCATGAAGGAGAGGTACTTGTATCCGGAAGAGTTATCCACTAGAGTGTCTATATTTGGGAGCGGGGAAGGGTCTTTTGGGCAGGCCTTATTGAGGTCGGTGTAGTCGGTGCACATCCGCCACTTTCCATTTGACTTCTTTACCAAGACAACATTGGCTAGCCATAATGGGTACTTGACCTCCCTTATGAACCCTGCCTCCAGTAAGGCTTGTACCCTGCCTCTAGGATATACCGCCAGTTTGTGGCACATTAATTTGGGATCTGTGCTGGCCATGTCTGCGGCCTTCTATGTAAAGAGGCCAGCATTATCTTTTAGCAACTGTATCAGTGGCTCCTTTAAGTCTCCCTTTAAGGTTGCCCCTATATTTATTGTTTTATCTTGAGCATCCCCGATCTGGACTTCTTCGGTCTCACCTTCAGGTTGTGGACGAAGTTATTCACGAACTCGAACTCCCTCGAGTTCAATGGTGTTGATTTCCTCTCCTCTCGGGTTGCCTTTAATGTTTAGACTTTCGTTGTAACAGCGTCGTGCAAGCTTTTGGTCTCCTTTTATCGTGGCGATCCCTTCTGGAGTTGGGAACTTCATGCACAGATATGGAGTGAAGACTATTGTGGTGAGCTGGTTCAGTATTGTCTGACCTATTAGGGCATTATAAGCTGAGCTTACGTTGACTATGATGTAGTCTATGTTTAATGTCCTTGACCGAGTTCCTTTTCCAAAGGTTGTATGTAGTGAGATGTATCCTAGTGGTTGAATTGGGGTGTCTCCAAGTCCAAACAAGCTATTCGAATATGCTCTGAGCTCTTTATTTTGCAGGCCGAGTTTGTCGAAGGCGGTTTTGAACAAGATGACTGTGGAGCTTTCTTGGTCTACCAACGTTCGATGGAGACTAGCATTGGCGAGTATGATGGTAATGACCATGGGATCATCATGCCCCGGGATGATGCCTATTGCGTCTTCTTGGGTAAAGGTAATAGTGGGGAGGTCGGGTGACCTGTCCCCTTCTCCGACATGATATATTTCTTTAAGGTGTCTTTTGCGAGATGATTTAGAGATCCCTCCTCCTGCGAATCCTCCATTTATCATATGGACATGTCTCTCAGGGGTGTGAGGTGGACATTCAACTCGTCCGACCTCTTCATCCTTTTTTCTCTTTCTTGGTTCATCCGCTTTATTGGCTAAGAATCGATCTAGTCGCCCTTCTCGTGCCAACTTCTTTATGACATTCTTTAGGTCGAAGCACTCGTTGGTAGAATATCTGTAGATTCGGTGGTATTCGCAATTCTCTGTCCGACTTCCTTCTCTTTTGTGTTTTATCGGGTGAGGCGGTGGGATTTTCTCAGTGTTGCATATCTCTCGGTAGACATCCACAAAAGACACCCGAAGAGGGGTGTAGTTGTGGTATTTCCTAGGTTTCTCAGTAGGTTAGTCTTCTTTCTTCCTAGATTCTTTATCCTTGTCCTGAGGTGGGTAGGAGAATCCAGTTTTTGATATATCTCCCAATCGGGAGTTCTTCTCCATGTTGATGTATTTTTCCCCCTTTCTTGAACCTCGTTTAGAGATGTTGGGTGTTTTTTGGATATTGAGTGGCTAAAAGGTCTTTCTCGCAGGCCATTGATGAGACCCATGATGGCTGCTTCTGTTGGTAGATTTTGTATATCCAGACATGCCTTATTGAATCTTTTCATGTAGTTACGGAGGCTTTTCCGATCTCCTTGCTTAATCCCTAACAGGCTAGGGGCATGCTTGGCTTTGTCTTTCTGGATGGAAAATCTAGCTAGGAACTTCTTGGCGAGGTCATCGAAGCTTGCTATTGACCTTGGCGGCAAACCGTCAAACCACTTTATTGCCGTCTTAGTCAGAGTAGTTCGGAAAGCTTTGCATCGAATGGCGTCCGAGGCATCGGTGAGATACATCCTGCTTCTGAAATTGCTGAGATGATGGCTTGGATCAGATGTCCCGTCGTACGGGGTCATGTCAGGAGCTTTGAAGTCCTTTGGGACTTTAGCTTTCATGATTTCTCTGGTGAATGGATTTTGGTCCTTCTGGGGGCTATCTTCATGATTGGATCGAACGGTTTTAGCTTTGAGGTCGGCCTCAAGCTTTAGGAGCTTGTCCTCCAACTCTCAGCACCGTCTTGTTTCTCTCCGAATGTCTCTTTCGGCTTCCCGTTGATGCTTAACCTCTTTTTCGAGCTGTTTGAGACGATCCTGCTATTCTCATAGAGCATCTAATATTTCTGTATTTAGGGGTTGCTTGTCCTCCCCGTTTTGAGGTGTGTCTTTGGAGGTGACGTCCGCATTTTTGTTTGGTATTCTGTCCACCAAACCAGAGTTGTGATCGTTGTCGTGATTGTCCGCCATGGTGATGGGATGACTTCCAGGTTCCCCGGCAACGGCGCCAATGTTCCGGGGGTTACCTGAAACTGAAGGTTGATCTCGGAGGAGATCTGTTGTGGTGGTCGGAGCTGTCGTGTCTGACTTGTTGAGCTTGGAGATGTTGTTGATCCTTGATCACCAGAGGGTGGTGGTACCTGCAAGAGACT
Organism: Arachis stenosperma; assembly: GCF_014773155.1. NCBI lineage: Eukaryota > Viridiplantae > Streptophyta > Magnoliopsida > Fabales > Fabaceae > Arachis > Arachis stenosperma. Next base: position 30,674,044 of record NC_080385.1, on the reverse strand, counting down.
CCGATGCTTAAGTTAGCACAGGCTTTAAGCAGATTTTTTGTGTCGAATCAGAGTATGAGATATACTTGGGTGCTCCAGTGTATTTATAGTAGTGTTGAGTGACCTCCCTTAAGATAAGTTAGTTATCTTATCTTATCTTTGGTGAGATCATTTATCTTGTGGCTAGCAACCTTTGAGGTGGGCCGGTCCTTTTGTTTGGGCCTGCTCGGGCCTCTGTGGGGATGTTGGCCGAGCTCTTTACGGAGAGGTTGGTATGGACCAACCTTTATGAGAGGTCGGTCACTTCTTGTCTTTGACCCGGGTCGTGTAGCTCGACCCATGGTATGAACAGATAGGAGTCGTGATTTATAATGATATGTATCTTTCGTATATTTGTAAGTTACTTGTATAAGATGTCTTGTATGTATGTATGTATGTATGTGTGTATATATATATATATATATATATATATATATATATATATATATATTATGATTGAATTTATTTTATATATGCATGTTTGTAAAAAGAAAAAGAGCATCTTGGATTTTCAAAGAAAACAACAATACAATTTCGAGTTAAAGGCTCGTATTTTTATTAAGTATATAGAAGTCACTGTAATATCCTCACTATCAGAGTGGCGCAACCAAAAGCGTGATATTTTGATAGTAAGGGTGTTACAGGGACCGGCGGTGCATGGTAACCACGTCAATGCAACATCGTTTCTATGTTTTTCCCCTTTTTTCTTATTTTTTAGCTTTGAGGGGAATGTGATTTGAATGTGTGGTGAGTTTTAGAATGTTGTTTTGGATGTGTCCTAACAAAAGTGTTTCATGGTGGGAAACACAAGGTGAGCATCGTCCTCTGGCAACTTGCCTAATAGCTAAGGGCATAGTGGTGGAGGATTGCCCTGTACACTAATCAACATTGTAAGCATAGCATATTTTGAGTTTAGAAAATTTCTTGTGTGAATCCAAGTTAGAACAAATTTAACTTCATGGATTATTATTGTCTCTCTCTTTAATTAAGCCTTTGCATGCTAAAGAGTTTACCATTATCTAGTTCAGAATAAAATTTTTTTCTTGCTGGGAGCACCTAAGAATAGCTACTATTTAGTTGTTTCATTATAGATGCAAGTTTGCAAACACTTGATGAACTAATAGTTGGTTTAATACCTTTTCTACTAGGTTTTCTCTTTTTGTCGTTCATAAGTTATATGTGGCTCTATTTATATCAGTTCAAAAAATGGCACAGTAGAGAGAGCGGGAAAAAAGAAAAGAGAAGATGAAAGGAAAAAGGTAATGCTCAATTCATATTCCAAGTAAAATTTGTACTACTATGTGGGCTGATTTCAATCCTGCCAAATACTAGAAATGTTAAATTTTTTGTGTAGTCGGCAACTTCATCTTCATGTAAACTTTTAAATAAAATATAAGTTTCAATAAAAAATAAGTGATGATTTGCATATGGTATAACTTTTACTGCAAGGTTTACTAATAAGTGTTTCTTTATATTTTACAAAATATGAATTATAAAGTTAAGAGAATATGACATTGGTAATCAAACATAACACAAGAGACAAGAACTACAGAAAATAATGCTAGGGAAGTTTAATTTGGTCAGAAAGCAACCATATACTAATAAGTTGAGGAATTAAGCAAAGAATCCAATATTCTTGAAATAAAAATTAGTAAACATGGAAGGGAGAAAAGATTGACAGAATTAAAGGAGAAAAATATAAGATTACATACTTTTCAAATACTTTTAATCATAGACTTGGATAAAACAAATAGACAATTGCAGTAGAAGCCACATACATAAAATTAAAGTTGTAGAAGTAGCAACAACTGGTGACAGAAGAAACAATAGTAGGTGCAATGTAAATATCAAACTCAATGGGAATGTTTATTCTTTTCAAAACTTGAATCTCAAACTTCTACAACACCTCTGTCCTTCAATCAAACCATAAATGGTCATGATCAGTTCACCGAAATCCATTGGTTGTTATTATAAAGGAGCTTGAACTTAAGGAACCTCCTCCGTCATAGGCCTTCAAGTTCAAAGAGTAGAAAATTCATTAATGTATATCAAAGCATTACAAAATGTATATCTGTGCTACGGAAGCACATTTTGAGATTATTCTATTGCATGAATATCACAGCTCTGATGGGTCTGTATTGGTGAATACAATAACTCTTCAGTACAACTAAAAAATATAAATTCAAGAAAACTTTCTTCTTAATGAATGACCTCACCTCAAATCAGTAGCAGCACTTTTCAAACTAAGGAGACTGCCAATTTCATCACTTAAATTTGCGTTATCACCTACCTAATCACCATAAAACAAGAACATAAGAATTTCAATATAAAAAATCGGGGACAGCAAGAAATTCTTTACTGTGAGCATTGAAACAAATTGCAGTAAAATATCAAATTTCATATGCCTCTAATTTTTTACTAAGGCAGATGTTCATTTTAATATGATTAACAATTGTTCTTTCCATTCTAAAGTGGATGGTTATTTTGGGTATACCATTTGCTTTTACTTGATTTTCTGGATTCTACATGCACATGTCCCACAAGTTTCCTTTGTTATGTTGGTTGGATTAGATTTAGTTTAATTTTGATTAAATTCAAGTTAGATTTCAGTTACGCCATTTAAACATAGTGCATGTGTGGTATTTTTGGTCAATTCGTTAGTTGTTTCTTATCAACTAATGCAGATGTTCATTTTACTGTATATGCAAATGGTTCTTTTCTTTCTAAAGTGGATATTTATTTTGGGTATATCATTTGTCCTTTACTTGATATTTTGGATTCTACATGCACATGCTCCGCATGTTTTTTTTGTTTTACGGTTTGGGAATTATGAATAAAAATACGATCCGTTTAAACATTAATTTTGCTTGAATATAATCATCAAAGTTTAAAAAAAATGAAGCATCTATAAATTTTTGCCAAAAAATATCACACTATGTCTATATAAATAAACTCTAATTATTCAACAAATAAAACATGCATTTGGATTGTACTAGGCATCTTTCTTTTGCTGATATTTTTTTCCCTTGCCAGTCTTTTTCATAGGTAATCCTTCAGCCTGCTGAATCATGGTTTTCGTGCTTGGTGCTATTAAGAACCAACAATGGCATACAAGCGAAATTTACAGTGTAGTTCAAAATCAAACATCAAACAAGTAATAGAATAAACACACAACATAATTAGAAAAATATACTGGATTCATACTATTGTACCAAATTTAATTTGGTAAATTCAAGCACAATTAAACTAAATTTTGACTAATTATTTAATTAACTCCCAAACCACAAAGAAAACTAAGCAAAAGACCAATGGCATAACCCAATCAAATATCCACATACAAGGTAAAATGAACATTCTCCTTGGTACTTCACTAACAACCAACTCATTTACTAAAATATCATCCGTGCACCCAGTCTAAATGACTGAAATCAAACCCAATTTCTATTCAAGTATAATTAAACTAAATTAATCCCAAAGCATATAATAAAATAAACATGCGGAGCATGTGCATGACGAATCCAGCAATTCAATAAATAGAGCAATGGTATAAATCAAACAAACAAGCAGCTCTCATATAAAAGAACTAACTAGATACATAGTAATCTCAACATCCTCTTCAATTATTAAGCAACTACTAACAAAGTTATTGAAATCTCACCCGTATACCGAGTTTAAATGACTCAAATCAAATCCAATTTCAATTAAAAAAATTAACCTAATTCAATTCCAAAACACATGACAAAAGAAACATGTGGAACATGTGCATGCAACATCCATTACATCGAGCAAAATACATATGCTATAATTAAATAATTCAAACCAAAATTAACATCTACTAATTTACCAAAACAACATCCAATAACTAAAAATTTATAAAATAAGAAGTAAAGTCCAATAATTCAAACCAAAATTAACATCCACTAATTTATAAAACTAACATCCACTAACTAAAAATTTATAAAATAAAAAGAAGTAAAGTCCACTAATTCAAACCAAAATTAGCATCCACTAATTTATTAAACCAACATCCAATAAATAAAAAAAGAATTCAAGCTAAGGAATATCCAGAAACGCAGTTCAAGCAATTGAACAATTCAATCAAAAGTTCAAAAGAAACGGCAGGAAGAACCATTACCAATGGTATCGTGACGGCTTAAGGCTCATGGCGTGATGAATCCGATTATGCAGGGGTGGGGGGAGCGACATCGAGAGATGGGTTGCTTCCAGTGTCCAACCGTGGCTACGCTGACCCCTGTTTCCGATGGCGACTACAAGGGCGCGAGGCAGACGAAGAGTCAGCGGGGGGATGGAGATTATACGGCCTCGTGATGGCACGATGGCGACGAAGAGGCGGCGGTACAGTGGTGATGCAACGGCGTGGCAACGGTAAAATACAGTTCAGTGGTTTTTGCGTTTTAGGATGTTGCGGTGAAAAATTAGGGTTTAGGGTTGATGGGGTGAAATTGGGTTATGAAGTAGCTGATAGATGAAAGTAAATTGTGTTTGGGATGTTTGACTAAATATTGAGATTAAAAATACGGTCTGTTATTTACGTTGTTCGCAACTCTTATTGTTTACTTAGCGAGATTGCTATACATGGACTTGCATGTGATGTTCCAAAAGATACTATATATGTTCGGAAAAAGTCTAAGTAGTCAATATTGTACAATTAATATTTAACATAAAAAAAATTTATATAATAAGAACATCTGAAACTTAATTAAAAAATATTCAAAATTTAAATTTAACAAAAGTTCAATTGTAATAAATTTTATATTAGATTTATTTGACAATCTATTATAAACTTTTAATATTAATTGAAATGGACTATTATAATATAATTTGCTAGCATTATTACTCATATGCTAGCTATTCTTACATAAGGTTTGATCTTGATTTAAAGATATATGAGATCAAATAAACGATTTTAATTGCAAAAACATGCTACCAAAAAAAGTATAGGTACTAGTTTTCTCTTTTGTTAGTCTGAATAATAGGTGTAGAACGACTTGTTTCATCGGTAATATATTGGTGTCTATGAAAGCACGTAGTTTTATTAATTTTAAAATTTTATTAATTTCTAATTAAATTTTTATATTGTTTCTTTCAATTAAATTTTTATATTATTTTTAATTTTATAATTACATTCCTATTATAATAAAATGTTAAATTTAATGAATACTTTATTCTAAAATAAAATATACCATATCTAAAAATTCTAAACGAGAATTTCAAATCATCCCTCTATATCATCTCTCACACTAGTTAATTTGATAGAATTTTTCTTATTCAACTACATGCCAAGACTCAAGATAAAGGGAAACAAAAAAGAAAACGCTCATTTTTTTAGAACAAGAAAAAAATAAATAGAATTGAGGAATTTTGGGAGCTAGATATAATTATTAGAATAGCTAGAAGAATTTGTAAAGCCCATATGAAGATGGATGATCAAGGAATTAGGAAAAAAAGGCAGAGAGTTAGATTAGGAAATTAAAAGGATTAGGGTTAATCAGAGTGCATGAGAAGAGAGAGGTAGCCATAGCATAAGTAGATGCGACAGAAGTGAGAAATATTTTGTAGGAGATTTGATAAAATATATGATTTTGTGATGGTTGAAATATGATAAAAACAATGAAAACTTTAGCGAAGAGGTGAAGAAGAAGTAGCTGTAATGGGTTGTTTTATTTGTTCATCAATTATTGTACATGATTGCGAATATGATAACATGATTTAGCTCCATACTTTTTGATAAGGAAGGAACCTAGTGCAACTGAAAAAATAGAATCTATTACTGTATTAGTAGTAAAGTTGCTATTCTTGGTTATCTTGGTTAGTTACTAATCTATTGTCATGATCTGATATATGAGCCAGAGCCTTTGTGAGTGGGGGGAAGGAAGGATGGGAGGAAGGGAAAAAGGTTTTTCGTTTAAGAGAGCTCATTTAGGTTTTCAATGCTCCAAATCAAAACCCTAACCCAACCCTTCCTCCTTCCCTCCTCCCCTTCTCTTTCTCTCTAAAATGACAGAACCATTTATTCTTCGTGAACCATTTCTTCTCCTAATTGCTCCAATAAAGGCTTTTTTTGCAAGCATATATCATTTTTAACACCATTACTAGTAGCAATGACAACAGAGCATATGAACTTAGGAGAAGAATCAAAGCAAAGGTGAGGCTGTGGCTCGTTCCAGTGGCGGTGACGACAACGGCAACTGTAATAGTGACGGCGCCAAGAACAACTTTTCCCCTCTCATCTGCTCATCCTGTCTTTCTCATTCTTCATTATGTTCCTCTCTCCCTAATCTCTTCACTGACGGCAATGACGCGTCCGCCCTCTCTCTCTTTCTCTCTTTTCTAGAGCTGCTTTGCTTTTTCTATCACTCCCTTCATCTCTCGCTTTGAATCAGCTCTCCTTCAAGAATTTTAAAATGTGTTGTTAATGAATTGATGCAGAGAAAGAGAAGCAATGATGAGAATCAATTTTAGAATAATGTCACAGTTTTCTATTTTTACAATTTTTAGGATTTTGAGGTTAATAGGGATGAAAATGAAAAGTTTAGGTTTGTGTGTATATAAGTGGTAAGAGAGTAGGAGAAAGGAGGTGGTTAAAGGTGGTGATAGTTTTCTTTTTCTTCATTAGAATGTTGTTGTTGTAGTGGCTTCAACAAGGAAGAAGAAGATAATTTTATCGTTGTTGCAATTTCGAAAGAGTAGTGATTGAGATCTATTGTTGTTGTTCTTACAACTTCTCCGAGGAGGTTTGGGGGAGCGAGGAAATGACACAGATGTTATTTGTTGTTGTTGTGGTTGCTTTAGGGAGTGGAGGAGTGAGGAAAAACAAAGGAGAAGGAGAAGGGGTATAATAGAATCTATTTGACACCTCAGTCTGAATAATTTTTTTTACGGTTGGATAATTTTGTAAAGTTTTTCAATATTTGAGGAATATATTTGTTCTCAATTTTATCGCTATTAAATTTTTCGAAAAATAACATGATCCCTAACAAATTAAAAAAAAGATTCAGTTTGGCCTTTGTCTTTAATTTCTATAAAACAACGTAATCCTTCTATTAGAATTATTCGTCTATTAACAGAAGTTACTGATGAATCACGTTAATTGGAATAGACAAAGACTTAATTAAGTTGGACTAATTAAGATGGACTTACAACAAGCTTGTAGTCTAATATTCAATTTATTTTTCTACTTAATTAAGTAGGTATCAAAAATCGAATCTCAACTTTTGTATACAATAATTTATTAGTCAACCACAAATTCTTAAATGAAGTTTAGGTTTATGATATATTAACTCTTAACTGATTGAGTTAAATAAAAAGTTGAAAAAAATGAGAAATTAAGATGGACACCTCTTACCCTATATTAGCTAGATTACATTTATGCTACTAACCCTTAATTATAACGCAAGTGTATGTAAGAAATTAAATTTGCTAGTAATAGCATGACATTGTGTCATTTTAGTAAGAAATGACCATAGTTCTGTGCACATGATCAAAATGTTCAAATTAGGATTAAGTACGATTTTGGTCTCTAAGGTATAGGCTAAAAAAAAATTTTGTCCATTTTTTTGCATACAAAATCGTTTCTAAAGTTCAACGTAGTTTTAAAATTATTCTTTTGACCTAAATCTTAAAATTCTAAAAAATATAAAATTTAAAAAAAAAGAAAAAGAACAAAAATATCATTAATGGAGGAAAAAAACTACAAAGAAGCCATTAAGGGAATACCAACAACAACAATACACAATATTCAAATTCAAGAATAATAACATCATTCATTGCAATCTAATATTTTAAATTCAACAACAACATATAAAGGAAGAAGAGGAGGAGATCTGAAACTGTTACCAAAACAAGTTTGTAGAGATTCAATTACCAAACGGTTTTGCTAGGTAGACAATAACTTTTGTAAAATATGTGAACAATGGGCTCTAGAATTGACCAAATAAAGTAAAAAATATTCTACCCCTAAATTACCTCATAAACCTTAACATTAGGATAACCATCTGCACACCTAGTGAATTGAACATCCAGCCATTGTTAACTGTGCATAAGTAAATCAAATAAAAAGAAATAACCATCCAATTAAAAATAATGAACATATACCTATTGAATTGAACATCCGACATATCTATTGTTCACATTGTTTAGTATTTCCATTGTCTACCTATATTTTTTCATTACCAAAACTATAATTTTTCAATACCCAATGAACCTTCACACCAATAAAACAAAATCCAATCACCAAGTTAGGTTCCTGAAGATTCTCAACAAGTCTTCACAAAATTGAATGTCCCTTGGAAGCTTTTTTCGGCTTGGTGGGAGAAAAACCATAGCAACCACGGAACAAAGCAATTACCAGAAATAAGAACTAATAATTAGGATTATAGAACAACAAGACCAAACCTTTATTCAATTTTCTTTAATTTCAGTATTAAATCTGTGCAAGTGCTGGGTCAAATAACTTCAACGGTGTTTGCTGAATTGGTAAAAACAAGAAATCAAATCAACAAAGAATCAGTTCTAAAACATTTATTCGCCCTAAAAAATTCAAGAATGCATCAAAATCAACAAGCAGAACCAACTCAACTGCAAAATTAACTAATCCAAGATTAGCAGAAAGCAACAAGGGGAAGAGGAAGTGAATTGAAAAGGGAATAGGAATGAAAAGGGAAGAGAAGGCATTGAAGAAGACCAAAAGAAACGCAAGAAATGGTCATTGTCGTCCTCGTAACAGTCAACACTCAAAAGGCACACCACACGGTTTGGAAAATAAAAGGACTTTGGTTTCTTGTTCTTGCTGTCGTCGCTACTCCTCATTGTCGTCGCCATTGTTTCTATTTTTCCTTCTAATGAAGAAGAAAAAGAAGAAAAGAAGAGTATTTTGGTCCGAAGAACAATTTTAAAACTACGTTGAACCTTAGGGACGATTTTGTATGCAAAAAAAAATAGAAACAAAAAAAATTTTTGGTCTATGCCTTAGAGACTAAAATCGTACTTAACCCTTCAAATTAAATAAGGTATCTTATTCTTATCCTACAAAGGAATATAGAGCTTGCCTCCTATCCTATCCTATATATATATATATATATATATATATATATACTTCAATTATCAATAATAAATATCAATCATGTTGCATTCTCCATGTTTACCCATTATATATGTATTGTTAAAGACTTAGGTGAATTCTATCATATAGAAGAAAGATTTTTTTTTATATGTGTAGAAAATTGTTGTTACTCTTCTAGTAAAACAAGTGTTTAGAGAAAGAGTATAATTAAATCCATAGTGGGAGATCAGAGTTGACCTTAGTGCAAAGTGTGATCCCCCTGCAATGGGTGAATTAAAATATTTAATTATGTAGAGTTGTTAAACGTGTGATAAGTTATTAATTATGAATGATAATGATGGGATAGTTTTTTTTGTGGATCTAGGTGTTGATTATTTTTTTATGAAAAATGGATATTTTTTGTGATTGAAAAATGTGTTTTTATGTTCTTGAGAATGTTAATTTAGTCTTATTTTCATATGTTATTTTTATTCTAATACCCTCAATAATCTTATTCTGAATAATGTTTTAGGCTATGATCCTTCATTAGTTATGATTTTATTATCAGTTATGGTTAATTTTTTTATGTAATCCGTCCTTTGTAGTAGGATGAATAATTTATATTATAAAAAAAGTATAATAGTGCACAAGAATAAAATAGTTTAATATTTAGAATTTAGTTTTGGTTTGTTTAAGGTTTATTTTAATCATAATATTTTTGGTACGTGATAAAATTTTTATATTGTAATGATTGTAAATCAATGATAGAATTTAGTATTTAATTAGAATTGTTTTCATAGAATCTTTGTAAACATTTTGAATATGTTTAGTTAATTTAATTGTTGTAATTTCAAAATATAATTTATAATTTAAAAAAAATGAAACATGTAAGCTTTTTCATGAGTAATTTATTGAATGACATCATATTATTTAACAAAAGAAATATATTAGATAGATGCTAATTTAAAATGATTTATGTGTGTGTATGTGTGACCAAAAGGATTAAAATGAGGGTAAATTGCATAAACAAATTGAATGAGTTCCAAATTCGCATGAATGTCCTAAATGCAAAGAGGTTACATGAATTTATTGCAAATTTTATAAGGATTAAAATTTTTTTGTAAGCATTTTTTGAATTTATTGTAAATAGCTTAGAAGATGTTATTAGCACTATAAATATTTTCAATACACTCGTCAAAACTATTAAATCGAAATCAATGGATTCGATTTATCTTGGGTGTGGTTCGAATTCTATAGTTTCAATTTATCTCCATAGAAGTTGCTCCTACTAAATCGAAGCTATTAGCTTTGTTTTACGTAAACCGAATCCAATACATTCGATTTACATGAAATAGTCTTCGCTAAAATAGTTTTTCGTAGAAAATTGATTCTAATAAATTTGATTTATTAGTACACTTACTAATTCAAATTATAAGCAATTGAGACATCTATATAATCTGTTTGCATTTAGGACATTCATATAAATTTGAAATTCATTTAGTTTATTTATGTGATTTACCTTAAAATGAAGGTTGCTGTAAAATCTGGTTAATTAATGGCTAATTAACCCATAAATGAGAATTTATTCTAGAAAGCCAAAAATGTGATTTTTATGGTTTAATATGATAGAGGAGATTGAGACGAGAATTTCGATACCAATTTTGTAGAAATCGGACCAAAATTGGACGAAACGGGCTAAATTGGGCCAACTGGACCCATAGTGGACCCTTGGCCCAACCTAACTAAACCAAAACCCTAATTTTCAGCACATTCTCTCCTCACCAAATACTCTTTCACGCTGAAATGGAGTAGGAGTAGGGGAAGAACTCTTTCTCAAGTTCTTTTTCTCATTTGATCTTCAAACTACCATAACTTTTGATCTAGAGCTCCGATTGTCGCACCGTTTGTGGCCACGCATTTACTGCAAAGAGCTCTACAAAACTCACTACTTTATTCTTGAGGTAAGTCACGAAATTATTTCAGTTCTTCATCCCTAAATTTCGAATTTCATGAAGAAAGTGTTGAGATTTTGGGCTCTTTGATGTTATAGGACCCAACTCTCTTGAAGGAGAAGGTTAATCTTGTCTCTTTGAATCTTGTGTGTGGTAAGATTCTTAACCCTAGTATAATTTGTTATTTTATGATGCTTGGATATTCAGTTGTGGTGTTTGGGTGTGATAATTGTGGCTTAGGTAGTGTGTATGTGAATATTGAAGCTTGATTGAGATTTTGAAAAGCTTGGAAGAGGGATTTGGTGTGCAAAAATCTATTCTTTGAGGTGTTGAGACCTTGAGAGCTTGTAGAAAAGTGGTTTGGAAGTACTCCGGTTGAGCGTGAGAAATCGGCTAAGGTATGGTCTCGGTTTCCTGTATCTAAAATGTAATGTGGTGTGAAAACTTAGGCTAGAGGCCCTAAGATAGGCATTGAATTGATGATATTATTGAATGGTTGAGATATATGATGTGGTCATATATGTAATTATGAATGTTGATGCCTTGATGGTGTGATATATGAGAAAAATGCATGTTGTGATATATATGCTTGATGAATGATTGAGGTTGAATTGTGGGTGAAACCATGTTGATGGTGAGTATGATATTGATTATGTATAATGATGGTAGATTGGAAATAGTATTATTGAAAATTGGGATGAGGAATGATGTATGACATATTAATGTGTTTAAATTTTTAGCCATTTAATTGAGATGGGTTAGAATGGTGGCATGGTGGTTGTGAATTTGATTAAAGTGTCAATGTATGAGTTGAGGAGGCTTCAGGTTGATTTTTGGTATATTTTGATTGATTTCAAAAAGGGGTAAAATTAGTAAGTTTTGGTTGATTTTGAAAATGGATGAAATTGGTTTGTTTTGAAAATGGCATTTTATGGTTTTGTATGAAAATATAGTTTTTGGGCATACTTTGATGGGGGCATAACTTGAACTCCGGATCCCCGTTTTGTGCCAAACTTGTTTAGAAATGAAATTGGATCCGGGATGTTCATGCCATTCAAAAAACGGGCGAAAAATGATTTGAAATGAAGAAGTTATGTCCGTCGGAAGATTGGAGGTTGAATTTGTGAATTTTGCAGCTTTTAACTTAGAAAAATTTTTAGCAGAATGCCCCCTACGCGTAGGCGTGACTGATGCGTACGCGTCGATTTTTGAAAATGCAACATCCACGCATGCGCATGGCCTACGCGTGTGCATTGATGAGCTGTACCAAATGCCTAACCATTTTTCCCGAGAGTTGTGCGAGAATTGTGCCAGATTTGTGCGTGGGGCACAAACGCACCCACGCGTACATGTGGCCGACGCGTAGGCATTGTTTGGCTGTTTTTCCATCCACGTGAGCGCGTGGGCGACGCATACGCGTCGATGAACTTTTTGGCCATCCACACGTGCGCGTGGAGGACGCGTACTCGTGACCGTGTTTTCATCCCAAAGTTGATTTTTGAGTTTTAAAAGCCAAATTTCATACTTCTAAGCCTCCGATCTCACCCCTTGTGTCTTAAATTATTATGATATGCCTGGCGATGAGAAAGGAACTAGTGGATGTGGTAACTTGTAAATGAAGAAAGGGAAGATTTATGATCAATGATGATCAAAGATGATTATATGAGATACGGAGGATGGCGGTAGAAGTGCTTATGTGTCATGAGCCAATGGGTTGTAATTATTGATAAATTGGCTGGTTCTTGATTGAACTATGAGCCGGATGATAGAGTTATTGCCGAGTTACGGCGAAGCCATTATTGATTTATGGCTGGATATGATTGCATATAGCGTATTGAATGAAATGTGAATGTTGCACTTCCACTTTCGTTCACCATGCTAGAGAAGTTGCTGGCAAACACAGGATACGAAATCTATGACTATAATTATAAAAAGCTGATTCTGATGCAAGAACAACATGGACAGCAGATATCTGAGAACAATTGCCTCTCCCAGTGAATTCGACAACTAGAGGAGGAGAATGCTAAATTACGCAGTCAAGTTCAATTCATTGAGGATATGTTCATTGGTTATTAATAGATTAATTATGTTCGGTTTGGCTATTGAAGGTATGTGAATTTGGGAGATAGATATTTTAGTTTACGTATGTTTTTTTGGGCTATTATTGTCATTGTGATTATAACTTGGGATGTATGTTGAAGTTATTTAGTTTATATCATTGAACAAGAATTTAATTACCAAGTTATCCACATTGGGGTTATCCATATGAATATACCACAATGTCTCTGCATTTGTGTTGAAATAGACTGGTGTCTCATAATATTATTTAAAATGGACGACGTTAAAACGGTATTAAATACAAGCAAGACAAATTTTCATTATAGATAAATATGGTTCATGAATTTGATGCCAAGTCGTATTCTTTTTACATTCGAACAAGTTTGAAAAATAGTCTAGATTATGTGAATAAATTTGAATCAACAAATAAAATAAATTAAATGCAGCCTAGTCCTGTTGAAGGAGAAATTAAACTAAACAAATCATGAGTTATGATGGCGAAGTTCCTACTGCCTTAATTTAATGTGTAATTATAGTTCTAATAAATAAAATATATTATTTACTGTTATCAAAAGTAAAATATTTTTTTGCAAGTGAGGCGGGTAGGGGCGGGTTTTTGCCCTACTCGATCCCGCCCTGCCGTCCTTATACTCCACTACTACCCGCCCCACCCCTACCGCGGGTAGTAGACTGCTGTACCCTAACCCGCCCCGCCCCTATAAAAAATAAATAACGTTTTAATTTTTACATATTCATATATAAATTAAGTTAAAATTTTAAAATTCATACTTAAATTAAAATACAAACATAAAATTCATACAATATCAAATAACTTAAATTAAAAAAAGTTAATGTTTGATCATTAAAAAATTAACACCATAATAAAAAAATTACATCATTAAATATAAAAGTCTTCAATACTTAGTCTTGATCACTTTTCACATATTCATCATCATTAAAGGTTTGAAAGTAAGATTCAAACCTGAAAATAAAAAGAGATAGCAATTAATTGTTACCAAATTAAGAAGCTCTATTTCAAAAATAAAAACAGAATACTCTGCATCAAAAACTTATTGAAAAATTGATAATACCTACCACAAATGAGTCGCCAATGTGCGAATTGAGCAGTGTATCGTCCCTTATGAACATTGCAGTTGCTGTTGCGCCTAATTCGTCCTCCTCTCCATTCATTTCAAGCCTTTAAAAAATGAAATACTGTCTAAACCTTCAATTGAATCATACCAATATGGAAACTAATTCAATTAGATATATTTTGTGGATTTCCTACTTTGTAGACTAGTTTATTTGCTTTACCATTTCAACAACTTGGCGTCACTATGGCAAATGCTTCCTCTAATGCTTCTTTAATGGCTTTGAAATCTTTCTCAACAATACTAACCCACCTTGTAAGGCTTTAAGACACTCCTTGTAGAGCTCATTCCTATAGTTTGCACTTGGCACATCAAATCAACAAATCAGATTATGCAAAGAATAATAATTCAACCAATCACATATCATTAAATTAATCAATATTGTGTATCCTACGAAAGCAATTAACAATGTGTATCAACATAAAAGGTGCAATAGACCTGAGGAACTCAACAGAAGCACTCTTTAATGATAGCCAAATTAAATTGATAACGGTATGCACACAAGGTTAATTAATTAAAAATCATCTTCGGCATAAGACTAGTTTCATAGCAAAATCATGAAATGCCATATATACACTTAATTCAATTGTGTTCACATGATAAATATGTAAGCATATTCTTCAAATAATAATTGATAGATCAGATTTTTTTTTGTTATAAGTTGTTGTTCATTATTTGCTGTTATTTGTCAAAATTTTTAGTTCAGTTTATTTTATAATTATTTCAAGGTGAGATTCCTGTATTTTTCACCAAAGATGGTAGAGCATGCTTGTGAGATGGCAAATCTACATAGATATTCAGAGATTTACTGGTGGTCAGAGACCGAGAAAAGGCTCCGGTGACAAGCTCACATGCAACGGCGACGGTCAAGCTTACAGCAACGGCGATCAAGCGATGAATCTGTAGAAGAACTAGAGAAGAACTTATATCTCACAATGATGAGAGATAGAGAGCGCGAGAGAGCAAGAGAGAGAGGAACTTATGGAGCTCTGCGAGCTAATGAGTGATGGCGAGGAGTTGCGCGACTGAGCAGCAACGATGAGGAGTTGCGTGGCTGAGCAGCGACAGTTGGCGGGAGGTGAGCAGTGACGGTTGGCGGGAGGTGAGCAGTGACGGCGAGGAGCAGTGGGACTAAGCGGTGGCTCCAAGGAGTTGCGGTGACGGCAACGAACTGCGGTAACGGCAACGAGCTGCGGCGATGAGGCAATTGCAGAGAGGGGATGAGAGGCTGAGCTGAGCAGCAAGGAGCTTTGGTTCTATAGAGAAGAAGAATACGACTTGGAGTTAGGGTCTGATGGTTGGTGAAGGCTCTTAAAAACCCTAATCCCTAATACACATATATATAGTATGTACTCCGGGGTGGGTAGGGGCGGGTTTATCCTGACCCGACCCCGTCCTGCCTCGCTGAACTACCCGCCCCGATCAAAACCCGCTCCGCCTCGGGTTGGGTTTAAACCCGCCCCGACCGGGTAGGGGCTGGTCGGGTACCCGCGGGTTCGGGTACTCTTGCCACCCCTATTAACGATTCATGTTTGCTCCAGTAATATTAAAATATTTTTTAAAGGTTATTATACAATGAGTTAACCATGTTAATAAAAATAATAATCAAATTTCTTGTTTTTTCATGTACCCAAGTCTATTAAATATAGGTTGCGGCACTGTAGCAGGTAAAATCTTTGCGGATATTCAAGAGTAAATTTGGAATAAGATTAATTTAATAGAGAAAGAACTTTTTTCAAAAGTGGCAAACAATAATTTTTTTCTCAATTTAAGAATTATTATTTGCTTTTAAGTTTAATAATTTAATGATTTATCTAACATAATTATTTACTCTATTCAAATCTCATTTTTTATCTTTTAAATCTTATTAACTTTTTACCACTAATAGCAATATATTTTTACAGGTCAAGTCATTTTGTTCAATATTTTTTTATTATTTATTTTAGTTTTAATTTTTCTTTTTAAATTCTTACATCTATTATCATATAAAAATATTTTAATTTTATAATAATTCCTAATTGAATGTATTAAGAATATATATATATATATATATAAAGTTAATTTATTTTAAATTTTATTTATTTTTTTATGATATTAAAATTAGAACATATTAAATGAAATATTTTTTAATATGAATATATTTTACATACTATATTTACTAATTTATTTTAAATGCATACATAAAAAATATTAAAAAAATACTTTTTGTTATGAATGACATTAAAATATAAAATTGTATCTTTATTATAACTTTTTATTTTGATATGATATTTGTTAAAAAATTAATGAAAATAATAAAAGAAACCAATGTCACTAAATATGTAATACAATATTTGATTATACAAATTTTTAGATTTCAACCCCCTCTAATTATAATTTTTGAATCCGTCAGTGCACACCGAATATGTGGTCTTTGCTGGAGTAGTCATGGAAAAAAAATTAAAGTTGTCCCAAGGAGAATAATACTAAACGTGATACCAATAAACAAAAAAAAGTTTAACATAATTATAAATAAATATTTGCAATTATTTTTTGTCTTTAGACTAACATTATGAAATAAGTATATCTTACATATTCAAGATTACACTAATAAATATATTTTTTAGCACTTGTACCTATTAAGAATAAGTTATGATTTATGAAAGTATGTTTTGGCTGTGTTTTAATATTGTAGTTCATTTAAAAAAAAAAGCAAAGTGACACTCTTTCACTACAACTTGTACTAGAAGCATAAATAACAAAGACTGTGGAAGAAAGGCTACTAAATGATATTCTTGTATGATGTGGAATGTAAGGCACATATACTCAAGAATGGAGTTGGTAGAAGCTTGATTTGACAAAGAGATTGCTTCTCATGGAAGTTTTCAGTAAAAGAGAGAAACTCTTATGTGTTTTTTTTTTTTGTTGGACCAGTCGATTTTTAGTTTGGGTTAACTTTTTTATTCCAGCCTCCTATTTTATACTGTTGGCCCTGTAACACCCTACCATACAGAGTCTTATGCTTAAGTCATAATTCAGAGATGGCAAGGTATTACGACCTCTAAAATAAAAATTTAGTACGTATAGTAGTATGAATAATTGATTATAACTAGGAGCCTTTGTAGAAAAAGGGGTAAACAAAAACCGCAACTCTAAAGCGCAACACTCCGATCGAAAACGTAACGATTAAGGATAAACCAACGCGAGATTATATATATACAAAGGAGTGTCAAAAACAGGAATATCAAGACTCAAGATCCGGTTGCGAAGATAACCGGTCCGAGCATAGCAATATATACATATGATAAAATAAGGAAAACTCCAAAGGAAACCCAAAGGGACACAAATACATAAAACCTATTCTCCGAAATCTCCCATAAAAGGAGTCATCACAGTTTGTATTATTCAGTGGGGATAAAAGTATCTAAGCAAAATATATAAACCAAAACATAGCCCCGAGAACAAAGGATCTTCGCGAATCTAGAAGTCTCCAGCATGCCTCAGCGGGAAACCTCACGTCCTGCATCTGAAAACCACAAAATCCGCATGGGTGAGAACCAGAGGTCCCCAGCATGGTAACAGCTTCCACATATATAATACATAATAATAGAGGAAAGCCAAAGGCAATCCTATAACTTCCTCCAGATAATTCAAAGCTTATGAACAAGCTAAACCATATAAGGGCATCTGACTAAAGATTCTTCAGTCTAACTAATACTTCCCTTTCCAATTCCTTCAAACCTCCCAACCACCAGCAGGAGTATATTATAGCAAACACAGTTATATCAGACAAAGAATATACAATTAGGAGCAGTTAAGACATTTAGGCAATTAGCAATTAATATGCAGTCAAATAGGCAATCTCAAACAATTCACATAGTATGCATATGATGAATGCCTGTCCCTAGTGGCCGATGATATCATCTTTTCGGTTATAGAGCCAACCCGACAAGTCCTAGTCGCTAACCATTGGACTGTCCCTCTGTCATGCATCCCCAAACTCGAGTTATACTCGTTATAAACTTGATCATAAACATGATCCATATCCATCACCCTCACTGGTGAATATTTATGGGGGATCGAGCTCATCCGGGTCTTTCACAGAGCCCGGCCACACTTACGACATAGGGTCAAAAGAGCTTCGAGTCTCAACCTGGAGCACGTGGTGGCTAGCCACTGCTACTACCCAGGGAAACTCGTATCTCCGATAGTGGAAGTGCAATTCACAATTATCAATAATTCAGCATAAACATGCATGAATTCTCATCCATGGATCAACATCCATATCAGCCATCCGGCTCACGGTTCAGTCCAGAACCAGCCAATACTCATAGCATACACAGCTATTCCGGCTCACGGTTAAATCCATAACCAGCCAATATTCATAGCATACACAGCTATTCCGGCTCACGGTTCAATCCAGAACCAGCCCATTCATAAACAATTATAGCCTTTCGGCCCATGGCATAACAAGCACTTCCACCACCATCCTCCATATCTCACATATCATCAATGATCCTCATTGATCATTCATTTTTCCCTTGCTTCACTCGCAAGTTACCTCATTCACTAGCCCCTTTTCAATAGCTAGGCATGTCATAATGATTTAAGACATAAATGGTGAGATCGGAGGCTTAGAAGTATGAAATTTGGCTTTTAAAACTCAAAAATCAACTTTGGGATGAAAACAGGGCCGCGCGTGCGCGCACTCCACGCACACGCGTGGATGGCCTCGAAAACTCATCGACGCGCAAGCGTCATGCACGCTAACGCGTGGATTTAAAACTTGCCAATCGACGCGCACGCGTCAACCACGCGTATGCGTGGGTGTTCTCATGCCCTAGGCACAACACAGGCACAGTTCTGGCATAACTCTCGGGAAAATAGCTGGGCATTGGGTGCAGCACAATCGGCGCGCCCGCGCACATCACGCGCACGCGTGGATGGCACTTCCTGGAAGATCGGCGCGTAAGCGCCAGGTGCGCCCACGCGCAAGGGGTTATTCTGCTAAAAATTTTCTAAGTTAAAAGCTGCAGAATTCACAGATTTTTACCCCAATCTTCCAACGGACATAACTTCCTCATTTTAAATCATTTTTCAACCGTTCTTCGAACGGCATGGACATCCCGAATCAAATTTCATTTCTAAACAGATTTGGTACAAAACGGGGATCCGTAGTCCAAGTTATGTCCCGTCAAAGTATGCCCAAAAACCATGTTTTCATACAAAACCACAATATGCCATTTTCAAAACAAACCATTTTCAACCCTTTTCAAAGTCAATCAAAACATGCCAATTTCATCCCTTTTCTTTGAAATCAATCAAAATGTATCAAATTCAACATCAAGCCTCCTCAACTCACACATTGACACATTACCACAATATACAAAATCACTATCTCATCATTTTAGCCCACTTCACCCAAGTGGCTCAAACTCAAACCTATTGACATATCATATACTAATCCTCATGCCAATTCCCAACAACATCAATTCCAATAAATCATCATTGTACATAATTAATATCATACTCACCATCAACATGGTTCAACCCACAATTCAACCATAACCAATCATCAAGCATATATCACAACATGCATATTTCTCATACATCATACCACCAAGGCATCAATAATCATCATCACATATATGACCACATCATATATCTCAATCATTCATCAACATCAACAATTCAATGCCTATCTTAGGGCCTCTAGCCTAAGTATTTCCTACCACATTACATATTAGATACGGGAAACCGAAACCATACCTTAGCCGATTTTCCCAAACTCCACCGGAGCACTTCCAAACCACTTATCCACAAGCTCTCAAGGCCTCAACACCTCCAAGAACAGATTTTTCACCACCAAACCCTTTCCAAGCTTTTCAAAGTCACCAATCAAGCTCCAATATCCACACATACACAACCTAAGCCACAACCATCATACCCATACACAACATCTCAAAACCCAAACATCATAAAACAACAAAATACACTAGGGTTGAGAATCTTACCACCTCCAAGGTCCAAGGATACAAGATTAACCTTCTCCTTCAAGAGAGTTGGGTCCTATAACATCAAAGAACCCAAAATCTCAACATTTAACCCATGAAACTCGAAAATAAGGGCTGAGATTTCGAACAGCAACACGTGGCTTACCTCAAGATTGGTTGTATGGGTTTTTTAGAGCTCTCCGCGGTGAACGCGTGGCCGCAAACGGGGCGGCAATCGGAGCTCTAGATCAAAAGTTATGGTGGTTTGAAGATCAACCAAGGGAGAGAACTTGAAAGAGTGTTCTTCCTCCCTTTCTTTCTAATTTCAGCTTGTGTGTGTAACAAATGAGGAGAGAGAGTGCTGAAAACTAGGGTTTTGGTTAAGTTATGTTGGGCCAAGGGCCCACTTTGGGTCCGGTTGGCCCGGTTTGGCCCGTTCGGTCCAATCTTGGTCCGAATTCCATAAAATTGGTACCGAAATTCTCGTCTCAGTCTCCTCTATCACATTTAGCCATAAAAATCACACTTTAGGCTTTCTAGAATAAATTCTCATTTATGGGTTAATTAGCTGTTAATTAACCGGGTTTTACATCCTACCCACCTAATTGGGAATTTTGCCCACAAAATTCAAATGCAATTACCTGAGAATAAATGCGGGTAATCCGTTCGCATCTCCGACTCAAGTTCCCAAGTGTGTTCCTCAACACCGCCTCGACTCCATGCCACTTTGACTAGGGAAACATCTTTTCCACGCAACCGTTTAATACTAGTATCATCAATTCTGACTAGAGCCACTGGAAGCGTCAAATCTTCCCTTAACTGAACCGATTCAGGTTCCAACACATGGCTAGCATCAGGAGTGTACTTCCGAAGCTGCGACACGTGAAACACGTCGTGCAGGTTCGAAAGATGAGGTGGTAGAGCCATCCGATACGCCACCGGTCCAATCCTCTCCAGGATTTGAAATGGACCAATGTATCGAGGATTCAACTTCTTTGCTTTAATCGCCCTACCTATTCCCGTGGTCGGAGTAACCTTAAGGAAAACATGGTCTCCTTCCTCAAAATCTAAGGGCTTTCGCCTTTGATCGGCGTAACTCTTTTGACGACTCTGTGCCGTAAACATCCTATCTCGGATTTTCTTGACTTGCTCAGTAGTCTCAGCTATCATTTCTGGCCCCAACAAGCTTTTCTCTCCAGCTTCATACCAACATAGCGGAGATTGACATTTCCTCCCATACAAGGCCTCATACGGAGCCATTCCAATGCTCGCATGATAACTATTATTGTATGCAAACTCCACTAATGGCATATACCGATCCCAACTCGCCGGTTGGTCCAAAACACAAGCTCTCAACATATCCTCTAGTGTTTGGATCGTCCTCTCAGATTGACCATCTGTTTGAGGATGGTAAGCCGTGCTCAAGCTTAATCGAGTTCCAAAAGCTTTCTGAAATGCACCCCAAAACCTTGAAGTGAAACGAGGATCTCTATCAGAGATTATAGTAGCAGGTACACCATGGAGTCTCACAATCTCCTTTATGTATAACCGTGCTAGCTCCTCAAGGGTGTAAGTCATACGAATGGGCAAAAAGTGAGCTGACTTCGTCAATCGGTCCACAATCACCCAAATAGCATCATAACCAGCCCTAGTCCTTGGCAATCCTGACACAAAGTCCATTGCAATACTTTCCCACTTCCATTGTGGAATCTCTAAAGGATGCAACATCCCAGAAGGTCTTTGATGTTCAATCTTTACCTTTTGACAAGTTAAGCACTTTGAAACATATTCCGCCACATCATTCTTCATACCCGGCCACCAAAACATCACCTTTAAATCATGGTACATCTTAGTACTTCCCGGGTGAATGGAGAACCCGCTTTTGTGTGCCTCCTTTAAGATATCTTGCCTCAAAGTGCCAACATCCGGCACAATAATCCTACCCTTGAATCTCCATAACCCATCTTTTTCTTCCGACACTCTCCACTGTTTTCCTTGCTCAATGGCCGGTAACACTTTCCATAATGCTTCATCATTTTGATGAGCCTTTAGGAGTTCGAACTTAAAGTCACTTGAGATTTCTAATCGGCTCAAACACAAAGTTTCGGATACTTCTTGAGTACCAATTTTCAGACTCTCGAATCCCTTGAGCAACTTCTCCTCTTGGAGCATCATCCAAGCTGCACATAACGACTTTCGACTTAACGCATCCGCCACTACGTTCGCTTTTCCCGGATGGTAATGCAACTCAAAGTCGTAGTCCTTCAGCAATTCCATCCACCTTCTCTGTCTCATATTAAGCTCTTTCTGATCAAAGAGATACTTCAAGCTCTTATGATCAGAGAAAACTTGGAACTTAACCCCATAGAGATAATGCCTCCACACCTTCAAGGCAAACACGACCGCGGCGAGTTCCAAATCGTGTGTAGGATAATTAACTTCATGAGGTCTCAACTGTCGTGAGGCATACGCCACCACATTATGATGCTGCATCAGCACGCACCCTAAACCCTTTAAGGAGGCATCACAGTACACCTCAAAAGGCTCGTTCGGCTCGGGTAACACTAACACAGGCGCAGTAGTCAACTTTTTCTTCAATGTCTGAAAGCTCTCCTCGCACTCAGGAGTCCAAACAAACGGAGTGTCTTTGCGGGTTAACTTTGTCATTGGCAAAGCTATCTGTGAAAAGCCCTTGATAAACCTTCGGTAATAGCCAGCTAAACCCAGAAAACTCCTTATCTCTGTTACGGTGGTTGGTTGTTTCCAATCCATCACAGCCTCCACCTTAGTTGGGTCTACGGCTATTCCCTTCTTACTCACCACATGGCCCATAAACTTCACCTCACTCTTCCAAAATTCACACTTAGACAGTTTTGCATAAAGTTTCTTCTCCTTTAGAATCTGCAACACGGTCCTTAAGTGTTCCGCATGCTCTTCTTCAGTCTTGGAATAAATCAGTATGTCATCAATGAAGACAACAACGAATTTATCCAGAAACGGACGGAAGACTCTATTCATGTAATCCATGAATACCGCAGGAGCGTTCGTCAACCCAAAGGACATCACAGTGTACTCGTAATGACCATAACGAGTTCTGAAAGCGGTCTTAGGGATATCCTCACCCCTCACCCTTATCTGGTGATAACCGGATCGCAAATCAATCTTAGAGAAAACTCCAGCTCCTTGTAACTGATCCATGAGATCATCAATTCTCGGCAATGGGTAATTATTCTTTATTGTAACCTTGTTCAACTGCCTGTAGTCCACACAGAGCCGCATACTCCCATCCTTCTTCTTTACCAGTAACACTGGAGCACCCCACGGAGAGACACTTGGTCGTATAAAATTCTTTCCCAACAAATCCTCTAACTGAGACTTTAACTCGTTCATCTCTAATGGTGACGTCCTATAAGGAGCACTTGAGATTGGCCCCGCCCCGGGCACCAACTCAATAGCAAACTCAACCTCTCGGTTAGGTGGAAACTCATCAATATCATCGGGAAACACTTCTGGAAACTCACACACAACCGAAATCTATTCCAACCTTTGATCATCACCTGAAACGCCCACGGTTAACAACATGATACCCTGACATTCAATTCCAGAACAGTTCATCATCATCGAATTCAAGTAATAATTATTCACCACGACCGGCCCTTCTGTATCTTCCGGCATAAAGTACACCGACTTTGTAGAACAATCAAGCAGGACATGGTTCTTAGATAACCAGTCCAATCCCAAGATAAGATCAAGACCAATCATCGGCAAGCAGACTAAATTATGAACAAAATCACGCTGCTTGAACCTAAAGGAAACTTCCGGACATCCTAGCCTAGTTACCATGGCTTCATGGGTAGCATTATATACCTTTAGGTCATAACCTAAGGTTACAATCTTCAATCCTAACTCATGAGCTTTCTCAAATGCAATGAATGAATGTGATGCTCCCGAATCAAATAAAGCATTTAAAGTTTGACCAGCTATTTCACAGTTACCTCGAATGAGTGTCTCAGATCCCTCAGCTCCTACAGCTGAAGTGGTGAACACCCGACCAGTCTGTTGTGCTTTTCCAGCACCTTGTTTCTGCTTCTCAGGACAATTTACGGCTTTATGCCCCGCCTTTCCACAAGTGTAGCACAAACCCCATCCGGCCTTGCATGGTGCTCCCGGATGGTGACTTCCACACCTAGTACAAGCTTGATCATTCTGAGGCTGCTTCCCAAACTTCCTCCCTTGGGAGTTGTTGTTGTTGTTGGGCCTCCTAAAAGAGCTTCCTCTCTTGAAAGACGAACCTCTAGGTGCAAAGCTCTTCCCTCGGTTCTGTGGGAATGATCCCCTTGTGACTTCCCTTCTTAGCGGCTACCCTCTTCACACACTCTTCAGCAACCCCACACTTGTTCACCAACACAACGAAAGTTCTAATCTCCATTGGTCTCTGAGCTCCATTTCTGTCGTTGCCATGATTGTTCATCTGTTGACCAAGGGCCTCCGCAGTGGCTTGCATAGCAGCAGCCATGTTCTCCAACGCAGTCGTAAAGTTCACCGGGTCATTAGGGTTATTCTCCGGTGCACGAGCATTCGTACGACCTCTCGCACTACCTCTACCGCGACCACGAGGCGCCATCTGGTTCCTATACACACCAAACAATCGATATTAAGTTGATCAGTCTCAATATCGGAAGTCTAGTGCTTCAAAGTCCCAAATGCCTGCTCATGAACGTTTATGCCAATTATATCAAGCAGATATACTAATAGCACATAACACACACACAGAGAATGCACAGAAGCATAATCAGTCCATCCCTCAGGCTCTACAGGAACGAACTGCTCTGATACCATAATGTAACACCCTACCATACAGAGTCTTATGCTTAAGTCATAATTCAGAGATGGCAAGGTATTACGACCTCTAAAATAAAAATTTAGTACGTATAGTAGTATGAATAATTGATTATAACTAGGAGCCTTTGTAGAAAAAGGGGTAAACAAAAACCGCAACTCTAAAGCGCAACACTCCGATCGAAAACGTAACGATTAAGGATAAACCAACGCG
Source organism: Arachis stenosperma (assembly GCF_014773155.1). Classification (NCBI taxonomy): domain Eukaryota; kingdom Viridiplantae; phylum Streptophyta; class Magnoliopsida; order Fabales; family Fabaceae; genus Arachis; species Arachis stenosperma. The sequence goes on along the minus strand of NC_080385.1, from coordinate 30,648,779 downwards.
AGATTATATATATACAAAGGAGTGTCAAAAACAGGAATATCAAGACTCAAGATCCGGTTGCGAAGATAACCGGTCCGAGCATAGCAATATATACATATGATAAAATAAGGAAAACCCCAAAGGAAACCCAAAGGGACACAAATACATAAAAACCTATTCTCCGAAATCTCCCATAAAAGGAGTCATCACAGTTTGTATTATTCAGTGGGGATAAAAGTATCTAAGCAAAATATATAAACCAAAACATAGCCCCGAGAACAAAGGATCTTCGCGAATCTAGAAGTCTCCAGCATGCCTCAGCGGGAAACCTCACGTCCTGCATCTGAAAACCACAAAATCCGCATGGGTGAGAACCAGAGGTCCCCAGCATGGTAACAGCTTCCACATATATAATACATAATAATAGAGGAAAGCCAAAGGCAATCCTATAACTTCCTCCAGATAATTCAAAGCTTATGAACAAGCTAAACCATATAAGGGCATCTGACTAAAGATTCTTCAGTCTAACTAATACTTCCCTTTCCAATTCCTTCAAACCTCCCAACCACCAGCAGGAGTATATTATAGCAAACACAGTTATATCAGACAAAGAATATACAATTAGGAGCAGTTAAGACATTTAGGCAATTAGCAATTAATATGCAGTCAAATAGGCAATCTCAAACAATTCACATAGTATGCATATGATGAATGCCTGTCCCTAGTGGCCGATGATATCATCTTGTCGGTTATAGAGCCAACCCGACAAGTCCTGGTCGCTAACCATTGGACTGTCCCTCTGTCATGCATCCCCAAACTCGAGTTATACTCGTTATAAACTTGATCATAAACATGATCCATATCCATCACCCTCACTGGTGAATATTTATGGGGGATCGAGCTCATCCGGGTCTTTCACAGAGCCCGGCCACACTTACGACATAGGGTCAAAAGAGCTTCGAGTCTCAACCTGGAGCACGTGGTGGCTAGCCACTGCTACTACCCAGGGAAACTCGTATCTCCGATAGTGGAAGTGCAATTCACAATTATCAATAATTCAGCATAAACATGCATAAATTCTCATCCATGGATCAACATCCATATCAGCCATCCGGCTCACGGTTCAGTCCAGAACCAGCCAATACTCATAGCATACACAGCTATTCCGGCTCACGGTTAATCCATAACCAGCCAATATTCATAGCATAAACAGCTATCCGGCTCACGGTTCAATCCAGAACCAGCCCATTCATAAACAATTATAGCCTTTCGGCCCATGGCATAACAAGCACTTCCACCACCATCCTCCATATCTCACATATCATCAATGATCCTCATTGATCATTCATTTTTCCCTTGCTTCACTCGCAAGTTACCTCATTCACTAGCCCCTTTTCAATAGCTAGGCATGTCATAATGATTTAAGACATAAATGGTGAGATCGGAGGCTTAGAAGTATGAAATTTGGCTTTTAAAACTCAAAAATCAACTTTGGGATGAAAACAGGGCCGCGCGTGCGCGCACTCCACGCGCACGCGTGGATGGCCTCGAAAACTCATCGACGCGCAAGCGTCATGCACGCTAACGCGTGGATTTAAAACTTGCCAATCGACGCGCACGCGTCAACCACGCGTATGCGTGGGTGTTCTCATGCCCTAGGCACAACACAGGCACAGTTCTGGCATAACTCTCGGGAAAATAGCTGGGCATTGGGTGCAGCACAATCGGCGCGCCCGCGCACATCACGCGCACGCGTGGATGGCACTTCCTGGAAGATCGGCGCGTAAGCGCCAGGTGCGCCCACGCGCAAGGGGTTATTCTGCTAAAAATTTTCTAAGTTAAAAGCTGCAGAATTCACAGATTTTTACCCCAATCTTCCAACGGACATAACTTCCTCATTTTAAATCATTTTTCAACCGTTCTTCGAACGGCATGGACATCCCGGATCAAATTTCATTTCTAAACAGATTTGGTACAAAACGGGGATCCGTAGTCCAAGTTATGTCCCGTCAAAGTATGCCCAAAAACCATGTTTTCATACAAAACCACAATATGCCATTTTCAAAACAAACCATTTTCAACCCTTTTCAAAGTCAATCAAAACATGCCAATTTCATCCCTTTTCTTGAAATCAATCAAAATGTATCAAATTCAACATCAAGCCTCCTCAACTCACACATTGACACATTACCACAATATACAAAATCACTATCTCATCATTTTAGCCCACTTCACCCAAGTGGCTCAAACTCAAACCTATTGACATATCATATAATCCTCATGCCAATTCCCAACAACATCAATTCCAATAAATCATCATTGTACATAATCAATATCATACTCACCATCAACATGGTTCAACCCACAATTCAACCATAACCAATCATCAAGCATATATCACAACATGCATATTTCTCATACATCATACCACCAAGGCATCAATAATCATCATCACATATATGACCACATCATATATCTCAATCATTCATCAACATCAACAATTCAATGCCTATCTTAGGGCCTCTAGCCTAAGTATTTCCTACCACATTACATATTAGATATGGGAAACCGAAACCATACCTTAGCCGATTTTCCCAAACTCCACCGGAGCACTTCCAAACCACTTATCCACAAGCTCTCAAGGCCTCAACACCTCCAAGAACAGATTTTTCACCACCAAACCCTTTCCAAGCTTTTCAAAGTCACCAATCAAGCTCCAATATCCACACATACACAACCTAAGCCACAACCATCATACCATACAACATCTCAAAACCCAAACATCATAAAACAACAAAATACACTAGGGTTGAGAATCTTACCACTTCCAAGGTCCAAGGAGACAAGATTAACCTTCTCCTTTAAGAGAGTTGGGTCCTATAACATCAAAGAACCCAAAATCTCAATATTTAACCCATGAAACTCGAAAATAAGGGCTGAGATTTCGAACAGCAACACGTGGCTTACCTCAAGATTGGTTGTATGGGTTTTTTAGAGCTCTCCGCGGTGAACGCGTGGCCGCAAACGGGGCGGCAATCGGAGCTCTAGATCAAAAGTTATGGTGGTTTGAAGATCAACCAAGGGAGAGAACTTGAAAGAGTGTTCTTCCTCCCTTTCTTTCTAATTTCAGCTTGTGTGTGTAACAAATGAGGAGAGAGAGTGCTGAAAACTAGGGTTTTGGTTAAGTTATGTTGGGCCAAGGGCCCACTTTGGGTCCGGTTGGCCCGGTTTGGCCCGTTCGGTCCAATCTTGGTCCGAATTCCATAAAATTGGTACCGAAATTCTCGTCTCAGTCTCCTCTATCACATTTAGCTATAAAAATCACACTTTAGACTTTCTAGAATAAATTCTCATTTATGGGTTAATTAGCCGTTAATTAACCGGGTTTTACAGGCCCATTCAAAGATAGTGATAAATATATTGGCCTTCAGTTGGTGGTACAAAGCAAAGTGAGAATTTCATATTGGCTCACTAACACATAGAATTGGTTTTTGATGAAATCTTTACTAATATGGAGGAAGCAAATAAGGGTGACCTTGAAGGCAAATCAAAGCTCCCATCTGCCGATGCCTCAGTTATGGAAACTAATACTCAGAAAGATATCACCCTTGAAGAGGATCCGTTCATGACAATGTTTAAGAAAGTACGTGAGGTGAGATATTTCATTTTGATCATGTTGATTATTAATTTACAAACCTGATTTCAAATACTAATGCATTCTTGAACATTCCTTCCAATATCTACTTGAGAATTACAAGGTCACTCGGTCCATTGTGGAGTCTCAAGCACAACAGATGAAGAAACTAACAACAATAGTAGCTGCCATGCAACAATGATGAAGGTGTTATGGACAAACAATAAAGAAGTCAGATGCCACGAACGACGAAGTGAAGACGACAAATGCACAAGTTATAAGCGTAACAAAGAAACACCAAAGGAGAAGCAATTTTAGTTGTTAAGGAGATTGTGAATTTGGATGCAATGCTGATGTCTCAGGTTGCAGTTAAAGCCAAGGCCAATGGGAGCAAGAACGTCAGAAGTACAAGGAGTTGTCAGCAACAGCAACCGTTGAAGGTGAAATGCTACTTTTATGTGTTCTAGTGTATATGACATTCTGAGGATGTATTATGTTGACTCTGGTGTAATTATAATATTTATTTCTTGTACTGCAGAAGAAGCTTGAGTATGACACAGGAGATGAGTCACTGGGTTATGGCTCAATGGAAGTCTATGGATTATGGGACTTGCCGGAGGTAATTAAACAACAGAGCAAAATGTATTATGCTTATTTTTGTGTGTGATGTATATTTTATAATTATCCTAAAATTATCCCCCCTACAATGTCGCAGTTCTTCAACGTTGCTTTTCACCCTCCACCCGAGAATCAATTTGGTGCCACAGAGAAGGTTGTGGCAACATATATATTTGCCGCTGTTTTGGATGAGAGGTCAGGTGGAGTTATAGTGATGTGCCTTTATGTGTAGATGTTCATGAAAAATTTCTTATTGCACGTTTATAGATTATTTTTCTCATTTGTTTTTGAAATATTTGTTGAATGAAGTTGTTATTGTCATTGAGTTGGGCCATTTGTTAAAAAACTATAAAATTGGCTAAAGATCCCTTTTTTAGGCCATGCTTTGTTGGGCCTGTAACATCACTCCCTTGAATGGGGCACGCCGTATTTTGATATTACTTTGGTAATTTACTTTAGCTTGTGAATATCTGCCTTGTAAATTTTTTTAATTACTTTCAATCTAATCATAGGGACATTCTATTTCTGAAGGAGCATTGCCAAGGAGACCGAGGAGCCTTTTGAACACTCCGCCTGAGGCATGAGGTTATTAATGATGTGAGTTTATGGTGACTTGCAGTTAGTGGACTTAGTTCTTTTCATGTATGGTGTCAAATTAATCTCCGAAACTTGGTTTCACCAATTTGTTTGCCTTAATTGACAGGTGCTAAACTTGCTCGCAAAAATTCTAACAATGGAACGTCAAGAGCCAACCTGGTGGTTGTCGACAACTTTTGCAGTGAATAAATGTTTTCCGTTGGTTTATTTGGAATTGCTCTATAAATCCTTCCAGCTAGCTTCTGCATAACTGTGGTGTTTTGGATTGTCTGGTCTAGCAATTAACCCTTAACCCTACTACTTACTATAAAGAAACATTGGAATTTATTTGTACCCGTTACATGAGATGGGTTGATGATATTACAAAGGTTTGTTCAACCTCTAGTGGATTCCTATTCATCCTTTGTTGTATATTGTGATTCTCATCATTGATAAGTGTGAATTTCTTAATACAAATATATGTTCCACTCAACCTGAACAGGCACTAGTATCTAATTATCGTTGATATCTCGAATTTGGACCTGATTTATTTGGAATCGGCAAAATTCTCTAGGGAGTGTACTGGCAAACTCCAAATTATGGATTATATGGATAGAAATCTCTGGCTTAAATTATTCATGTATTTTACTGAAGACATTTATAATGTAATTCCAAAATTAAATATAGCTATAATAGTGTTGCTATATTTTCAAACATATATATATATATATATATATATATATATATATATATATGTATAAATATGTGTACAAATAAATGTATAAATTAAATTGATTAATTATATAAAATTATTGTTAGATATCGCACTTGAAAATTAAACTCATAAATTTTAAATTAAATGTCACTTTATTTAATATTCAAAAATAGTAAAAAAAACAAAATCCTTTTAAATTAAACTTCTTCTTGCTTGATTTTTTTGTCATAGAAGTTATGGATTATGTTGTATACATATCTATGGCTTAATTATTTGTCTATTTTACTCAACACATTTAGAATTTACTTCCAAAATTATGCTTGGCTTTCATAGTGTTGTTATATTATTCAATATATATATATATATATATATATATATATATATATATATATATATATTTGCGCACGTGTGTGTGAGAGTAAATATATATATATACAAATTTTGATCCACAGGGAGATTTACGGACTAAGAGGGTTAATCATTACTCTATATTCAAATCCCCATATAGGCACTTTTCTTATAAACAATGTTAAAAGATAAGAAACAATTTTATCAAAAGGACGCGAGTATTCTGCCACTGGTGTCCAACTTCCACCTGAGAGAGCCAATTGTCAGCCAACAATGGGATAAATCGTAAGAACTATTAACTCGTGTGTAGATTTCAGTTAACATGATTGCACATTACATTGTTTAAACCTCTGTTTTCTCATGCCAATGCAGAAGAGATTGTGGTGTTTTTGTGGCTCAAAGGATGCAAATATCCCACCTTTGGAGTTCATATGATCTAGAGGTAAGAGTTTGTTGACAAAAATAATATATAAATAGACATTTTTGTGTCTGTACTAGAAATGAGATAGAACATGTGCTCATTTTATAAGTATATACTATAATATATCTCTTAATCAAATCTGAGCCTCGAAGACATAATATTAGTAGTCCCATGTTATTCTAACCCTCATGTTGTTGTACTCTACATTACTCTAAATTTATCTGTTACATGATGTCACCTTATGGAGTTAACAAAAATAATATATAATAGACATTTTTGTGTCTGTACTAGAAATGAGATAGAACATGTGCTCATTTATAAGTATATACTATAATATATCTCTAATCAAATCTGAGCCTCGAAGACATAATATTAGTAGTCCCATGTTATTCTAACCCTCATGTTGTTGTACTCTACATTACTCTAAATTTATCTGTTACATGATGTCACCTTATGGAGTTAATGATCTCATAAGGATGAGAGTAACAGTGGACATATTCTTCTCAAAAGCTAACAAAAAGAGAGATGAGGTTGTGAAACTTGCAATTAATTAGTGGGACGAAATTGACAAGAATTCTACAAAGAAGGGAGACAAGTCCTCCAAGAAACTTGCTATTGCAGTTACTACTGTCGCAAGTAGCAGCAGCCAGAGCATGACCATATGATGATTGGAGTTCGAATGGCGTTCCCATGACCTTTTTTGTGTTAGCATGTTTATGTTGTTTTGGTCACAACTGTGCTGCTGTTTTGTAAAAATTAAAGTTGTTACAATTTGTAATTGAGGGAAAGGCCTTGTTACTTGGTGTTTTGGCATAATCAATAAAAGATCATGAATTTAGCCAATTAGTGACGCATTTATGCGCATCTACTGATCATGGATATGTGTTTTTTGTGTGAAGAATTTCATATTATGCTAATATAAGTTTTTTGTTGTAATTAAATTTAAAGTCCAAATGGGTTTCACAAACTTTTATTAATTGGCAAAATTGAAGTAATTTGAAATCCTAATTAATTATTCCAAAAAGAATAATAATTTATAGTATTCAAGAAAGTTTGTCCATAGGGCAGTTTCTAGAGAAATTAATTTGTTTACCAAGCTAGAAGTAGTGTATGTGTTCTCTGTACTTTTCTTTCCCTTATTTCCCGTTAGTTAATGGTATGTGCACAAGGAAGCATTATTTGGACAAAATGCCTCATTCAATCTATTTATGCTATTGTCAGATTGTTATGTTCCTTTTCTATAACATTTTGATGATAAAAAAGTTTATTCAATTGCAAATTATTGATTAGAAATACGATGGCAAATTATAATGAGGTAGCTGGCGCAAAAAGTATTTTAATGCATGACAGTAATAAATATTTTTATCTTGTTGTATTGATTTAACTATCCCATTACAAATATTTAAAACCTGCAATTTTGACCAAAATAAGCTCAAATACTCTGCAACCAAAACATTTATTTCAAAAAATTCCTACAAATAGCACTACCTAAGGAGTATTACTTTGGCGGGAACGCTTTTGCATGGGTGAAGATTGATGTATTACTACTGAATGAAGCATTCAATGATTGTATAAGCTCCAGGACCTGCAAAATCATGACACAAATCAACTGTTATAGTTCCCTAACAATGAACAAACAAATGACACAATTCTTGCAACATGAACTACATAAAAGATTACCTACTTGCGCACGGTAACGAGAACTGCCTACATCAAGCCACTAAATGACATTCTCGCTTTGAGCAATTCCAATTATAGGGCTACAGTTTCATTTGGGTCAACATGATCCTATTTGACTTGTACAGTGGCCCTCCTTTTACTCCTTTGTAAATACCATTTGCCTGTTAAAACCTGTTAAGAAGTCCACCCATGTTAACTAATCCCTCTACCAAGCATTCATCCTTATTTACTATTTATAAAAATGTTCCTCAGAAATAGATAAAGACAAGAAAAATAACCATGAATAATAGTATCGAATAGGAATTTAATCATTAAATACCTCACGCATAAAATGTCAAAAATATCAAGAACTAACCTTCTTGGTAGTGTTACACTTTTCTGGTATTTATAAATATCTTTTTCAGAAACAGATAAAGACTTCTACAATAATCTTGAATATTAATATCGAACAGGAGTAATTATATCCTAATAAATTGAGTTTGTTGTCTTATTTTTCCATTCAAAAATACAGTTATATTGATATGCTTGATAACAATCTGGATATAGAGCGCAATGAGACCTTGGAGCAATTCATAAAGACAAGGGATTATTTGTAAAAGCATATCTTGTGAGTAGTTCATTTTTATGAGCTTTTCTACTTTCTTTGTTTTCTCCTTCTTTTGCAATCACCAACATCTTCAAGTAGCTAGTAATGAAAAATCTATTTCAGATTTATATCATGAATGATCTAGTAAGGAGAAAATCTATCTCAAATTTGTGGAACGGTTTAGTTTGTGAAATGAATAAGACGGAGAAAGGTGAGGTAGTAGTCATTAGTGGTAGCTACAAACAATTGGAAGATTGGATTTTGGCAGTGTTGTAGCCATTAGACACACTTATTTATATGTTAAGATGATTGAATTCCTTAGTTACTAGTGAAGCGAGAAATAGATCCAAATATTAATAGTAGAAGCAAAATATATTGGAGATCTTGTAAAATGAGAAACAAGATATTGAAAAAATTAAAAATATATGGCTATTAAAATCGACAGCATTGTTGTTGCTTTTTAAATTTAATATAGATAAAAATTAACGGCAATGTTATCGATTTTTAATGTAAAATAAGCAAAAGAAAATGAAAAATATGTCGGTAATTTAATAATTAAATCGACAGCTAATTTGTCAATTTTAATAAATCAAATATTGATACAAGTGTCGTCGATTTTAGATAATATTATCGACAACCTAGGTGTCACTTTTATTAAATATGTAAAAATATTAAACCCATATCATCGACATAGTAGTCGTCGATTTTATTGAAACTTTATCGACACCAAAAAAAGCCGTCGATTTCATTAGTTTTTTTGGAAAATTGACACGTTTTATAGCGACAGCTAACATCGTCGATTTTACCATCGATTTTTAACATTATCGACGGCAAAGCTGTAACAGCACAGACCACCCGCTAGCATGATATTGTCCGCTTTAGCACACAAGGCCTCACGGTTTTGACGAGTGAGTGTGGGGGGCTTTGGCTATCATCCCTATCGTCAAAGACAAAATCGTGAGGCCTTGTGTGCCAAAGTGGACAATATCGTATTTCTGGGTGGACTGGGCTGTTACAAATGGTATCAGAGCCAGAGCCCGGATCGATGTGCCAGCGAAGGCGCTGGGCTCCCTTAGGGGGGTGGATTGTAACGCCCATATCGATTGGAGAGGGGAACGAAGCATGCCTTATAAGGGTGTGGATACCTCTCCCTAACATGACGCGTTTTGACGAGTAAGTGTGGGGGGCTTTGGCTATCATCCCTATCGTTAAAGGCAAAACCGTGAGGCCTTGTGTGCCAAAACGGACAATATCATGCTAGCGGGTGGTCTGGGCTGTTACAGCTTTGCCGTCGATAATGTTAAAAATTGATGGTAAAATCGATTATATTAGCTGTCGCTATAAAACGTGTCAATTTTCCAAAATAACTAATGAAATCGACGGCTTTTTGTGGTGTCAATAAAGTTTCAATAAAATCGACGACTACTGTGTCGATGATACGGGTTTAATATTTTTACATATTTAATAAAAGTGACACCTAGGTTGTCGATAATATTATCTAAAATCGACGATAATTGTATCAATATTTGATTTATTAAAATTGACAAATTAGCTGTCGATTTAATTATTAAATTACCGACATATTTTTCATTTTCTTTTGCTTATTTTACATTAAAAATCGATAACATTGCCGTTAATTTTATCTATATTAAATTTAAAAAGCAACAACAATGCTGTCGATTTTAATAGCCATATATTTTTAATTTTTTCAATATCTTGTTTCTCATTTTACAAGATCTCCAATATATTTTGCTTCTACTATTAATATTTGGATCTATTTCTCGCTTCACTAGTAACTAAGGAGTTCAATCACCTTAACATATAAATAAGTGTGCCTAATGGCTACAACACTGCCAAAATCTAATCTTCCAATTGTTCGTAGCTACCACTAATGGCTACTACCTCACCTTTCTCCGTCTCATTCATTTCACAAACTAAACCGTTCCACAAATCTGAGATAGATTTTCTCCTTACTAGATCATTCATTATATAAATCTGAGATAGATTTTCCATTACTAGCTATCTGAAGATGTTGGTGATTGCAAAAGAAGGAGAAAACAAAGAAAGTAGAAAAGCTCATAACTCCTTCAAAAGAGCAGGGCCATATAGAACCACAAATTGGAATCTACATTCATTAATTTCATATTGTAACAAATTAATAAGAATTAATTATGCCACTACCAAAGTAATATTTATAGAAATAAAAAAAAGTCTTATAAGATGCAAATGAACTACTCACAAGATATGCTTTTATAAATAATCCCTTGTCTTTATGAATTGCTCCAAGGTCTCATTGCGCTCTATATCCAGATTATTATCAAGCATATCAATGTAACTGCATTTTTGAATGGAAAAATAAGACAACAAACTCAATTTATTAGGATATAATTACTCCTATTCGATATTAATATTCAAGATTATTGTAGAAGTCTTTATCTGTTTCTCAAAAAGATATTTATAAATACCAAAAAAGTGTAACACTGCCGAGAAGGTTAGTTCTTGATATTTTTGACATTTTATGCGTGAGGTATTTAATGATTAAATTCCTATTCGATACTATTATTTATGGTTATTTTTCTTGTCTTTATCTATTTCTGAGGAACATTTTTATAAATAGTAAATAAGGATGAATGCTTGGTAGAGGGATTAGTTAACATGGTTGGCCTTCTTAACAGGTTTTAACAGGCAAATGGCATTTACGAAGGAGTAAAAGGAGGGCCACTGCATAAGTCAAATAGGATCATGTTGACCCAAATGAAACGGGAGCCCTATAATTGGAATTGCCCAAAGCGAGAATGTCATTTAGTGGCTTGATGTAGGCAGTTCTCATTACCATGCGCAAGTAGGTAATCTTTTATGTAGTTCATGTTGCAAGAATTGTGTCATTTATTTGTTCATTGTTAGGGAACTATAACAGTTGATTTATGTCATGATTTTGCATGTCCTAGAGCTTATACAATCATTGAATGCTTCATTCAGTAGTAATACATCAATCTTCACCCATGCAAAAGCGTTCCCGCCAAAGTAATACTCCTTAGGTAGTGCTATTTGTAGGAATTTTTTGAAATAAATATTTTAGTTGCAGAGTATTTGAGCTTATTTTGGTCAAAATTGCAGGTTTTAAATATTTGTAACAGGATAGTTAAATCAATACAACAAGATAGAAAATATTTATTACTGTCATGCATTAAAATACTTTTTGCGCCAGCTACCTCATTAAAATTTGCCATCATATTTCTAATCAATAATTTGCAATTGAATAAACTTTTCTATCATCAAAATGTTATAGAAAAGGAACATAACAATCTGGCAATAGCATAAATAGATTGAATGAGGCATTTTGTCCAAATAATGCTTCCTTGTGCACATACCATTAACTAACGGGAAATAAGGGAAAGAAAAGTACAGAGAACACATACACTACTTCTAGCTTGGTGAACAAATTAATTTCTCTATAAACTGCCCCATGTGTCCATGGGTTTTTTAACTTTCTTGAATACTATAAATTATTATTCTTTTTGGAATAATTAATTGGGATTTCAAATTACTTCAACTCTGCCAATTAATAAAAGTTTGTGAAACCCATTTGGACTTTAAATTTAATTACAACAAAAAACTTATATTAGCATAATATGAAATTCTTCACAAAAAAAAAACACATATCCATGATCAGTAGATGCGCATAAATGCGTCATTAATTGGCTAAATTCATGATCTTTTATTGATCATGCCAAAACACCAAGTAGCAAGGCCTTTCCCTCAATTACAAATTGTAACAACTTTTATTTTTGTAAAACAGCAGCACAATTGTGACCAAAACAACATAAACATGCTAACACAAAAAAAGGTCATGGAAACGCCATTCGAACTCCAATCATCATATGGTCATGCTCTGGCTGCTGCTAATTGCGACGGTAGTAACTGCAATAGCTGGTTTTTTGGAGGACTTGTCTCCCTTCTTTGTAGAATTCTTGTCAATTTCGTCCCACTAATTAATTGCAAGTTTCACAACCTCATCTCTCTTTTTGTTAGCTTTTGAGAAGAATATGTCCAATGTTAGCCTCATCCTTATGAGATCATTAACTCCCTAAGGTGACATCATGTAACAGATAAATTTAGAGTAATGTAGAGTATAACAACATGAGGGTTAGAATAACATGGGACCACTAATATTATGTCTTCGAGGCTCAGATCTGATTAAGAGATATATTATAGTATATACTTACAAAATGAGCACATGTTCTATCTCATTTCTAGTACAGACACAAAAATGTCTATTTATATATTATTTTTGTCAACAAACTCTTACCTCTAGATCATATGAACTCCAAAGGTGGGATATCTGCATCCTTTGAGCCACAAAAACACCACAATCTGTTCTGCATTGGCATGAGAAAACAGAGGTTTAAACAATGTAATGTGCAATCATGTTAACTGAAATTTACACACGAGTTAATAGTTCTTACGATTTATCCCATTGTTGGCTGACAAGTGGCTCTCTCAGGTGGAAGTTGGACACCAGTGGCAGAATACTCACGTCCTTTTGATAAAATTGTTTCTTATCTTTTTAACATTGTTTACAAGAAAAGTGCCTATATGGGGATTTGAATATAGAGTAATGATTAACCCTCTTAGTCCGTAAATCTCCTTGTGGATCAAAATTTGTATATATATATATTGAATAATATAACAACACTATGAAAGCCATGAATAATTTTGGAAGTAAATTCTAAATGTGTTGAGTAAAATAGACAAATAATTAAGCCATAGATATGTATACAACATAATCCATAACTTGGAGTCTGCGAGTACCTCCCTAATTTAACCGGAGGCAATAATATCCTCAAATTTTGACATCTTGCTAAATCAATATTAAAATTGTATTCTCATAAAAAAAGGCCTAAAAGGTAATTGTTAATCGAAGACTATGTTCTATTTATTCCGCACCCTAATAATGCAACAAGATGCGACATGACAACTTACAAGGGAAAAACAAGAAAAGAAAATTGATCCTGTCATATATAGAAACCAAATATATGACAAAAAAATCAAGCAAGAAGAAGTTTAGTTTAAAAGGATTTTGTTTTTTTAACTATTTTTTGAATATTAAATAAAGTGACATTTAATTTAAAATTTATGAGTTTAATTTTCAAGTGCGATATCTAACAATAATTTTATATAATTAATCAATTTAATTTATACATTTATTTGTACACACACACACACACACACACACACACACACACACACACATATATATATATATATATTTATGTTTGAAAAATATAGCAACACTATTATAGCTATATTTAATTTTGGAATAACATTATAAATGTCTTCAGTAAAATACATGAATAATTTAAGCCAGAGATTTCTATCCATATAATCCATAATTTGGAGTTTGCCAGTACACTCCCTAGAGAATTTTGCTGAGTCTAGATAAATCAGGTCCAAATTCGAGATATCAACGATAATTAGATACTAGTGCCTGTTCAGGTTGAGTGGAACATATATTTGTATTAAGAAATTCACACTTGTAAATGATGAGAATCACAATATACACCAAAGGATGAATAGGAATCCACTAGAGGTTGAACAAACTTTTGTAATATCATCAACCCATCTTATGTAACGGGTACAAATAAATTCCAATGTTTCTTTATAGTAAGTAGAAGGGTTAAAGGTTAATTGCTAGACCAGACAATTCAAAACACCACAGTTATGCAGAAGCTAGCTGGAAGGATTTATAGAGCAATTCTAAATAAACCAATGGAAAACATTTATTCACTGCAAAAGTTGTCGACAACCACCAGGTTGGCTCTTGACGTTCCATTGTTAGAATTTTTGCGAGCAAGTTTAGCACCTGTCAATTAAGGCAAACAAATTGGTGAAACCAAGTTTCGGAGATTAATTTGACACCATACATGAAAAGAACTAAGTCTACTAACTGCAAGTCACCATAAACTCACATCATCAATAACCTCATGCCTCGGGCGGAGTGTTCAAAAGGCTCCTCGGTCTCCTTGGCAATGCTCCTCCAGAAACAGAATGTCCCTATGATTAGATTGAAAGTGATAAAAAAAACTTACAAGGTAGATATTCACAAGCTAAAGTAAATTACCAAAGTAATATCAAAATACGGTGTGCCCCATTCAAGGGAGTGATGTTACAGGTGATGAGCGGATAATTTATACACTTTTTGGCATTGTTTTTAGGTAGTTTTTAGTATGATCTAGTTACTTTTAAGGATGTTTTCATTAGTTTTTATGCTAAATTCACATTTCTGGACTTTACTATGAGTTTGTGTATTTTTCTATGATTTCAGGTATTTTCTGTCTGAAATTGAGGGACTTGAGCAAAACTCTGACAGGAGGCTAACAAAGGTCTACTGATGCTGTTGGAATCTGACCTCCCTGCACTCGAAATGGATTTTTTGGAGCTACAGAACACCAAATGGCGCGCTCTCAATGGCGTTGGAAAGTAGACATCCAGAGCTTTCCAGCAATATATAATAGTCCATACTTTATTCGTGATTGAACGACGTAAACTGGTGCTCAACGCCAGTTCCAAGTTGCTATCTGGAGTCAAACGCCAGAAACACGTCACGAACTGGAGTTGAACGCCCAAAACACGTTACAACTTGGAGTTCAACTCCAAAAGAAGCCTCAACTCATGGATAGATCAAGCTCAGCCCAAACATACACCAGTA
Organism: Arachis stenosperma; assembly: GCF_014773155.1. NCBI lineage: Eukaryota > Viridiplantae > Streptophyta > Magnoliopsida > Fabales > Fabaceae > Arachis > Arachis stenosperma. The sequence goes on along the minus strand of NC_080385.1, from coordinate 30,633,513 downwards.
GGCCCTGGAAGTGGATTTATGCATCAATTACTTACTCCTGTAAACCCTAGTAGCTAGTCTAGTATAAATAGGATAGTTTACTATTGTATTAGACATCTTGGGACGTTTAGTTCTCAGATCATGGGGGCTGGCCATTCGGCTATGCCTGAACCTTTCACTTATGTACTTTCAACGGTGGAGTTTCTACACACCATAGATTAAGGGTGTGGAGCTCTGCTGTACCTCAAGTTTTAATGCAATTACTATTATTTTCTATCCAATTCGATTTATTCCTGTTCTAAGATATTCGTTGCACTTCAACTTGATGAATGTGATGATCCGTGACACTCATCATCATTCTCACCTATGAACGTGCGTGATTGACAACCACTTTCGTTCTACCTTAGACCGGGCGCATATCTCTTGGATTCCTTTATCAGAATCTTCGTGGTATAAGCTAGAATTGATGGCAGCATTCATAGGAATCCGGAAAGTCTAACCTTGTCTGTTTGGTATTCCGAGTAGGATTCCGGGATTGAATGACTGTGACGAGCTTCAAACTCCTGAAGGCTGGGCGTTAGTGACAGACGCAAAAGAATCACTGGATTCTACTCCAACCTGATTGAGAACCGACAGATGATTAGCCGTGCTGTGACAGAGCATTTGGACCTTTTTCACTGAGAGGATGGGATGTAGCCATTGACAACGGTGATGCCCTACATACAGCTTTCCATGGAAAGGAGTAAGAAGGATTGGATGAATGTAATAAGAAAGTAGAGATTCGGAAGGAACACAACACCTCCATGCACCTATCTGAAATTTCCACCATTGGATTACATGAGTAACTTTATCTTTATTTCCTGTTTATTTTATTTATCTTTTAAATATCTAATCCAATCATATTTGAAGTAGCCTGACTGAGATTTACAAGATGACCATAGATTGCTTTATACCAACAATCTCCGTGGGATCGACCCTTACTCACGTAAGGTATTACTTGGACGACCCAGTGCACTTGCTGGTTAGTTGTGCGAAGTTGTGAATTAAATTTTAGACACCATGATATTGCGCACCAAGTTTTTGGAGCCATCATCGGGGAATTAATTCCATACAACAATAAAGAGTACGAATCACAATTTCGTCCACCAACAGGCCCAACAAAGCATGGCCTAAAAAAGGGATCTTTAGCCAGTTTTATAGTTTTTTAACAAATGGCCCAACTCAATGACAATAACAACTTCATCCAAAAAATATTTCAAAAACAAACGAGAAAAATAATCTATAAACGTGCAATAAGAAATTTTGCATGAACATCTACACATAAAGGCACATCACTATAACTCCACCTGACCTCTCATCTAAAACAGCGGCAAATATATATTTTGCCACAACCTTCTCTGTGGCACCAAATTGATTCTCGGGTGGAGGGTGAAAAGCAACGTTGAAGAACTGCGACATTGTAGGGGAGATAATTTTAGGATAATTATAAAATATACATCGCGCACAAAAACAAGCATAATACATTTTGCTCTGTTGTTTAATTACCTCCGGCAAGTCCCATAATCCATAGACTTCCATTGAGCTATAACCCAGTGACTCATCTCCCGTGTCATACTCAAGCTTCTTCTGCAATACAAGAAATAAATATTATAATTACACCAAAGTCAACATAATACATCCTCAGAATGTCATATACACTAGAACACATATAAAAGTAGCATTTCACCTTCAACGGTTGCTGTTGCCGACAACTCCTTGTACTTCTGACGTTCTTGCTCCCATTGGCCTTGGCTTTAACTGCAACTTGAGACATCAGCATTGCATCCAAATTCACAATCTCCTTAACAACTAAAATTGCTTCTCCTTTGGTGTTTCTTTGTTACGCCTATAACGTGTATTTGTCGTCTTCACCTCGTCGTTTGTGGCATCTGACTTCTTTATTGTTTGTCCATAACACCTCCTCATTGTTGCATGGCCAGCTACTATTGTTGTTAGTTTCTTCATCTGTTGTGCTTGAGACTCCACAATGGACCGAGTGACCTTGTCATTCTCAAGTAGAAATTGGAAGGAATGTTCAAGAATGCATTAGTATTTGAAATCAGGTTTGTAAATTAATAATCAACATGATCAAAACGAAATATCTCACCTCATGTATTTTCTTGAACATTGTCATGAACGGATCCTCTTCAAGGGTGATATCTTTCTGAGTATTAGTTTTCATAACTGAGGCATCGGCAGATGGGAGCTTTGATTTGCCTTCAAGGTCACCCTTATTTGCTTCCTCCATATTAGTAAAGGTTTTATCAAAACCCAGTTCTATGTGTTAGTGAGCCAATATGAAATTCTCACTTTGCTTTGTACCACCAACTGAAGGCCAATATATTTATCACTATCTCTGAATGGGCCAACAATATAAAATAGGAGGCTGGAATAAAAAAGTTAACCCAAACTAAAAATCGACTGGTCCAACCAAAAAAATACATAAGAGTTTCTCTCTTTTACTGAAAACTTCCATGAGAAGCAATCTCTTTGTCAAATCAAGCTTCTACCAACTCCATTCTTGAGTATCCGTGCCTTACATTCCACATCACACAAGAATGTCATTTAGTAGCCTTTCTTCCACAGTCTTTGTTGTCTATGCTTCTAGTACAAGTTGTAGTGAAAGAGTATCACTTTGCTTTTTTTTTTAAATGAACTACAATATTAAAACACTGCCAAAACATACTTTCATAAATCATAACTTATTCTTAATAGGTACAAGTGCTAAAAAAGATGTTTATTAGTATAATCTTGAATATGTAAAATATACTTATTTCATAATGTTAGTCTAAAGACAAAAAATAATTGCAAATATTTATTTATAGTTATGTTAAACTTTTTTTTTTGTTTATTAGTATCACGTTTAGTATTATTCTTCTTGGGACAACTTTAATTTTTTTTTCCATTACTACTCCAGCAAAGACCACATATTCGATGTGCACTGACAGATCCAAAAATTATAATTAGAGGGGGTTGAAATCTAAAAATTTGTATAATCAAAGATTGTATTACATATTTAGTGACGTTGGTTTCTTTTATTATTTTCATTAATTTTTTTAACAAATATCATATCAAAATAAAAAGTTATAATAAAGATACAATTTTATATTTTAATGTCATTCATAACAAAAAGTATTTTTTAATATTTTTTATGTATTCATTTAAAATAAATTAGTAAATATAGTATGTAAAATATATTCATATTAGAAAATATTTCATTTTATATGTTCTAATTTTAATATCACGAAAAAATAAATAAAATTTAAAATAAATTAACTTTATATATATATATATATATATATATATTCTTAATACATTCAATTAGGAATTATTATAAAAATTAAAATATTTTTATATGATAATAGATGTAAGAATTTAAAAAAAAAATAAAACTAAAAGAAATAATAAAAAAATATTGAACAAAATGACTTGACCTGTAAAAATATATTGCTATTAGTGGTAAAAAGTTAATAAGATTTAAAAGATAAAAAATGAGATTTGAATAGAGTAAATAATTATGTTAGATAAATCATTAAATTATTAAACTTTAAAGCAAATAATAATTCTTAAATTGAGAAAAAAATTATTGTTTGCCACTTTTGAAAAAAGTTCTCTCTCTATTAAATTAATCTTATTCCAAATTGATACGTGAATATCCGCGAAGATTTTACTTGCTACAGTGCCGCAACCTATATTTAATAGACTTGGGTATATGAAAAAACAAGAAATTTGATTATTATTTTTATCAACATGGTTAACTCAATGTATAATAACCTTTAAAAAATATTTTAATATTACTGGAGCAAATATGAATCGTTAATAGGGGTGGCAAGAGTATCCGAACCCGCGGGTACCCGACCAGCCCCTACCCGGTCGGGGAGGGTTTAAATCCGACCCGAGGCGGAGCGAGTTTTGATCGGGGCGGGTAGTTCAGCGAGGCGGGGCAGGGTCGGGTCAGAATAAACCCGCCCCTACCCACCCCGGAGTACATACTATATATATGTGTGTCTTAGGGATTAGGGTTTTTAAGTGCCTTCACCAACCATCAAACCCCAACTCCAAGTCGTATTCTTCTTCTCCATAGAACCAAAGCTCCTTGCTGCTCAGCTCAGCCTCTCATCCCCTCTCTGCAATTGCCTCATCACCGCAGCTCGTTGCCGTCGCCGCAACTCCTTGGAGCCACCGCTTAGTCCCGCTGCTCCTCGCTGTCACTGCTCACCTCCCGCCAACCGTCACTGCTCACCTCCCGCCAACCGTCGCTGCTCAGCCACGCAACTCCTCATCGTCGCTGCTCAGTCGCGCAACTCCTCGCCATCACTCATTAGCTCGCAGAGCTTCGTAAGTTCCTCTCTCTCTTGCTCTCTCGCGCTCTCTATCTCTCATCATTGTGAGATATAAGTTCTTCTCTTGTTCTTCTACAAATTCATCGCTTGGTCGTCGTTGCTGTAAGCTTGACCGTCGCCGTTGCATGTGAGCTTGTCACCGGAGCATTTTCTCGGTCTCTGACCACCGGTAAGTCTCTGAATATCTTTGTAGATTTGCCATCCCACAAGCTTGCTCTACCATCTTTGGTGAAAAATACAGGAATCTCACCTTGAAATAATTATAAAATAAACTGAACTAAAAATTTTGACAAATAACGGCAAATAATGAACAACAACTTATAACAAAAAAAATCTGATCTATCAATTATTATTTGAAGAATATGCTTACATATTTATCATGTGAACACAATTGAATTAAGTGTATATATGGCATTTCATGATTTTGCTGTGAAACTAGTCTTATGCCGAAGATGATTTTTAATTAATTAACCTTGTGTGCATACCGTTATCAATTTAATTTGGCTACCATTAAAGAGTGCTTCTGTTGAGTTCCTCAGGTCTATTTCACCTTTTATGTTGATACACATTGTTAATTGCTTTCGTAGGATACATAATATTGATTAATTTAAGGATATGTGATTGGTTGAATTATTATTCTTTGCATAGTATGATTTGTTGATTTGATGTGCCAATTGCAAACTATAGGAATGAGCTCTACAAGGAGTGTCTTGAAGCCTTACAAGGTGAGTTAGTATTGTTGAGAAAGATTTCAAAGCCATTAAAGAAGCATTAGAGGAAGCATTTGCCATAGTGACGCCAAGTTGTTGAAATGGTAAAGCAAATAAACTAGTCTACAAAGTAGGAAATCCACAAAATATATCTAATTGAATTGGTTTCCATATTGGTATGATTCAATTGAAGGTTTAGATAGTATTTTATTTTTTAAAGGCTTGAAATGAATGGAGAGGAGGACGAATTAGGCGCAACAGCAACTGCAGTGTTCATAAGGGACGATACGTTGCTCAATTCGCACATTGGCGACTCATTTGTGGTATGTATTATCAATTTTTCAATAAGTTTTTGATGCAGAGTATTCTGTTTTTATTTTTGAAATAGAGCTTCTTAATTTGGTAACAATTAATTGCTATCTCTTTTTATTTTCAGGTTTGAATCTTACCTTCAAACTTTTAATGATGATGAATATGTGAAAAGTGATCAAGAATAAGTATTGAAGGCTTTTATATTTAATGATGTAATTTTTTTTATTATGGTGTTAATTTTTTAATGATCAAACATTAACTTTTTTTTTAATTTAAGTTATTTGATATTGTATGAATTTTATGTTTGTATTTTAATTTAGGTATGAATATTAAATTTTTAACTTAATTTATATATGAATATATAAAAATTAAAATATTATTTATTTTTTATAGGGGCGGAGCGGGTTAGGGTATAGCAGTCTACTACCCGTGGGTAGGGGTGGAGCGGGTAGTAGTGGAGTATAAGGACGGCGGGGCGGGATCGAGTAGGGCAAAAACCCGCCCCTACCCGCCTCACTTGCAAAAAAAAAAAATTTTACTTTTGATAACTGTAAATAATATATTTTATTTATTGGAACTATAATTACACATTAAATTAAGGCAGCAGGAACTTCACCATCATAACTCATGACTTGTTTAGTTTAATTTCTCCTTCAGCAGGACTAGGCTACATTTAATTTATTTCATTTGTTGATTCAAATTTATTTACATAATCTAGACTATTTTTCAAACTTGTTCGGACGTAAAAAGAATACGTCTTGGCACCAAATTTAAATTTATATCAAACCAAATTCATGAACCATATTTATCTATAATAAAAATTTGTCTTGCTTGTATTTTAACGTCGTCCATTTTAAATAATATTATGAGACACCAGTCTATTTCAACACAAACACAGAGACATTGTGGTATATTCATATGGATAACCCCAATGTGGATAACTTCGTAATTAAATTCTTGTTCAATGATATAAACTAAATAACTTCAACACACATCCCAGGTTATAATCACAATGACAATAATAGCCCAAAAAAAAAATATACGCAAACTAAAATATCTATCTCCCAGATTCACATACCTTCAATAGCCAAACCGAACATAATTAATCTATCAATAACCAATCAACATATCCTCAATGAATTGAACTTGACTGTGTAGTTTAGCATTCTCCTCCTCGAGTTGTCAAATTCACTGGGAGAGGCAATTATTCTCAGATATCTGCTATCCATGTTGTTCTTGCATCAGAACCAGCTTCTTATAATTATAGTCATAGATTTTGTATCCTGTATTTGCCAGCAACTTTTCTAGCATGGTGAACGAAACTTCTTACCTATAATCCTTTTCTCTGTTGATGCCGAACTATGTACCAAAAGCTCCACGCCTGTTGAATTGTGGGGAAAAAACACAATAAATCCAAACATGGGTTGTCCGTCTTTTTATTTGAGCCATTAAGGGACGAACATAGGAACTCCGATTCGAAGGGAGGAACAAATACATATAAGCATGAGCTCCATATCTTCTTCATACAAAAAATTCTTCACCTTAGTAACAGAAATTGCATGACCCCCTACAACATAACTCAATTACAAAATTATATCATTTTCTCAACGAAACAAAATTATGTAACGAACCTAACAAAGCCTCGGTGCCACCACTACCACTGCTAAACAATCCACTGCTAGATGAAATGTACAACTCTGAAACTTTTTATGAAAGAGGACTTTTGTAGGAGGGAGCCTCCAAAAGAGGTTCTCAACTCCCCTTTTCCCTGAAACACTCACCGCCCTTCATATACTTTTTAGCTTCGTCCAAAGAATAAAAGCTTTTGTGTTCATTGTTGCTGTAACCCAAAACAACCTGTTTTGCACAATCATCCCAATTGGTATATATCCCTGACTTGCGTCCCTTCCTCACAGCGTAGAACCAAGCATCTCGCCAAAATTCATAAAAACACATAAAACTCTACACTTCTAACAAAAGATAATTTTTTTAGACATAGCCCGATAAGAAGCATACCCTGGAACAATTTCAAACCAAAAAAGAACATATATGTCAAGAAACAAAAACTTTCTCTCTCAACACCACTAAAACCAGATGCAATGGACTCTCTCTCCCACACTCTATCTCTAACTCGGCTGACACTATCACTTTCCAAGATCATAACACAAACCGTTTTATATCTTTTTTTTCCTTCAGAATATTCGCGTGCCATTCATTCCTGTCCAAATGCCAAAGACCCAAAACTGTATTATTATTATTATTATTATTATTATTATTATTATTATTATTATTATTATTATTATTATTAGATATTGAAATATTATTTATATTTTTCTTAAACAAAAATATCTACCAAAAACATCTAACTTAATCTATATTACCTTTTACATATGTATAAATATTTTATACTTTTAATTATTAGTATAAATATGTCTATCTACATATTATTAAGTGATCACTTACATGTTAATATATACCTAATTTGATCACATATATGATACTTTTTAATTGATGTCTAATTTCTTTTTATTTATTTTTGCTAGTAATTTTTAAATAATTGTAATTATTTTACTTTTATCTTTTTAAATCTAAAATAAACTATTTATTTTTTGACAATTTGACCAAAAATTTTAGACACCGCGATAAAAACCTACATAATTATATATAGTCAAATACTAAAATATTTATACATTATTATATTAACATTGTATGTATCAAATAAAAATTATTGATTAAAACATATCTTCTTTTATTAATTCAGGTGTCGATAATCTTACTTAACGAAAATCACTTTGAGTATTTTTTCGTCAACAATGTTCAACATAATACTACCATCATAACTTATCATGTCCTAGCAACAATCCTTCATCAATGCTGATAAAATTTTAACCAGCAATAAGTATCACCTATCATCAACGATTAATTGCTTTAAATTTAACTGATACGCATGAAATTAAATTCCAAATTCAAGTGACCATTCTAACCAACAAAACCATAATTTTTTACAAATTTAGTTATTCACAGTATCTTTATTTTAAAAACAATTTATTAGCAAATTAACTAGTAAAAAATTAAATAACAATTACTTAAATATTTTTGTTCATATTAACAATTAACCTACACATAATTGACGTTATCATTAAATTAACCTACAACTAAATTAATATTGTTAGGTATAAAAAATCTTGTCATCAAAGTTTTATTTTTTAAATTTTAACCAAAATTTCAATCCTAAACACTAAATCTTTATCATTAAATCTTAAAATTCTTAGCAATCCAATTTTAAAATAAAAAACTTAAACCATCCAACTTTAATCTCTAAACAATAAACTACAAACCTTAATTCCTTAATCATGAAACCTAAACTATCCAATCCTATACTCTAAACCATCCAACTTTAAACACTAAATAATGTACTAAACTCTAAATTCTAAAATTTTTTACACTAAACCCTAGACCCTAAAGCATCCTACACTAAACCCTAAATCAAGTAACAATAAACTTGAATAACTAAACCATTTTATTCACAAATTTAAAAATAAGTGAAACAACAAAAGAATTTGAATGACTTTTAATCCAATTTTAATATGTTAGACTTTATTTAAATATTATGAATACGAAGTAAAGAATTATTTTTTTAGAAATTTTTATAAGGCTCATATTTGAAAGCATCAGTTTTTATAACAATACTTATCATTTCATAATTTTATGAACGAATTAAATATAAAAATAAAGAATAAAAAATACAAAATTACATGCCAAATTGTAACAAAATTCACCTAAATGAATCATTAATGAATGATATCAGATCATATCCGATAATACATAATACTCCACTTAATCTCTATATTAATTAATTGAATATATAAGAGTGGCAACTGTAATACCCTACCATAAAGAGTCTTATGCTTAAGTCATAATTTAGAGATAGCAAGGTATTACGACCTCTAAAATAAAAATTTAACAGAAATATCAAAGATTATATATATACGTAACGAAGCATGCCTTATAACGGTGTGGATACCTCTCGCTAGCATGACACATTTTAACGAGTGAGTGTGGGGGGCTTTGGCTATCATCCCTATCGTCAAAGGCAAAACCGTGAGGCCTTGTGTGCCAAAGCGGACAATATCATGCTAGTGGTGGTCTGGGCTATTACAGATGGTATCAGAGCCAAAGCCCAGATCGATGTGCCAATGAGGGTGCTAGGCTCGCTTAGGGAGTGGATTGTAAGGCCCACATCGGTTGGGGAGGGGAACGAAGCATGCCTTATAAGGGTGTGGATACCTCTCCCTAACATGACGCGTTTTGACGAGTGAGTGTGGGGGGCTTCGGCCATCATTCCTATCGTCAAAGACAAAACCGTGAGGCCTTGTGTGCCAAAGCAGACAATATCATGTTAGCGGGTGGTCTGGGCTGTTACAGATGGTATCATAGCCAGAGCCCAGATCGATGTGCCAGCGAGAGCGTTGGGCTCCCTTAGGGGTGATTGTAAGGTCCCATATCGGTTGGGGAGGGGAACTAAGCATGCCTTATAAGGGTGTGGATACCTCTCCCTAGCATGACGCATTTTGACGAGTGAGTGTGGGGGCTTTGGCTATCATCCCTATCGTCAAAGGCAAAACCATGAGGCCTTGTGTGCCAAAGCAGACAATATCGTGTTAGCGGGTGGTTTGGGCTGTTACAGATGGTATCAGAGCCAGAGCCCGGATTGATGTGCCAGCGAGGGCGCTGGGCTCCCTTAGGGGGGTGGATTGTAAGGCCCACATCGGTTGGGGAGGAGAACGAAGCATGCCTTATAAGGGTGTGGATAGCTCTCCCTAGCATGACGCGTTTTGATGAGTGAGTGTGGGGGCTTTGGCTATCATCTCTATCGTCAATGGCAAAACCGTGAGGCCTTGTGTGCCAAAGCGAACAATATCATGCTAGCGGGTGGTCTGGACTGTTACAAAAGCCGTCGATATGGCCGTTAATTTTAATGGTGTTTCCTGCAGTGTATTAATAGAGAATTGTTGTGTGTAGTTAGAATTTGGATGAGAGGATGATGGGAAAGGACCTATATATATAGGGGAAACTAAACGATGAATGAAAAAGACAGGGTTAAAATTTAAGCATACAAAGCAACTGAGACCATAAGATACTTTACCCACTAGGGACGGATCAAAGGGGACAAGTTGTGGCCTTGACCCCTTTAAGATTTTGAAGAAGTATATATATGAGATACGTGATTAATAAAATAAAAAATATTTAGTGATTTGATATGTAATTATTTTTAATAATAAGATAGGTTTAAGCTTTAATTATTTCTTTTACTGATATTTTTACTTAATCAATTTTATATCATATATTCAATTCTTTACTTTTTTAAATTAATTTCTATATACTTATTCCTATGAATATAATTACTTACATTATTTTGTTTTAATAATTATATTGTCTATTTTAGACATTCTTTTCTTGTAAAAAATACTAAATTTTCTTCTGAACTAATATTGCTGAAAAAGAATTTTTACCTTACTTTTTCATGATAACTTATTTCAACTATAGTTTTATTTTGAGAATTGTATTTTATATTCTATAAAAGTACAAGTGCCTTTGAGATAATTAATAATTTATAAATTATTTTCAAATTTTTAAAACTTTTAAAAGAACTTATCTTAATTAAAAAGATATGTAACAACTTTTTAATTAAATATACCATAAAAGTATTGGTATCTTATAATTTTATAAACTACTATATGATTCTTATATCAAAAACAAAATTATTGAAAAAAAAGTTCTATATTTTTCTATATATATTGATAAAATCTTTAAAAAAAGTAATTCACTAATTACATATCATGTATAAATTACTTTTATGTAATGAAAAAAATAACAAAAAAATAATTAAAAAATTTGTATAAAATTTGGCACTTTCAGAGCTTTTCACCTTGTGAATTAAAGAAAAAACACTCTATTTGAAACTAGATAACAGAGACACAATTGGGCTTGCAACATGTCAAAGTAATGATAATTTGGCATGCATATCCATATATATAGTATTTATTAATTTATTTATAGTCAAGGTGTATCAACAAATGAATAGCTATCTATGTCTATTATATATTAACTATAAAAATGCTCAAAAGTCACAATAATTGAATCAATAAGTACAATATGTGTTCAATTACTTTAAAGTTAATTTTCACCTTAAATGATTATTCATTTCAAAGAATCATCCATTTAGTATAAAAAGAAACATCCATTTGTTTAACAAAAGAAACATCTGATGTAGATTTTTACATATTGTGCTCGGCTCTTTAGGATGTTTGATGAGCGGATAATTTATACGCTTTTTGGCATTGTTTTTACATAGTTTTTAGTATGTTTTATTCACTTTTTATTATATTTTTATTAATTTTTATGCAAAAAATAAATTTCTGGACTTTACTATGAGTTTGTGTATTTTTCTGTGATTTCAGGTATTTTCTGGCTGAAATTGAGGGACCTGAGCAAAAATCTGATTCAGAGGCTGAAAAAGGACTGCAGATGCTGTTGGATTCTGACCCTTCTGCATGCAAAATGGATTTTCTGGAGCTATAGATACCGAATTGGTGCACTCTCAATTGCGTTGGAAAGTAGATATCTTGGGCTTTCCAGCAATGTATAATAGTCTATACTTTGCCTGAGATTTGATAGCGCAAACTGGCATTTTAACGTCAACTTTTTACCCTTTTCTGGCGTTAAACGCTAGAACTGGCATAAAAGTTGGAGTTAAATGCCCAAACTGGAACCAAAGCTGGCGTTTAACGCCAAGAATAGCCTCTACGCGTGAAAGCTTCAATGCTCAGTCCAAACACACAACAAGTGGATCCCGAAAGTGGATTTCTGCACTATCTATCTTAGTTTTCCCATTTTCTGTAAACCTATGTTACTAGTTTAGTATAAAAACTACTTTTAGAGATTCATTTTGTACCTCATGAAATTTTATATCTGACTTTGTATCTTCTATGACATGAGTCTCTAAACCCCATGGTTGGGGGTGAGGAGCTCTACCGTGTCTCGATGGATTAATGCAATTATTTCTGTTTTCTATTCAATCACGCTTGTTTCTATTCTAAGATATTCATTTGCACTTCAACATGATGAATGTGATGATCCGTGACACTCATCACGATTCTCAACTTATGAACGCGTGCCTGACAACCACTTCCATTCTACCTTAGATTGAATGTATATCTCTTGGGTTCTTGGTTCACGAGTTTGATTCCCTCTCCTAACAACAGAGTGTTCAATTCCGTGAAACCAGAGTCTTCGTGGTATAGGCTAGAATCAATTGGCAGTAATCTTGAGATCCAAAAAGTCTAAACCTTGTCTGTGGTATTCCAAGTAGGATCTGGGAAGGGGTGACTGTGACGAGCTTCAAACTCACAAATGTTGGGCACAGTGACAGTGTGCAAAAGGATCAATGGATCCTATTCCGGCATGAGTGAGAACCGACAGATGATTAGCCATGCGGGAAACCGTAGAGGACCATTTTCACTGAGAAGATGGATGGTAGCCATTGACAATGATGATCCCCCAACATACAGCTTGCCATGGAAGGAGCCTTGCGTGCATGAAGAAGACAACAGTAGGAAAGCAGAGATTCAGAAGACAGAGCATCTCCAAAACCTCAACCTATTCTTCATTATTAAATCACAAATACTTTTTATTTCATGTTATTTATTCTTCATAAACAAAAATCATTTTTATCATTAATCTCCTAACTAAGAGTTACAAGATAACCATAGCTTGCTTCAAGCCAGCAATCTCCGTGGGATCGACCCTTACTTACGTAAGGTATTACTTGGATGACCCAGTGCACTTGCTGGTCAGCTGCACGAAGTTGTGTATCACGATTTCGTGTACCAAGTTTTTGGCACCGTTGCCGGGATTGTTCGAGTTTGGACAACTGACGATTCATCTTGTTGCTTATATTAGGAGTAATTTATTTTTGTTGGTTTAGAGTCACTAGATTTGAGTCTTTTGTTTGAGTTTAGTTTCATGTTTTAAGTTTGGTGTCCTCTTTGTGTTTTTTTCCTTTTTAATTTTCAAAAAAAAATTGTTTTTGGTTTTCTAAAAAAATTCTAAGTTTGGTGTCTTTTGTTGCTTATTATCTTATACATTTTCGAGTTATTAGTGCTCCAAGTATAAAAATTTTTAAGTTTGGTGTCCTTTGTTATTTTTATTCTCTTAAAAATTTTCAAAATTTGTTCTTGGTGTTCATCTTGACCTTCAAAGTGTTCTTGGTGTTCATCTCGACATTCAAAGTTTTCTTGTTTATTTCCATTGTTTTAATCCAAAAATTTCAAGTTTGGTGTCACTTTGTTGTTTTTCTCCCTCCACTTTAAATTCAAATAAATAAATAAATAAATGTTAAATACCTTTTTAAAACACGTTAAATTTCTAACTCAGTTGGCTAGAGTGTTGTGCTTATGTTCTTGGTAATTTGGTATCTTCCTTTCAAAACTTTTTCAAAAATAATTTTTCTTTGATTAAATCCTGTGTCAAACTTTTAAGTTTGGTGTTCTTTTTGTGTTCTTGAGTCTTTGAATTTTGTTCTTGTTGTTCTTGTGAGTCTTCAAAGTGTTCTTGAGTCTTCTTTGTGTTTTGATCTTAAAATTTTTAAGTTTGGTGTTCCTTGGTGTTTTTCCTCCAAATTTTCAAAAACAAAGAGCATTAGATCTAAAATTTTTTAAGTTTTGTGTCTTTTGTGTGTTTTTCTCTTTCCTCATTAAATTCAAAAATATCTTTTCTCTTTACTTTTATTGAATTTTCGAAATTTACCTTTAAAAATTCAGATTTTTTATTTTAAAATTTTTAATTTTTTTCTTCTGATCTTAGTTTTAAATTTCAAAATTCAAATCTTTTTCAAAAATCATATCTTTTTCAAAATCTTATCTTATCTTTTCTAATCTCAAATTTTAAAATTATATCTTTTTCAAATCTTTTCTCTTATTTATTTTCTTAGAAATATCTTCAGTTTTAAGACATATCTTTTTCAAAACCTCCTAACAATTTTCTCTCTCTATTTTTCGAAAATATTTTACAAAATTTTTCAAAATCTTTTTAATTAATTAATTATTTTAGTTTTCAATTTCCTTTTATTTTATTTTTTTTCTAATTTTCGAACCACATTCAATTTCTCATTTATTTTACCTTATTTTATTTTAATTTTGGTATTTTAAAAAAATAATAATAATAAATAAAAGAATAAATATTTTTTTACAATCCACATCATCCCCTTTCTCCATCATGGACCTAAGTGGAAATGAACAGTCCAGAAGGACTTTGGGGTCATATGCTAACCCCACTACTACTTCATATGGGAGTAGTATTTGTATACCCCCCATAAGAGCAAACACTTTTGAGCTAAATCCTCAGCTCATTATCATGGTGCAGCAAAATTGCCAGTATTCTGGTCTTCCACAGGAAGAACCTACTGAGTTTCTGGCACAGTTCTTACAAATTGCTGACACAGTATGTGATAAGGAAGTGGATTAGGATGTCTACAGATTATTGCTGTTTTCATTTGCTGTAAAAGACCAAGCTAAGAGGTGGTTAAATAACCAACCCAAAGCCAGCATAAGAACATGAAAACAGTTATCAGACAAATTCCTGAATCAATATTTCCCTCCTAAAAGGATGACACAGCTAAGGCTGGACATCCAAGGCTTTAAACAAGAGGATCATGAATCTCTTTATGATGCCTGGGAGAGGTACAGAGAGATGCTAAGGAAATACCCCTCTAAAATATTTTCTGAGTGGGTGTAGTTAGACATCTTCTACTATGGACTTACAGAAAAAGCCCATATATCTCTAGACCACTCAGTTGGTGGATCTATATACATGAGAAAAATAATTGAAGAAGCTCAAGATCTCATAGATACAGTTGCTAGAAATCAGCATCTGTACTTAAGTAGTGAGTCCTCCATGAGAGAAGAGGCTAAGGCAGTATCTACTGAACTTAGTCCTCCAGAACAAGTTGCTAAACTCAATCAGCAATTATGTTTTCTAACAAAACAGCTAGCAGAATTCAAAGAAATGCTACAAGAAACCAAAGATGCTAACCAGAATATGGAAAAATAATTGAATTAGACAAAACAGTAGTTATTCAAACAGATAACAGAAGAGTGCCAAGCTGTTCAATTAAGGAGTGGGAAGACATTAAATGACTCAACTCAAGGCAGCAAAAAGTCAAGGAAGGAACAACTGATAGAGGATGAGCAAACCACTGCCCAAAATCCCTCTGAGGACAGAAAGAGCCCAGAGAGGAATAATTATGGCGTTCAAACGCAAAAAGGGTGAAAAATTGGCGTTAAACGCCCAATGGATGTCCAGTTCTGGCGTTCAAACGCCAGAAAAGGGGGAAACTTGGCATTAAACGCCCATCCAGCCCCCAATCCTGGCATTCAAACGCCAATGAGGGATCAGACACCTGCAAGTGCTGATAGTAACCCTCCTAAAAAGGCTTCTCCAACCACCTCTGTAGGAAATAAACCTGCAGCAACGAAGGTTGAAGAATACAAAGCCAAGATGCCTTATACTCAGAAACTCTGCCAAGCGAAATAGGATAAATAATTTGCCCACTTTGCAGACTATCTCAGGACTCTTGAAATAAAGATTCCATTTGTAGAGGCACTTGAGCAAATACCCTCTTATGCTAAGTTCATGAAAGAGATCTTAAGTCATAAGAAGGATTGGAGAGAAACTGAAGAAGTTCTCCTCACTGAAGAATGCAGTGCGGTCATTCTGAAAAGCTTATTAGAGAAACTTAAGGACCCCAGAAACTTTATGATGCCATGCACATTAGAGGGTACTTGTACCAAGACAGCTATATGTGATCTAGGGGCAAGTATCAACCTGATACCTGCATCCACTATCAGAAAGCTTGGTTTGACTGAAGAAGTCAAATCAACACGGATATGTCTCAAACTTGCTGATGGCTCTATTAAAATGCCATCAGGCGTGATTGAGGACATGATTGTCAAGGTTGGGCCATTCGCCTTTCCCACTGACTTTGTAGTGCTGGAAATAGAGGAGCACAAGAGTGCAACTCTCATTCTAGGAAGACCTTTCCTAGCAACTGGACGAACTCTCATTGACGTACAAAAAGGGGAAGTGATCCTGAGAGTCAATGAGGATGAGTTTAAGTTGAATGCTGTCAAAGCTATGCAGCATCCAAACACTTCAAGAGATTGCATGAGTATTGATATTATTGACTCCCTTGTAGAGGAGATCAATATGATTGAGAGTCTCGAATCAGAGCTAGAAGATATCTTTAAAGATGTTCAGCCTGACTTGGAGGAATCAGAGAAAACTGAAGAACCTCTTATAACTCCTCATAAGGAGGAGAAGCCTCCTAAACCTGAGCTCAAACCACTACCACAATCCCTAAAATATGCATTTCTGGAAGAAGATGACACTTTTTCAGTGATCATAAGCTCTGCTTTAGATCCACAGGAAGAGGAAGCACTAATTCAGGTGCTAAGGACACACAAGACAGCTCTTGGGTGGTCCATAAGTGATCTTAAGGGCATTAGCCCAGCTAGATACATGCACAAGATTCTATTGGAGGATGATGCCAAGCCAGTGGTTTAACCACAGCGGTGGCTGAATCTAGCCATGAAGAAGGTGGTGTAGAAAGAGGTCACTAAATTACTAGAGGTTGGGATTATTTATCCTATTTCTGATAGTCCCTGGGTGAGCCCTGTCCAAGTTGTCCCCAAGAAGGGAGGCATGACAGTGGGTCATAATAAAAAGAATGAACTGGTTCCTACAAGAACAGTCACAGGGTGGTGCATGTGTATTGACTACAGAAGGCTCAATACAGCCATCAGAAAGGATCATTTTTCTTTACCATTCATAGTCCATATGCTAGAAAGATTAGTAGGTCATGACTATTACTGCTTTTTGGATGGCTATTCAGGTTATAACCAAATTGCAGTAGATCCTCGGGATCAAGAGAAAACAGCATTCACATGTCCATCTGGAGTATTTGCCTACAGAAAGATGCCATTTGGTCTATGCAATGCACCTGCAACCTTTCATAGATGCATGCTCTCTATTTTCTCTGATATGATGGAAAAATTTCTAGAAGTCTTCATGGATGACTTCCCAGTATTTGGAGACTCATTCAGCTCCTGTCTTGATCATCTAGCACTTGTTCTGAAAAGGTGCCAAGAGACTAACCTAGTTTTAAACTGGGAAAAATGTCACTTTATGGTGACTGAAGGAATTGTCCTTGGGCATAAAATTTTGAACAAGGGAATAGAGGTGGATCAAGCTAAGGTAGAGGTAATTGAAAAATTACCACCACCTGCCAATGTTAAGGCAATCAGAAGCTTTCTGGGGCATGCAAGATTCTATAGAAGGTTTATAAAGGATTTTTCAAAAATTGCAAAACCTCTAAGCAATCTGCTAGCTGCTGATACACCCTTTGTCTTTGACACAGAGTGTCTGCAGGCGTTTGAGACTCTGAAAGCTAAGCTGGTTACAGCACCAGTCATTTATGCACCAGACTGGACATTACCATTTGAACTAATGTGTGACGCCAGTGACCATGCTATTGGTGCAGTATTAGGACAACGGCATATCAAGCTTCTGCACGTCATTTACTATGCCAGCCATATTCTGAATGATGTACAGAAGAATTACACAACCACAGAAAAGGAATTGCTTGCAGTGGTTTATGCCATTGACAAGTTCAGATCCTATTTGGTAGGATCAAAAGTGATTGTGTACACTGACCATGCTGCTCTTAAATATCTACTCACAAAGCAGGATTCAAAACCCATGCTCATAAGATGGGTGTTGCTTCTGCAAGAGTTTGACATAGAAATAAGAGATAGAAAAGGGACAAAGAACCAAGTAACAGATCACCTGTCCCGAATAGAACCAGTAGAAGGAGCGTCCCTCCCCTCTACTGAGATCTCTGAGACCTTCCCGGATGAGCAACTCTTTGCCATTCAGGAAGTACTGTGGTTTGCAGACATTGCAAACTATAAAGCAGTAAGATTTATACCCAAGGAGTACAGCATGCAGCAAACAAAAAAAATTAGTTACTGATGCAAAGTACTACTTGTGGGATGAACCATATCTCTTTAAGAGATGTGCAGACGGAATGATCCGTAGGTGTGTACCCAGAGAAGAGGCACAGAAGATCCTATGGCATTGCCATGGATCACAATATGGAGGACATTTTGAAAGTGAGCGGATAGCCACAAGAGTCCTCCAATGTGATTTCTACTGGCCTACTATCTATAGAGACTCCCGAGAGTTTGTACATAGCTGTGACAGTTGCCAAAGAGCTGGTAATCTGCCTCACAGTTATGCCATGCCTTAACAAGGGATCTTAGAGATTGAGTTGTTTGATGTATGGGGTATTGACTTCATGGGGCCTTTCCCACCATCATACTCAAACACTTACATTCTGGTGGCAGTAGATTATGTATCTAAATAGGTAAAGGCAATTGCCACACCCACTAATGATACTAAGACAGTGCTGAAGTTCCTCCAGAAGAACATCTTCAGCAGATTTGGTGTCCCCAGAATACTAATCAGTGATGGAGAAACTCATTTCTGCAATAAACAGCTTGACTCTGCTCTGATCCGATATGGAGTTAACAACAAAGTGGCAACTTCATATCATCCACAGACAAATGGGCAGGCTAAAGTCTCAAATAGAGAACTAAAACAAATCCTGGAACGGATGGTAAGTACCCGTAGAAAGGATTGGGCAAGGAGTCTGGATGATGCTCTATGGGCATACAAAACTGCATTCAAAACTCCTATAGGGACCTCTCCATACCAACTTGTGTATGAAAAAGCCTGTCACCTGCCAGTGGAACTGGAACACAAGGCCTACTGGGCAACCAGATTCCTAAACCTTGATGCCAAGATTGCTGGAGAGAAAAGATTGCTCCAGTTGAATGAGCTAGAGGAATTCAGACTCAATGCTTTTGAAAATGCAAAAATTTATAAGGAGAAAGCAAAAAGGTGGCATGACAAGAAGCTGTCATCCAGAGTCTTTGAGCCAGGACAGAAGGTTCTGCTGTTTAACTCTAGGCTCAGATTGTTCTCTGGGAAATTGAAATCCCGGTGAAAAGGACCATATGTGATTACAAGCGTGTCACCATATGGCTATGTAGAGATTCAAGATATTGACTCTGACAAAAGGTTCATAGTTAATGGGCAGAGAGTC
Source organism: Arachis stenosperma (assembly GCF_014773155.1). Taxonomy (NCBI): domain Eukaryota; kingdom Viridiplantae; phylum Streptophyta; class Magnoliopsida; order Fabales; family Fabaceae; genus Arachis; species Arachis stenosperma. The sequence continues at coordinate 30,613,906 of NC_080385.1, read as the reverse complement.
AAGCATTATCTTGAAGGCAATGTTGAGCAAGAATGCTCAAGATTGAGACTCGATTAAAGCTCAGTAATGTCAAGCTATTGACAGTAAAGAAGCGCTTGTTGGGAGGCAACCCAATGTTATTTATCTATGTTATTTTATGTTTTCTTTAGGATCATGATCATGTGGAGTCACAAAAATAACTGCAAAAATTAAAGCAAAATAAAAAATAGCATAAAAAATGGCACACCATGGAGGACGAGTTTACTGGCGTTTAAACGCCAGTAAGGATACCAAAATGGGCGTTTAACGCTCAAGCTGGCACCATTCTGAGCGTTTAAACGTCAGAAATGGGCAGCAGTCTGGCGTTTAACGCCAGAAAGGTGCAGGGATGAGAAATCCTTGACACCTCAGGATCTGTGGACCCCACAGGATCCCCACTTATCTTCTTTTGCTTGAGGACGAGCAACCCTTTTAAGTTTGGTGTGGAAAAAGCGTTGCTTTTTGTTTGTCCATAACCATTTATAGCACCTAAGGCCGGAGAAACCTCTAGAAAGAGAAAAAAGAAGGCAGTTGCTTTCACCTCCGAGTCACGTGAGATAGAGAGGTTCATCTTAAGAGCCCTTATAGTTCAGTGGTAGAGCATTTGACTGCAGATCAAAGAGCCATGAGGGAAAAGCAACAAAGTCAAAGAAGAAACATAGAAGAGCTCAAGCACTCCATAGGATCTTCAAGAAGAAGAACTAGCCGCCATCACTAAGGTGGACCCGTTCTTAAATCTCCTTGTTCTTATTTTTTTGTTTTTTTATTTTTATGCTTATATTTGACTATATTTTTGTCTTCATTACATGATCATCAGTATGTAGCATCTATGCCTTAAAGCTATGAATAACTTCATGAATCATTCACCTCTATTAAATGGAAAATGTTCCTAATTACAAAAGAACAAGAAGCACATGAATTTCAATTTTATCTTGAAATTAGTTTAATTATTTTGATGTGGTGGCAATACTTTTTGTTTTCTGAATGAATGCTTGAACAGTGCATATTTTTTATAGTGAAGTTTATGAATGTTAAAATTATTGGCTCTTGAAAGAATGATAGAAAAAGGAGAAATATTATTGATAATCTGAAAAATCATAAAATTGATTCTTGAAGCAAGAAAAAGTAGTGAAAAAGGAAAATCTTGAAAAAAAAAGCAAGCAGAAAAAGCCAATAGCCCTTTAAACCAAAAGGCAAGGGTAAAAAGGATCCAAGGCTTTGAGCATTAATGGATAGGAGGGCCCAAAGGAATAAAATCCTGGCCTAAGCGGCTAAATCAAGCTGTCCCTAACCATATGCTTGTGGCATGAAAGTTCAAGTGAAAAGCTTGAGACTGAGTGGTTAAAGTGGTGATCTAAAGCAAAAAGAGTGTGCTTAAGAACTCTGGACACCTCTAACGGGGGACTTTAGCAAAGCTGAGTAACAATCTGAAAAGGTTCACCCAGTTATGTGTCTGTGGCATTTATGTATCCGGTAGTAATACTGAAAAATAAAGTGCTTAGGGCCACGGCCAAGACTCATAAAGTAGCTGTGTTCAAGAATCAACATACTAAACTAGGAGAATCAATAACACTATCTGAATTATGAGTTCCTATAGATGCCAATCATTCTGAACTTCAAAGGATAAAGTGAGATGCCAAAACTGTTCAGAAGCAGAAAGTTACTAGCCCCGCTCATCTAATTCGAACTAAGTTTCATTGATATTTTGAGATTTATAATATATTCTCTTCTTTTTATCCTATTCTGTTTTCAGTTGCTTGGGGACAAGCAACAATTTGAGTTTGGTGTTGTGATGAGCGGATAATTTATACGCTTTTTGACATTGTTTTTACATAGTTTTTAGTATGTTTTATTCACTTCTTAGTATATTTTTATTAGTTTTTATGCAAAAATCACATTTCTGGACTTTACTATGAGTTTGTGTGTTTTTCTGTGATTTCAGATATTTTCTGGCTGAAATTGAGGGACTTGAGCAAAAATCTAATTCAGAGGCTGAAAAAGGACTGCAGATGCTGTTGGATTCTGATCCTCCTGCACACAAAATGGATTTTATGGAGCTATAGAAGCCCAATTGGCGCGCTCTCAACTGCGTTGGAAAGTAAACATCTTGGGCTTTCCAGCAATGTATAATAGTCCATACTTTGCCCGAGATTTGATAGCGCAAACTGGCATTTTAACGCCAACTTTTTACCTTTTTCTGGTGTTAAACGCCAGAACTGGCATAAAAGTTGGAGTTAAACGCCCAAACTGGCACCAAAATTGGAATTTAATGCTAGGAATACCCTCTACACGTGAAAGCTTCAATGCTCAGTCCAAACACATACCAAGTGGGCCCCAGAAGTGAATTTCTGCACTATCTATCTTAGTTTACCCATTTTCTGTAAACCTAGGTTACTAGTTTAGTATAAAAACTACCTTTAGAGATTCATTTTGTACCTCATGACATTTTACATCTGACTTTGTATCTTCTACGGCATGAGTCTCTAAACCCCATGGTTGGGGGTGAGGAGCTCTACTGTGTCTCGATGGATTAATGCAATTATTTCTGTTTTCTATTCAATCACGCTTGTTTCTATTCTAAGATATTCATTCGCACTTCAACATGATGAATGTGATGATCCGTGACACTCATCACCATTCTCAACTTATGAACGCGTGCCTGACAACCACTTCCGTTCTACCTTAGATTGAATATGTATTTCTTGGGTTCCTGGTTCACGAGTTTGATTCCCTCTCCTAACAACAGAGTGTTCAATTCCATGGAACCAGAGTCTTTGTGGTATAAGCTAGAATCAATTGGTAGCACTCTTGAGATCTGAAAAGTCTAAACCTTGTCTGTGGTATTCCGAGTAGGATCTGGGAAGGGGTGACTGTGACGAGCTTCAAACTCACAAATGTTGGGCGCAGTGACAGTGTGCAAAAGAATCAATGGATCCTATTCCGGCATGAGTGAGAACCGACAGATGATTAGCCATGCGGGAAACCGTAGAGGACCATTTTCACTGAGAGGATGGATGGTAGCCATTGACAACGGTGATCCACCAACATACAGCTTGCCATTGAAGGAGCCTTGCGTGTGTGAAGAAGACAACAGTAGGAAAGCAGAGATTCAGAAGTCAGAGCATCTCCAAAACCTCAACTTGTTCTTCATTATTGAATCACAAGTACTTTTTATTTCATGTTATTTATTCTTCATAAACAAAAATCATTTTTATCATTAATCTCCTGACTAAGAGTTACAAGATAACCATAGCTTGCTTCAAGCCGGCAATCTCCGTGGGATCGACCCTTACTCACGTAAGGTATTACTTGGACGACCCAGTGCACTTGCTGGTCAGCTGCACGAAGTTGTGTATCACGATTTCGTGTACCAATGTCCCTGGGAAGTGAAAGCAAAACAAAGCAATTATGGTCAAGGTGTATGCAACAAATAATAGCCATCTATGTCTATTATATATTAACTATAAAAATGTTCATAAGTCACAACAATTGAATCAATAAGTACAATATAGGTTCAATTACTTCAAAGTTAATTTTTTTTTCTTAAATGATGATTTCTTTTAAAAGAATCATCCATTTAGTATAAAAAGAAACATCTATTTGTTTAACAAAAGAAACATGTAACGTAAATTTTTGCATAAATATTCAAGTTGCCTACAAAAAGAAAGATACTAAGTAGGATAAAAATAAAATATATTCAATTCTTAAAGTATTATAAAAATCTACAGCTGTAACCTGTAACTCAAGAAAAAGCCCAAAATGTATCAAAAATGTCTCAAACGGTAACGTTATCACATATATACATTACGATGGATTTCACTCTTTGCATGAGTTTTAGGTGTCCAGACTCAAACCAAACTTTAAATTTGGCAAAATTAAACCAACTCTAGTTTAATTTTTATCCCAAACTCGCAAACCACATTAAAAAGAAACAAGTGCAGTATGTGCACACATGATCCATCAAAACAGGGAATATTAAACCAATAGTATAAATATTAGTAGCATCCACCCATTGAACAGAAAAGAACAGTTCTATAGAAAATTTAAAATAGCTGACATATCAGAAATGAAACATTTTCATTTTTGTTTATAAATATCATCTTTGTCAACATCTTCAGTTTTTTGCAGCAATTTCATATGATTAAATTCACACCGAATTTCGAATAAATAAAAATTAAGTTAAATTAAAACTAATCTTTAAAAAAAACAATCTTATGGTAAAAGCAACATCCATGATCATTCAGTAAGAACCATCCATTCACAACAAAAAGCAACATCCAATAAATTATAATTGAATCATATGCATACTCAACAAAAATAGACATCCAATTCACATGATTACATCCAACAATTGAAATCAGAGAAAAATCCATTTATCAACCCACCGAAAATCAAAATGTCTTCACACAAGAACCAATATACATTCTTCTAAAACAAAAAATAGAACAGAAGCATCTTCTATTACTTAAACCCTAGCAATAGACTAACCAATTGGAGAACATCTTAGTGAATTCAGCAAAATTAAACATAAATCGACAACAACTACAGTTCCTGAACCCTAGCACAGATTAGCAACATCCAATTCTAATGAAATCCTAACATGCACTGACCTATCAGCATCGAATGAGGTGGTTCATGTGCAGCAGCATGGACGGAGATGGAAGCCAAGGGCGTCCTCGCGATAGTGTCGGCTTTCACAACATCACGATGAATGCTAAAGGCGATGGATGTTGTTGATGCACCTACTGGTGAAGACGAGTCCATGACGGCGTATTCGACTAGCATCTTATGCAGAGGCGGCAATAAGTAAAGTCACAGTCAATGGGGATGGCTTCCTTACATGCAACAGCAGCGGCTTCTTCGCTAGAGTATTGAACGACACTTTTGGGGTTAGTGGTGGGAGAGAAGACGACTAGGGAGCGAAATGTAAAACGCGCCACCATGGAAAAGAAGCTTGATGATGGTATGGAGTTGGAGAGAAGAGGGTCGCGGTTGAAGACGACTTTGCGTGGTGAGTGAAACGGTGATTTTTTTAGTTATTCACGGTAATTAGGGTAAAAGGTAGATATTTGGGTAGATGATTTTTTGGTCATTTGGTCTTTGGGGTCCAACCCATTTGAATTGGCTGATAGTTGGCAGATACTGAGTTGGTTCCCTAACGGAATTGTTAAATATTTTACTTCATCCATTGTAGCAGGGTCCACACTCTGCACCAAGATAAACTCTTGTCTCCCATTATAGATTTAATTGTACTTTTTCTCTCTCTGAATATTTGTTCTACTAGAAAAATGACAATAAATGTCTATACATATAAAAAGAATCTCTCTTCTACAGGATAGAATTCACCAAAAACTTAAAATTCATCAAAAACATGCATAAGAAAAGGAGGCAGACATTTTTTTTTCAAATTCAGAATAATTAATCTAACTAAGTTTCTTATAGTCTCTACATGTGTATAGAGAGAGGAAAAATAGAATTTCATATATCTAATTTATTGATGTTAACTTCTCTTTCCCTACATTTTAATAAGTGTGTTGTGCATAATTTGATTTTTTTTTTAAATAAAAACTTTATTTGTTTACATGCGAATTTTTCATTTTGATCGTTCTTTATCGATTATCAACAAGGAAAAAAATTGTATTTGTGTATAAATATCTATTATCCATTAATATATAAAAGATTATATATTTGTATATAAATATATTATTATTTTATTATATTTTTTCATATATATTCTTTATTTCAATATATATATTTTTTGAATAGCTGATTGGATAATAAATTTTTAGTATGTACGTAGTAAGATTGATTAAAAAAAAAAAACACATCGAAATTTCATGCACTATTCCCTATTAAATAAAAAAATCCAACTTTATTTCTAATATGATTATTTTAACCGAAGACACATTATTTTAAGGGTGTGGAAGACAAACCGTAGCGAGAGAAACATTGTGTAACGAATTAGAATTATATATAAATCTGCTTGGAGAAAACCATGCAAGTAGCTATATAGCTTCAATTTGATGATCATATGGGTATATCATAGGGAAAAGAAAATAGTCATCCCATCAATAATAATGCTTGAGAGTGCATATATATTTCGCCAATGGCAATAACATGAAAAGACTACTTAAAAGAGTTGAGAAAGCATTCAGAGGAATTACCCTCACGGCCCCACCTCAAAACCCTTATTAGCAACAGACAATGCTAGCTTCAAGATTATTATGAGTGCGCTGTCCCCTTTTGATATAAAAACATGGCCTATCTATCTCTAAAGTCTACTGCTTTCCTTCAAATTCAACTGCCGCAGATAACAAACACTACAAAAAGGGCCTCTAACCTAACTATGAACAAGACATTATACGGGAGAAAAAAAAGTAGCCTTATCTTTGTCATGAATCAATTTCATAAACTTTGTATATAGTTATGAACTATGAATGATCAAAATTATCTAAAGTGAAAAAATTGATAAAGTGATAAAGTAAAAAGTTAATTATTTTTAAATTAAAATAGTGAGATATATATTTTATGAAAATTATAAAATCAATAGTAATTAATCTCTCACTTTATCATTTTACCAATTTTTTCACTTTAAAAAATCTAAATTCAGTTATGAAATCCTTATTAGAATTATATTTTCATTTTGAATTAATTAGGTATTTTAACAAGATTTCAAATAGAAATCCTAATATCATTTTACCAATCATCACCTCACTAAAATTTAAATTATTTCTAACAATTATTTAAAAAAATTATAAATACTATTATGAAGATTTTATAATTGTCTTCATATGAAGATATTTCTTTTTAACTATTAGATGATGAATTATAAAATTTAATTTTGATATGTTATAAAAATATATTTTTTTTATTAAAGTGTCACTAAACAAACAAAATACACTTTTAATATAAAAATATTTATAAGATGTTTTTAACATCTTCATTTGAATAAATGCCTATATTATTTCTCAACACCCTACCACCAGGACCATCATTTAAAGCCACTTCTCTCATCTGTTGATAGAAATAGCAATTACTTTTAGAAGCATGAACCACTTGTTCAAGTCTCATCATTCATCAACCAAATAAAAGTCACATGTGTACGTGGCAAAGGGAGAAATTGAGAAACAAAAATTGAAAAATTGAGACAAAATTAAATCTCTGTATTTATATTTGGTGCAACATATAAATGGAGGTGATAGTTCATAGTCATACTTCACACGGTCACACCCATTCTGGCATCCCAGGCCAGCATCAACTTTTTCTTTCTCTCCAGTATAATTTAGGTGCACAGTTTTTAATTTATTGGTTAAAATTGTAAAAATTTCATCATAATAGGTTTAATTTTAAGTTGGTGTAATTCACCAAAATGGTGGCTGAAGTGATGTATAAGAATATGGACTAATTAATTCTTCGCAGCTTGCGAAATGCAAGAGGACAAAAGAAAGAATAAATGACCATATGTACCCATGAAAGATAAAAACGCTGACAATTGTACCCATAGCAGACGAAAACTAACTTTGTACCCATTGAAGATGCGGTCCGTGTGACAAAAATACCCTGCCTTGGTTTGACACCAGCTTCGTCCTTATACGAACCTACGTGGCACTCCAAACCCCCCCCCCCCAAAACCCTATCTACGTGGATTAAACCCTTTTTTTGTTGCTAACTGTTTGGTTTTTGAGGAACATTGCGCGGGAGAGAAAAGGTGTGCCCTAGCAGAGATTGTAGGTCGTGATCGCTTGCTTTTCCAGTCGGAGAAGTCTTGTGAAGCACTCCCAAGCGCACAAGGTGAATCCAGGGATTTCGTTATCATCATCCCCAAATCGGAGAAGACAGCACGAAGGCAATTCGTAACCCAAGGGTCTCGTGGCGGACGGCACAGAGGTCACTACCTTTGCTGCGCAGCGAACAGAGGTATCTCATAGCCATTCTTGATTAATTTCATGTCATTCCCATTAGTTAGACCTATTGCTGTACCTAATGAAATCATGTAATTGCTGAGGATTGCTAGAAAATTGGGTTAGGGTTTGTGTTACCTGTGGTTAGATAGAATATTGTCTTAGCTTGTGTTGGTTATTTTCACTTCCAGGAATGGCCACCATCCATATAACATTGTATATTAATCATAGAGGACGGTTTGAGAAAGGGCCTGGTGGGAGAATTAGTTATACTGGTGGTGAAGTTACAGAAATCAATAGGGTGAATGTTGATACACTGAACGGTTTTTTCATATCTGATTTGTTGAAGGACATTGGATATACGTCCGTTTCTAATTTTTACTGGCAAGAACCGGGGAAGGAGCTTGATGATGGGTTGAGGGACCTAAGGGTTGATATGGACGTAGTTAGAATGTATGAGGCAGCCGTGAAGAATGGTAACAAAATAAATATTTATACAGAGCATCCGGTGGACCAGCCTGTGTTAGTTGAGGATAACAATATGACTCCGTCAAAGAGGAGAATAAAGACATGTGCTAAAAGGGTTCCAACACCAAAGAAGAGTCCAAAGAGAAGATTGGTAGTAGTGGAAGATGATGATGATGCTGACATTGTAGGTAATGTGAAAGTTGTGAAAGAGGACCAAAGAAGGGGTGAGGCCCATAACAGGGAAGAGGCCCATGAAGAAAATAAACAGGCCGAAGTTGAGGCCCAAAAAGAGGACAGTCTCAGTATGTCCCAAGAGACATCAGATCCACCACTAGCATCATCCCATGAAGCAGGACAGCTTTCTCAGCCTCCTCCAACACCTGTCCTACCAGATCAGCCACCATCTACTCAATCCCAACCTTCCCAGCCACCATTTGAAGAAGATCCAGGCCCGCAGTCTGAAGCCAATGTTTCTGAACCTATTGTACCTGAACAACTTACCCAATACACCCCACAGCCGTGTAGAAATCCACTTTCACAATCGATCCCTGATTCAGGCCGATCCTCTGATTCCAATAGGGTCCCCCAAACTAATCAAAGCAATCCTTCAGATGAGGTTGATGGACAGCCAAAGGTGAACAAGAGGAGATCAACAAGGAGGCCTCCCCCTACAGGGCAATCCTTCATCCCGAACCCTGACCCGGACAAGCCGCCAACCTTTTATGTGCCAGTTGAGGAGGGTGATTTTTCTGATGAAAATCCCGGACATCATTGCTATTCGTCAGAGGACTTGCATAGCATAGCGAGTGACGATGATACTGAGACTCCAGTTTTTCCTCAGAGCAATGCTGATGCCCCGGTTAGCCAGGTGCGGTTGGAATTGGGGATGGAGTTTGAGACTCTCAACCAGTTCAGGAAGGCTGTCCGAAAGTTTAATATCCACATTGGCAGGAGCATATTCTTTGCTCGTTGTGATTCAACAAGATCCAAGGCTATATGCTACGATGAGGACTGTCCATGGCAAATCTACTGTGCCAAGAGATCATTTCCCGCAAGTTATCAGGTAAAGACATTTGTAAATGAACACACTTGTAGCAGAGATAATCACTGTAAGTCAGCAGATGGAAAATGGGTAATAGATGAGCTAGAGGAGAGGATTAGAGTTCAACCAACCTTGACAGTGAGGGAGGCTGACCAATACTTCAGATCTGAGTATGATGTACTCATTAATGAGAGGAAAATTTACCGATCAATGAAGAAAGCGAAGGAGAGGATTGAGGGCTCCGAGATTGCTCAGTATGCAAGACTTCGTGATTATGGCAATGAAATACTAAAGACTAACCCTGGCTCGACGGTAAGGATACACACAAATCCTATGCCTGATTCGAATCCTCTGTTTCTGAGGATCTATGTATGCTTTGATGCGTGCAAGAAGGGATTTGTGGGAGGTTGTAGACCTTTAATAGGTTTGGATGGGACCTTTCTTAGAGGGTACTACGGGGGGCAGTTGTTGACAGCAATAGGACAGGATGCTAATAATCATATCTATCCTATTGCTTATGCAATTGTGGAGTCAGAAAATAAAGAAAGTTGGAAGTGGTTTCTAGAGATACTTCAAGAGGACGTGGGAGATTTTCAGGCGAATGGGTTTAATTTTATGTCTGATATGCAGAAGGTATCTTTTTTAATTAATGTAGTGCAATCAATTGTAGTGTATTATGTAGAGAGTCTGCTTATGTATCATTATGTTTGTTTAGTTTAGTTGATATATACAGTTGAGGTATATTCTTGCTGATATGTTCCTAATGATAGGAGACCTTAGAAAATGTTCATGTTTGCTTATATGTTGATTGCTGATAGGAGGGTTTAGAAAATGTTCATGTTTGCTTATATGTTGATTGCTGATAGGAGGGTTTAGAAAATGTTCCTATATGCTGATATGTTGATGGCTAGTATGAGGGTTTAGATGGCTGATATGAGATTTTAGAAGATGTTCCTATATGCTGATATGTTGATGGCTGGTAGGAGGGTTTAGAAAATGTTTCTGGTTGCTGAAAGTAGCAATTATTTTACCCCTAGATACATTCACCCTCTATGCTATCAGGCATGTGTTTCTTGTATATTTTAATTGCCAAAAACGCTGACAATCTTAATGTGATGTATGCCTACAGGGGTTAATACCTGCGGTGCAGGAAATGTATCCAAATGCAAACCACAGGTTCTGTGCCATGCATATATGGCAAAACTTTCGCAAGAGATGGAGTGACTTAGAGTTGAAAATGTGTTTGTGGTCCTGTGCTAAGTCTACCACAACACAGGACTTCAATGCTGCAATGGATAGGCTAAAGAAGATCAATGTTGGGGCATGGGAATACTTGGATAAGATCAGTCCAAAACAATGGAGCAGGGCCCATTTTAGTGAATATCCGAAAGCAGACAACTACACAAACAACAACTGCGAAGTGTTTAATGCCAAGGTGAAGAAAATGAGAGGCAAACCAATAATTACAATGTTAGAGGAAGTGAGATGCTATGTAATGAGGATTATGGCTAGGAATAAGAAGGCCTTGGTTGGGTATAATGGAAGGTTAGCCCCAACCCAGCAGAGCAAGTTAGAAAGGGAGAAAAGAGAGAGCAACAAGTGGAGACCTCTACCAACTGGTGATGATGCGGGCAATGTTTACGAAGTTCAATGTCTACCCGTGAAGGTAAGTGTGGATTTGGGCAAGGCAACCTGTAGTTGTAGGCTTTGGCAACTAACTGGACTCCCATGTAGACATGCATGTGCGGCGTTAGCTTACCAAAACAGGCAACCCGAAGAGTATGCCCATAACTGGCTGACCATGGGTGCATATAACGCTGTATATCAGTGTTCTATGCGTCCAGTTCCAAGCCAGGAGTTCTGGGAGCAGCAAGACACCCTACCCATTCTGCCACCACGGTACAGAAAACCAATAGGGAGACCTTCATACAAGAGAGACAAGAGAAACGATGCCCCTCCTGATAAGAGTGACCCTCATAGAACAAAGAGGAGGATTGGAACTATCGTCTGCAAATACTGCCTCGAGGTATGCATCTCCATATCTGTTATTCATTGATATCAGTTCCGAATCTAATAAGTATCTAATTATGATTTATGCGCAACTTACATTAAGTATTATTTGCTTTAGGCTGGTCATAATAAAAGGAGTTGTAAAAAGAGAAAAGCGGCAATGGGTGAAGGGACTTCTGCTCCACAAGTGCCTGAAGGGGATTCTGATGATGACATGATGGCTGAAATGTTCTGGGAGGAGACCTTAGAGGCTGCAGATGCTGAAGCAGCAGCCACTGAGGACGGAAACGATTCTGCAACACCACATCATGGTCAAGTAAGTGCATTATGTTTAGTTAGAATTACTTAGTTTGCTGCAACAAAAACATTATTATCCTAAGATCGGTTTGTTTTCTGAAACATGGCACACCACAGGGAATGCCGCCGCCAACAACCACACAACAACAACCACAAACCAACAATGCAACAACCAAGAAACAAGTTAAAAGGAGAAGTGTTAAGCGACCCCCTCCCACTGCAAAAACGCAGCAAACACCTCCCCCATCTGCCAACAAACCATCTACCACCCCATCCACACACAACTCTGAAACTACACCGCATCCACTGCAAGGTGCTAGTGCAGGGACATCGACACGGTTCGTGCAATTCATGCCAACACCGGGAGTGACTACAGGTGCTACAGGCCGAGGCAGAGCTGCTAGGGGTGGACTTCATAGCAGGGGACGAGGAAGGAAATGCGCATTCAGTGGATCAAAAACAGGTGTCTCAAGTGGGAGCAGTAACTCAACTCCGATTTGATAGAAACTTTTGCTGACTTTTGATTGTTTTGTTTTGTTTATTAAAGAGCAACTCAAGACTCTTGTATTGTGTAATTATCATGGTCTGGGTTAGGATAAGGTAGCTAAACTTGATTTCAGGGTGTTATATGACCAACCGAACTTGCCTTCATTGGCTTATGTCATGACTACTATTTTTTATACATCAAAATTCGCTTTTTACAATGGTTATTTTATCACTCTTTTAACAGCACCTTCTTTTGAATTTGGATGAAAGCTTTGAATGGACACCAAAAGCATATTCTTGCCATGTTTTTTGTTCTAGTTATACTTACTTCCTTATGAAGAATAGATAGATTCAGGTGATAATACATTGGCATTGGTTCAATATAAACTTTACCTCATTTTACATGGCTGCATCAACTATAAAATAAACAAAATGCTACCAGAGATCCAATATTTCGTGCCTATGTTAATGAGATCAGAATTAATAAGATTAAAGTTACAATCACTTAAGCAGCATGTCATACCAAAGTTTCCAACTCATACACATCTTACAATTTCATAACTAAATACAACTCACTAAATAAACAGAAAGCAACCCCCATGGCAATGGTTGAAAGCAACAGCCTCATTCCCTTAAGTTTCCCCCTAACTTCACCCCTAAATTTTTCCAACTTCCTGGCCATCATTGAGGATGATTGCGGATTTTCCACACCACTCGTGACAGTCACACCATCTTCATGCCTTGAATAAGACTGATCGGAATTTCTTTTTGCTAAAGCTCTTGCTAGGCCCTCCCATCCTTCTTCAATATCATCCACCCACACAAAGTATTTGCAATCTCTTGTCTGGAAAAAAAAACGAACCAAAGTGTCAACTACAATGTCAAAAATAGATTTCTAACCTGAACAGCAACACCGCGTGTACATTACCGCCCACCCAGGACATCTGATGAACCATCTATTAGGGTTTGTCACTGTGCCAGACTCCATCAGCACAACATCCCTCCCACACAAGCATTTGCCGTCGAGCATCTTTTCCTTCATCCTCTTCGAACTCGAAGAACTGCTGCGAGTTCCATCACTTGCACGAGAGTTAAATCTTCGCAAAGACATCCTAGGGCTCACGAGAAAATTCCTTCTTTCTCTCCTTACGTGCACTTGACACTGGATGAGGTTGAAGGCGATTGCATTTATCGGGGGGTGGTTCGAATTGGGGAAGATGACTCCCTAGGGTTTCCACTTCATAGGTTAATCCTTATAGTAACGTTCAAATCCACGTAGATAGGGGTTTGGGGGGTTTGGAGTGCCACGTAGGTTCGTATAAGGACGAAGCTGGTGTCAAACCAAGGCAGGGTATTTTTGTCACACGGACCGCATCTTCAATGGGTACAAAGTTTGTTTTCGTCTGCTATGGATACAATTGTCAGCGTTTTTATCTTTCATGGGTACATATGGTCATTTATTCACAAAAGAAATTCTCTCTCTTTTTTTTTTTGGTGGGTGGATTGGACAACCCCCAATCTTAGGTACCCCAATGGATTGGACAACCCCCAATTCTAAGTACACAACACACCCACACACTCCTCACATATTTATCACATTTTTCCCTCAATTGTATCCTCTAGGGTTTGAACCCTAAACCTTGAGGTGGGGAGAGGGGAGAAATTCACTCTTTTCAACTTTTGAAAAATTTAGACTCATATTAAAATTAACCAGTATATCCCATTTTGAAAAGAATTCACATTTTTGGAAATCATATACAAAATTTTCACTCTAAAATTGTATTATTATTAGTTACTCTATAAAAATATATATTTTATATTTATAGAAAAAGTTTAATTATACTATTATAAAAAAATTAATTATTTTAATTATTTAAACAATTAATTATTTAGTTACAAAATATATTTGAATATATATACAAATCGCTATTGATTTAGACTCTCCATTATATTGACTATTGAGTCCAAATGATGTGGAATGCATTGAAATAACAGGTCCTCGTCGAAGCAATATAATTATGCAAGCACCCAAAGTTCATCCTACTTAGACCGTGTTTAGAAATACATTGGGCATAGTTACAATTGATTCTACTCTAGCGGGATGGGAAAATGCTATTGTATTTTGATAATGTAATGTTTGTTGTTTACCCTTAAAATCAGTTATCAAGAATGGATTACGGGAAAAGTGAAAATTTGTTACTATCAATCATAGTCACTTCTAGAGGAACTATTTCAAAATCAACCATGTAGAACAAATGTTAAGCTTTTTGAAACGTGTAATAGGTACGTGGAATGAGCATGGTTAAAGAAGCTTACAAGTTCCATGGATCTTTTGGTATTGGCTCGCGTTCTGGAATTTCTCTAATCCTAGGGATATACAATTCTATTTTAGTTGGTTGATTGCATTACATGGTTGATTCTGTTATTTGATCTTGTGTTCATCAGACACTTTTGGACATGTGATATGTCATTGGAATGTAGTGTTTTGCTATAGACTTGTATTGTTATTCAACATTTCCTTCCATTATAAATGCAGCATCTTAGCATACAAGACATATCAGCAAACTGGATAACACGTGTACTTCAATCATCTTAGTGTGTGACCAATGCGAATCAATCCTCACTCACATGAGTCAGAGTCATGACCTAGTCATGTTTAAGTTTTCAGAACATTCATTAAGAATGTTATACCATATATTAGACAAGAGAATCATATAAATGGGCTGTAATCAATACATGATCATGTTGACTAAATTTTCACTCACTGTCGCAATCCATTTCCTATCTTGGGTCCAAATTTCATGCTAAATGCATATGCAATTTAAAAAGCACCTATGTTGAGTATAAATTGCAAATAGGTTTTTTCATCAAATTTCATTTTATTGGTATAGAATAAGTGCCTTGGAATCCAAAGCAATAATCACATTGGCACCTCTTTGCTGACCTACTTTCATAAGTGACTTAACCAAACTAGCTTACAACCTTACTTCAATTTGCAGCAAAACAACCATATGTCCCACATCACATAGGCTAACACAAGCTTCGTTATCTCATCATACAACGCTGGCAGATGGCTTCAATTTCTTAGGCGGTGGGTTTCCTCCAGAGATAAGCACATACAAATAAAAACAGAGCATTGCAGAACTGAAATAAAAAATTGCACACATGCATAAATGATCTAAACAAAAGAGCCATAATTTTGCAAGTAGCAATGAAGAAGCTAAAAGGAAAATTAGCAGTTTCGAAGACAAAAGTGGAAATTAATAGATAAGAAGCCACAGATTGAGGTACCTTAAAATAGCACTGAAGCCAGTTGGAAATATTTTCTTTGGCTACATTAAGAAAAGAGAAAATAAGTTTACCATTGAAAAATGAGGCACAAGATAAGAGTTGACTTTGTCAAAATTGAATTTACTACCAATGAGTAGCTCTGAAAGTTCTTCCAGATAAGGATCCCTGCCAATGCTGCAAAATAAGGAAGCAACATGTCAAGAGATGAACTAACACTTATCTAGTTGACAATTGGACATCATCAAGCTGCACGATTCTTAAGTTTCTTTTCTTTTATTTCCAAGAGCAATGAATAATGATATCTTGATAAAGGCAAAGTCCTATACCTGCTTGTGCTAGAATAAATGGTAAACTTGATTTTCCTTTCCTCCAGACCTTCAAGCTGAGGGTGCTAAAAAATAGTAAAGCACCGCCAAAGATCACACCACTGGTGAGTGTTGCAGTACTCCGTGAAAACAGGAATCCAATAATCCCTCCAGTTAGAACAAATCCACCTAAACAAAAGAAAAGTTAAACATATTACATATTTGCTTAAGGAGGCCTAATAGTGAAACAGGGCATACATTTACTTATTTGCATTGAAACAATAAACCACATATTTCATGTAATAGATGTCACACAACAAAAGTTCATCAACAAAATTTAATAGATGGTACCCACTGATAACTAGTTGGGTTAAAGAGAAATTAAGCAAAAGTTTGTATCCACCATCACAAAAGCAAACATAGTTTAACAATAAAGTTACTAAACAAGTGAAATATCAAACAATGAAACTTACCAAAGGGAATGCCTAAACAAAAATCGTGAATTTTCGCAGTCCCTTTCTGTTGACTGATGCCCTCTGTTGCTGTCTCTCCGGAGCTTATCTTTTCAGTATCATGGTTTTCTTTTGCATCAGTTGCATAACTTAGTGTAGTTTTGGTATCAGAACCGGCAATATCTGTGCCATGCCTCTCCAGACACATAACAACTGATAACTATATGACATATGCTTGCTGTTTTAGTATCGATACCAAACAATTGCTCTAGTATATTTTCATTTAGCAAAAAGTACATTACTTATGCAACGCAAGCATGTTTATAAGTTATAACTTACTATAAAAGTCTAGCACCATCCCCCACAATCTCAAAGGACAGGGGAGTGGCATATTCAATTAAAGCATATAGATTCACTAGATTTCCACTAAGTTCAGCGAAACAATAGCTATATGCAAAGATCAGAGCTCGAATATAATCGAACAAATTGTAAGGCAGGAGTTCCGTTAGGAAGGAACATCTTCAACACTAAATATAGTGATGAACTAATCCATAAACCCTCCAAACGTGAAAAGGTGAATTCTCCATTTAATCAGACAAAAAAGGCAATAATCCTGTGATTGCTACTTAAGGAGAATCGATTAAAATATCATATATTCTTGACGCAAGAATTCAGCTAGGCAAGCTATGATTTCGGGATGCCTTTCTTTAGATCTGAGTAATTTGATTTGAATCTATGGACATTACTGACAAAGAACAAAATGCACAAAATCTAAAGACATTTGCATGCAATCCGAGCAAAATTCTGAAACTCAGCTAGTTAGCTATCTATCTCCTTTAAAAATAAAAAAAACCTAAGAATTTGAAATTGATAGATGTTGAATAGAGTTAGAGAAGGTGTTGAAGAGTAGAGAGAGAGTGTGAGACCTTGGAGCGAACGGAAGGAGATGGAAGGTGGAAACGTCGAAGCAGTGTGCGGTGAGAGTGAAGGGAGGCGGAGCAAGAGAGCTGAGGGTGAATGTGAGAGACAGTAGCAGCCATAGCCGTAGCTGATGTCATCTGATCCCAGCCACCGCAACAGTTGATTGGAATTGAAATTGGGAAAATCACACACAAGGTTCTGAAAACCGAAGTGACGAACCAGTAATCAAACCGTTCAAGCTATTAGTTCATCGGTTTACTAGTTCAACCAATTCAAGCGTGGTTCAACCAGTATAACTGTTTTATAATAAAATAATAATTAAAATATAAATAAATACATTAAAACATAATTTAATCTAACATAAATCTTAAAATATCATCCAAAACAAAAAGTATTATATCAACCAAAATGTTACAATCTCATCCAAATACAAATTCAAAAGTGAAATAACAAAAGAAATAACCAAATATAAAACGCCAAACAACAAAAATTTAGTTAAAAATTTAGCAACCCAACAATCAAAAGGACAAGAATAGGAACAAGAATTCTACCACACTGTATATAACTATATATTCTTTATATAGAACCAGCATCTTAGAGAAGTTCATTTAAGCCAAACGCAGGCTTATATATATTCAGAATAAGAAAGAAAGCCTTCAAATCAGAAGAATTTGTATTACAATAACAACAAGAACAATTAAATACAGCAACCCAACATTCGCTTATAGACAACATAGTGAACAATTAAAAATTTAAAACAAGTTAAAAGTGATGGAAGAATATTATATTGTGTTAGCTAGGTAAACATCATAAGAATATATAACAACTGATTGGCAGCAAAGAGTGAGTGCACTGATTGGAGCTGAGAAGACTCAGCACTTAGTGAATGCTTGTAGGGGTGTTCATGGGTCAGATAATATCCGCGGACCTGCGGCATTTATCTAATTCAAGATATCTAATTCTTTTAGACATATAAACAATAACAGCAGCATCACACAACAACTGAACAAGTAATATTACAGAGAACTAAATTATAAAATCCTATACTGTTTTGGATTTCATACTTCTGAGTTTTATATACTCTTCTATTTTGGTACTAGCACTGACTTAGAAACTGCCAAAAACGGTTAGTTTATATCCACAACCAATCCACAATTATTCACAATTCACAGTTCAATTAGTTTAGAAACTGCCAAAAACAATTATTCACAATTCACAGTTCAAATGATCTTCACAACATTCAAATGATCTTCATAAAAAAATTACCTGCAGTCCTGAACAATGAAGCCTGATTCGCTGAAAGGAGGATGGCGAACCGACCAGAACGGAGGACGGCGATGTGGCAGGAACTCAGTACGGCAAGGCGGCAAGCAGGAGGACGTCAAGGCGGCGAGAACAGAGGACCACGGACTGACTATGGGAACTGAAAGGAGGACGGAGATGTGGCAGGAACTGAGTACGAATGATGGCGAGAATGCGAGGCGGCGAGGCGGCGAAAACGTCTGAACCACGAAGAGGGAGCGATGAACGCGAGGAACAGCGGCGAGAGGAAGAACGCGACGAAGAGGGATGAACGCAAGGAAGACGGGCTATCTCCGCCGAGCAGTATCCGGTGGTGGTCAAGGAAGAAGGAGGGGCCGTGTGGTGTCTCTGATCTCTGGGGGTGGGTGATGGGGAAGGGTAGAGTGCAGCACCTACAAGAGGCTGAAATGTGAAATGAGGATTTTTTAGGCTCAAGTAACATTTTAAAGAAGAGTGGTTTAGGGGGTGAATGCTCAAAATAGTTTCTAAAGGGTCAACCACCGAAAATACCTCTCAATTATTTAAACGCTCAATCAAATATATTCGAATTTTATTATTAATAAAAATATCTTTAAATAATTTAAAAAGTAAAGTATATTTTTTTTTTAAATTTAATAAAAATTTTAAAAATATTCTTAAATATTATTTTGTTTTAATTTTATGCTAAAAATTTTTTATTTGTATTAAATATATTCTTAACGACTAATTTTTTAAAAAATTTAAGATCAATTCAACAACAATTTCATAAGAACAACCCTCAACACAAGTAAATTAAGTATAATTTTCATGCATTATTGTTAGATTGGTTTTAAATTTTTTGAAAATTTAGCCGTTGATTGTATATTTGATGCAAATAAAAAACTTTTGGAACAAAATTGAAATAAAATAAAACTTAAGAGTATTTTTTAAAACTTTTGTCAAATTTCAGGACAAAAAATATATTTTATCCTAATTTAAAAACACAACAAAAATACCTAACAGTAAATATATATTTTCAAAAAATATCTTAAAAATTGAATTTTGATGTAATTTTTTACAAGCATGATGATAAAAGTAAAATATTATTATACTTAAAATTTAGTGATTTTTCGTTAAATATATTTTTTGTATGTGTCTAATTGTATAAAGGTAGGCGCGGATCGATGAATACATCATTATTGTATACTCTTTCATATGTATGGCGCAACCCAATCCTTGATTTTTTTTTTAAAAAAGTAATTCTTGACCATGATAGTAATATATGTTAATCCTAGATGTAAAAATAGTAAAAAAAAATACTAGGTATAAATTGTATGCTCGCCCATGAAATATGCAATCTAACATAAATAATATATATAGATATCGCAATTGGGGAGAGATTTTGATCAAAAGTATTGTGTGAAATCTTCGGTTCCCTATCTTGTAGGTATAGCATTTGAATCTTTTGCTAACAACCAATAACACTTTTAAAAATTACAAAATAATATATACTTAACAAAAAATAACCAAATTTTAAGAATAATAATATCTCATTTTTTTAATTATGTTTGCAAAAAATTGTATCAAAATTCAATCTCTAGTATATTTTTTGAGAAATACATATTTAATGTTAGTTTTTTTGAAAGATTATCTAACATTAAATATGTATTTCTTAAAAAAATACATTAGAGATTGAATTTTAATACAATTCTTTGCAAGCATGATTAAAAAATGAGATATTATTATCCTTAAAATTTGGTAATTTTTTGTTAAGTATATATTTTTCTTGTAATTTTTTTGTTAACAACTAATAATACTTTTAAAAAATCACAAAACAAATATACTTAGAAAAAAATCACAAAATTTTAAGAATAATAATATCTCATTTTTTTAATTATTCTTGCAAAAAATTATATCAAAATTCAATCTCTAAGATATTTTTTGAAAATATATATTTACTGTTGGACATTTTTGTCGCGTTTTTAAATTATTTAAAGGCATTTTTGTCGATAGTAAAATTCGGATGCATTTTTGTTAGTGTTTGAATAATTTGAGGATATTTTTGGTGGTTAAACCAAAAATTTGATTCTCAATTCAATATAGCTTTTAAATTTTTAATTGATTCAAATTGAGTTAAATTTTATTTTGATTTTTGAAATTGGTAAGTTATACTGATTTAGTCTCTAACTTTTTAATTGCTACAATTTAGTTTTGAAATTTAAAAAAGTGCATTAGTGACATAGCTCAAGTCTTGCTACACTGACATATTAAAACGACGTTGTACTTATTTTGGCGCTAAAGAAGGCACTAAACGATATTATTTTAAGGTTTGAACAATACTAAAATATTACCCCTCCTTTTTGAACAATATTAATTATTAAACATCTCAAACGACGTCGATTAGTGTCTTCGTTAATGCCAAAATGCATATTGTATCGTTTTAATATGTCCAACGTGCCAAGGCTTGAGCCATGTCACTAACGGCATTGAGTTCCAGCGATGAAAAATACACGAGAGACTATATTGGTGCATTTTTTTAATTTGGGAATGAAATTGTAACAATTGAAAAGTTAGGGACTAAATCAGTGCAACTTGCCAATTTCAAGGACCAAAGTGGGGCTTAACTCAACCCAAATTGTACCCTAAACTAAAACTTTAATGCATGACTCAAGTTGGTCTCTCCGTCCATTTCCGTTACCGGAGAGATGACATGACACAATTAAACGATGTCTTTTGCTGTTTACACCTAAACGACGTTATTTTACTCTTCTCCCTCTTCTTATTCCTCCTTCTCATTGTCACCACTCTCAATCATACCTTCCCAACCCCACCACCCTC